>NC_135668.1:10094978-10694978 GCF_964188315.1 Podarcis muralis
AATATTTGGCATTGACCTACCTAGAACCAAACTGGCATTTGTTATTCTGACCTTTTTTTTTTTAAGTCAAAAAGCTCTCTTTTCCACAACAGGTATGCACCTGACGGTTGTCTGAGAAGTGCTTGGGTGGAAATGAACATTTTTAAATATTGACAACACAATGAAGCAAATAAGGAATAGCTTCAAACAAGAGCTTGGTCTCCTTTATGCTGCGGGTCCGTCTAAGAGGGCCCTTGCTTATGAATCCCAGTGCAAAAACCCAGTCCCTAAAGTTGGCTGCTTTGATAGCTGGGATCAAGAATAGGTCCCTGAACTCTAATTGTCTTCTGGTGTTCTTGTCTGCTTGCACATTCCCTTGCCCATCACAGACAGAACTGGGGACTGACAGACTATGCAGATACAGCTCACCGGCCCTTCCTTCCTTCAGGTTTACTGAGGGAACACACTGAGTCCCAACACACTGAGTTCCAGAACGCCGGTGGCAGCAGACGGTGTCGAAGAAGCAGCAAGATGTCACGGATGAGATGTTGCAATTTTGCTGCGATCAGCTGGTGCGGCTCATACCATAAATTCATTGTTTCCGAGTAGCACCAGCTGCTGGGCATTGTTGTAATTGGCAGCATCAGCCTGTCTCTTCTGGCCTGGCCCGGCACTTGCCTCTGGGAGCTCTTTGGCTTTTGGTGGGGAGTTCTTCACATTCTTCAGCTTCTGCTTGCCCTTCTCGGGATTGAAAGTCCCTCTAGTGGTGAACTGCGGCTTGTCGTCCAAACCTCTGAGGTGCCCTGGCGCTTGTTCGAGGGCTGAGGCATCCCCAGAGGGAGCTGCCCGGTAGAAAGGCGATTTGGAGTATATCTGGAATCGCTTCCTAGTTACATGAGGTAAGCAGGAGGAGGAAGAGGAAGGAGAGGGTGACAGAGATGGAGCAGACACAGAGGAGTCTACCGACTCCACAGATTCCTGCTGCTTCTTCAGATGCCTTCGAGGCCTGGTAGTGATGGTGTCTGCCTTGATGGGTCTGGCGAAGCCAAGTGCTAAATTTCTATCTGGCAGAAAAGAGATACAAGAGAAGTGTCAGAAGTGTTGGCATTATCCCAAAGTGCACATATCTGACTGAGTTGTATGGAAAACAGAATACAATCAGGGAAAACCACTAATGGGAAGGCACATCCAAAACAAAAAGACAGCTGCACATGCTGGTAGGATTCCCAACTTGTTTGTAAAACTATCTTGGGAATTTCTTTCCTTACATTCCTTAATAAATACTACTTGGAACAAACTGCTACATAACGGAACTGTAACTAAGCCTTCCTTTTTTTGTGGTGAGCTCATATTCCCTGCTTCCAAACCCAACCGCTCCCAGGGTCGGGTGCACGTAAAACATTGTGCTCCCTACTCATTGATTTCTCCACCTGGTGATCCCTTCTGTTCTTCCCTTAGAAGAACTTATTTGCTCCATCAAGTACCATGGCAATCGGCCGACTGGAGAGGGGAGCATTCTTGCCTCTCATGGACCATGGCGAAGGGCACCCAGTCTATCAATAGTTCTCTTGCTTGCATTCGGTTCTCTTCTGCTATTTAACCCAATGGGACAAATCACCTCTGGGAGAGCTGCACAGAGCAGGTTGTGTGCAAACTACAGAGGTATTTGGAAAGGCTGGAGTTGGTTATTCTCCATTGTATTACTTTGGGAAGACCTTTAGGATCATCACCAGTATTAGAATGCAGAATTGACTAGGGGGTATTTCTTTCTCCGATACAGTCAACTTTTGCAGAAGCTGGCTACCCATACTTTTGTCTGCAGCCATGAGGTCTAGAACTTTGTTTTAACACAAAAGTTGCAATACTCAGGTTTCTGAGGGATTCTTGAATTCATCACATGGGAGGCAATGAATGCCATTTTCTCCAAGCAACATCAAAACTGATTTATACTGGACTTCCGGCGAGGCATCATGGCGGAAGCCACAGCAGCAAGCAGCTCCTGAAGCCAACCAGAATCAATTGGGTTACCTGGCTGGTGTCGGACCGCTGGGACTGCTGCTGCCGCCGCCAGAACCGACAAGGAACCGGGTGAGCCCAGCGCAGCAGCTAAGGGAGCTGCCGACCCCTCCCCCCAGGCTGAGCCGAGAAAGAAAGCCAGGACACTCAGCCACGTGGCCGACTGCCCAGGGACGACCTGAGACCTAAGCCAGCAAAGAGGAGAGAGGGGGAAAAACAACAACCAAAAAACAAACATGGACCTTGCTGCTGCTGCTATCTGCAAGGCTGCTGCTGCTGAGAAGGGAAAGGAGGAGAGGTAGGAGGGCAAGGGAAGCCGTGAAAAACACGTGGCTGAGCTTGACCCGAGCCTCCCTTCCCCCAACCTCGGCTAGGAAGCAAAAGGAAGGCTGCGCAAACCCCTGTCCTGCTTTTTTCAATTTTCAATTATTATTATTACTTTTTTTTAACTTCCTTTTTGTGTGAGTGTTTTTTACCTCCCCCGTTTTTCTTCTATTTTTTTTAAAACAACATATTACCCCTACTTTTTTTTAAATACACAAAACTTTCCCCTTTTTCATATGCATTTTTAACCCCCTTTAAAAAAAACACCCCATTTCTCCCCCTTCCCTAAATCTTCAGCCCTTTCGCTAAATTATTATTACCACCATTTTAAAAATACATCCCTATATTACCCAAAAACACATTTTCCATCCCCCCAAAAGGGAGGGGACTTCTTGCTGTTGTCCTCTTTCCTTCCCCCCCAATATTTTTTACTTTCTTTTTACCAGACAAGCTGCCCCTCACTAACATATTTTCCCTATTTTCTGTATTTCATTTTATTTTCACCCCAGTCTCTACCCTCATTTCTATTTTTTGAAAAAAGGGGGAAACACTTTGTTTTTAATTACTATTTTTTATCATCATTATTACTTTTTTTTTTAAAAAAATCATTTTTATTATTATTACTACTATTACTCCTCTTTTCCTCTTACTCCCCCTTTAGTTTCTTAGTTTGTCTGTTTTTGAGGAGGGAGCCTTACCTTCCCCCCACTGTCCTGCAACTACAATATTACCATCCCCTCTGAAAATTAAAATAAAATAAAAATACTCCCCCCCCCCAATATCAGTGCTTCTGCCACTGGTGCCCTTCCCCCCTCCCTTTTTCTTTTTCTTTCTTCTCCTTTCCTCCCCCCTCCCCTTCTCTGTCTCCCCTTCCCCCCTCCTTTTTAAAAGAACACATACACATTATTATATTAAATTTGCCCCTCTCAAAAGGGCTCTCTATACATTTTCATTTCTACAATACTTTTACCTCTGGCATTTGATATACAAATACTACTGCCAGGCATCACAACTTCAACATCTTCAGATCTCTCTCTCTCTCCCCCCCCCCTGCTTTCCCTCTTTGATTTAGTCTGCTTCTCTAGTCTGTCTCACCCTCCTAACCCTAAAATCTACATACACATACCTCCCCACACACTTTCATTAGCAATCCCCCCCAGGGGTCTTACCTCATACTATAACTAGAACCACCACTGCAACCAAACATTTTCATCTTTCCTTGTCTCTTCCCCCCTTCTCTCTCTCTCTCTCTCATTCTCTCTTTCCTTCCCTCCTTTTCTTTCTCCCCTCCTTGACTTCCATCCCTCCCCTCCCCTGCTTCTCCCCCTTTCCTCCCCTCCTTTTTCACCTTCAACCTCTATACTGCTTTGCTGGGTTCTGTTCCTGAACACATCCTTGACACCCTTAAATTCCTAATTCTTTACTACGAACCCCTAACCCCTCCCTCCACCCTCGACTGGACCCCAATACCCCTTTCGTGAGGATCTGTGCACAGACGTGTACACACAGGTGCACCCACGAATAACCCCCCCCATACACTCTCCCTCTGACCCCACCCCACCAGTCTCTCATACCACTGCCTACCACCCCCTTTATGTGAACCGTCTGTCTGTTGGCTTACTCATCTGTCTGCTTGGCTGCCCCCCACCCCACCCCGGGAACACTGCTGAGACAACTGAGGGAACCCCAGAGAAGCCCTTAAAGCACAGCCCAGACGGGACACTAATGACTGCCTAATCCAGACGCTCTATAAAAGCCACTAGTCAACAATGCCTGTTCAGCTCAACAGATCAGCAACACCCAGGAATCACCACAACCCCTAACCACAACACACCCTGCTCCAAGAGGATGCCAAACAAATTTGAAACACCAACAAGACTGTGATGACACCAACCAGGGAGATGGCAAACAGCACCAAGAACACAACACCCCCCCAGCAACAAAACAAGAACTGAAGGAAGTGAAAATGAGACTAACAGAACTACTCAAAGCATTCAGTGACATGACCTCCAAAGTGGAAACTCTAGAAAAGAAGAACCAAATACAAGAAAGAATAATAGAGAAGTACCGAGAGGAAAACACATGTGTCAGTAATAAAGTGGCTAAACTGGAAAGCCACCTGGAAATAAGAGATATGGAAAACACAGCCATGAAAATCAAACTGGCAGACTTAGAAGACCGTAGTAGACGCTGCAACATCCGCTTCCTCAACTTTCCTGAAAAAGCGGAGGAGAAAAGCCCAGCAGACCTAATTGTACGCTGGCTGAAAAATACAATCCCAAACCTGACACTCGAGGTAGGCAACCTGGAGAGGGCTCACAGAGCCCTAAAACCTATGCCGAAACCCAACGCCCCCCCCCCCCCACGAGACATCATTGTATGCTTCACACGCTACAAAAAGAAAGAAGAGGTATGGAACAACCTCAGAAACTCAACAACAAGCCTTTGATATGGAGACAACCCTATATTGGCCTTACAGGATTTATCTCAGGACACCCTAAATCGGAGGAAAAACCTATACCCATGCACTCAGTGCCTCCAACAAGCAGGGATCAAGTACCGATGGGGCTTCCCCTTCCGCCTTATAGTAACAACCAATACAACACAACACACGGCTACCAACATACCTGAAGCCCTGCAACTACCGAAGAACCTCGAACTCGACCCTCCACTGGAATGGCAACCGACAGACCCACCAAGTGACAGTCACGACCACCACGATGAAACAACACCAAACAATTGGACAACAGTAAAGAGGAAAAAGAAGCAACAGAAGCAACACAACAATGCAAACCAGCACATCCAACCACCACCATGCACAGAAGCATCCTGCCGAACATACAGCACAAGGCAACAGACCAGGATCAACCAAACCAACACATCACAGAGGGACAGCCCTACAACAACAACCACAGCTGAATGAAGCACCCAGAAGACATCTTGAACTGAAGGACTGGTGATTTCCCCCTTCCTTCCCCCTCCCCCTAGGCCATAAATATAGCCAGCACCATCAGCACCCCCCCCAGCCCTGCATCTCCACAGAGATCCCCACCCCAACGCCAGTCCAGATGACTCCAAAATATATCCCCCACCACCCAACAACCCACAAACAGGCTAAAATCTGACACAATCAGCACAATGGTGGCACCAGAGCGTACCAACACCCGCATCCCCACCCCAACATATTGCTAATAACATGTTGCTAATAACACTGGCAACACTGCTTATGAACCCTATACCCAACATTGGCGTCACAAAGACGCTTAACACTGTCTCACTGACCACCCCCTATCGCAAACGACAGGGAGGATGGCCTGCCCCTGAACTAGGCCATCCACACCAGCTGAGGCTCAGGACCAACCGGCTAAACACCAGATGTCCCAAAATACCCCTAACAAACACCTATATGACTACATATAGGATATTCTCTATAACCTATCCCCCACTCTTTAACCCAAACCTGGTCCTAATCCCACTAATCCTCCACCCACCACACGCTAGGACAGCGCAACCCCATTGCTTTGTTAAACAACACAAAGTGAGAGACACAGGACAACCTGGACGGGTTGGCAAGGAATCACCCTACATAATAGATAAGCAAGATGGCTAGCCTAAAAGCAATTACACTAAATGTGAGGGGGCTGGGAAACCCCATAAAAAGAAAACGCATCACCTCATACATAAACACCATGAAACCACACATCACCTTCCTACAAGAAATACACAACCCACCCAAAGGGAGCAAACTCCTGAGCGACCCTCACTTCAGTCAACAGTGGGTCACACGAGGCTCAGGAAAAGCTCGCGGCGTAGGCATAATCTTCAGCAGAGACCTGAACTTCACTGCCACAACAGTCCTAAAGGACAAAAAAGGCAGGTTCATTTTTGCTAAAGGGACACTAGATGGCAAAATCAAACTGACAATCAGCTCCATATATGCCCCAAACTCGAATCAACTAGAATTCTTTCAGAAGACACTAAACAAATTCCTCTCCTTCTCTGAAGGGGAAGCAATCCTAGGAGGGGACCTCAATCTAAATATGAAAGGTATATCCATGAAAGACATCCACCCTACAATCCCATGGGAAACCTTCCTCCGAAGAAAACCCCCAACAACTAGGAACTCTTACAGGTTATTAAAAATGCTAAAAAACAGGGGTCTCTACGACATTTGGGGTGAGCAAAACCCGGGAGACACCAGCCATACATTCCAATCCGGACGCCATGGTACAGTGTCCAGACTGGACAGCATTCTGCTCACATAGGGTCTGATCCCCTCAGTGGAATCAACGAACATAGGTAACATTAAAATTACAGATCACGCCCCAGTAGAAGTCACCATTAAAAGAGGAGAAGGAACACAAACCACCCCATCATGGTCCTTCAGTCCCATCCTAACTACAAACAAACAAATTAGAGAGAATCTCACAAAAACTCTCCAAAACTTACTTCAAGGAAAACGATGTAGACAATGTAACAACTCCTATGGGACGCAATGAAAGCAGTCACCAGAGGAGCTTGCATAAAAGAGAAAGCATTCCTTAAAAAACAAACCTCCTCAAAAATTAGCAAAGTAGAACAAGATATCACAGCCCTCTCATCACGCTACAAACAAACAGGATCTAAAAAGCTCCTCAAACTTATAGAACAAAAAAGGAGAGAACTAGACTCCCTAGAAATCAACAAAACAATGATCAACATTCTATACTCTAAACAACGTTTCTATGAATATGGAGGGGGAAACTCCAGATTACTAGCAAATAGATGAAGGAAAAAAGCACTTAAAACAAGAAGACACTGCATCACCAAAAAAGATGGCAACATAACATTCTCCACCAAAGAAATAACCTCAGAATTTGCAGAATTCTACTCCAACCTATACACCTCCCATAACCCACCAGAGAAGGAAATCAGAAAATTTCTAGAAGGACTGACCATGCCTACCCTAACGGATGAGGAACAGGAATTCATGGACAGTCCCATCACCCCAGAGGAAATAGATACGGTCCTCAAAAACCTGAAGCCACACAAAGCCCCAGGCCCAGACGGCTTCACAGCAGAATTCTATACGAAATTCAAAGAAACCTTGATGCCTTACATGACCCGCCTATTAAACGACATCATAAAAGGGGGCCCCATCCCCAAAACCTGGACCCACTCCAAAATAGTCTCCATCCCAAAACCACTAAAAGACAGCCTCAAAGTAGAATCATACCGCCCAATCTCATTAATAAACCAAGACTACAAGATATTCACATCAATCTTGGCCAACCGCCTAAAAATCTTCCTACACAAGTTAATAGCCCCAGACCAGACTGGCTTTGTCCCTGGCCGCAATATAACAGACCCCATCAGGAAACTACTGAACCTGATCAAACAAAGCAAGGCAACTAAACTCCCATTGACAATTATGTCCCTAGACATCCTCAAAGCCTTTGATTGCTTAGAGTGGAAATACATATTAGCAGTACTAACTAACATGAAATTTGGCCCCAACTTCCTTCAAATCCTCAAACAAATATACTCCCAAGCCTCAGCAAAATGCAGAACTAACAATATGGATTCTAATACTATAGCTATCGAAAGAGGCACGAAACAAGGGTGCCCACTGTCTCCCTTCTTATTTATCCTGGCTCTGGAACACTTAGCAATCCGAATCCGAGCAGCCACAGACATCAAGGGAGTGGAAATAAAAGGCAGAACCTATAAATTAGGGCTCTTTGCAGATGACCTAATGGTCACAACACCAGACCCCATAAGCACAGCAACCTCCCTAATCAGAGAACTCAACATATTTGCAAAGGTGTCGGGCCTACAGGTAAATTTTACAAAGTCAGAAGCTATGTGCTTCAACACCCCTCCTTACACCCAAAAAGAACTCAAAAAGGTCACCAAAATAAAACTTTGCCACACCAAGTTCAGATACCTAGGGGTACAAATAACCAGAAACCTCAATAAATTGTACCTCCACAACTATAAGCCCCTGTGGCGACAAATTAACAAAGACCTAAAGAGATGGAATAACATGAATTTCACTCTCTCAGACAAAATAGCCATGATCAAAATGATCACCCTCCCAAAACTAACCTACCTATTCCAAACCCTCCCAATCTGGATCCCCTCAACCCAACTCCTCAGTTGGCAGAGAAAACTACCGTAATTTTCACTCCATAACACACAGTTTTTTCCTCCTAGAAAGTAAGGGGAAATGTCTGTGCGTGTTATGGAGCGAATGCCTACGGATGGCGGGGGAATCTGCTACAGTCGTGAGCAGTCCGTGGCTCGCTTTGAAACAGCAAAGCGGGTGTAAGCGGCTCCTGTCAGCGAGCGGAGCCGGGGAGGAGGGAGAGAAGCAGAGCGGGAGAGCAGAGGAGCCACTTACATGAGTGTAAGCGGCTCCTGTCCGGTTGACTGCTTTAAAACAACCCCGTGCTCTCTGTCCCTGCCTGCAGTTTTTTGCTGTCCGATTTTGGATTAGCCACTGTAGGGGCTGTGTGTGTGTGTGTGTGCTTGAGCTATCGTTCTCCTCCTGCTGCTTCCCGTTCACTCTCCCAGCGCCCCTGCGACTTTAGGATTGATACTCTGTGTGTGTGTGTGTGTGAGAGAGAGAGGGATCGTTCTCCTTCTCTTGCTTCCCGTTCACTCTCCCAGCACCCCTGCGCTCTCCCAGCGTCCCAGCGACTTTAGGATTGATACTCTGTGTGTCTGTCTGCGTGTGAGGGATCGTTCTTCTTCTCTTGCTTCCCGTTCACTCTCCCAACACCCCTGCGCTCTCCAAGCGCCCCTGCGACTTTAGGATTGATACTCTGTGTGTGGGGGGGGATCGTTCTCCTTCTCTTGCTTCCCGTTCACTCTCCCAGCGCCCCTGTGCTCTCCCAGCGCCCCTGCGACTTTAGGATTGATACTCTGTGTGGGGGGGGATCGTTCTCCTTCTCTTGCTTCCCGTTCACTCTCCCAGCGCCCCTGTGCTCTCCCAGCGCCCCTGCGACTTTAGGATTGATACTCTGTGTGTCTCTGTTTGTGAGGGATCGTTCTCCTTCTCTTGCTTCCCGTTCACTCTCCCAGCGCCCCTGTGCTCTCCCAGCGCCCCTGCGACTTTAGGATTGATACTCTGTGTGTGTGGGGGGGGATCGTTCTCCTTCTCTTGCTTCCCGTTCACTGTCCCAGCGCCCCTGCGCTCTCCCAGCGCCCCAGCGACTTTAGGATTGATACTCTGTGTGTCTCTCTCTGTGTGTGTGTGTGTGTGGGGGGGTCGTTCTCCTTCTCTTGCTTCCCGTTCACTCTCCCAGCGCCCCTGTGCTCTCCCAGCGCCCCTGCGACTTTAGGATTGATACTCTGTGTGTGTGGGGGGGGATCGTTCTCCTTCTCTTGCTTCCCGTTCACTCTCCCAGCGCCCCTGTGCTCTCCCAGCGCCCCTGTGCTCTCCCAGCGCCCCTGCGACTTTAGGATTGATACTCTGTGTGTCTCTGTTTGTGAGGGATCGTTCTCCTTCTCTTGCTTCCCGTTCACTCTCCCAGCGCCCCTGTGCTCTCCCAGTGCCCCTGCGACTTTAGGATTGATACTCTGTGTGTGTGGGGGGGATCGTTCTCCTTCTCTTGCTTCCCGTTCACTGTCCCAGCGCCCCTGCGCTCTCCCAGCGCCCCAGCGACTTTAGGATTGATACTCTGTGTGTCTCTGTGTGTGTGTGGGGGGGGGGTCGTTCTCCTTCTCTTGCTTCCCGTTCACTCTCCCAGCGCCCCTGTGCTCTGCCAGCGCCCCTGCGAATTTAGGATTGATACTCTGTGGGGGGGGATCGTTCTCCTTCTCTTGCTTCCCGTTCACTCTCCCAGGGCCCCTGCACTCTCCCAGCGCCCCTGCGACTTTAGGATTGATACTCTGTGTGTCTCTGTTTGTGAGGGATCGTTCTCCTTCTCTTGCTTCCCGTTCACTCTCCCAGCGCCCCTACGCTCTCCCAGCGCCTCTGCGACTTTAGGATTGATACTCTGTGTGTGTGTGTGTGTGTGTTTTGACCTCACTGCGCTTGTTGAGGGAGAGTGTTGGTCGCAATTTTTCTTGATTTGTCTCAGAGTGGTTACTATCGTGGTTTCCTTTGTTTGTCTTGGCGCGTTGCTACAAAATCCCACAAACCCCCTAGACACAATCAAAAAACAATGGGAGAATGACATAGGCTATGAGATTAACCCCTCAATGGACCAGAATGTGGTCTAAACCCACCTTTAAATCCATATCAATGAAAAGAAAAGAAATCACTTTGAAACTCACCTACAGGAGGTACCTAACACCAAGAAAACTAGCGCTGATATGCCCAGGAACCTCACCAAAATGCTGGAGAGCGTGCACCTCCACAGGCACATATCTCCACATGTGGTGGGAGTGCCCCAAAATCCAACTATTCTGGAAAACAACCATGCAAGAAATATGTAAAATAACTAAGCAAGTATTAGACATCACCCCAGAATTGGCCCTACTAAACATCTTCCAAGACAACAATGCCCACTTACACCACAATGCCCACTTACACCTCATAACCCACCTACTTTCAGCAGCCAGAAACACCATAACCAGACACTGGAGAGACCTGTCAGGAGTAAGCATGGACCAATGGTACCAAATAGTATGGGAAACAGCCCTACTAGAAAAATTAACCAATAAACTGAAACTGACACGGGGACAAACAGAAGAAGACGCCTTTACCCCGGTATGGCTCCCCTTTATCACATACACAGCCCAACAAGACGACAATAATCCACCAACAGCATACAAATCAATATGGCTAACCTGATCCAAAACACCCACCCACCCCACTCACACACGAAAACAAAGATCACCACAGCCAATCACAAACAAACAACCACACCCTAGGCCAACCCCAACCTCTCTTACCACCAAAGGAACACAAGTGAACAAAACAAACAGCGCTGACACCAAACCCTACATACATTAAGCATAACAGAAACACCACCACCCGACCCCACCCCCCCATCTTCCCTCCCTCCACCCCCTTCCCCCCCCCCACTGTCTCAACAAATGAAACGGATTTGTAAAAATGTTACATGGAAAAAATATGAGAGACATTACACATACTTCTGTAAAACAAGAAAATCTTTAATAAAAAATTAAAAAACAACAAAAAACTGATTTATATTTCAAACTTTGCATATTGTAAAGCAGACACATCAGTTATAATGCATAAGCAAAGACAGACACCCAAAGATAGTTAATCCCATCTTGTGCATATGGACGAATTAACTATGAACAGTCTTTATTCACCTGCTCTGTCCAAAGTGTCTCCTTCATAACCAACGTTCAGGTTTTCAGAGCTGTGGGCAGTGCCAATGGAGGCCTCAGATTCCAGAGTTTCATCATCAGAGGCTCTTGGGTCTAGTACCAGCATCTCAACAGTTAAGTTTTCCCTGAGGAAACAAACAAAAAACAATTGGGACTAAAGGGAAGAAGTGAAACCAGCAGCGTGAGCAGGGAATCTGGAAGTACTGGAGTATTTAGGTCACTAGAAAACACAACATTATTAGGAGGAAACATTCTTGGGCAAACGAAACCAAACAATTTTAACTGAAGATACATTGTAAGATATTTACAGCTGGGATGGTTCTAGAAAGCATTTGGTTATCACAAACCTGCTCCCAATCTGAATGTGCAACCCAGCTCCTATGTGAGGCTTTCATTTCTTGAACCGTGGCAACCTTGACCACCCTTCCCTGCTCCTCAGTTCCACTCATCCAGACTTACTTTTCTTTCTGAAGGTTTTCAATCTGCTCCGTCAAAACTCTCTCTTCTTCCTGCATGGCAACTTTCTGCTGCTCAGAGACCTCCGCCTCCATGGCCTCTTCGCCACTCAGGACCTCTTCAGAAGCATCAGAGGCAGATGGCAACCGGAGAGGAGCTGGAGATGAAGGACTTGGGTAGGCCCCACGATGTAGCCGACCTTTTCCCTGCAGGCACAGTAACGCTAATGAGGAGCACGGCCTTTTAAGCCCACTCTGAAAATTACTGACACCCCTGATATATGTATGCAATATAATGAGGAAACAAACAATACCTGTTTGTGACTGGCAGAGAAAGACAAAACAGGAAGCAAATACACACTTAAGGACACACAAATTATTTCAGAGGTTCTTAAAAAAACAAAAAACATTTCAACTATAGATGATGAGCAGAATTTTGGCAGATATCAGAAGTCACTCCTTTATTCTACAGATGTAGTTTACAACAAAGGTGCCTCAGTCTGTTGGCCAAAGCATCTGTGCAAGAAGAGAATATCTGGATTTCTATATACTATATTACTATACTATATATAGTATACTGTAAAATCTTCCCACACAATATTGTAAGAAACCTTTGTATTTTTCTAGGTGGAAAGTCTGGGAACAAGATATAAATCCACCTATAGTTGATTATCCTCCATTTTGCACTGTGTAGTGAAATTCCATGACTAACAAGTGCATGAGGGTAGCTATTCCTGAAGACAGTGCCATGAAATATTCAAATTCTGATCAGGCAGTTCCAGACTGTCCTATGGAACTGGATCCTACAGGATCACACCCGTCTCTATTTATACAATTTCCTTTAGTGCTGTCTCTTTTCTTCTTCTTGAATAAGCTTGCTCTAGAGAAGCAATCCTGGACCTCTGAAAGGGTGGAGCCGACGTTCTTATAACAGGAAAGAATTCCCTTTTCCCTCTTAGACGGACACTGTGTGCTGTAGTCCCAGATAAATAGAAAATGTCCCAAGGTTGCGCCTCTGTGCTAGAAGAGCCAACGAAGCGCTGAAAGCAAATTTGATACAATTTGCTTTCTTAAGAGTCAAGGCTTTGAACTGCACACTTGCAAGATTGCATTTAAATCTAGAAGAATAACTGCAAAAGTGAGAATGGAGTGTGAAAGATCTTTTTCTATACACCATTGAGAATCTGCATAGAAACACAAAAACAACTTTTGAAGGATCAGATGAAATGGTCCCATCTACTTCAGCATCCTGCCAGCTGGTTTGGGAAAGGGCATGAAGGCAATTGCACAGTACACCCACGTGCAGGTACAGAAAATGTCCAGTAATTGTTTTTCTTAGGGAAAAGCAGCTTCAAGTGAAAGAGCTCTTGAGAAAAGTGGTGGGGAGAAGGCACTGAATCCCCCTCTCAGACTGCCAGATCTGTACTCCAATCTGTACAGCGGCTTTTCTGCCCAAAGAATTGTAGATGTGCACTCTCAGAAAGATGTGCTTGAAATCCCAAAGGAAAAGTTGTTTGGGAGCAGCGATTTGAGGCAGGGATGTGGCAGGTAGATGAAACACCACTCACTCTTCATCTCCACTGCTCCTCTGCTCAGAATTGCCACCCCCCCCCCGAGCTCTGCCTCCTCCAGAAAAGGCCTGTGTTAAATTTGTATGTGTGGGACAGGTTGTTCCACTCACAGTAATGTCCGAATGCTTATCTAAATTTAAATATATTTGATTCTCTAATGTGGTTATGCCCCACCGGTGTTGTTGTTGTTGAAAAAAATTAAACAGGACTATATTTAGTATATGGGATGTGGGTGGTGCTGTGGGTTAAACGACAGAGCCTAGGACTTGCCGATCAGAAGGTCGGCAGTTCAAATCCCCACAATGGGGTGAGCTCCCGTTGCTCGGTCCCTGCTCCTGCCAACCTAGCAGTCCGAAAGCACGTCAAAGTGCAAGTAGATAAATAGGTACTGCTCCAGTGGGAAGGTAAACGGCGTTTCGGTGCGCTGCTCTGGTTCTCCAGAAGAGGCTTAGTCATGCTGGCCACATGACCCGGAAGCTGTATGCCGGCTCCCTCGGCCAATAAAGTGAGATGAGTGCCGCAACCCCAGAGTCGGTCACGACTGGACCTAATGGTCAGGGGTCCCTGTACCTTTACCTATATTTAGTATATAACTTGAATCCAATTATTTGAGCTGTATCTCAGTGATAGAACATGTGCTTAGTTTGCCTACGGGGTATCAACTTCTATCCCAGGCGTTTCAGTTAAATGCATTCTGAGTAGCAGGTGTTGTGAAAGATCCCTGCCTAGGATCCTACAGAGCCACTGATGGTCAGAGCAAACAAACCAGTCAAGATGAACCAACACTGGCAGTACCTTACTTCTGAAAAAGTGAAACACTCTGGAGAGCAGCAGTGAGTTCCTGGAGACAATACTGATCTAGACAGATCTGACTCAGTGCAAGGCAACTTCCTATGTTCATTTATGTGCAAGGAAGATTCATAACTACCACTGGCATTTCTTCTAGCAAGAAGAGGGGGAAAGCAGACTCTCTGGCAGGGTAATGGACGCTTTCTTGTTTTCTGGTTCTTCTTGAGAATTCTAGCTAAGGTTGTGCTCGTGTTGGTGGTGGTTGTTGTTAGGTTTAATAAAAGTTGGATGGGGTAGCTTTTCAGAAGGATGGATTTGAATTTGCCCTCTTCCAAGCAATTGTTGCTTAGGATCTTAACATGAAAATAAGGACTGATCAAGCGGGCAAGACAAGGAAGAGAAAAATCACTTAGAAGAAAATAAAGGGTTAGTAGAGAAGGCAGAAAAGAAGAAAATAAAAATGTAAGGAAACCAGCTCAAGGGAATGGTAAGGTCACAAATCACAAACACAACTTTCCAAGTGAACTAGCTTTACTCTGATATACTTTTAGTTCAGGGACAGGCAATGTGGCGCCTTCCAGATGTTGCTGGACTAGTTTCTGTAATCCCTGACCAGTGGTCCTGCTGTCTAGGGCTGATGAGAGTTGGAGTCCAACAACACCTTGAGGGCCATATGTTCCCCATCCCTGCTTTAGTTGTTTGGAATTGCCTGGAAGTCCAGCCTCAATCTGTGACTGGAAAGCTGTTCCATCAGTAGCAGAGACAGGCTGGTGTTTTACACTCCTCTAGAGACCACTTGCAGATCAGATGCTGGAAGAAAGCACTCTATAAGACGCACCTAGTTTTTGGAGGAGGAAAACAAGAAAAAAAATATTCTGAATCTCAGAAGCCAGAACAGCAAAAGGGATCGCTGCGCAGTGAAAGCAGCAATCCCTCTTGCTGTTCTGGCTTCTGGGATAGCTGTGCAGCCTGCATTCGCTCCATAAGACGCACACACATTTCCCCTTACTTTTTAGGAGGGAAAAAGTGAGTCTTATAGATCAAAAAATACGGTACTTGGCTCACTGCAACCTCAGTCACTATTCAGAGTCCTTTCCTGCCACCCCTGTGGAAAACTGGCCTCATCTGTGCTTCCTGTTGGTACCTATTTTCTACCAGAAGAACCCAAGGACAGTTTAAGGGAGAACGAACGAACACACACACACACACACACACACACACACACACACACACAGTTATGAAGTGTGTTGGGGCATGGAGCATGCAGCAGCACTGAAATGAGTGGAGGGTTACAGCACAAGGTCAGTGCAATGCAATTCTGATACATACCGGGATCGAACTGCGGGTTATGCTCATAAATCTAACGGCAATTAGTACAGGTTTCTGGATTAGAGAGGATAGGAAAAGGAAAGGAGTAGGTTAGAGTGCACGTGCCATCACCCTTCTCAAAGAGGCGCTAGGCTTTCAAACGGAAGCCAGGTCTCAGCTGCAACTGTGAGAAAGCATAAGTAAACCACAAGCCACTGTGTGCTGCATAAAAGAGGTGGATTAGCGCTGATTGTGTGTTCTCAATACAGCATGCTGAGAGGACTCAGAGTGCCCATGCTTGCTTCCAGCAGTGTAACTGGGTCACCTGCCACATGACTAGCCAAGCCCTATTATATAAGCAGATAATGTGACACATTACAAAGCCTGCCATGTGTTCATCTCCAAACAGAGGAAAACACAGGCCATTTCAGCGCCGGAGACTGCCTTTCAACTCAGCAGCCCATCTAACAGTGCGCAAGCTTTTCATATTTCAGAAAGGCAGCGAGGCAAGAGGAAGCAACCTGCTAAAAGGAGCTCAGCATGTGCTGGACTGAAATATGCATGGCAGCTTCACCACAGGTTCTCCCACTGGCACGTGCATGTGGGAGGGAAGCAAATGGAAGCCTGTTCTGTGTCAGATGAGAGCACTGTAGGATTAAGGAGAACCAGATGCTAAGAAGTGTTGCTCACGGAGGAAGGCCAATTGCACACAAGCTAAAGTGGCCCAAATTCACCAAGGCAACCACGAGAAGTAAAAATATCAGACCCCCACCAAGGAACTAATGGGTTGGTCTTTGTGGGATAATGCCAGAGACACACTGCTCCCCACCTTCTCTGAGTTTTTGCTTTGTACACATCTGCAGCTCTGAAGACTCGATCCAGGATAAAGCCAAACTTTAGTTTATGTGCTAGACCTAACTGTGTGTTAAAAGGTTTTGAGGATGTGTAAGGTTTGGAAAGACATGAAGAAGAGGAGATTGGGGAAGTGGGAAGAGGAGAGAGAGAGAGGGAGAGAGGGGGGGGAGAGAGAGAAGAGACATGGATGTGTTCTCAGCTCCAAGATACTGTATTAAACAAATCTGCTGTTAAACAAGTGTGGCATTGAAACACACACACAATCTATCATCTCCAAATTCTCGCTTGAAGAGGAAAGTTACACTAACAAATGTGGGCTGACTGGGGAACAGGAAGACCACGGGTCTTGGTATAAATTTCTTCCTGTTATGATGGTCAGCCAGGAATTCATCCACTCCTTCTCCTTACCATAGACCTCCTGATCATCGAGAGCCGACTCTTGGCCTTGTTCTCTGCAAACTCGAGGCTACTGATGTCTTTAAGGCGAGCCCGATATTTGTCCATTTGCTCTACAACAATCAGCTCAATGCAGCTGAAAGAGAAAATGTGTTAAGATGGAAAACTGAGCTACATTTGACTTTAGGATGTATACAGGAGATAAATCTGAAAATTTTCTTGTTCTGAACATTATGACTGAGAAACTGGAACCAAGTATATTCTGATGACTGCCATTTCAGGGATCTCATTTCCACAGCAGTACTCCCTGCCTGCCACCAATATGACTGACAAGTCCAGTCTCACGATGGGTCATCTTTAGAGATTCCCCTGAAACATTCTCCACAATTTCACAGTGTATTGTATGCAGGTACTAAGGCTGCCCCCTCAAAAGCACCAACCCTGGAATTTCTGCAAGTGTGTGTGTGATTAGAAGCATTTCAGAAGAAGGGTGTTGATGCTTACTGCAATAGGGAGAGAAAAAACATCACTTCCCACCCATCCTTTCTCTCCATTGGAGGTAAGAATGCAATTTTTCATCATCATGTACAATTAAATACACATAGAAGTCTCTTTGAGACTGCTGGCTGAACACAATAAATTGGGGTGGAGATAGAAAGTGTAGAACTGCTCCCCCACTGCACATATTTAGTCTATTCTGGGGAAGGGTTTTCACAAGTTTCCACTAATAATTTATCAATAGCAAGATACCCACCAGACAGTGAGAATACATACAGAAATGGGGCCATAAAGATGGCCTGAAGCTGAGCGGGTGGGAAAGTGATGGGTCTCACTTTCTTTCACAGTTGATTTTGCCTCCCCCTTCTTTCTCTTGACCTCTGCTCCTTCTTCCTCTCAATCTGCACATCTGACTTCTGTATTGCTATCACTCAGTTGCCTTTTCAGACAACAACTGTGTTAATTGCTATTCACCTCTACATGCCCACATTTAGCCTTGGAGCTTTGTTCCCAGTCCCAGTATGGAGAGCGGCCTTCATCTGTTTCCTTGGTGTGAGGTATGATTATTACTAGGCATGCTCATCAGTCTAAGATTAGAGTGGGGTTGGTGTAATGGCTGATAAGTGTCTCACAAGGCTATTCATGACTCCTTAAAACTGTAAAAAGCAACTATCTCCCTATGTAGTTCTCTGGAGAAAGAGGCACTGGGGGGTTTCCCCTCCTATGTAAAAGTTTATTCTTTCCCATCCACTATTTATTCTTTCCCACCCTCTCAGCTTTCAGAGGGCACCTCCCTTCCCACACAAGCAAAGTAGCGCAACAGAAAAAAGCTGGCAGGCTCACAGAGGTGTGGCACATTACAGAGAAGGGTTCAGAAATTACAATGCAGCATGTATTTTTTTACCTGATGGTTTTAGAGACATCCTGAGCACTCCGAAGAGGGTCAGTAGTATCTGGACTGCGGAGAACGCAGGGAGCAAACACAATTGCCAGGGCATTAGCTGACATCCGATTCGTCTCCTCCTCTAGGGCAATTCTAAACAGCACCAAAATATGACACCATCATTTTTTGTCAGAAGGCAGAAAGTTGGACATTACAAAGTTTGGACACAGGTTAAAGAGATGGTATACAATGGTGCCAATTTCTATGGCCTGTTAGGCGCTGGCCACATTCAGCACTGCAATTGTGTTAGAATAAGAATAATATAATATTTTTCCACTAACATGATGACCACAGGGTAAAGACTCAAATTCTAACGTTTTGCTTGAGAACTGAAGGACAGCGACTAATTACCTAGAACAATCTGACTAGCTGCTGCTGCTGTGTGTGCTTGGATTGTAGTGCTCATTGGGAGATCATAATCAGTGTGATTTTAAGCAAGTCAACGACACACAGAACTTTATATCCAAGGTAGCTTTCTTGCCACACTGCATGGCTACAGTATACATGCACAAGTCTCTGAGCATGCAGTCTGCCACCACAAGGATGCTTACAGGAAGATAGGGGACAGAGATGTTACATGATGATATACATTGAGGGAAAGAGGAAAAAACCCTACTATCATTCATTACCTTACAAGATGGAAGATCAGACGCTCCAAGGTACTCAGATGAGTACCAGAAAGCTGGCTGATCACTGAATAGACCCCACGAATGGCCTCCTTTCTCTCATGCAAACCTGCAGAAAGCACATTTAAATCAATTCACTGGAACACACATCAGAATTCTTCAATAATACAAAGTCCTCTTCAAATTAAAATCTAAGATCCAGTTGCTAGACATCCCATTCTCACACCCACTGGCTTCACTCTGGCCCTCCAAATGTCAGCAAACGTGTCTCAGAAGCTGCCTAATGCTCAGGTTTTGGTGAGCCTCCTAGGAGAGGAAGTGCTCTTGCAATCCAAATGTGGCACAGGGATAGCATTGCTAATAAGGGTGGTAGTGGGACTTAAAAACCAGCACTTGACTTGTGTCTGCAGTGCAAAGAAAGAACCCAGCTAGCATATAGTGACCCATGCATAGACCACCTCCCTGTTTTGCTGGCCTATTTCTACTAGCCCAGGAGGGAGGAGGGAGGACTGAGTCTAGCTACAAAAGCTGTTGCTTGTGAAAGGGGTCAGGGCCCATCTTATCTTTGTGCCTGCAAAACCTGCTGCTCAGAATGTCTAGAGACTATTGGGGTGGGCAGTGGTTTTAACCAGTAGCACCCTGGGGCGCCTTAAATGGTGGTCAGGTGTACTGCAGGCAGCACCGGCCTCTGTCCCTCCTTTCTTCCCTCTTCCCTCGGATGCCCTCTTGTGTCTCTGCCTCCCAAAGGCTACAAGCTCCCTAGGCAAATGGTGCATCTAGGGCTGGCCAGGGGGTGCTGGTTGCCAAAAGCTGAGGTGTCCTCAGAATAAGCAAGCAGGTGGGTGAGGAATCCTGAGGAGAGGGGAGAGGAATCTGAGGGAGGCGTCCACAAGGGAGGGTGTCTGAAAAGGGGTGAGGAGTTGATGGCTTCGCAGGCATAATTGCGCTCCTGAAACTCAAGAGTGTTTCCCCATGGGGGTACCACAGAAATAATGTAGTTTGTCAGAGGAGCCACGGACTCAAAAAGGTTGAAAACCTCTGGGGTAAGGTATTGTTTAGGAGTTTGGGTCGTGGTTAGTATTCAACTCTGAATATGCTTAATTATTGGTATGTTTTTGTACCTTTCTTGTTAGTTATGGGGGGATTGCTTACTTTTATTGTATACTTACTGTGATGTTTTCATTTATTGCTTTTGACTGCTTTTTTGTAGTTATGTAACAACCACTCTGAGGATGGTTTAACTATGGAAAAGTGGCATACAGTGATAATGGTGACAGCACCTGTTGTTATTTCTGCTTATCTTCAGCTTGAAGCTCCAGAACAGCTAAAGGCAGCCCCATGTAAAATGTGTTGCTGTGGAATTACTACAACAACCTTACAGACTTTCTGCATGCAAATATCCTCCTGGACAAAAAAGCAAGCTGTAAAAATGATCATTTGGCAGAGAACACAATACTGTACAATCCTATTGTGGGAAATGAAACTTTTTAGTTCAGTATCTTAAAAAAAAGTTGAACTCTAAGTAGAACTTCATTCTTTTTTGTATGCAGGTTTTAAGCAGTCGTCATTTGCAAGTACACATTTTCTTACCCATAGCTCGCAGAAATTCTTCATAAAATTCAAATGTCATGAGAGGGTTAGGCAAATCCCGCAGCCACTGTTTGAACACACTGGCAATGACATGAATGTTGTAGTCATCAAGATTTACACTCTCAATATCTAGTTAAAAGAGAAGGGAGGCAAGCAGATTGGAAGAAAATTGTTAAGAAGAAAATTATATTTTGCCTCTTAGTGATCAAGCCAACAGCTCTATGCTAAGGTAACAGTTGAGGCAGACAAAAACACAGCACAGAGGATGCTTTCAAGGATTTGCTTGTGGGGATGGGTCAGAAACTACTGAGCTCTTTGTCACCCTTATATACGATACAAAAAGTCAACTTCAAATATCACAGCCAACTATGATTTTAGAGTCCAAACCAATGTTTGAGCTTCCAAGCTTGCAAACATGCAGAAACGCATTGTCAAGACCTGCTTATCTGTTTTCATCTTCCTTATGTTCAGCACACCCAATTCTATAATCCACAAGCCCTTGGTGACGACACAATGACCATAGCTATAGTTAATAATAATAATAATAATAATAATAATAATAATAATAATAATAATTTTTATTTATAGCCCGCCCTCCCCAGCCAAGGCCGGGCTCAGGGCGGCTAACAAGCAATAATAAAAATAAAAAAACAAAATTAAAATACAACATTAAAATATTAAAATGTAGCCTCATCACAGGAGGAGAAAGGAAAAGAAAAAAGAAAGAGGGGGAGGGAATCTTATTATATAAAAATTATATTAAAAAAATATCCATTCAAAGAGCGAACAAAAGCTGGCACAAACTATGGTTTACTTCAAAGCACGTTCCCAGTTCTGGTCTGCTGGCTCATAGTCAAAAATTATTTGTAAATTCAACTATTATGCCAAAGTCTAGTCAAGCTTCCTTTACCATAATTAGGAGTGATGTACAAATTGAGCCTATAGCTCTAAAACAGTGTGGATCTGTGTTGCATGTCATCAGGAGGAAGAGGATTCCTCTTTTCTAGAAGGCCTCCTCACCTGTGTCCAGTCCCTGCCGCAACTCTTTGATCTTATTGGTTGATCCGGATTTCCGGTAAATGCCCTCTGTGTACAGTGCGTGCATTTCTATATAGCTGGTGAGCTTCTCAAACACTAATGGCACTGTTCGCTCTTCACTGGTCAGACGGGAGAGTTCAACCCCAAATTGCCGCGAGGAAAGCTCAGGATCGTACTAGAGGAACAGAGATGAGGTTATCAGTGTCTTTTAAGAGGCAACAAATCAATACTATCCATAGTTCAGTGAACCTAGGATGCATTAGGATGGATCCTGGTAACAGGTTCAAGCATGAGAGAAGCACATAGCTTTAGAAACAGCAATTGCAAAATTTTCAAACCTATGAGAGACGGTATTGAAAGACAGTTGTGGAGTTTTAAAACCTTTATCTGATGAAATTCTTTTGTTGCTTTTACAGTTTGTATATAGATGGTTTTTATTGTTTTTAGAGTTTGTTGAATTGATATTATTTTTAGAATTTGATATTATTTTTAGAAATCGTGTTTGTCAGTTTTATTACTATTTCTGTATTCATTTATTAAATTTGTTTGTCACTTTTTCTTGCCAAGGCAATTCAAAGCGACTTACAACCAACCAACCCTGGAAAGAGACATTAAAACTGGGAGGGAACACATTAATGCAGAGGTTTTCAACCTTTTTGAGTCCACGGCTGCTCTGACAAACTACATTATTTCTGTGGTACCCCCATAGGGAAACACTCTGAGTCTCAGGAGAAAACCACTGCATTAAAGACATCCCACCCACTTCTCAAAGCCCACAGATAGTCAAAGGCCAAAGAGCTGATTATAAAGGATAGCTTTTTGCCTGGCACCTAGTTTTAGTCTGTTTTTATCTTGTGCACTACTTCATTGGCTTTATACTGTGAAAAAGTCTATAAATATGCATAGTATGAATGAGAAAAAGAGACCGAGGAAAGACCTTTTCCTAGATAGATGTTGTTCTTGTTATACTCCTGGGTTCACACCACTGTGTTAGCAGCAGCAGCAGCAGCAGCACAGTCCCAATTAACAGCAAAGAAAAACTGAAACCTAAAAGTGGAGTCCCCATCCAAGGCTCCTCCTGACTCTGCCCTTCTCTCTAGGCTTTCCTGCTTGGTTTGCTGAAGTGCAGGACTCCCATTCCACAAGCATCAGCTTTGCAGTTGAATGCATAACAGTAGGAATTCCCAGTGCAGAGATAAATAAACTATCAGTAGCCTGAGAAATTAACATGACTAGGCTGTGACACAGCCAAAGAGGCTACTGCTTTTTTCATATTGTACCATTTAAAGACTCCGCAGCCAACAGTTAAGACCACACTTCCACCTAGACAAGAGCTTCTGACTGAGGGGGGGAAGTGCAGGGCTTTAAAGCAAGCTTGGATCATAAGTGCAAAGAGTTCCCAACCCAAGGAATGAATGAGAAAGGGGACACAACACCAGGATCTTCCAGCATTTGGTTATATTTTTTCTCATTCAACATTACAATTAACACATAAAAAAGGAGTGATTTTCACTGGATAAGGCTCTCCATGCAGGAATGCACCTGAAGAAAATGGGTCAAACAGTGGGTTGAGGTATTACTGCGTGGTCTAACTTTTGCTGTGACAGCCCTGTAAGCACTCTTTATTATGGCATAAGAATGATCAGTCACTGCAAACTATCACTAAAAAAACACAAGGCTGCCGCTGAAACAGAGGAAAATAGGCCATCATTCTTATGCCATAATAAAGAGTGCTTTATTATGAAGTGACCAGGAGATAAGAGAATATCTGAGATCCGCTAATATTTTCTAAATTCGGCATAACAATACATTCCTGAATTGAAGCATCATCCTGATATAAGAATACTGCTTTAGACTGAAATTGCCAGGAAGTATTAATCAAAAGGTTTCCAAATAACAAGGTAGGCCCCAAGGCCACAGAAGTCATGAGATTTGGCTGAATTCTTCAATAAACTTTTTCATTCACATTTCATGTTACATTTTCTGTAACCATTGAAAAACTAGAAACATTCTTAAAATGGAAAACCCTGACTCAAAGCAGATAAAACCTCAGTGATACCAGAACAGTATAACAAAATCATCTCAAGCCAATTGTTCCGGCATTACTATTATCATTTCCAAGCTTGCTTTTTCTACATTCAAACATTTAATACACGAGATCCAGGCAGCAAACCACTTAGTCTCTAGTATGGGAAAAACCTCACATAATCAAGATTTTACTTGGATGGAATACCCTCATTTCTTGTTTGCTAAATTTTTGATAGCAGGCCCAGCAAATTTAGGCCCAAGCAAATTTAGGCCCAGCAAAACAGCTAGATTAGGATGGCTGTACTATTTATTAGAAATAAAATCCTATTTATTTTTGAGTAATTTGTACCCTAACTGTGTGTGACCTATCATCTACAGTTTATCAGAAATTGTGCAAAACTGGTTTATTCACAACACAGCACATGCACAACCCGGGGGATGGCGGGGTTGGATCTGGCAGACCAGGGACAACGTAAACCGAAACTGCTTTAAAGAAATACTTCCAAATGTATTTCCAGGCTTCACAGTGAAAAGAAAAAGACTGCTAGTTACATGCAGAAAGAGTTAGCCACCCTGGTCCACAAAAACATATACCCTGAGAGTATCTCAAAGGATATCTCAAATATCACAGTTTTGCCCATGCTACGTCCTAATACATTACCCAAAGTCACATCAGCCACTGACTGAATGAACTAAACACAGAAAAATGAAAAGGAACAGTTTAGAGGCAGGCCAGCAACTAAATTAATTTTCCTTATTTTCATATTCATTACTCATTTATCTGGAAACTAGGAGTATAAAATTAGTGGGTGCTGTGGAATCAAATGGTCAATACTAAGGCACTTAAGTTACAGTAAGGGCCTTAGAAAATCAACATTGCTATGGCAGTTGCAACACAGGTCCTACATTATCCATGAACTGTGAGATTTCTAGGAAGATATGAACAGCTTTCTCCATGTGGTAAGCAGGGCTGACAAAGAACCTATGCTGCAGAGTTGAAGACAAGAGCCTAGCAGAAGACTCACTTTGCCATAGCAATCTGGATTTTCCATATTTCAAATTGAGGTCCTTCACTATCCGATAATGCAAGTTATATCAGGGAATATTGAAAAACCACTGCAAGCTGAAGATGAAAGAAACCTTACCTTTTTGGGGCACTTGGTTGTGGTCCTCAGGCAGCACTTTCTGTGGCAAGCATGCTTGCATACTGAAATCAGGAACACAACAATTAATACACTCGAATGCTGCTGTATCGTGGCTGATGCTGACAGGAACACATTTAAAAAAGGGAATTGGTTGAGCACCCCATCACACCTGCTGATTCCCTCCAGGATTAGAACTATGGGGCAAATACAGGATTTAAAACCTGGAAGGCCTTCAGAACATGCAACTTTCTGGGGTTCACTATTGGAAACTGACTGTAGAGCGGACCTGTACCCATCCTGAACTACTTTGTGTCACGGAAGGGGTAAGCAGAGGACAGTGGCAGGGTGGATTTTAGGAATTGGGCGCATAATTCTAATGTCGGGAAATAGGATGGTATAAATATGGCTTGTTTGTACACTACAACTTGCTGCTGCTTTTTCTGACTGATTTCAAAGAGGGAAAACAGTGAAAACTTTCACGTGCAAATAGTCACTATTATATTCCATATGCTTTTTGGATCCAAGATAAATGTCTACTAAGGGAGGGGGGACCTTTAAAAAAAAAGGAAGGAAAGAGTGCAGATGGGAAGAGTGCATAGTAGATCAGTAAGAGTAAATGTTTCATGCTTACATTTACAAACAGAGGCCTTGTCCATGATCCATATCAGGGAGGAACAGAATTCACAGTAAGTGGGAATGCTGTACTGAGTGGCCTTAAAAATGTGACCATTATGTTCTTCTACCTACAAGAAAAATTCAGTTTGACATTCATTGACAGCTGAAAACAGTTTTGAGTGTTTACCCTTCTGCTAAAAAGCTAAACTAAGCTATACCAAAGCATTTCAGACAGCTGCTATTTCACTGTTTGGGTGGAATGCTAAAAGCACATTCTTGGCCCTGCTGGCTCCCTGATATCCCAGAATGCATGTGATATGCCAAATAATTTAACATATAAAAATGTCCTACTTGATCAGACTCATAATCCATTCAACGCTGTGGCTGTCCCAGAAAGTTACAACCATTAGAAAGTTATCAGCAGAGTACTGGCAGAGAATCCTAGTCCCTGATGCTCATAATTAAGGCTTATGAGATTTTGATCTTCTCCCACTGTCATATCTTACTTCACGAGGGACTGTGCAACTGGGGAGCCCCAATTTTCTTGTCATTAGTAATGATGCTGAGCAAGATCTGGGTTGTGTTCAACAGCAGGACAGCAGTCTAATGATTCAAATTATAAAGTGAACTAATTGCAGTCTGTAGTTCATTCTAAAAATAGCTGTTAGGGCAAGCAGATCTATAAATTCAACCACAGCCAAGTTAATGCGAAGAGTGTCACTCGGATAAGCACCAAAAGCAGAGTGAAATAAACTGAACTATGAATCCCATTGTCCATAAAGGCAAGCCCCAATGTTCTACATATTTCAGTTAAGATTACCAATATGTGTCCATACACACAGTTAGTACATTATCCCACAGAAGCCTTTGCCAACCTGGTACCCTCCAGATGTTATGGACTACAACTCCCAACACTTGGCACTGGAGGGCACCAAGTTGATGAAAGCTGTCTTATAGCCACTATAAAATTAACCAAAAAACATGCTTTCTGAAGATCTGTTCCTGATCTATAACTCTGGGTTGCTTCACTAGGTGGCACAAATGTTACAGAGCTGATTGCTTAATTTCTGAAATATATAAAAGTACTTTATTCCTTTATGACTACAAGAATGCAACTTTTTTGTTCAGGACCCATGGCCTGTTAAGTGATTCCTAGCTTCAGCTATGGCTCATACAAAATTATCAGCCATTCTATGACTGTTATATCAAAGCAGAATGATGTGCTTGCATTCCGACACTAAAAGCCAATAGGATTCAAGAGGCACACAAGCAACATCTAATGAACTTGTGGACCAGTAGTTGTAGTGTTTGAGTTCATTATGAGGGAATAGACCAGGGGTGAGGAACCTGGTGCCCTTCACACATATAACCCCCATCAGCCCCAGTCAGCAATGCCAATGGTCAAGGGTGATGTAAGTTGTAGTCTAGCAACATCTGGAGAGTCACAGGTTCCCTACTCCTGGAACAGACCTTCCTAAATACTTGTTGCAAAATAATGCATTTAAACTAAACAATGAAAGAAGAAAGTTTTCAACTTACAACATCTGCTTCCTTCTTCCTTCTCTTTTTTCTTTCTGTTTTGGTTACCTGAAACAGAAGGAGCTAAATCAGAAATTAACAGGTTCAGAATCTGTTCTCCCAGTCACCCCTACGGTTCATTCTGCCTCCTCATGTAACTTTCAATCCTTCACAAGCACTTTTCAAGGGACCAATTAATGTCAGGTGGACATTTGGTAACTCATATAATGCTTCTCCCCTGCCCAGTACATCCCTCTGTCATTGCACTTCAAGTCTGCAGCACTCTAGCATGCTTCCATGCTTCCAGCTCTGTCCAATAGACTTGGTTCTATTTTAGAATGGCAGCCATTTAAAAGATGTGAGCTCATAGGTGTACAATTATGAGTCTGTACAGTGGTGCCTCGCAAGACGAAAATAATCCATTCCGCGAGTCTCTTTGTCTAGCGGTTTTTTTGTCTTGCAAAGCAACCCTATCAGAGGCTTAGCGGATTAGCGCTATTAGCGGTTTAGCGGCTATTAAAGGCTTAGCGGCTAAAAGGCTATTAGCGGCTTAGCGGCTTAGAAAAAGGGGGGGAAAGCGAAAAAATCGCAAGACTTGCAAGACGTTTTCGTCTTGCGAAGCAAGCCCATAGGGAAAATCGTCTTGCGAAGCAACTCAAAAACGGAAAACCCTTTCGTCTAGCGGGTTTTTCGTCTTGTGAGGCATTCGTCTTGCGGGGCACCACTGTATTCAACTAAGCAGGGCCAGCCCAATACATTTTGGCACCTGAGGCAGACCCCCAAATGATGTCCCCCTCCCTGCCAGGGAAGAAGGGGTGAGGGAAGGTCTACATTGGGATCTGTTGCCCCGGTAAATACTGCCACCTGAGGCAGTCACCTCACCTTGCCTCATTGGTGGGCCGGCCCTGAATAAGTATCTGCTGCCCCTGTGGATCCTGCCACCTGAGACGGTTGCCGCACCTTGCCTCATGGGTGGGCTGGGCCTGCAACTAAGTCCTATTCAAAGTAGACCCACTGAAATGAATGGACCTAAGTTAGTTGTGTTCATTAATTTCAATGGGCCTATTCTGTGTAGGACTAATGAAGGATACAGTCAATAGCTTGCAAAAATTATCTTCATCCATGTGCTTTTCTAGAGATGAGCAGTCCCCAGGCACAAAGGTTTTACCATGTAAAAGAGATGTCCATCTCCAGTAAAGCATTATGCTCTGCAACAGTGGAGTGTGGTTTGTGTGGGTAAAGCTGCAGTCTTCTGGGGGTAGTGTTGCTGCTCACTGGGGTGGGGTGAGGTAGCACTGAGGTTGAGGGAGGTCTGGATTGGCAGGTGCTGCTCCCCAGGTATGCACACAACGACTTGTCTCCTCCCAGAGCTGCCACTTCACCTTCTCACCTCACACTGACACTTCATGATCTTAATTTTGTGTTGAGTACTGCAAGCTAACCTTTTCGAATTGCATTTGTTATTTAACATACTAATTAGGGAGACTATGAGATATATTACAAACTGCAAGGAAAGTGGTTAGTGCCAGGACCTCAGCAACGAATGCCCTTTCTACAAAACAAAGCTTTAAGAGGTAGTAAGGTCACAAGAGGGAGGTTCTTAAAGTACAGAAAAAGAATGTGATCCTTATTCCAGTGTGATGTAAGAGTAATAATTTGGTAGGACCAGTTTACCTTTAAGGCAGTGCAATTCGAAGGCATATACTCTGTCATGTATTCGTCCAAAAAGACCTTGAATGTATTGACCCACACCCGGACAGGCGATTCACGCCAGTCTCTTTGTTCAAGCCTCATTGTTTTTTCCAGAATTTGTTCAAAGAGGGCATGTAGGTCTTTGTACCGGATGCAGTTTCCATCACCCATCTATAAGGAACAAAGAAGTGAAAGTGGATTTTGTTCGATCTGCAACATTTCAAGTTTATTTATTTTTATATTGCAATACAAAGCAAGTATCAGTTTAAATCAAAGCTCAACAACAGTAGAGCAACAGTGCAAACACAAAATATAAGTAATAAACTTAAATAGCTTTGTTTGTTCTTAATATTGTTATCAGATAGATAAACAGAACATTGCAGCCACTTTGCTCCTCCCTCTAGTCCTGCTGCTGCCACATTACATTGCTGTGAACTAAGCCATGATTTGGCTAAGTGTTATGTCCAAAACTGGATTCATGGGTTTTCTTGCTCTAGACCAGGGGTTGTCAACCTGGTCCCTACCGCCCACTAGTGGGTGTTTCAGGATTCTAGGTAGGCAGTAGGTGAGTAGGGGGTTCTATGGCACAAGCTGAATCCTCCTTCCATTGAGCACTGGTGGGCGGTAAGGAAATTTTACCATCAAGAAAGATGCATTAGTGGGTGGTAGGTATAAAAAGGTTGACTACTCCTGCTCTAGACAAACCATGAGCTGTAGTCAACCTAGAGAAGCTGTCAGATGTTAATTCACTTCCCCCTTTAAAGAGAGCTAATGTGTCACCCTGGTATGCAATAATAATGAGAAATTTCAAGGATTCTGCAAAGTTTTGAAATTTGGTAGCAACCAAGAGCCTACAAGCTAAAAGTTCTTCACTTCATAACATAGTAACCCTGCAACTTACTGCCAAAGCCGATGAGTAGAAACTGAGGATATTTTGTCGGAATTCTTTCAAGGCTTTTTTAAAGACAACATCCACCAGAGTATCCTTTTGGCAGTCCTCACTATCGAGATCATTCATCTGTGAAACAACAGAATAAAGTTAAACCATATGATTAAATTTTGCTAATGAGCAAAAAAACCTGAGAGGCGGAGGGAATAATAAGGTTAATTCCATCATGCTCTGGTATGAGCTACCGTATTTACATGAATTGAATGTGCTATCAAATCTAATGTGCACCTGAATTTTCAAAACTTTTAAACAAAAAAATTATTTGCTGGCGAATGTAAATGCGCCATCAAATCTAATGCGCACCCTAATTTTCGCGACGTAATTTGGCCAAAAAAGTGTGCATTACATTCGAGTAAATATGGTAATTACAACTTGGGACACAGCTGAAATGGAGCTAAACTTGTTCTCACTAGGGGCAAGGAGTAGACTTAGCCCCATGCCAAACATGGACCATGCCAAACATGGACTTTGATTCTTAACTTTCTTGCATATACAGTGGTGCCCCGCAAGACGAATGCCTTGCAAGACGAAAAACTCGCTAGATGAAAGGGTTTTCCGTTTTTTGAGTCGTTCCGCAAGACGAATTTCCCTATGGGCTTGCTTTGCAAGACGAAATGTCTTGCGAGTTCTTGCGAGTTTGTTTCCTTTTTCTTAAAGCTGCTAAGCCGCTAATAGCCGGTAAGCCGCTAATAGCCGTGCTTCGCAAGACAAAAAAACCGCAAGACGAAGAGACTCGCGGAACGGATTAATTTCGTCTTGCGAGGCACCACTGTACAGTGGTACCTCGGGTTACATACGCTTCAGGTTACATATGCTTCAGGTTACAGACTCCGCTAACCCAGAAATATTACCTTGGGTTAAGAACTTTGCTTCAGGATAAGAACAGAAATCGTGCAGCGGCAGCGCAGCAGCAGGAGGCCCCATTAGCTAAAGTGGTGCTTCAGATTAAGAACAGTTTCAGATTAAGAACAGACCTCCAGAATGAATTAAGTTCTTAACCCGAGGTACCACTGTAAAGTGAATGCCTGCACACCTCTGAAGATTAAGAAATGCAACTTGGAAATGCTATTATGGGTTGAGAAGAGGTACTTGCCCGCCAGCCCCACAACACTGATGGTCCCTGCCCCACTGACAAGAGGTCCTGCCACAATGCACAAGAAGTGTGTTTCTGTACCATGAGGAAACAGAGGCACAGTGCACCTGCATCCTCACTGCAATATCAGAGTTCAAAAGGGAACAAAATGCCGTCGCGCCGGGGTTTAAATCGTCCCAGCCACACCCCCGAGCCTCCTGATTGGGTGCTCTGTGCTGTGACATGGCCAGGACACTTCACCGTGACGCGGGACGTTGTCCCGCCCATGCTGAGGTAGGAGGAAGTGTGCCCGGGAGGCCAGAGTGCAACATGCCCCCGCTGTGAGGCGGAAGCAACCTGTCACAGAATAGTAAGATACCCACAATTAAAAGACCATCTTATAAGCAATTCTACTTATTTATAACTTAAGAGCTCTGCTTGATCCAGCTATCAGATCAATCCAGTCTAGCTTCTTGTTCCCCACAGATGCTTCCATGAAAAGCACAAAACAGGGCTACAGGCAATAAGTGCATTCCACGCAGCTTTTGTGGACTAATTGGAATTCAGTTGCCTTCATAATACAGTGGTACCTCAGGTTACATACGCTTCAGGTGACATACGCTTCAGGTTACACACTCCGCTAACCCAGAAATAGTGCTTCAGGTTAAGAACTTTGCTTCAGGATGAGAACAGAAATCGTGCTCCGGCGGTGCAGAGGCAGCAGGAGGCCCCATTAGCGAAAGTGGTGCTTCAGGTTAAGAACAGTTTCAGGTTAAGAGCAGGCCTCCGGAACAAATTAAGTACTTAACCCGAGGTACAGTGGTGCCCCGCAAGACGAATGCCTCGCAAGACGAAAAACTCGCTAGACGAAAGAGTTTTCCGTTTTTTGAGTCGTTCCGCAAGGCGAATTTCCCTATGGGCTTGCTTCGCAAGACGAAACATCTTGCGAGTTTGTTTCCTTTTTCTTAAAGCTGCTAAGCCGTTAATAGCCGCTAAGCCGCTAATAGCCGTGCTGCGCAAGACGAAAAAACCGCAAGACGAAGAGACTCGCGGAACGGATTAATTTCGTCTTGCGAGGCACCACTGTACCACTGTATAGCTATAATGGCTAATGGCCGTGCCAAAACTACCCTTTGTAATTTTTCTCGATAAAAGATATGAGATGCAGGACTCTTGGGCTGTCCATTTTTAAAGTTCAGTTACCTTTTTCAAGAGGAACTCATCCATGCTTTTCAAGTCACTGACGCTGGTTATGATCTGAAGGGCGTCATTCTGCCACTGTGCAGGTTCCATTGTCACATTGCTGATTTTCAGGCTGCGCTTTCGCTTCACCTTGGGAGACGGCTCTTTGTTCTCCTTACATTCCCTTCGATAGATGCCAGACAACTCAGGACTCCTTGGGGGAGTCAGTTCTAAAAAGGGCAAAGTAATGCATGTCGCATCAAGCAGCAGGGTGTTCCAGCTCAGACATCTATAGCAAGCATCAAGGCTCCAGTTCAAAGGTTCTTTATTCCTCTGGAACCTTGACGTGTGCGCAAGGAATTGCTGTATGCCCAAAGGATTCCCAACCCACTGCACTGTCAGGATTATTCTAGGAAATCTAAGGCAAATTATGGGCAAATACTGGATGCAGCTGCCAAGAGGTAACTTTGTACAGTGTGCTTGCAACCATTGGGAAAGTTCCTCCTTACTACTTGGCAAGACAAGAGAGACAACTAGCTTACAGAGTGGTACATTATGATTTGGCAAAGGGTTGTCTGCAGCCACCCTGTATCAAGCACCTATGTCAGAATCCCTCCCCCTGGAAACAGTATGGAACAGGGGTCAGCAACCTCTTTCAGCCGTGGGCCAGTCCACCGTCCCTCAGACCATGTGGTGGGCCAGACTATATTTTGGAGGGGGGAAATGAACGAATTCCTATGCCCCACAAATAACCCAGAGATTCCTATGCCCCACAAATAACCCAGAGATTGTCACCCTGTATCAAGCACTTATATCAGAATTTGCCCCCCCCGTAAACAGTATAGATCAAAACTGGTATGAAATCCCTCACTGCTTATTTTTTCCTCTGTGTCTCATATGTAACCTCTCACTACCTGAAATCTGCATAAAAATGCAATAGTGTCATTTCTCTTACCTTCTTCATGTTGTAGACCTGAAATAATCTCCCTTCCTGGTGCATCTTGATCAGAATGCAACTCTAACAGCTCTGACTGGGTAGAAAGCTTCTCCCTGTGTGTTTTCTTCTCCACTTGTCTCCCTTTCCCCCAAAATCTCATCTTGGCTCTTTGAGGCCTGCTAAAAGGCAAATGAAAAGAGAAATTGCTTCAAGTCAGGCTGCCAGTTTTATCCCGTACGTTCTTGTTGGAATGTAAATATCCCCTCCTAAACATTTTCTAATTGTCACTTGGAAAATAGGAGGAAAGTAATGCGAGTATGAATATTCAATCCAATTAATTCAATTCTACATTGTATCACACTCAGCTTCATACAAAGGCTTCATCAGTTCAGCTTTTAAATATGGGATTTGTTTGACAGCACCCCCATGTTAAACAAACAAACAAAGAAACCTATCAGAAATACATTTTTAAAATGTGGTTAACTGCATTATTCTCATCTCAATTACATGCTTCGGAACTGGCTCTAAGTTAAGTCATTAGTTCTCAGGAAGATTTGTCAAGCAACCAAGTCAACTAATGCTACAGTGCTTAAATAGCACATTATAGAATGCTGCCTGCTACTAGAGATTTATATAGAATTTAGTCATATGTATCCTCCAACAAGGTCAGGTTGTTTTAATTGCCAGTCTGGAATTAAAAACAGCTTTTGTAGTACAGCTAAGGTGCTCAAAGTGCAATGCAGGTCTCTCTACAGAGAAAGAGAGGATCGCTTCCTGCCCCACACATCATATTTTGTGCATCTTTCGGTGGGACCAAAAGATGGTCTTGCCTTTCCCATCAAATTCCAGCCAATCACTATCAAGCATTATAACCAGAGTTGGCAATACACCTTCTTCCCATTCTTCCAAAGGTGCTGGAGGCTATAAGAATAGATTTGGCAGTCAATTAACTTTTGCTTTAGCTGAGAGCAGCTTCAGACATTGCAAGTGAGAGTGTTAATGACTTGCAATCTTTCCCTTCTTTCTTTACTTGTGTGGAATGTCTGAAATAATCACTCATACAGTTTCTCCTCAGAGGCTTCCTATGAGTTTTAAGAAACTTTGCAAGGCAGTGTTAGTTTACACTGTTCATTTTTCTATGTTGCTGTATCATTGCTGCACTTAATCTCCTGTATCACCAGAGACTCTAAAGCACGGGTGTCAAACACAAGGCCCGCGGGCCGGATCCGGCCCGCGAAACCTCGTCATGTGGCCCGTGGCATCAAGGACGAGGAAGCGAGCTTCTCGTCCTTTTTACTGGTCCCGACCCAAATTTTAGGGTCCGCACTCCGGCGGAGGATCTCTGCCTTTCTAAAAAGTGACCCACGCGAACAGCCTTCCCTGCCTGCTTGCAGACAGGGCTCCAACCGATGCACCCCGTTGGCGCTGCCTACCGGCCGGTCCCGCAACTTTCGCTTGCCTCGCGGGCCGGGCAAAGAGGCTTTCTGCTCGCTCGGTCCAGGCCGGGGCTCGCTGCGGAGGAGGCGGTCCCGCGAAGCCGAGCTCGGAGCCGGCTGGCTCCGCCCCTCGGAGCCTCCCAGGCGCGGCTGCTCGAGGGGGCGGGTCGCACATGCGGCAACTTTTGGAGCCTGAGAGAGCCGCGGAGGCTGGCAGAGAGGGCAGGGAGCGAGAGCCGCGCTTGGGATGCCGCTCACTCACTCGCTCAGGCCGCAAGAAGAGGCCACTGCGGCGCTGCAGCTGGCAAGGAGATGGCTGGGGGCGCGGGCAGCGGGGCCAGGGGCTGGCTGGGGGTCACCCTGGTGGGTAGGTAGCGGGGCCGGCAGGCGGGTAAGGGAACGGCGGAGGCGAGTGGAGAGCGGGGACCCGGCACAGGTCCTGCCGCAGGCAGCGCACCCCGGCTAGGCTGGGAGAGGCAAAGCTGCTGCCGGTTCAGCTGTGCAGAGTGGGGTGGAGGGATCCGGGCGGGCAGTGTGCCACACCACAAAGCAGGGGCGCCTCCAGGGACGCGGACTTATAAAAAATATTGGGGGGGCCCGGGAAAGCTCATGAATAATAAATAAGCTCATGAATATGCAAATAAAGTGGCGCCGCCTCCTCGTGAGCGAATAGGGGAGAGCGTGCTGCGCCTATTAATCAGCTCCAAAGGAAATTGGGTGGAGCTTTTGCTCGGGAGGGAGGGCAGGAGGCATGCAGCCCGCCCCTCCCTGTGCATTTTGGGCTGGGGGATGGCGCTCTGCTGGAGGGGCGCCGGAGATTATTGGGGGGGCAGAGCCCCCCCAAACGAATTTTTGAGGGGGCTCGGGCCCCCTCAAGCCCCATGGAGTCGGCGCCTATGGGCGCCTCCCACCCCGAAGAGGACCGCACCGGCATCTGGGCGGCTGGAGCAAAGTGGGAGCCTGCCAGCAACTTGGCTGCGGGAGCCTGGCTACGAAACACCGCCCCCTCCCCACGCCAACACATCGGCTTTCTCCGGGCCGGAGGACTTGGCGGATAGCTCCCTCCCCGGGAGCAACTGCAGCAGCTCGGGGCCCCAGCAGGACATCCTGGCCACCCACGCCCGCAGTGCCGCTGGGGCTCCCTTGCAAGGAAGAAACTACTGCTGTCCAAGCTGCAGCTCCGTATCCTCCAACTCCTGAGTGCGGCAGCAGGGTGGGGGGAGGCAACATTTGCTTCTGCTCTGCTCTGTTGAGACAGGCTCCTGTCTCCTCCCTGTTGGAGCTCCAGTCTGCCTGGAAGCCCATCTCGTCATCTTTTTAAAAAATCATTATTATTTCTTCTTCTATTCTTATTTAAAATCGTACTGGAATAGGTATATTAAATAGTGTATAGGTTCAAGACAACACACACCAGTGCCTAAGGAAAAATAACTTTGATAAAGTCCTACAGATACAACCGGCCCTTTGAGGGTGACCAAACTGCTGATGCGGCCCCTGATGAATTTGAGTTTGACACCCCTGCTCTAAAGTCTCTGCCATGCCATGAACACACTTTCCTTTGATCATAACTGCTTCCTTAACCCTAAACAAACAGACCAGCTCCCTGTGAAAAGTCTCCTTTACAAAATAACTCCTCATATACAGAAAACACATTAGTTGTGAAAACAAGGTGGTACAAAAATTATTGAAGACAATGCTTCTGGTCATTCAGATTCACCTTAAATTACAGCAGATTGATTTTAATGAACAATTTCTCCTGGGTTAACTGTTTGAACTAAATCCTGTAACGTCCTACACGCCACAGGATCTCTTGTGCTGAGCATTCCAATGACAGCTCTATTCCATGCAGATGCATTTCTCATCATCTCATGAGAGCTAACTCCGCAAATGGAATCATACAGTCAAATATGTTATCTGCACCAATTCCTCCCTCCAAAATGTATAATCTTTTATGCAAACGAGAAAGCAAAATATATGGCTGAACAGAATGGCTTTTTGAAATTTGTCCACACATACAGGAAATAAAATACAGATATGAAGGAAAAAGAAAATTAGATGCAATTAACTCAGGATCTCCCCCTTTCTTTTGGCTAGACATTTTATACCTTCCATCTGCAGCTGCAGTCTTCTGTGCAGCTGCCAGTTTTCCAATCTCTCCTTGGGACATGGTTTTGTGAAGCGTTGTTTGGCCTTCATTTGAAGAGAAGCGCTGTAGCAGCTGCAACAATTAGAAGCACGATAAATACTTCAGAACCCACAAGGTCGCTGGATATTGTAAGGATACACAATCATCTCACAACGGTGTAGATATTTAAGCTGCTGCAGAGAATACAACTCACTATGAAAAATATACTTGGAGGAAAAATGGTTTGCCTTGACTTCTGCTTGGTTGCCGAAGAACCAGCTATATAAGGAAAACATCTACAGGTCCCTTGTTACAGAGGAAAGGAATATGCAGTACATCAGTCGCCTGCCACTATTGGCTCAGAAAGTCAATAGCAGAGAAAACAGCAAGGGGCTCCATGTTTATTTTCTGTCTGATGTATTTTCGGAAGCTGCCAGATGGTGCCTGTGGACTCCAGTTATACTTCCGAAAATGCTTCACACACTCTTTATAATATGTGATTATGGATTATGGTAGAGAGGTTTGCTATAGCAACTTTTCCAGGCACAGCAAGGTTGGGGGGGGGGCGCTGTCTAGCAGTTTACTGGAAATTCAGATATGAGAAATGAACACAAAGCAGTTTATTGGAAATGATTTTTTTCCCTGACGAGACTTAGCGTAGGGCTAGATAAGGGAAAGGAAGGGAGAAGAGAAGGAGTCCTCACTACAGTCAAAATCAGTGAGCTGTGAATTTTCAGTTTCAACAGTAACATTGAAGCAATAGTAACATTGCTAAAGAACAACAATGAAATAATGCCCCACTCTCCCTTTTCTGGACTTAATAGTGGATTCAGGCCAGGTGAGACCTGCAGGCAGAAGTTCACTGTGCATAGCTCTTGAATAGATACATGTATGAATCAGCAACAAGACATAGCTAGCCTGTCTGTCCTCCTAGAGTTGCTTATATGCACTGCCTTGTCCCTTGAACTTAACTTGGTTTAGTAAGATGATACAGGAACAAGACTTGTACTTGTGCCTGAGAAAAGACCTGCTGGAGCAGACCAAAGATCTATCTGGCCCAACATCCTGTTTCCATTGTGGCCAATGAGATGCCTCTGGAAGACCAGGAGTAGGATGCGAGAGTAAAAGCCCTCTCCTGTTGTTGTTCCCCGTGGCCCTCGCAATGAGTAGTCACCAGAAGTCTTAGCCTCCATTAATTTGTCCGATTCCCTTTTAAAGTCAGCTAAGCTGGTGGCCGTCACCACGTCATGTGCTGGCAAAATCAAAAGATTTTTGTGCGAACTAGTATTTTTTCCCTTTAAGTCCAAGATTTCTCACCATTCAGCCTCACTGTATGACCCTGGGGTCTAGTATTACAAGGGGAAAATATATCACTATCGTCTTCCTCCACACATAATTTTGCATACCACTATCATACTTTTCTCACTCACATTTTAAAAAGAAAGTAAAGATCCCCAAATATGATAACCTTTCCATATAGAGAAATTGCCTGCAACCTTTTGAGTTTTTCTACACCTTTTCCAGTTCTAAAATATCATCTTTGAACTGTGGTAACCAGAACTGTACACGGAAGTCCAAGTGTGATCACTTGTGAAAAGCCAGAAAGTCTTCAGTCAACTACAGTTTCCCACTGCATTTGAAACATGGAACTATAGTTACCCAGTTCAGAAAAGCCAGCATCTTGAACTACTTATTGAAGTCGTTTTTTGCCAGAAGTACAGTATAACACCAGGAATTATCCTACTGATGCTCAAACTGTCAAGCAAGAGAGCAGTTATGTTGCCTAGCGACCACTCAGAATGCTTTGATTCTTCAATCCAGAGCTCTGATTGGCTGCGTGGTTGTGAAGGAGTTTTCCCCTTGTATAGTTGCTCTGGACCAGGCCTGCACTCTATTTCTCCAAATGTTATATAACGTACTGTAGATATAATATTATACAGTGGTGCCCCGCAAGACGAATGCCTCGCAAGACGAAAAACCCGCTAGACGAAAGGGTTTTCCGTTTTTGAGTTGCTTCGCAAGACGATTTTCCCTATGGGCTTGCTTCGCAAGACGAAAGCGTCTTGTGAGTCTTGCGATTTTTTTCCGCTCCCCCCCCTTTTTCTAAGCCGCTAAGCCGCTAATAGCCTTTTAGCCGCTAAGCCGCTAAGCCTTTAATAGCCGCTAAGCCGCTAATAGCGCTAATCCGCTAAGCTGCTAATAGGGTTGCTTCGCAAGACGAAAAAACCGCTAGACGAAGAGACTCGCGGAACGGATTATTTTCGTCTTGCGAGGCACCACTGTACACTGCTTTTGTTCCATTTACCCTCAATAAAATAGTAGAATAAGCCTGTAATTTATGGACATTTAACTCGTGTGCATTCTGCTTTATGTGCTTGGCAAAAAAGACGGATTATAGTTGTTGTTGTTTTAAAAAATAAATAAATTAAAAGGGGAGTGGAAAGGAGGTGGGTGTCTGGGGGAAAAGATTTGCACACTTCAACCCCCCACTGAACCCAATATGCTTTGACTATACATAATTTTGGCTTTGGGTGCGATTTCCGGTATATAACCCCCTGCAAGTTGTGTATTTACTGTAAAGGTAAAGGTAAAGGGACCCCTGACCATTAGGTCCAGTCGTGGCCGACTCTGGGCTTGCGGCGCTCATCTCCCTTTATTGGCCGAGGGAGCCGGTGTAAAGCTTCCGGGTCATGTGGCCAGCATGACTAAGCCGCTTCTGGAGAACCAGAGCAGCGCACAGAAACAGTTTACCTTCCCGCCAGAGCGGTACCTATTTATCCACTTGCACTTTGATGTGCTTTCGAACTGCTAGGTTGGCAGGAGCTGGGACTGAGCAACGGGAACTCACCTCGTCGCAGGGATTCAAACCGCCGACCTTCTGATCGGCAAGTCCTAGGCTCTGTGGTTTAACCCACAGCGCCACCCGCGTCCCAGTGTGCATTAACTGTACCGGTTTCTTTTCTCTCTTGATTCCATCTGCTTTATTTCAGTCAGTCTGCTAACAGTTTTAGGATCCTGGCTTGTTCCAAACCTAGCAACCATAGTTTCCCAAGGGATCTGGTCTGTCAAGTCACAAGAGTCATGACATTGCCCTCATGCAAAAAGGGGTTCATTGGGGCTTGTATGTCTAGAAGGCAGAACAGGAAATTGTTTGTCCCCCCCCCCTTCTTGCTAGACAGGGGCCAAAGGGATTTGGGTACTTAGCTGCAGCTTTACCATGAGCAAAGAAGATGCTGCATCAGTGTAAACATTTGTAAGCTGAAACAAAACCCAGCAAGCACCTCCTGGGCACTTAAACACTAACACATTCTTATTGTGAATTAGCTTTGGTAGACAAGCTCATCATACTTTATTGCAGGTGTGGGGAACCTTTGGCCCTCCTGATGATGCTGAATTACAACTACAGTCATCCCCAACCAGCATGGCCAATGGCCAGTGGTGATAGGAGCAACATCTGGAGAGTCAAAAATTCCACACCCCTGCTTTATCGGATGGACTATGAATGACTATAAGGACTTCAGTCAGTTAAGTTTTACATTTCAAAGCTAATTCAATATTCTCAAGTGGAATATTGCATACCACTATCATACTTTTCTCACTTACATTTTAAAAAGAAAGTAAAGATCCCCAAATATGATAACCTTTCCATATAGAGAAATTGCCCGCAACCTTTTGAGTTTTTCTACACCTTTTCCAGTTCTAAAATATCATCTTTGAACTGTGGTAACCAGAACTGTACACAGCAGTCCAAGTGGGTTCACTTGTGAAAAGCCAGAAAGTCTTCAGTCAACTACAGTTTCCCACTGCATTTGAAACAAGGAACTATAGTTACCCAGTTCAGAAAAGCCAGCATCTTGAACTACTTATTGAAGTCGTTTTTTGCCAGAAGTACAGTATAACACCAGGAATTATCCTACTGATGCTCAAACTGTCAAGCAAGAGAGCAGTTGTGTTGCCTAGCGACCACTCAGAATGCTTTGATTCTTCAATGCAGAGCTCTGATTGGCTGCATGGTTGTGAAGGAGTTTTCCCCTTGTATAGTTGCTCTGGACCAGGCCTGCACTCTATTTCTCCAAATGTTATATAACGTACTGTAGATATAATATTATACAGTGGTGCCCCGCAAGACGAATGCCTCGCAAGACGAAAAACCCGCTAGACGAAAGGGTTTTCCGTTTTTGAGTTGCTTCGCAAGACGATTTTCCCTATGGGCTTGCTTCGCAAGACGAAAGCGTCTTGTGAGTCTTGCGATTTTTTTTCGCTCCCCCCCCCTTTTTCTAAGCCGCTAAGCCGCTAATAGCCTTTTAGCCGCTAAGCCGCTAAGCCTTTAATAGCCGCTAAGCCGCTAATAGCGCTAATCCGCTAAGCTGCTAATAGGGTTGCTTCGCAAGACGAAAAAACCGCTAGACGAAGAGACTCGCGGAACGGATTATTTTCGTCTTGTGAGGCACCACTGTACACTGCTTTTGTTCCATTTACCCTCAATAAAATAGTAGAATAAGCCTGTAATTTATGGACATTTAACTCGTGTGCATTCTGCTTTATGTGCTTGGCAAAAAAGACGGATTATAGTTGTTGTTGTTTTAAAAAATAAATAAATTAAAAGGGGAGTGGAAAGGAGGTGGGTGTCTGGGGGAAAAGATTTGCACACTTCAACCCCCCACTGAACCCAATATGCTTTGACTATACATAATTTTGGCTTTGGGTGCGATTTCCGGTATATAACCCCCTGCAAGTTGTGTATTTACTGTAAAGGTAAAGGTAAAGGGACCCCTGACCATTAGGTCCAGTCGTGGCCGACTCTGGGCTTGCGGCGCTCATCTCGCTTTATTGGCCGAGGGAGCCGGTGTAAAGCTTCCGGGTCATGTGGCCAGCATGACTAAGCCGCTTCTGGAGAACCAGAGCAGCGCACAGAAACACTGTTTACCTTCCCGCCAGAGCGGTACCTATTTATCCACTTGCACTTTGACGTGCTTTCGAACTGCTAGGTTGGCAGGAGCTGGGACCGAGCAATGGGAGCTCACTCCGTCGCGGGGATTCAAACCGCCGACCTTCTGATCGGCAAGTCCTAGGCTCTGTGGTTTAACCCACAGCGCCACCCGCGTTCCAGTGTGCATTTACTGTACCAGTTTCTTTTCTCTCTTGATTCCATCTGCTTTATTTTAGTCAGTCTGCTAACAGATTTAGGATCCTGGCTTGTTCCAAACCTAGCAACCATAATTTCCCAAGGGATCTGGTCTGTCAAGTCACAAGAGTCATGACATTGCCGTCATGCAAAAAGGGGTTCATTGGGGCTTCTATGTCTAGAAGGCAGAACAGGAAAATTGCTTGTTTCCCCCCCCCCCTTCTTGCTAGACAGGGGCCAAAGGGATTTGGGTACTTGGCTGCAGCTTTACCATGAGCAAAGAAGATGCTGCATCAGTGTAAACATTTTTAAGCTGAAACAAAACCCAGCAAGCACCTTCTGGCCCCTTAAACATTAACACATTCTTATTGTGAATTAGCTTTGGTAGACAACTCATCATACTTTATTGCAGGTGTGGGGAACCTTTGGCCCTCCTGATGATGCTGAATTACAACTACAGTCATCCCCAGCCAGCATGGCCAATGGCCAGTGGTGATGGGAGCAAGATCTGGAGAGTCAAAGATTCCACACCCCTGCTTTATCGGATGGACTATGAATGACTATAAGGACTTCAGTCAGTTAAGTTTTACATTTCAAAGCTAATTCAATATTCTCAAATGGGAAAAAATTAATAAAGACTCTAAAAGAATGCTCCAGAAATTTAAAGAAAAATTTAAACTTGTTTAAAAGAAGTTCAACCACTTATATGTAAAACTGTTCTTTCCTTTGGAGAAGAACCAGTGTTTGGTGATAAAATCACTGCTTGGCACACAGGTTTAATCTCTGGCATCTCCAGATAAAATTGTCAGGTAGATGGTGATGGGAGAAGAGACCCTTGTCTTGAGATTCTGGAGAACCTCTTATTAGCCAGTGCTATAAGGCAGATTCCACTTACACTTGCCAAAATATCCAAGCTTATTTCCTGCTTAAATTCTGTATAACTGTATTCATTTCTCAGTTATTCATATACACTAACAAGGGGAAATTGCAAAGGAGAAGAATATATGAGGAAATACGAGGATATATGATAGCCATCTTCAAATATCTCAAGGGCTGTGACTTGGAAGATGAAGCAAGCTTGCTTTATCAAGCTCATTGCTAAAGAACAACAATAAAATAATGCCCCACTCTCCCTTTTCTGGACTTAAGTGGACTCAGGCCAGGTGAGACCTGCAGGCAGAAGTTCACTGTGCATAGCTCTTGAATAGATACATGTATGAATCAACCACAAGACATAGCTAGCCTGTCTGTCCTCCTAGAGTTGCTATATGCACTGTCTTGTCCCTTGAACTTAACTTGGTTTAGTAAGATGATACAGGAACAAGACTTGTACTTGTGCCTGAGAAAAGACCTGCTGGAGCAGACCAAAGATCTATCTGGCCCAACATCCTGTTTGCCATTGTGGCCAATGAGATGCCTCTGGAAGACCAGGAGTAGGATGCGAGAGTAAAAGCCCTCTCCTGTTGTTGTTCCCCGTGGCCCTCACAATGAATAGTCACTACAAGTCTTAGCCTCCATTAATTTGTCCGATTCCCTTTTAAAGTCAGCTAAGCTGGTGGCCGTCCCCACGTAATGTGCTGGCAAAATCAAAAGATTTTTGTGCGAAGTAGTATTTTTTCCCTTTAAGTCCCAGATTTGTCACCATTCAGCCTCACTGTATGACCCTGGGGTCTAGTATTACAAGGGGAAAATACATCACTATCGTCTTCCTCCACACATAATTTTGCATACCACTATCGTACTTTTCTCACTCACATTTTAAAAAGAAAGTAAAGATCCCCAAATATGATAACCTTTCCATATAGAGAAATTGCCCACAATCTTTTGAGTTTTTCTACGCCTTTTCCAGTTCTAAAATATCATCTTTGAACTGTGGTAACCAGAACTGTACACAGCAGTCCAAGTGTGATCACTTGTGAAAAGCCAGAAGGCCTTCAGTCAACTACAGTTTCCCACTGCATTTGAAACATGGAACTATAGTTACCCAGTTCAGAAAAGCCAGCATCTTGAACTACTTATTGAAGTCGTTTTTTGCCAGAAGTACAGGATAACACCATGAATTATCCTACTGATGCTCAAAATGTAAAGCAAGAGAGCAGTTGTGTTGCCTAGCGACCACTCAGAATGCTTTGATTCTTCAATCTTGAGCTCTGATTGGCTGCGTGGTTGTGAAGGAGTTTTTCCCTTGTATAGTTGCTCTGGACCAGGCCTGAACTCTATTTCTCCAAATGTTATATAACGTACTGTAGATATAATATTATACACTGCTTTTGTTCCATTTAAAGGTAAAGGTAAAGGTACCCCTGCCCGTACGGGCCAGTCTTGACAGACTCTGGGGTTGTGCGCCCATCTCACTCAAGAGGCCGGGGGCCAGCGCTGTCTGCAGACACTTCCGGGTCACGTGGCCAGCGTGACAAAGCTGCATCTGGCGAGCCAGCGCAGCACACGGAACGCCGTTTACCTTCCCGCTATAAAGCAGTCCCTATTTATCTACTTGCACCCGGAGGTGCTTTCAAACTGCTAGGTTGGCAGGCGCTGGGACCGAGCAGCGGGAGCGCACCCCGCCGCGGGGATTCGAACCGCCGACCTTTCGATCGGCAAGCCCTAGGCGCTGAGGCTTTTACCCACAGTGCCACCCGCATCCCCTTTTGTTCCATTTACCCTCAATAAAATAGTAGAATAAGCCTGTAATTTATGGACATTTAACTCGTGTGCATTCTGCTTTATGTGCTTGGCAAAAAAGACGGATTGTAGTTGTTGTTGTTTTAAAAAATAAATAAATTAAAAGGGGAGTGGAAAGGATGTGGGTGTCTGGTGAAAAAGATTTGCACAATTCAACCCCCCACTGAACCCAATATGCTTTGACTATACATAATTTTGGCTTTGGGTGCGATTTCCGGTATATAACCCCCTGCAAATTGTGTATTTACGGTAAAGGTAAAGGCACCCCTGACCATTAGGTCCAGTCATGGCCGACTCTGGGGTTGCGGCGCTCATCTCGCTTTATTGGCCGAGGGAGCCGGTGTACAGCTTCCGGGTCATGTGGCCAGCATGATTAAGCCGCTTCTGGAGAACCAGAGCAGCGCACAGAAACACTGTTTACCTTCCCGCCAGAGCGGTACCTATTTATCCACTTGCACTTTGATGTGCTTTCGAACTGCTAGGTTGGCAGGAGCTGGGACTGAGCAACGGGAACTCACCCCATCGCAGGGATTCAAACCGCCGACCTTCTGATCGGCAAGTCCTAGGCTCTGTGGTTTAACCCACAGCGCCACCCGCGTTCCAGTGTGCATTTACTGTACCAGTTTCTTTTTTCTCTTGATTCCATCTGCTTTATTTTAGTCAGTCTGCTAACAGATTTAGGATCCTGGCTTGTTCCAAACCTAGCAACCATAATTTCTCAAGGGATCTGGTCTGTCAAGTCACAAGAGTCATGACATTGCCCTCATGCAAAAAGGGGTTCACTGGGGCTTCTATGTCTAGGAGGCAGAACAGGAAAATTGCTTGTTTCCCCCTTTTTTGCTAGACAGGGGCCAAAGGGATTTGGGTACTTAGCTGTGCCAGATGCAACACCTTTACCATGAGCAAAGAAGATGCTGCATCAGTGTAAACATTTGTAAGCTGAAACAAAACCCAGCAAGCACCTTCTGGCCCCTTAAGCATTAACACATTCTTATTGTGAATTAGCTTTGGTAGACAAGCTCATACTTTATTGCAGGTGTGGAGAACCTTTGGCCCTCCTGATGATGCTGAATTACAACTACAGTCATCCCCAGCCAGCATGGCCAATGGCCAGTGGTGATGGGAGCAAGATCTGGAGAGTCAAAGATTCCACACCCCTGCTTTATCGGATGGACTATGAATGACTATAAGGACTTCAGTCAGTTAAGTTTTACATTTCAAAGCTAATTCAATATTCTCAAATGGGAAAAAATTAATAAAGACTCTAAAAGAATGCTCCAGAAATTTAAAGAAAAATTTAAACTTGTTTAAAAGAAGTTCAACCACTTATATGTAAAACTGTTCTTTCCTTTGGAGAAGAACCAGTGTTTGGTGATAAAATCACTGCTTGGCACACAGGTTTAATCTCTGGCATCTCCAGATAAAATTGTCAGGTAGATGGTGATGGGAGAAGAGACCCTTGTCTTGAGATTCTGGAGAACCTCTTATTAGCCAGTGCTATAAGGCAGATTCCACTTACACTTGCCAAAATATCCAAGCTTATTTCCTGCTTAAATTCTGTATAACTGTATTCATTTCTCAGTTATTCATATACACTAACAAGGGGAAATTGCAAAGGAGAAGAATATATGAGGAAATACGAGGATATATGATAGCCATCTTCAAATATCTCAAGGGCTGTGACTTGGAAGATGAAGCAAGCTTGCTTTATCAAGCTCATTGCTAAAGAACAACAATAAAATAATGCCCCACTCTCCCTTTTCTGGACTTAAGTGGACTCAGGCCAGGTGAGACCTGCAGGCAGAAGTTCACTGTGCATAGCTCTTGAATAGATACATGTATGAATCAACCACAAGACATAGCTAGCCTGTCTGTCCTCCTAGAGTTGCTATATGCACTGTCTTGTCCCTTGAACTTAACTTGGTTTAGTAAGATGATACAGGAACAAGACTTGTACTTGTGCCTGAGAAAAGACCTGCTGGAGCAGACCAAAGATCTATCTGGCCCAACATCCTGTTTGCCATTGTGGCCAATGAGATGCCTCTGGAAGACCAGGAGTAGGATGCGAGAGTAAAAGCCCTCTCCTGTTGTTGTTCCCCGTGGCCCTCACAATGAATAGTCACTACAAGTCTTAGCCTCCATTAATTTGTCCGATTCCCTTTTAAAGTCAGCTAAGCTGGTGGCCGTCCCCACGTAATGTGCTGGCAAAATCAAAAGATTTTTGTGCGAAGTAGTATTTTTTCCCTTTAAGTCCCAGATTTGTCACCATTCAGCCTCACTGTATGACCCTGGGGTCTAGTATTACAAGGGGAAAATACATCACTATCGTCTTCCTCCACACATAATTTTGCATACCACTATCGTACTTTTCTCACTCACATTTTAAAAAGAAAGTAAAGATCCCCAAATATGATAACCTTTCCATATAGAGAAATTGCCCACAATCTTTTGAGTTTTTCTACGCCTTTTCCAGTTCTAAAATATCATCTTTGAACTGTGGTAACCAGAACTGTACACAGCAGTCCAAGTGTGATCACTTGTGAAAAGCCAGAAGGCCTTCAGTCAACTACAGTTTCCCACTGCATTTGAAACATGGAACTATAGTTACCCAGTTCAGAAAAGCCAGCATCTTGAACTACTTATTGAAGTCGTTTTTTGCCAGAAGTACAGGATAACACCATGAATTATCCTACTGATGCTCAAAATGTAAAGCAAGAGAGCAGTTGTGTTGCCTAGCGACCACTCAGAATGCTTTGATTCTTCAATCTTGAGCTCTGATTGGCTGCGTGGTTGTGAAGGAGTTTTTCCCTTGTATAGTTGCTCTGGACCAGGCCTGAACTCTATTTCTCCAAATGTTATATAACGTACTGTAGATATAATATTATACACTGCTTTTGTTCCATTTAAAGGTAAAGGTAAAGGTAAAGGTACCCCTGCCCGTACGGGCCAGTCTTGACAGACTCTGGGGTTGTGCGCCCATCTCACTCAAGAGGCCGGGGGCCAGCGCTGTCTGCAGACACTTCCGGGTCACGTGGCCAGCGTGACAAAGCTGCATCTGGCGAGCCAGCGCAGCACACGGAACGCCGTTTACCTTCCCGCTATAAAGCAGTCCCTATTTATCTACTTGCACCCGGAGGTGCTTTCAAACTGCTAGGTTGGCAGGCGCTGGGACCGAGCAGCGGGAGCGCACCCCGCCGCGGGGATTCGAACCGCCGACCTTTCGATCGGCAAGCCCTAGGCGCTGAGGCTTTTACCCACAGTGCCACCCGCATCCCCTTTTGTTCCATTTACCCTCAATAAAATAGTAGAATAAGCCTGTAATTTATGGACATTTAACTCGTGTGCATTCTGCTTTATGTGCTTGGCAAAAAAGACGGATTGTAGTTGTTGTTGTTTTAAAAAATAAATAAATTAAAAGGGGAGTGGAAAGGATGTGGGTGTCTGGTGAAAAAGATTTGCACAATTCAACCCCCCACTGAACCCAATATGCTTTGACTATACATAATTTTGGCTTTGGGTGCGATTTCCGGTATATAACCCCCTGCAAATTGTGTATTTACAGTAAAGGTAAAGGCACCCCTGACCATTAGGTCCAGTCATGGCCGACTCTGGGGTTGCGGCGCTCATCTCGCTTTATTGGCCGAGGGAGCCGGTGTACAGCTTCCGGGTCATGTGGCCAGCATGATTAAGCCGCTTCTGGAGAACCAGAGCAGCGCACAGAAACACTGTTTACCTTCCCGCCAGAGCGGTACCTATTTACCCACTTGCACTTTGATGTGCTTTCGAACTGCTAGGTTGGCAGGAGCTGGGACTGAGCAACGGGAACTCACCCCATCGCAGGGATTCAAACCGCCGACCTTCTGATCGGCAAGTCCTAGGCTCTGTGGTTTAACCCACAGCGCCACCCGCGTTCCAGTGTGCATTTACTGTACCAGTTTCTTTTTTCTCTTGATTCCATCTGCTTTATTTTAGTCAGTCTGCTAACAGATTTAGGATCCTGGCTTGTTCCAAACCTAGCAACCATAATTTCTCAAGGGATCTGGTCTGTCAAGTCACAAGAGTCAAGTCACATTGCCCTCATGCAAAAAGGGGTTCACTGGGGCTTCTATGTCTAGGAGGCAGAACAGGAAAATTGCTTGTTTCCCCCTTTTTTGCTAGACAGGGGCCAAAGGGATTTGGGTACTTAGCTGTGCCAGATGCAACACCTTTACCATGAGCAAAGAAGATGCTGCATCAGTGTAAACATTTGTAAGCTGAAACAAAACCCAGCAAGCACCTTCTGGCCCCTTAAGCATTAACACATTCTTATTGTGAATTAGCTTTGGTAGACAAGCTCATACTTTATTGCAGGTGTGGAGAACCTTTGGCCCTCCTGATGATGCTGAATTACAACTACAGTCATCCCCAGCCAGCATGGCCAATGGCCAGTGGTGATGGGAGCAAGATCTGGAGAGTCAAAAATTCCACACCCCTGCTTTATCGGATGGACTATGAATGACTATAAGGACTTCAGTCAGTTAAGTTTTACATTTCAAAGCTAATTCAATATTCTCAAGTGGAATATTGCATACCACTATCATACTTTCCTCACTCACATTTTAAAAAGAAAGTAAAGATCCCCAAATATGATAACCTTTCCATATAGAGAAATTGCCCACAATCTTTTGAGTTTTTCTACGCCTTTTCCAGTTCTAAAATATCATCTTTGAACTGTGGTAACCAGAACTGTACACAGCAGTCCAAGTGTGATCACTTGTGAAAAGCCAGAAAGTCTTCAGTCAACTACAGTTTCCCACTGCATTTGAAACAAGGAACTATAGTTACCCAATTCAGAAAAGCCAGCATCTTGAACTACTTATTGAAGTCGTTTTTTTGCCAGAAGTACAGTATAACACCAGGAATTATCCTACTGATGCTCAAACTGTCAAGCAAGAGAGCAGTTGTGTTGCCTAGCGACCACTCAGAATGCTTTGATTCTTCAATGCAGAGCTCTGATTGGCTGCGTGGTTGTGAAGGAGTTTTTTCCTTGTATAGTTGCTCTGGACCAGGCCTGTGTGAGAGCCAGTGTGGTGTAGTGGTTAAGAGCAGTAGATTTGTAATCTGGAGAACCGGGTTCGCGTCTCCGCTCCTCCACATGCAGCTGCTGGGTGACCTTGGGCTAGTCACACTTCTTTGAAGTCTCTCAGCTTCTCAAGTGGAAAAAAAATTAATAACGACTCTTAAAAGAACGCTCCAGAAATTTAAAGAAAAATTTAAACTTGTTTAAAAGAAGTTCAACCACTTATATGTAATACTGTTCTTTCCTTTGGAGAAGAACCAGTGCTTGGTGATAAAATCACTGCTTGGCACACAGGTTTAATCTCTGGCATCTCCAGTTAAAACTATCAGGTAGATGGTGATGGGAGAAGAGACCCTTATATTGAGATTCTGGAGAACCTCTTATTAGCCAGTGCTGTAAGACAGATTCCAACTTACTATATTCCACACACACTTGCCAAAATATCCAAGCTTATTCCCTGCTTAAATTCTGAATAACTGTATTCATTTCTCAGTTATTCTTATACACTAACAAGGGGAAATCGCAAAGGAGAAGAATATATGAGGAAATACGAGGACATATGATAGCCATCTTCAAATATCTCAAGGGCTGTGACTTGGAAGATGAAGCAAGCTTGCTTTCTCCTGCTCCGGAGGGTAGGACTCTAACCAATGGCTTCAAATTACAAAACAAGGGGATTCCGACTAAACATTAATAAGAACTTTCTGACAGTAAGAGCTGTTTAACAGTGGAACAGTCTCCCTTGGGAGGCTGTGGAGGTTTTTAAGCAGTGGTTTGATGGCCCTCTGTCATAGAAGTTTGAGCTGAGATTCCTGCATATCAGGGGGTTGGTCTAGATGACCCTTGGGCCCCTTCCAACTCTACAATTCTATGAAATCCAAAGTGATAATCATGGAGAAGTATGTATGGGTTTATAAAAACCTCTTGACGTGTGTGGCTGGAATGCAACCTATTGTGCAAAAGTAAGAGTCATATCTTTTGCTCTGCTCACTTTTGGCCTTTGGTCCTGCCCACCACTGGCATTGTGACCCCAGAAGGTTGTCCATGAGGGAATGTGGTTCCTGGATTGAACAATGCTCCCTACCAGAGCTGCACAAGTACAATCTACCCAGCTTTGCTAGAGCAACCGAACATTTGAAGTAGGAGAAAACACCATGACTGTAATGCAGTAGAAGATAAAAGGACCATATAGCTTCACTGTATCTGTAACTAAGAATGGCTTCTCTATAAATATTATTGCTTTGCTGACATCTTTGGAAAAATAGCAGGCTAGTGAAATGCAATCGATCTCCATACTTTGTGAGAAGATGAACAGCAACCTCTGCTTGCGCCTCCAACTGCAGCCAACAGAGAGATTTGGAAGGATAAAATGTTAATCTCCCAACTTCTCTATGTACTGAAATTTATTCAGAAGCTTCAGAACTATAAATCACAATAAACTATGTACACCACTTAGAGATGAATATATTGTTGAAATAAATAAAATAAAAGATTTAACGAGAACCTGCAGTCATGCCCATCAGTATAAATACCCAACACAGCATGCGACTAGAAAAGTTTCCTGCTACATAAAAAAATGTTTCTTTTTCCTAGACTTGAGATTGATCTCCCAACCACACAAGTAAGTTATTCAAAAAAGGATGTCGTTTCTGGTGCAGAACTCATAAAAGCTATAAAATGAGACTTTGTGCTGTTCAATGCAGAGAACCATTAATTTCATTTTTTTAAAAACAAATTTCTACTTATATTCATGTATATGTTGCTGTGTGACATTTATCACTGTCCAGGAACAGATTTCAGTTCTTTTGTGCAGTGGTGCATCATGATCTGCTTTGCCATGGGCTGTTAGCCAAGCTAGTCAGCAATAGAAGGACTGTCACTTAATCAGATTTTATAAATCAATGCTGTGCTAGTATTTGTATTCTATTTGCATTGTAAATGTATTTCACAAAAAATAAATGGTATTGGGGAAAGGTGGTGGAAGTTGGTGGTTGGTTATTCTGTTAGCTGATTCTTTGCCTGAGAACATGGGAGTGTGGTGACTTCAAGCAGACACTGTCTGGAGGAGTTTGTGAGGACAGGCAAGCTAAGGATTAATAACTTATGTGCTGCTATAAAGGAGTTTTTAAAACAAAAAGGACTAAACCCTCTCTTAGGCTCAAGGGAGAGAAACACATTGTATTCATTAATATATATACAGTTGTACCTTGGAAGTCGAATTCCGAAACATGCAAAAACCAAACCGCGGCTTCAGATTGCCTGCAGGAAGCTCCTGCAGCCAATCAGAAGCCGCGGAAGCACTGTCGGACATTCGGGTTTCAAAAGAATGTTCATAAACCGGAACAATCACTTCCAGGTTTGCGGCATTCAGGAGCCAAAACGTCAGAGTTCCAGGGCATTCAGGATCCAGGGTACGACTGTATATGAATAATACTTGTTGTTCGACTGTTGCCAACCTGTCAAATAAAGATATATCTTCAAGTCTTGTGTAAGGCGCTTATTTTATCACAAATAGCTAACCCGCTATGCCTAAGATTGCTTTAATGCACTCAAAAGCCTGTGACTAATGTACAGCACTGGAAAAACATTGACTTTCAGGGCTTTTGTTCACTAACAACCAACTGGTGCAGAGGCGATAACCTACTTTCTTTCTTTCATGAAATCAATCAACTCTGTGTATAGTCAGGCTGCCTGACTTGCCTGCTTCTTTTACTGGAAGCTCAAGCTAAATACCTTACATGCTTGTGAATATATGCCAGTGTCCTTTCCTATATCCACTGCTGTACTGAAGGTTGCTTTATTATTACTTGAGATTAAAACGCAGCCTCTGCAAAGGGTAGCCATTAACATCTGAATACTAATGAACCACTTCCACCCTCCGAAGTTAGCAAACCGGCACATCACGGCTCTGCTTTACGCAGATGATGCGGTAATACTATCCAGAACCCCTATGAAGCTTAGAAGAGCTGCCTATTGTGAGACGGAATGCCTCAAAATAAATTATCAGAAGACCAAAAATCTTGCTTTTAGGAAAAAACCAAATCTCAGAAACTGGAAACTTCAAGGCCAAAATATAGAACAAGTCTCAAACTACAAATATTTCAGAATGGCGGTCCAGGTATCAGGATCCAACAAAATTCATATTAACTCAAATGGGTGTGCTGGAGAAAGATCTGCAAATGCTATCTTTAAATTTTTTAGAACTCAAGGGGGCTTTTATGTCCCCGCGGCACTAAAATTATATAAAGCCAAAACGTTGGCACAGCTCCTTTACGGATCCTTTCTGGGCCCGCCTCCCTCCTCGTTCATTCCCCTTGAAAGAGTGCAATCCAAGCTCCTCAGAGCCCTTCTACAAGTTCCCAGATGCGTTTCAAATGCATGGGTCAGACTAGAAACAGGGATGATGAAAGTTGAAGCTCATATTAGTCTAACATCAATATTTAAGTGGCTAACTTTGAAACTGCTCCCCCGAGGAATAGCTCCATTGATTCTGAGTGACCAGTTTCATTCTGGCTGGCAGACAGCAATTCTAAACACTCTTCAGAAACTGGGCTTTGCTCCCCAAACCCTCATAACTATGGGCCTGGGCCAAGCTACATCCGTGGTCAGGCAAAGAATCATGGACATAGAGAGACAACAGGACTGTACAAGGGTCCCTGATTATAAAATCATAAAAAACAGGAGATATGTAGCCACTCCAGCAACATATCTCTATTTCCTCGCATCCAGAAATGCAAGAAGGGCTTTCACTCTTGCTAGAAGCTCGGCCTTGCCCTCAACGGTTCTGGAAGGCTCCTATGGAAGTGTCCCGTACGCACAGAGACTTGGCGCCTGCCCATTAGGGGAAATAGGAAGCCCCGTACATATATATTTTTAATGTCCTTTTTATGCTGAGATTTGTAGAGAAATCAATGACCCTTTGCTGAAGACGCTCGCCGATCTTCCAGACAAGTCTAAACTTAATTCTCTCCTCTTAGGCAAGGTCACAAGACGACCTGGCTGGTAGCCAGATTCTGCGCCCAGATTTGTAGGCATAGATCATCCTCTAGAATAAAATAGCTTACTAGGGAAAAGCTGATGCCACCCTTTGGGGCGCCTCAGGATCAATTTTTATGGTAGCCCAAATCTCAGTTGTACGGGTGTATGTATATATTTAAATTTTAACTCACGAGCTATTGCTGCAATCTGCTCAAATTGTATATTTTATCTTTATGAATGCTGTCATTATTGTGTTATGCGAGCTGGTCTTTGACCGTAATAAATTATTATTTTTATTTTATTAATTATTATTATTATTATTATTATTATTATTATTATTATTATTATTACTACTACTACTACTACCACTACTACTAATGAACCACAGGAAAAATGATCAAATACCCTACTCTAACTAGCCAGATTAGAAAGAGAAACTGGCCCCAATGGTCAAAAACTACCAACTTTAGGAAAGCAGGAACTTAAGCCCAGTGAAACTAAATATATGTCGAGAATATTCACACGTCCAGCTTTAAAGGCCTATGCAGTATGCTTATACACATGGATATGGCATACCTATGTACATGTTTATACAGTTTTTATATATAACAACGGGAATGTAATTCAGCATAAGCTAAAAAGCAGAGCTTGATGGTGCAAGCAGCTGCCCCAAAGTAGGTGTGCCAAACTACCAGTGAGAAAGCTTGTGAAGCCCCAGGGGCAGCGTAGGAAGAAAGAGAATATCAAATGAGATGAGAGTTTAGGACTACTTGCATGCAAATGAAATCTGTTAAACTATGGCAGCGGAATCAGAGGAGCATTTTGAAAAGTGGCATGAATGGGACTCCTTCCGAGGATGGAACTCTCCAAGCAAACAGTAAGCCCAGCACCCTTCGCACCTCAGCAGTGATTCCCAGTGTGAAAAGCTTTACTGATAGTCAAACTAGTGATTTGTAACAAGGTAAACCTCCAAGAACATAGCACATTTCCTGTGTGCACAAAGGAGAAAGCTTAAAGCTACTTCACTACCCTCTCAGTGGGATCTTCATAACAATCTGGGTAAAAACCACAAGAACAGAATCAATGAAGATGCTAACCAGCTGCTCTGGTAGCAACATAACACAACTATATCCCCAAAGTTTTCAAAATAAGTTCTATTGAGAAGCCCCTTTGCTATGGCTTTGAGTACTTAAAAGCACTCAGTGCCTTGAAGGCTAGTTAATGAATATGAACTTCAGGGAATTAGGAAATGGCTGTTCCATATAAACAGTTCTACCGCCACTTTTAGAGGGACACTTTGCCTTATTCATTTCCAGTTTCCCTGAGGAACAGGCACGGTCATTTATTGTACTCTAAATCTGGAAGGCAGACCACTTCTCAGTAATATTTGTCTATTTCATTTGATAGTCCATTGCCTGTTCAAAGTATTTCTGTTTAACAATGTTTTTAGAAAATTAATTTCATTCTGTCTTGATCACTTGCTCTGCATTTTAGGATTTTACCATTTTATGAGGTTTTAATGATTTCATTTGTACAGAAACATGATATTTATGAGTGGGCGGATTATGAATAAGATAAAATAAATGTGTCAGGGATGTGAAGCAGATTGTGCTCCAACCAGAAGGGTGCTCCAAGAGCAATCGGTTTTTCTTTGAAGGATAGGCATGAATGGCAGTCAAGAATGCCACTGGTGTGGGGGCTAATCATGTTCCCTGCACCTGGCGATGCAACCATTGCTCTTCAATAATGTACTTGCCAAAAAAAGAAAGTAAAAGACTGTACACCAGCCCCTTCACCTGCAAGTCAGGATGAAGCCATTCCGAGTCAGGATGAAGTGTTGGAAACTTACAGAGAGAAATGACAATAGTCTAACTCAATATGGCTGCCCTATCATATTTCAGACCATCCCAAGAACTTGATGTAATCTGTGCTCTTTTTGACACCTGATTAAAACATTTCTGTTTATCTGGACATGTAGAAGCTGAGATTAAAGCACATGTCTTTTTAGCCTACTGTCTGAATCGAATCTTCGGAATTACCCCTCTATTATTGTCCATGGCAGGTCGCTCAACCATCGCTGTGCCCTTTCTTTCAGCAGATCAAGAAAAACTGCAAGGTTTTTAGTGGGGGCAATTAGAATAAGATCTATTATTTGATTATTGATGTAAACCTCCAAAATGTATTTTATATAGCTAAGTTTTTACCTCTATCTTCAGTACATTTTATTTTATTGCTATGGCTAGTAGCTGATGCAAATAAAGATTCTTCTCATTCTGATTCTTCGGAATGTTTTTAAGTATCTGTTTTTAACTATTAAAGGATAATTTTTATGTTTTATTTTTATTGTTTGCAAACCGCTTAGAGGTTTTATTGGAACCAAGTGGTATATAAATACTGTTAAATAAAGAGAAAAACGAAACATGCTTGTGACTATGTTCTCGGAGGTTACAGGCTACTACAAGAAGGGAGAAAGAGCAGTGGAAGGTGTCAGTACAGCTACTGGTTAGCCAAGAGATGCTCCCACACAGCTGTGTGTTGGATCAATTACCATTTCAGAGTCACTGTGACAGGGCTGCCCAAGTCTGGCTGCACAGCCGGGCTCAGGGTGAGGAGGTTGGTCAAGGGAGAGAAGGAATTCAAAACTGTCATCGTAATCCTCTTCCTCCGTATCCCCCTCCCAATCAGCAAAAGCACCTCTAGTCAAGAAATCAGAGCGTGTCCGTGCCATGCGGGCTTTCTTTTTATGGGCTGGTCTGGCAACCTGCTTGACACCAAACGATAAAACAAATAACATGAAAATGCTTTAAACAAACAAACAAAAAGGACAACAGGTGAGTCTGCTGCTGTTTGAAGTCAAAAGGGGAACATGCAACCACATAAGGATTAAAATAAAAAGCTAATTTCCAAATGCAAGTTGTTTTGGGGGGTTAACAAGTTGGTAGTAAGCAACAAAAATGGACAGCACAAATAAAATGTATTGTAATGGAAGCCAATAAAAATAATGGGGGGGACGGGGACAGAAACAGACAGCACAATTGCTTTTGACACAGCTTATGTGAAGGGTCAATTCAGGGCAGGACTTGGACTCAGTTCTCACTGAGATGGTAATCCAGTGGCTGGGCTGGATTTCAGACTGCAAGTGGGCACTTAGATGATTGAATGCTCCTCTTTAAAAAATATTCCCTCCAGCTAAATATTGGGGAGAATGGTCTTTGCTTCGCTTACTTCCTGAACATGCTAGTTTTCTATGTGCACAGATTTGTTATTTTGAAGGACCATTCATTCATGTGAATTCCTGCCTGTAGCCTGAAGTAGTACAGTCCACAAACACCCATACTACCTCAGTGAAAACCAAGCAAATGGTTTATCTTTGTATTGCTGTCTGTAGAGAACTCTTAAACCTTGCAATTGCTTCCCTACTGATAAAATCCTGCTCCATCCCTTTACTCTCATATTATTAGGTAGCCAACAGAATAAAAAATTTCTACCGAAGAAATAAAAGGTTGTTGCGTACCTCTCCCCTACTTTGTCCAGAAACCTTTGATGGTTTTTTATGTTCTTCTTTTGGAAGCAATGGACATGCTGAAGATTCTTTGCTGAAACTAGAAAACATAATTATTGCAGATTGACCCACAACAGGTCCGATACATACTCCAGGATGAATAGTTTGGGAAAGGCACCTTCAAGTCACATACATTGTTATAATCCAGGGATGGAAACTCGGCCTTCCAATTGTTGCTAGACTTCAATTCTCATCAGCCTCAGCCAGCTGATGGCTGATGGGAGTTGCATACCAACATTTGGAGGGCCACACTGTTTGCAACCCTGCTGAAATCCTTGCAATTACCCTGTGTGTAAAATAATCAGGATTATTACCCCATATTCTGGGACAGGAGGGAGCTAAGATGGAATGGTTTGCTTAAGGCCACCAATTTAATTCATGACAGAATAAGATTTGAGCCCTCTGCTATTCATAGCAAAGCCTCTCAGCCAGTACTACACTATACCCCCGTCTCAGAAGTGTATAGCCGGTGTCTGGGTAAAGTTTCTGAAACTGAAGATGACCAAATAAGAGGACAGGTGCTTCAGCACTCTGAATAGGTTCTTACAGCTTCCTATGAATAGCAGAAACCTAGATTGTGGAAAATATAAAATACTGTAAATCTACTTAAGATGCATACTTTATATAGGTTGAAGAATTTTAACTTTGGGGGTAGAACATTGATTTCTTAAGCACAGAGTAAAACAGTGAAATTCTTTCACATACACACTCCCAACTTCATCGCTATCAATAGGTGTATATATAGACCCCTCTCCCCATTAATACTGTTCTGGGTTTGGAGGTAAGCCACACATGTTCCTGTGTAAATGTCAATATGCATACAAATGGAAAAGCCAGAACATATATGTATACTAAAAAGGAACACCACATAGAAAACAAAAGAAACAAATGCCATTTTGATGTTTGAATTTTTCCTGTGCATGATTTTTCTGGGGGAAGAATCCTTTGGTTTTCCTCCAAGCAGTTAATATTTCTAGGAGGGCTCAGGACTTGTGAAAGTGAAAATGAAATAGAAATACTGCAACATCATACTCACTTAAGACCCACATGACTATCCTTTGGGGTAAAGAAAATAGAACCACCTCTAGTTTCATTAGAAGAGCTTTCAGTACCCTGGCGAGGAATTCGGGGCAACCTGAACCGTTTTTCTCTTGCAGGCAGATTGCTCGAGCCTTCTTGAGATTCAGCCGCCATTTGCAAGCTTAACTGGTCTCTTCCAGCAGAATGCTGAACAACTGGCGTCTTGTCTTCCTTTCGTTCCAGGATCATGATGATAGTCTTTTCTTTCTGGGTCTTCTGGCAAGCAGGCGGGCTTCTTTTTGCTGTGACAGTAAGACCTTTAATATCTACCGTTGAAGTGGGCCCTGCACTTGTTGTAAGACAAGGCTCCTCTTTGCTCTGGGGACTCCCAATGAGGAGAGATTGAGGCTTGTCCGTTTTCTTTGGTGACCTGATAGAGGCTCCTTGAGAGGACTCCCTGACCCTGTTCTGCTGCTCAAAAACTTTACGCTGCTTCCCCAAAATTTCCTTCTGCTGTCGAATCTGCTCCATCATTTCTTTCTCGTTCTGCAGTTGCTTTTGTTTCTGGCGCTCTTCCTTCTCCACATTTAGCTTCTCCAGCTTCTTGATAACTGGATCTGAAGATAGCATTTCTGAAGCAGGGCCCTCTTGTCCTCTGAAGGAAGGTGGACATTCCCCATGAAAGGTTCTGCTCTGCCCCGCCCCGTCCAGTTCAGTGGTATGCTTGGCTTCTGGGAACAAAAACTTCCCCCCCATTTCCATTCGCTTGTTCCTTAAATTATTCTCTATAACTGACTGGCCAGCTCTGAGACTGTCCTGTGGCGGCAGGTAAAATGTAGGTAGGCTGCTTGAAATGAGTGGCTCTCTTGTGTGCAAGTTATAGACAACGCCTTGAGAATCGCAAACTGACCCATCTTTAGCAGCAAGGCACTCTGGTAATTCAGAGCTTGAGGCCAAACTTTTCCCACCCAACACATTTCTGTTTACATCTGCATCAAGGATGGGGATGCATTTAACATTGTCAGATTTAGGGCTGTTTGGTAACGAGTTTCTGGGAACAGGCTCGTGCGGCAAGGTTGGGTCCTGCTTGCCCTTCTGAGTGTCTTCATGGCTCAGCATCTCTAGACTTCCCTGAGAGCTTTCACTCTCTGGAGTTCCCCTAGGAGATTGCGTGTCATCAGAAATCATCTCTGGTGACCACTGATGCTCTTCTGAGGGAGAAACCCCACCAGTGGACCGGACCTTAAGCAATTCCAAGCTAAATATTTCCTGTTCCAATTCACGCATCCGCCGGCTCTCTCGCTTTGCACGAACTCCTTTCTTCTGGTTGAGGTCTTCCAATGACTTGGGTCTCTCTCTCACAAGAACTTGCTCATCTATGCTCTCTCCACCCTGGCTGTTGGCTCTCTCATAGTGCTTGTACAATAAAGCCTCAGAATTATCCAAGGGATCAATTTGACCCACTCTGTTTTCAATCACTGACTTATGTTCTTCCACAGCTTTCACTCGCTCTTCAAATGAACGATCCTCCCATTCAGAAGGATCTGAACCTGTAACATCCCGGTTGTCCCCTGGTGCAAGTCCATCCTCTTCTTTAACTGCCAGTCCATTCCTCAATGGAGCCTCTCTTAAGCTTTGCTCCTTTAAAATCCTCAACCTTTTTTAAAAAGAAAGAAAAGACATTTTAGAATTATTTGTTGCAAATTTCTCACCCTTCTCTTTAAAGCATTGCAAGGCTTTGGATTAGATGACCCTTGGGGTACTTTCCAAATCTACAATTCTATGAGACTTTCCTTTTTCTTCCATGCTTGTTCCTCTAGCAACATGGCAAGATTATTAAGTCAATCACCATTACTAGGAACAATAAAATGTAAAAGAAAGAAAAGTGAGGTTAGTAACGATACCATACCTGAGATGAGATGGGTGTGATGGGCTTTAACAAGTATGAAAACCATGCTGTAAGCCAAATTAAGTTTGCATCTTAATTAACCCTTTAATGCCCTTTATTTCTAATTAAATTTTCCGCAGCATCCCACTGAAACTTCTTTACACCCCTTGGCCCTTTTCTACTCCCTTTCAATCCCTTGGTCTTTATTCACCTGCCGCACTTCAGGGGGTCAATATTGGCAACTTTGGGAAATCCTGATTTACACGCACTTTTGTCCTCCCATGAAGGTTACAAGTATTACCTCTGCCGTGCTTTGTATCCTCTATACGCTGCTTGCAACAAAATCACTTTGTTTCTCTTGGCCCTGTAGACACTTCTGGTGTGGTAGCTTCGCCATTTTGCCTGGACGATGGTAGCCGCAGCATTCCGGTGCCTCAAGCATTCCCGCCAGTAGCTCTGGATAATGAAGCCAGCCACCCGCATCTGCTGAAATCTTCTCCTTGCCACAAAGCCTCGCCAGTAGGCCTGAAGAACAACTGCTGCCTTGCCTAAACAGATGGAATGGTTTAGGGACTCTTCTTCCTCAGCTTGCTTTCTTCTTTGGTAACTACGCCAGTATTGCTATGGGAAGAGTGAGAGAAAATATTTTCCAGTACTCCATACTATGTCAGATTCCCTTAAAAGAAAGATCCTTGAAAGCAATATCTAACAAAGATCCAGTAGCATAACCACAATTTCGCCTATTAATAAGACCAAGTGGTACTGAATGAAGAAGAAAGGCTGAACAGCCATTATCTTATACTTGTGGATGACCAATCTGTACTCGGGGGGTGGGGTGGGGAGTTTAAAAATGATGAGGTGCAACCAATAATGGTTTTCAATAATAACCTGGACAAACACTTTGTGGTATGAATGAAATTGAGAAGGGACTTTTAGTGTTACTAAAGATATACACATGATATGAAAATAATTTTCTTAACTGTGCATAAATATACTGACAGATGCCTTACTATGTATTAAACTGCCACATTCCTTGTTATTACAACCCCACTGTTCTACACATAACTATGCCCTTATTTCCGCATAACACTAAGCCAAACCATGGTTTAGTGTCATCAAGCATGTACCTAGATAAGAGATTGTGGTCTCTGCTCCCCCTCAGTGGTTCCGCTGCTGCTCTGCACTGAGCCAAGCCATGGTTTGGTTTAGTACAGAGCTTTCCAAATCATGTGTTGTGACACGTTAGTGTGTCAGCTGCAGTGTGTGGGTATGTCACACAAATGCTCTTATAAGGGGTTAGTTTAACCTCCGGTTTGCTAGCAAAACTGAATTACTATGTCACAATATGATGCATATCTAAAAAGTTTGTCAGCGACATGGACAGTTTGGAAAGCTCTGGTTTAGTGTGTCATCCAAACCATGGCTTTGTGCAAATGAGCAAAATCTGGAGTGGAGAGTGTGATCACTTTGTTCCTCCTTTGATTATCTTACTGCTGCACTGTGCTGTGCTAAGTCTGGCTGTGTGTTGTCCAAACCCAGGTTCGTGGTTTAAAGAAATCATGAGCTGCAAACCATAGGCTAAGCCTTGGTTACTGTTTGCAGTTTGTCTGCAGCGAGTTTAACCCCAAGTCTGTGTTCAAAATCAGCACAGTGCTGCAACAAATTAACTAAGGAGAAGCAAATCATTCACAATCTCCTCTCTGGGAGTGTATACATTTGCTTGTGCAAAGGAAGGCATGGTCTGGCTTAGTGTTATGTGCAAACCAGGCCTATATGTAACATAAAAGAAACAGCTTTTGTCTTGAGATAAACGTCAGGCATGCTAAATGTCTGAAATTACTGGAAATCACACTGTTGACACCCACCTGTATGACCACAGCTGCCTGCTTCAAATTCAGGAACTGCCTCCTGTAGAGCATAGTGCGGAACCAGCTCTGCAACAGAGTGATCCTTCGCAACACCTCCTCATGTAGCAGTCCCTGTAGAAGCTGACGTCCCTGCTCTTTCATGAAAACCTAACAATGTGGAGAGCAATAATAAATGCCTATTTATTAATGAACAAATTACTGTCAGTTCCCCACCATGCAGCTATAAAGATTTCTGCAAAATAATTGCAATGGTGTAAGTAACAAAACACAGGAAGAACCTGTTCTGCCCACCAATCTCGGCACTTGCAAGGGAAAAAGAGCCTGAATATTCATCCAGGGAAACAACTGGCTGAAAATATGGAATCTTATGAACTTCTTTGTTGGGTTTTACCTCAAGTCTGCAGCCTGAATACTTTAAAAAATAATAATAATGAAGGGGATGAGGGAATCACCACAAACTTAAAGAATTTATTTTATTTTTTATTTATGTTATTTTATTTTTTAAGACACACAAGTGAAGCAAATCCACAAAATGCCTTTTAAATAAAATAAGGGTCACATTTACTTCAGAATCTTCCTCTTCCCACCTTCAGGAAGAAATTCCAACTGATGTTCAGGTACTTGAAAATGAACTGAAAGTTGAGTTGCCTCATTCTAGCGTCTGGGGTAACTTTGGTGTGGCAAAAAAAGTCTTGGGGAGTTGTAATTTTGAGTTCTACCAGACATTATCTTATTTACATGCAACACTAAAATTGTGGCTACTTTGCTCCTCCCCTGCTCATTTTGCTGATGGACTGCACCAAGCTAAGCTATGTCACAGTTTGACTTAGTGTGCTGTCCCAGTCGGGGTTCATGGTTTAGCTCTCCCCGACAAACCACAAGCTATAAACCATAGGACAAACCTTTGTTACAGTGTGTGGTTTGTCTGCAGAATGCTAAGCTATGAGCTCAGGTCTGGACAACATGTGGAGCCAAACTAAAGCTTAGGTCAGAGAAGCAGCAAAATGACTGGCAAGGAGCAAACAGCCCAAATCTCCTCTCTGGGAGCCCATAGATTTGCTTGTTACTGATAAGCCGTGGTCTATGTTATCAATACATGCTAAATGGGTCACCGTATATCTGATAAGGGGACGCAGGTGGCGCTGTGGGTTAAAGCCTCAGCACCTAGGACTTGCCGATCGAAAGGTCGGCGGTTCGAATCCCTGCGGCGGGGTGCGCTCCTGTCGTTCGGTCCCAGAGCCTGCCAACCTAGCAGTTCGAAAGCACCTTCGGGTGCAAGTAGATAAATAGGGACCGCTTTCTAGCGGGAAGGTAAACGGTGTTCCGTGTGCTGCGCTGGCTTGCCAGAGCAGCGATGTCACGCTGGCCACGTGACCCGGAAGTGTCTGCGGACAGCACTGGCTCCCGGCCTATAGAGTGAGATGAGCGCACAACCCTAGAGTCTGGCAAGACTGGCCCGTAAGGGCAGGGGTACCTTTACCTTTACCTTTATATCTGATAAACACCACTATGGCAGCAGGGTACACCCATAAATGATACTAGAAAGGGACAAATGTATTTTAATATTGTGTCAGGAAGCAAAAGGAAAATGAGGCTTTGAACGTACCATTGTTCGTCCCACTTGATAATTGTCAGGGTTGGTCTTTGTTTTCCTTAAGAATTCTTGGATATTCTCCTTGGATGGTACCATGCTCCTCGGCAGAAGTACATGAAAATGATCCACAAACTCCTGAAAAATTAGGCATACCTCTGCATGTTATTTAACACAGTTTGTCATTTTACTCTGAAAGTTCATTGAAGTCAGCTCTGTATCTATGGAAATACAGGCTGCCTCAGTAGATGAGATGAGAAACAGAGATCATTCCACCAGCTCTGCTAAAAGACTAGCTTCTGCCCTGAGCTGTTTCTATGTTGGCTGATCATTACAAGAACTACTATTTAGGAACTGGTACCTGAGTTTGCTTTTTCCCTCTTCCTTCTGTGTCCCCTTTCTCTGGTGTGTCATGCTTTTTTAGATCATAAGCCTGAAGGGACTGCTTTGTTTTAACTGATTGTATGCAAGCAGCTCTGGGAGGTTTTTCAGCTGGCAAGTGGAGTACAAATGTTCTAAATGCATAATCAATAAATAAACATAGCAATCCTGAAAAGGGCTGTCATTGTGGATACTGAAAAGTAACAGTTTTAATTGCCTATTATATTCAAAGCTCTCTAGTTTACACTGCTGAGCTGATCAGAAAGGCAAGAAATCTTTTGGGGGGGGCAGGGAGCAATATTAAGCTCTCCCCATGCACATCACTCTGGTGGGTGTATGAAAAATGTGACACCGGGATGCAAAAATCTACACAGGCTTTCCAAGGAAGTTTCATCACCAGTTCATGATCACTGATCTCTGCAGCAAAAAACCCCACAAAAACACTAATTCATAGATTTATTTTTTTTGAAACTGAAATTTCATTCAAAACATCCCTCTATGTAGCAGAACCATTAGGAGAATTTGCCCTTAATGGAGTAACATTTGTACATGGTTGGGATTAGAAGATTATCCAATAACGAATTCTCTTCCACTAGGAAGAAAGTTAAGTAAGACTATGGAGGGTTTTATTAAAACAGATCATTTCAAGAAATGTAACTTGGAGTAAACAAGAACTTCAGCTTTGGGTGTCTGACAAAGTCTATAACGAAAAATGTTTACAAAAACAATGAGCAAAACATATTATGGTTGACACATCTGTCTAATCACAGCCAGTTTTTAGCTTCAGAAAAACTACATAGAAAATAAAGCTAAAGATTTATTAAAATCAGAAGACTACCTTTTGCACTAAGTTCAAATCATACGCTTTCAAAGGATCACAATAGAGGCTATCATTCTGAATAACTCACTCCAGCTAGCTCAATGCACAACACTAGCGTAGCAGGAATATGGTCGACCTTTCCTTTAACTAACATGTTGATTTGGAAATGTGTTTTGTAAAAGTATAATAATTCACAAATATGTTTTACACAAATATCACTATTTCCTGCACAGTGTTTCTACAGCATCCCATGGTCCCTCCTTTCCTTCACTGATTTTCTATTTACTTCTCAGTCCTTGCCAAAGAGCAGCTGCAGCTCACAATGAACATTCCCAGCCACAACTTTGCATGCTTGCAAGCGCTAATTTGACATGGCTATTTGTTCTGCCAGTTGCATCATTTTCAGCTGCAGAAATAATACTTTCCATACACTTATGCATTCACCTACATTTAAATCAAGGAATTGCCCAACTGACCATAGAGCCTTGGAGCCCACTTCGCCAATACTTTTTTGGAAGATTCAAATAATCTAACCTTGAAGGTGTATTTGGAACTATATCCTGACTGTCGTATGCGCACTGTCTCTCGCATCCCTGTGTACCGCAGCTGTCTAAGCACCTGGTTGTCGCTGAACCTCAGGGGAAGCTGAAAAAACAAAACATACAAGGGCCAAACAGTTACACATTGACTGCAAGTTCATCCAGGTAAGCAAGTTTCCATGGATGACTTTGTTGGCTACCAGGGCTCACTGGTCCTTTGCTGACAGCTGCCCTTTAAATAGATCCCAGTCTACACCACCAGCATCAACCAGGCAATGGTCTCTAAGGAGGCTCCACTTGGGAAAAGGAAGGGTGGAGCACTCTCAGTCATGGTCCTGATGGAAGGGAAGGAGCCCAACTGCTGTACCTCAGGCAGAACGAAGGGTATGGGGACAGGGAGGAGGTAAAAAGCCGAAGAGAGTAAGAAAAAGGGGAGAAGCCCAGTGGAGACAGAGAACAGTCCGGGCACCTAAATAAGGTCTTACACAGATACTGGGGCAACTTGGTCCTTGGTCAAAGGCCTTCTTCAGGGTATCCCCCAAGCCCCAGAGAATGCAGTTAGATAGGAAATATCAGACGTCTGTTTATCTAGTCCCCAATCCCTGGGGAGGCATAGGAATCCTAGATTTCAGCCTGCCAAGGCTAATGGTATGGAGAGGTATATTCAGTGCTTATTTTTTTAAAGGGGGTACTCAATAGTATGCAGTACCGGCACCTCTTTTGTTGTTAAAAAGTGTGGCACTTACGCTAACAACTTCATGGTGAGTACCGGCTCCTATTTCTTTAGAAAAAAAGCACTGTCTTCTTTGGCATGAGACCCCGAGATGACAAATTCACAGCCCTCTAGCTGCTATGGTGGCTCATTTACCAGAAGTAATGTATTTAGTGTATGGACTTTGCAAGGCCTGGTTTGGTCAGAATTGAGTATACACTTCCAGAGTTAACACTATATACATAACTTCTGGAAAATGAGTCACCATAGCCACTAGAAGGTTGTGAAAATCTGTGTCCTGGGTTTTCAGACTGGTCTACCCAGGTACTATGGGCACAGCTCACCTACCCCACTGCTAGCTGAATCCTTGCTCCTGATGTATAGAAGAATGATATTGAGGATTATTGCTTTGATGATCTGAAAGATCAAAAGGGCACGACACCCCTTTACATTTATTTTTTTTAATATTCAGATTTATCATGGCCAATGGCTAGTATAATCAAGTTATTTGGATTGGTTAAAACAGTCCAGCAAAACTGATTTTCATTGTGGATTACTTGGGATTGGAGAGGCATTTACCTTGTCAGCATTGGAGCGAATGCACTTGACAAAATAGGGTTCTGCTTGGCCAAGGGTCTCCATCAATTTGGTAAGCGATGCCTAAAGTGGAAAATAAAATTATGGAGTTGGCTTCTGCAACAATTATTTTGGTTAGAAAATAACATGTTGCCAGACCTCTCCTTATGCTATTTTTAAACTGTAATTTAACACACATATGAAATAGAAATTGTGATAATGTTGCTTCTTATTGTAGACATTCAAAGACATGAAAATGGCTTTGCTATACAATGCATAATAATGGCATTAAGTACATATATGTGTCGCCGGAAATCGCCCCCCCCCTCAGTAACGCGTACTGCACAAGCACCACATTCACATGTACACGTGTCCCCCCCCCTTTTTCCAGACCTAAGAGGTGCCCCTTTAGAGGGCCGCCTCTTGAAAGCCTTCCGTAAATAAGGAAGTGCTGGTTTGACAGCTCTCTGCTCTAGCGCTCCGTGCCGCCCTATCCTTATTGCGAGTAGACCGGACGACTGAACTCTAGGTCAACCAGCAGCCGCCTCAACCAATCAGTATTGTCGAACAGCGCCCCTTGTGGCGGCCACGCTGGTACTGCAGGCTGCGAGCGTCTGTTCCCTCACCTTTTGACAGTTCTCAATACATTGTTTCCGAGTTAAATTGACCGTGACTGATCTAATCAAAATGTTGCAAGTTGCTTCCGAAAAAGGAAAGTACTTTGAACTTCGGTGACTGTATTCTTTACAAATTCACCAAAAATCAGCCGTACCACGGATTTTCACCGGACCACTTTTATTACACTGCATATTACAAGGACTATCAAAGGGGGGTGAATTGGGATTGATCGGCCATAATCCTCGAACCGCGCAGTCACGTACACAGCAGCCCTTCTCCGGATGGCGGGACAACCTTGATAGCCATCGAGAGGGCTCAGACAGCATCCCATCAGAAACACAATAGACTGCATACGGTAGTGTATTCCACACGACTCCGAATAAAGGGCTCTGGCCGGACCCCCCCCCAGGGGGCAGGAAGACTTCGCCCTTTCCTTTGTTTCTGGGAATGACTTATGGGGAGGGGGGAGAGGAGGTCACTGCCAGGTGACCGGCTGCTCGGATTACCTGGAAACTCCTCCCCGACTCCTCCTGTTCCTTAATAAAATCATGATGTAAATATGATGTAATTCTGGGGGTGTAGTCAAGGGGATTAGTGATTAATAAAAGTTAGGGTCTCCCATTGTTCAGGGCTTCCATCTTGCTTCACCTCGTGGACGGTGGGAGCCCTGTCGCGACAGTTCTTTTCCTGAATAAAGACCAAGCCTACTGGCTGCTGTTTTGCTCTGATTTGCCCTGGTCGGTGTCTCCTTTGTCCAAGAGAGCCCACGGATTTCCCGTAACAGTTTTTGGCACCCCAGATGGGACGCTTGGTTCTCCTGTAAAGGTGAGAGGGGAGATAGAGGGGATCGGGCGCCACTGGGCAGCTTTAGCCTGGGGATCTTTTTTCCTCTCCCTGTCTCTTCTTTGCGGGCGGTAATCAAACGTCACCCGAAGCCCGACCAGGGGAAGCAAAGGCAAGGTCAAGCCGGCTTAAAAGAAAAGGATCCCGGGATCTGCGGGGGACATCTTCGAACGTGAGTATGGTTTGAAGTAAAACACATTGGGAGGGGGGTGGAAAGCAACGTCCCCACGACAGCCAGACTTTCCTTCTTTCTTTTCTGGCGCAGCCCCTCGGAGTCGGCCGGGTGCGTTTTAACTTTGTCCTTTTCTCACCCGATTCTCCCCTTCGGAGTGAGGCCAGGGAAATCGTGGAACTTTACTGTCTGGCGCTTACCTCTCGGAGTCGTCTGGGTACGCCAAAGCCTTTCTCTCATCTCCCCTCAGTTTCTTACGCGGAGTGTAACCGGGGAAATTGTGGAGCTTTACTGTTTTCCGGCGCTACCCCTCGGAGTCGTCCGGGTACGCCTTAATCTACCTATCCCTTTTCTCCCCCGTTTTCCGTCTTGGAGTTAAATCCGGGAAAGCGTGGCTCTTAGTTATTTCTCTGACGTCCCTCTTTCGGAGTCGTCCAGAGGCGTCCATCTAAGCTTCTCTCTCCTTCTCTCTCCTTTCTCTCGCCTATCACGCAAACGAAGCCGCCCCTCCTGCCTGGCGACCTTTGTTAGGGATGACCCGGGTACGTGAGAACGCAAGGTCGTTTGCTTCCTTTCCAAACTATCGTTTTCTCGGGCCTTGATCTGGCATTGCGCTGCGCAAGCGTCCAGTAGAGGTTCCGAAATTAGTCTCAAAGACTAGGCAGGAGGCTGTCGTGGAGGTTAGAAGGGGTGGCTCATAGGTTGGGACCCCACACTAGGACCAGTTGTGTAAGCAGTACTGCAGTGGAATTTGTGAAGTTAAGTTTGTGTATCGGGTAGAGAGACCCGCGAGTTCAAGGTTGATATTGCAAGGTTATAGGTGATAGGTTGACTACAGGTTAGTAATAGGGAGGATTAAGAAAAGAAAAAGGATCCAGTAGAAACGAGCTGAGGTACCAACAAAAACAGTCCTTTTACTAAAAAAATTACTCTTCTTTCTACCCCCCCTGTCTTGTGTGTGTGTGTGTGTGTGTGTCCCCTTGTTTGTCCCTCTTTTTCCCGTAGTGCGGGTTGCTACCGAACCCCATACCCGTAGTATAGAGCAATGGGAGCCCACGCTTCAAAACACTCGGACTGGACTCCTCCTAGCGACAAGGCTTCCAAGAAGCCTTTCCGCTCCGGAGAGGACTCCGATACCCCTCTGCAATTCGTCCTCCTTAACTGGAAGGAATTGGGAGGGAGAAAAGGACTCTCAAAATCTAAATTGAAGGATCTCTGCAACATCTCGTGGGTCGCTCTTACCCACCACCTGGAACCACACTCTCACTGGCCACCTCATGGTTCCTTTAATCTCCAAAGAATGCAAGCACTTAAATCTTATTTAGCTGACGAGAAACCCAGACAACTATATTACCTGAATGTCTTTGTCGAAGCCCGCGAATTATTTCAACGGCAACAGGCTCAGGTTGCCCGTCAAATGGCAGTTCTAAAACCAACAAGACCCCCTCCATATGATGAGATAAGGGCCCAGGAAGAACAATTGGATAGGACTCTCGTCCCTTTCTATTACCCCGACCCACGGGCTTCCCGACTACCAGGACCCAGGGCAGGAGATAGGACGGGAACCGGCGGAGGGGGCGCGGGGCCAAGGGAAGACGGAACGAATCCAACAGTCGCTACCATTTCCCAAGGCACGGGACTGAGACAAAGTATAGTGGACCCACCCGCTGCAGCCCCTTCTCAAAGCATACCAAGCACCTTGCCACCTAACCTTCCCACTACCGCCCCCTGTCTGATAGAAGACCAAGTAGATTTGGATCTTGGACCCCTACTTAACGGGCAATTACTAAACGGAGGAAGAGAGGGCCCTGTCTCTAGCAGAACTAGGAACAGGGATAATCCGCAGAACGGAGAGATAGAAGGCGCCTTCCCCCTGCGAGCCCTACCAATACCCCCAGCCAGGGCAGGAGACCCACCACGCATGGTCTTTACCCATCAGCCCTTCCTTACTTCGGATTTGATGAATTGGTCCGACAAGATGCCCTCTTTAAGAGATGACCCCGACAAGTGCCACCGCCAGGTGGCCACCATTTTCTCGACCCACAATCCTACTTGGGCAGATGTGCATATGTTGCTAGGGGCCCTTTTTAACGAGGCGGAAAAGAGAGAAATATTAGCAAAAGCGGGGGAAGCTCTAACCCGGGAGGGCTACCAGCCGAATCGCCCCGCCTCGATGACCCCATTAACGGCCCAGACGATACTTAATGACCCGGACTGGGACTACAACACCGATAATGGCCTATGGGGCTTAAAGATTTTCAAAAAGGCCATCTTAGATGGAATAAAAGCTGCTGGTCAGCGAACTGTAAACTGGACAAAGGTCCAAGCCGTTCTTCAAGGACCAGAAGAACACCCGTCAGATTATTACTCCCGTCTAGTTTCTGCCATCAAAACCTGGGGTGGGATAGACCCAGAAAGTCCCCAACATGAAGTCATTGTCAAGGGCTTCTTCAAGGACCAGGCAACGGCAGATATAAGGAAAGCCCTAAACTCTCACCTTGGCTATGACGGGAAGACTATAACCGAAATTCTTTCTATTGCCAAGTCAGTCTTTAATTCTCGAGACGAGCGGAGGAAGAGAGATCAAAAACCCGACTCCCCGAGAGTACTAGCTTATGCAGGAGGGGCCCCCACTTACCAAGACAAAGGCAAACCGAGGGAAGCCGACTCCCGAGACCGGCGTGTCTGTTACCACTGTGATGGAATAGGGCACATAAGAAGATTTTGCCCCCTCCTACCAGAAAATGCAAGGCCTGACTACAGAGACTTTAAAACCTACAAAACAGGCTATCAGGAATCTTACCACCCCAAACCCAGAGAGTCAAATCGTGCGGACCCTTCCCCTCCACAACCAAGGGCCAGAAATCTCACACAAACCCCTCAAAACCCCTTTAAGCCGACCAACCGCACCGTCAATTCCGCACATGAGATGGTGATGGACGAGTACCAACCACATTGACAATTAGAAGCAGATCCCGCCTCCTTCTCCTTTCTTTGTCCTGTCTTACAACTATCATCTTCCGACCCAATCTGTACAATGCAAATTGACGGGCAGTCCTACGATTGTCTCTTAGACACGGGAGCCACCTACTCCACTCTCACTAATAGCCATCTGGCACCCGGGGACGAAACCAGAACTGTAATGGGACTTGATGGAATCCCTCGGAACTGCCCTCTTTCCCGACCCGCAAAGGTTTCCGTCGGCCCGCTTTCCGTTAAACATACTTTCTTGTTGACATCTAGCCCCGTCAATCTACTAGGGAGGGATCTGCTCTGTAAGTTAAACGCCACCATACAATGTGGCCAGGAAGGAATTTATCTACATATGCCAGACGAATCCATCTTCAGTTTTCAGGGAGTCTTACAGGAAGCTCAAAACACCAAAATTGACCTTCCATCCGAACTGCTTAATAATGTCTCCCCTTCCTTATGGGGAACCGAGTCAACCTCTGTGGGGCTCTTGAGGTCCGCAGTGCCGGTCAAAATCAACTACAAAAAAAATCTACCTTTCCCTTGTACTAAGCAATACCCTCTCCCCCCCGACGCGATAGACGGATTAACCCCAATGATTGATGAATTCTTGAAGATGGGAGTCTTAGTCCCCTGCGCCTCTCCCTGCAACACCCCTCTTCTCCCCGTCAAGAAACCCAACACGAACCCCGTTAAATGGCGGCTGGTCCAAGACCTCAGACTCGTCAACTCTTTCGTCATCCCTCGGCACGCAGTGGTTGCTAATCCACACCACCTCCTGAGCACAATACCGGAGGGAACTGTAGTTTACTCTGTCATAGACTTATGCTCCGCTTTCTTCAGTATCCCCGTGGACCCAGAAAGCCAATTCCTCTTTGCTTTCACCTGGCAGACGGGGCAATTAACGTGGACCCGATTGCCCCAAGGATATGTAGAATCCCCAGCGATCTTCTCATCTATATTACACCAAGATCTAGCAGACGTGACTCTGCCGGGGGGTTCCGCTCTCAGACTCTACGTCGATGACATTTTACTTTGCGGACGGGACCAAGAATCCTGTAAAAAGGACACCATAACTCTCTTAAACATTCTAGCACAAAAGGGACACAAAGTATCCCCAAAAAAGATACAATTCTGCAAAACGGAAGTGAGGTATCTTGGCCACATACTAGGAGAGGGTACTCGAGCACTAACTACGGACCGGATTGAGGCCATAACTAAATTACCACTACCAAAAACTAAAAGGCAACTCCGGGGTTTTATCGGAATGAGTGGATTCTGCCGGGCATGGATCCCACGCTACGGGGAATTCTCCCGCCCCCTTACAGCCATGACTCACGACGATGCCCCAGACCACCTACAATGGTCTGCAGAAGCGCTTGAAGCCTTCGAAGCTATTAAAAGAGAACTGCGGTCCTCTCCTGCTCTCGGACTCCCGGATTATAGATTACCCTTTTCCCTATTTGTACACGAGAATAAAGGGGTAGCTTCAGGCGTCCTTACACAACCATTCCAAGGAAAGAATAGGCCTGTTGCCTATTACAGCCTTCAATTAGACACGACCGTGCTGGGAAACGTAGGATGCCTTAGAGCAGTGGCAGCTGCCGCCTTGCTCCTGGAGAAGGCACAAGAAACGGTCCTGGGACATGATCTAACGGTCAACGTCCCCCATGCTGTTGCTACCCTCCTCAGCTTACAAGGTTGCCAACGCTTCACAATACAACGTTTAAATAGATACGAAGCCATCCTCCTCAGCCCATCTAACGTCACCATAAAGAGAGTTAACTCGCTCAACCCTGCGACCCTCCGGCCTCTCCCTGACGATGGCACCCCACACCATGACTGCTCCCAAATAGTTAGACATGTAGAAAAACCACGGGAGGACCTAGACCACCTCCCCTTAGCGGAACCCGATCTCATTTTGTATACGGACGGCAGCTCCAAGGTTGTGGGAGGCGAACGGAAAACTGGATATGCCATAGTCACCGATGCCGAGACCTTAGAAGCACGACCCGTTCAGTCCAAATACAGTGCCCAAGCGGCAGAACTAATAGCTTTAATCAGAGCTTGTGAACTAGGGGCAGGACAGAGGATCACCATTTACACTGATTCAAAGTATTGTTTCGGACTAGTGCATGCTACCGGACAAATCTGGTTACAGAGGGGCTTCTTGACCGCCGCAGGTACCCAAATTGCGCATGCACCCCTGGTACAACGCCTCATGGAGTCTATACATCTTCCTGAGGCTATCGCAGTGGTACATTGCAAAGCTCACACGAAAGGCAGGGACCCAGTGTCAATAGGGAATAGACGCGCTGATAGAGCAGCACAAGAAGCCGCCCTTCAACCCCTCTCTTCAGATGAGGAGTTCCAAGGACCACAAGTCCTATCAGATATTAATTTCGCAGACATGTACAAAACTGCTACCCCAGAGGAGATCGTAAAATGGCAGGAACAGGGGGCCCGCTCAGAAAATGGTGTCTGGTATCTCCCAGATAACAAAATCATAATGCCCAGGTTATGGGTACCCAAACATCTGAGAGTTCTACACCAACGTACTCACTGGGGAAGAGAAAAACTTATCGACGCAATACAGCGTTGCTGGTACGCCCCAGGTCTTTCTCTGGCCGCCAAAGCCGCCGTCAAAAACTGTCACACATGTCAAAGCTTTAACCCGAAACACACTGCAAGATGCCCACCAGGGGCTAGACCATGGGCCTTTGTCCCATTCGAAAGCCTTCAAATAGACTTCATAGATCTACCCCCATGCCAAGGCTACAAGCATGCCTTGGTAATCGTTGATCAGTTAACGGGGTGGGTGGAATGCTTCCCTACCCGCAGAACAACTGCACACATTGTCGCCAGGATTCTAATACAAGAGATCATACCCCGTTTCGGGGTCCCTAGACACATAGACAGTGATAGGGGCTCGCATTTTACGTCAGACATAACCCAACAAGTTGCCAGGGCCCTAGGAATCAAATGGAAGTTACATACCCCATACCACCCGCCCTCTTCCGGACAAGTCGAAAGAATGAACCAGCAGCTTAAATCACAGCTGGGAAAACTTTGTAAAGACTCAGGCATCAAATGGGTAAATGCCCTTCCATTAGTTTTGCACAACCTAAGAGCCTGCCCCCGGGAAAAACTCAAACTTTCTCCCTACGAAATACTATTCGGCCGACCATCCCCAGTATACAATACTCAGTTTCCGACATCAGAATTAGAGGTAGGCGAGTCAGAATTAACACAATACGTAATTCAACTCCAAAAGCAACTCATAACTCTCCACAGGTACGCAGCCTCAGGCCAAAACATCCCCCTGGATGAAAACATTCACCCGTACAAACCAGGCGACTGGATACTAGCAAAAACTTACCATAAGGTACCCCTACAGCCCACGTGGGAGGGCCCCTACCAAGTACTTTTAACCACTCCAACTTCTGTTAAAGTAGCAGAAAAGACGGCTTGGCTGCATCACACCCGCTGCAAACCTGCTCCGCCACCCGAACCCGCCTCAGACGACTCACCATACTGCACTCCAGCCCAACCGACGCACCACGACATCGACTCAGACGACGAACAACAGACCGGACCAGATCGGGGCACGAATCGAGCCCAACAGACCGGACCAGATCGGGGCACGAATCGAGCCCAACAGACCGGACCAGATCGGGGCACGAATCGAGCCCAACAGACCGGACCCGGCACGCCCCACACATCTGCACGTTGGACCTCTGAGATCATCCCAACAACCGACCAGGACGACCAACCCCCAATTCGCCTCAAACTTCGTAAAACACACGCAGTTTGACAGCTCGGCAGATTGACAGCTCCGCGTTTGACAGCTCGGCAGTTTGACAGCTCGGCAGTTTGACAGCTCGGCAGTCTGACAGCTCGGCAGTTTGACAGCTCGGCAGTTTGACAGCTCGGCAGTTTGACAGCTCGGCAGTTTGACAGCTCGGCAGTTTGACAGCTCGGCAGTTTGACAACTCGGCAGTTTGACACCTCCGACAGCTCCTCATCTTGACAACCGCGCTTCACACCACCTCAAAGATGACAACTACCATACCCACCGTAATTATCCTCTCCATTACCTCCGCCCTTTCTCAACACTCCATAACAACACACAGCTCTTGCCCGGGATTACAAATGGAATACAAATATCTGGACTTTGGAATTGTTGACATGGTAAAAAGGGGGACACCAGACCGCCTAGGAGATTTTGACTTCTGCTTGCCCGAAACCCGCGTTCTCCTTCGACATGCCATACTACCAATCCTAAACACTCACCAAACTTGGGAACTGTTTATTCGCTCGCCCACCTACACCCTACTGGGCAAGCTCACCCTTACCAAAGACGGACCTTGGAATCGAGCCCACTGCCACAATGGGTCTTATGTACTCTTTTCTGATGGCACACCCGAACAAACTCTGAACTGGACACTTCTAAACAATGGAGGCGGTGACTCAGTTTATACTGACCGAAACCACCCCACAGATCATCTAATTCATGGATTTTATTGCCAACGAGTAGACACTACCCCACGCCAAACCATCTTACAAGGAGTTTGCCTCCGACGGTACTGCTGCGTCTGGGACATCGGACTCGCCTCCGATTGGGACGGGAAAGCGTACCTCGAGGGCTGGCATTACTCCGTAGCACCACCAACGACATGGGACACTACCGGACCTCAAAGATGCGGAGGCCTCACCACAAACCTCACCTACCTACTCCGCCAAGACCCCCTTCACCCCCCAGGCACCGCACCTCGACTAAGGGGGGAACTGTCGATATCCGAGAACTCTGAAAATAATAACTTTCTATCCGCTTGGCATTCCAACACCTACGTGAAACTGATCTCTCAAATTGCAAAACAGACAACCACCACAGAGTGTTGGATCTGTGCCAACGCCCCCTCGCACCTCCACAGTGGCATACCATTTCTTGGAGTACCTCTCACCCTACAACAACATCTCTCCGCTGACGTGCAATCCTGGAACCTGACTGCCGTGAATCTGACTCACCAGTACATCTACTTAACTGGACCCACAACAGGCGACCTCTGCCGAAAATTCAGCGGGAATGACAAGGTCATAGGCGAGAGTACCTGTAAGTACACCATTGATATTTCTTTGAACGGGAAGATTACCTTATGGCATCGAGGCAACCCCTCCACCCAGCCCAGCCTCACATCTGCATGGAAACACGTCATGACCTTACCCGACTCCTGGGCACCCTCCCCTGTCACCCAGTGTTTTTTCCGTACCTTCCTCACTGGGCGCATAGACTCATGCCTACAGGGCTTGTTCTGGGTTTGTGGCCACCGCGGCTATGTATGGGCCAGCCCCCACTCCCGCGGCACCTGTTACCTCGGTCTGATCTTGCCTGGAGTCCGGGTCACCCAAGATCTACCCTCCGGAAGGAGGCGCAATAAAAGGGCAAAAGACTTATCGCAACTCTCCGATGTAGCAGCTAACAGTGAAACGTATGGCCGGGCTCTTTTCCCCGCGTATGGAGCCGGCTCCAACCACGTCGATATCCTTAAATTAACGGACATCCTGTTAAATTTCATGGAAGAGTCCAATGCGGCTACCCAAGCTATCCTGACGGAGTTAACGGAAGTCAGGCAGACTTCGATTCAGAACCGCCTTGCTTTGGACTACGTTCTCGCCTCGACGGGAGGCGTTTGTGCCCTCGTCGGAACCGAGTGCTGCACACACGTGTCCGACCAAACCCTCAACATTACCGGACACCTTAATAACATCCACAAACTAGCGGACGGACTTAAAGATATCCAACATGAGGGACTCTCAGATATCCAGTTGTGGAGCTGGCTGCCTGGGTCTGGCTGGATAAAACAACTCCTAGGAAACGGACTTCTGATCCTCATTACTGTAACCATCTGCATTGCTGTCTTCTGCTGCGCAGTCCACTGTTTCCCGATGTGCTGTCAAACTTGCGACTCCTGTCTCCCAACCCCTCGCCCGCGATCGGCCACCGTTTACAGACCACCAGCACCAGGGACCCAACCGAACTCCATGGAAATGGGACCCCTGGAGGACTTCCAGAATCTGAACTCTAGGTATGACTTCTACTAATTTGTGCGGAGAAAAGGATTGCGCGGCTTCCCTACCCTCGCAATCTTATCTCCGAAGGGGGGAACTGTCGCCGGAAATCGCCCCCCCCCCTCAGTAACGCGTACTGCACAAGCACCACATTCACATGTACACGTGTCCCCCCCCCTTTTTCCAGACCTAAGAGGTGCCCCTTTAGAGGGCCGCCTCTTGAAAGCCTTCCGTAAATAAGGAAGTGCTGGTTTGACAGCTCTCTGCTCTAGCGCTCCGTGCCGCCCTATCCTTATTGCGAGTAGACCGGACGACTGAACTCTAGGTCAACCAGCAGCCGCCTCAACCAATCAGTATTGTCGAACAGCGCCCCTTGTGGCGGCCACGCTGGTACTGCAGGCTGCGAGCGTCTGTTCCCTCACCTTTTGACAGTTCTCAATACATTGTTTCCGAGTTAAATTGACCGTGACTGATCTAATCAAAATGTTGCAAGTTGCTTCCGAAAAAGGAAAGTACTTTGAACTTCGGTGACTGTATTCTTTACAAATTCACCAAAAATCAGCCGTACCACGGATTTTCACCGGACCACTTTTATTACACTGCATATTACAAGGACTATCAAAGGGGGGTGAATTGGGATTGATCGGCCATAATCCTCGAACCGCGCAGTCACGTACACAGCAGCCCTTCTCCGGATGGCGGGACAACCTTGATAGCCATCGAGAGGGCTCAGACAGCATCCCATCAGAAACACAATAGACTGCATACGGTAGTGTATTCCACACGACTCCGAATAAAGGGCTCTGGCCGGACCCCCCCCAGGGGGCAGGAAGACTTCGCCCTTTCCTTTGTTTCTGGGAATGACTTATGGGGAGGGGGGAGAGGAGGTCACTGCCAGGTGACCGGCTGCTCGGATTACCTGGAAACTCCTCCCCGACTCCTCCTGTTCCTTAATAAAATCATGATGTAAATATGATGTAATTCTGGGGGTGTAGTCAAGGGGATTAGTGATTAATAAAAGTTAGGGTCTCCCATTGTTCAGGGCTTCCATCTTGCTTCACCTCGTGGACGGTGGGAGCCCTGTCGCGACAGTTCTTTTCCTGAATAAAGACCAAGCCTACTGGCTGCTGTTTTGCTCTGATTTGCCCTGGTCGGTGTCTCCTTTGTCCAAGAGAGCCCACGGATTTCCCGTAACATATGTAAATCTTCAAAAGCATGTTACTGGTCAGAACAATAGCATACATGTCCCTCAGCAGTTCTCCTTCTGGAATGCTGCATATTTTATTCAAAATTCAGCTTCATTTATCTACTTAAGAGACAAGGTGTTCAGCTTACCTATAGGCCTGGACCGGAGGCTCAAGCTTGTGGAAATTCTGCAGTTAGACTGTTGATGGGGACAGACTATCACCAGGGACAGTTTCAGAAGACAGCTCTGGATGAGCATACCTGAACCACTTGGCTTTTGAATTAAAGGGTGCCAAAGGGCACTATAATGTCTCTAATGCTATTTAACATCTACATGAAGCCATTTGGGAGCAAAGTGTCATTGGTATGTTGATGATAGCCAACTCTATTTTTCTGTAATGTCTGACTTGGAAATGCTGAGAAGGCCCTGGACTAGTGTCAGTTAGATAATTTTTGGACTTAGCGTATTGTGTCTAGTGTACACTGCTTATAGACTATTGTGATTAAGCACTGAAATAAATAAATAAATAAATAAATAAATAAATGCTTTTAATTACAGAAGGTTAGAAAACTACTTAAAGCTATTTAGAGAGCATAGTACTGCTGAAATTAAAACAGCTTTGGCAGAAAGTATATGGGTAATTACTATACTGTTCAAAAATTTCAAACTGACATACAATTTATGTCCTGAACTTTATTAAGGACTCATATGGGCATCTGTGGAGTTAGCAGTCACAGCCTATGCAAAGTATAAAGTCATATAATCATATCAGTTTGACTTACTGTATATCACATCTGACAATTAATCAGTCTAGCCTGGTATTGTCTACACTGACTGGCAGAAACTTTTTAGGATCTGAATCAGAGTTCTATTTCCCAGTTGAGCTACCTCTGACTTTTAAAAAAAAAATATGGAGGTAATAGGAGTGAAGCCGATACATGATGCACACAATGCATATATTCTACTACTGTGTTATGTTATGGTAGCTATGACCCCAAAGGGCTGATTGATGTCTAAGGGATTTTAAAGAAGATCTAAGCCATACATAAATGGCTTGGCTTGCAACAATCTTTTCTTTAATGCGAGTCAGTTACTGAGTTGACTTACATAAGGCTGGAAATGCCCCAGAGGGAACTAGAGAATTTACTAGTTGGCCAAAAGAAAGGAAAAAAGACTGTGATGTAAAAATGAATGGGACAACCAGGGATAATAAAGAAAATGGGAACTGCAACCAATTGTTGTTGTTGTTTTTCTAAAATGAAGAGTAGGCTGCATTCCAGTCCATCTAGTATCCCTTTTATTTCCATTGGAAATAGATATTCCACATGGTTTTCCTTAAGTTAAACTTCATGAAATTAACAACGGTAAGTTACCTGGAACTGGGCACTGATGCTTGGAGGCTTCTTCTTCTTGTGAAGGTGGAGAAGAGACTTTGTGATACGGTCATGGAGAGTTAGGTTCGTCAAGTGCTTGAGCGATTTCACTTCAAGCAAGTGCTAAGAAACACAAAGATTCTAACTTTGGTTATGAGAAATTTGAACCAACATAAGCACAAATCTTTGCAAGAAACCAACAGTGGAGCATGGTACCCACAGGTCTCTGCCTCCCCCTCCCCCTGCTGAAATTAGGCTTCCACTGTAGCCAATAGAAGGCTTTTTTCAAGCCCAATTGCACTTTGGAAGTGCAAAGTTTACTTTTGGAAATCTCAACTATCAAGGAAAGAATAAATCTCTACCCTCCAGCTGTAAGCCTCTGAAATTACTCCTCTCTAATTGTTGCCGGGGGGGCGGGGGGAGGCAGTGATCTTCCTGGGGATTATAGCTGGAGAAGGGCCCATGCATTCCCAGTTGCATTCACCAGGAAAATAATCCACTGCCTCCACCCTCCCACTCCACTTGAAAAAAGTAAAACCCCTTTTTCAAAACCTAAAAGTCTCTGTGGTTGTGGTGCTCACAGCAGTTTATCTGGTTTGCAAACGTGCCCATCACATTAATACAGTGGTACCTCGAGTTACAAACGCCTCAGGTTACAAACACTTCAGGTTACAAACTCCGCTAATCTGGAGGAGTTACCTCGAGTTGAGAACTTTGCCCCTGGATGAGAATGGAAATTGTGTGCCGGTGGCACAGCAGCAGCAAGAGGCCCCATTAGCGAAAGCACGTCTCTAGTTAAGAACAGTTTCAGGTTAAGAATGGACCTCCGGAACGAATTAAGTTCATAACTAGAAGTACCACTGTACATCAATTGTACACATGGTGAAAACCACACTATGAGTTCATGGACAGGGTAAACTTTCTGTATGTTTTTTATGAAAAAGGAATAGCCTTGTCAAAAGCAGCATCATTTGTGAAATTAATCTAGTTTAAATATGTTAGCTCAGGTTTTCTAGCTCTAGTACTCTCACCTTTGGAAGGTTAGGCTTCGCTTTGAAGTTCTTGTTTCGCCTAGGAAGAAGCAACAAAGATCCATATTAAAGCAGCAGGGACATGTTAATGCTAATTTGTAAACTTTCATGAGAAAAACATTTGCTTCTGGTGCAATGGCAAAGCGTGTGCTAGTGCAGTGTCAACAAGTCTATAGTGAGTGCTGGTTTCATGTGGTCCCTCGCACTCTTGCTTGTGGAAGTGTGTGCATTTGTTTCAGGCATAGCAAACCCTGGCCCTCCAGATGTTTGGGACTACAATTCCCATCATCCCTGACCACCAGTCCTGTTAGCTAAGGATGATGGGAATTGTAGTCCCAAACATCTTGTCAGGGAATTGGAGGCAGAGAAGGGGGAGAGAATGGGAACTTATAGAGATAAGCCACCGTTGCTTAGCAGCAGTAACTCACCAATCATCCCTGACACATCTGGAGGGCCAGAGTTTGCCTATGCCTGATCTATTTGTAGAGATACTGAACTGAAAGTACAAGTTTCACACATCTTTTTTTCAAACCCACTAAACTCCTAGTGACAAGCTTCTTTAGAACTGCAGACATTCTTTGACAATTAATTCAGATACTGTATTCTTCCAGCTGCATCTCTGAAGGGGTATTTGGAAATTATAAAAGAGAATATAATTGATGTGATTACAATACTTTCGCAGGTACCTAAAAGGAGATTTGTGTAACACAGGAACCCCTTTTAATTTAATAAATGTTCATAATAAAAACTCTGTCTCTGCTGATCAGAGTCTCTGGTCAACTCCCAAGACCAGAAGAGAGCAACGGGGGCCTAGAACAGTTCAAAGGTTGCTTCCATGTATTTTATAGTGTCCCAGTTCTGCAGTCTACCTCATCATCCAGATTTAAGATACACTTTTGAGGATTTCTGAATTGTAAATCTGTGTGCCTTGGGTGATGAATGCTGATGGGTAATAGAGACCTCTCTTACCCCAACTTGTCCCATGTTTGTTGCTATCCCTAGAGATCAATTTATCTTTGCAACAAAGAAAAAATATGAACTAACATGAGGATGCCATGGGCTCTCTCCAAGAGTTTGCTGTTAGTTGAATTCACAAATATCCCATCTTTGTCGAGGAAACTGCTTTGGCTGGAGAGTCTGCTCTGTCGCACGCCCATCTTGCTGTTCCAACCAACTCCATACATATCACTGCAATGTGGGAAACAAATACACTTTATTGCTTAGATTTCACAAAGAATATACCAGGGTTTTGTTTTGTTGTTTTTTTTGTAAAAAGGTAACTTTTCCAAAGTCACAATTTCATATGTAAAGCTCTTGCTCTAGCAGTCACACTTATCACACAATCTGACTTACCGCTGACTTTTCTCATTGATAGTGTTAACTCCCTGCAGATCTGAAAGTGGTGTTCTGGGACGTTTGCGGGCAATACCTGTGGCAGCATATCAACAAAAAAATTAACATTCTATTTAGCATTAGATAAATTCTCTGCACCAGCTTGGGAGTGGGGAAAATCAGACTGCAACATGTGCTGAAAATGGTACATGCTGGGAACTGGGGGAGGGGGGAGGGAGAGAAGAACCATAAACGAGGAGCCATGGCTGGTAATAATGATATATTTGACTTAAGCTCTTAAAATAAAGAAAAGATGTCCTAAACTCATTTGCCACAAAATTGACTTATAATCCTACATATAAAGCCATATTTTAAATATATTTTTTAAAAGATGCACATCTCTATATCCAAGAAACAACACAAAGGGGAAAGCTTTTATAGGAGGAAAATATTGCAACTAAGAGCCACACCTCCAATAAGATTATTATCTGTAAAAGTTCTTTTCTGGTCAGCTGCTTTCTCCTTCTTATAAAAGTAGAACAATGCAGACCATATGAACACCACAAATTTGTGCAGAGGTAAGCCTCTGGATTCTATTAATAGCTTAACTGGAAATCTTTCTTATATACTGTGCTTGGACAACCTCCAACCTGGTAGCAGAGCTACCAGGAACAAAGTTCACTATTTTGGTCTGGGCATTTTCTTTTTAAAAGCCCAGCATGGTTCAATACATTTTACTGAATACAAGATACACTTCTTAGCTGTTCCATCTTAAAAGCTACAGCCTCTATTGCAAAACATACTATGCAGAATTTAACACAAACATGGCTTGCCTTAAGTGGGTCTGAAAGTCTCATCTGAAATGCAAAACTATGGGGGCTCTAACCTGCATTACTAACCCTAACATAGGTATTCAGAGATGGTGCAGCACAGTGGACAAGAAATGAAACAGGAAATTCTTGGTTCCAATTTCCCTCCTCCACCATGTCATAACAAATCAGATACAGAACTGACCTAATTTACAGGGTTTTCTAAGGATTAGCTGATAATGTATATTCAGCATTTAGAACACTCAGTATCCTCAAACTGGATTTATAAAGGGAGTCAACTGGCAGATGAGATTGGTTTAACAATTTTGGAACCTTTGAACCCAATCATCTGGTATGGAATGACCCCCAATTTTAGGTAACTAGATTTGCAAAATAAATTTACTGGTTTGTTCCCCTTTGATATATCCTTGTGTAAGGGAAGTACAAAAAAATAAGATATTATACACCTCCACACACTTGGCTAGAAGTCAAGCCAAGACTTATTGCTTTTAATAAGGCCACAAATATCCTAATTAGCAAAAAAAACACCCACAAAAAACTGAGCAAATAATAATAAATCTTTCAGTCATAGTATACCCATAGGACATGAAAAGATTACTGAAGAGATAAATAAATATTAATAAATTAAGGTGATTCAATAAGCTAAAGCTCTATCTTGATGACGAGATTTGAAGGTGAGCAGTCTTACTGTGTTTGGCAAGAATCACTCATGCAATGTAATCTTCTCTGGGCCTAGTCATTTTCAAAACATTAAATTAGTATTTGTAAACTTTATTATTTCTTCCATGACCATTGAATTTTCTTAAGAGCTGCTAGCGAGGCCCTTTTGTCAACAACTATGCATGAATTGCATCATTCAGGATTTAAGAGCAACGAGGGATAATATTTATTCAATTTATTAGCCACCTTATACAAAGCGTCTCTAGGTCACTTACATATACAAATTAAAATAACCATTAGGTTTTAACCATAAAATATTGTCCCGTCCCGTCCCCCCCAAAAAAGCAGTAAGCGTGATTATTACTCTCTCAAAAGCCTGGGAGGTGGTTAGTGGCGAGCAAGCAGACATCCCTGGGAATAGCATCCCATGAATTAGAGGCCACAACTAAATATCCCCTCTCCCTTGCTGCCACCCTCTGATCCTCTCTCACATGATCTTCAAGTGAAGGGAGGTATTCCATTTGGTATCAGGGTCCTGAGCTGTATAGGCCCTTTTATGTTAAAACCAGCACTTTTGAGCCAGACTCAGAAACACAAGCATATGTGCCAGAACCAGTGTCGTATGTGCAGACTGCTTCATAATATGCTACTGTAATGTTCTTAAAATAAGTAGTCCCCTGTGGGGGAAGAGAAGCATTCAACTATATTAATAGAAAGCAATAAATGCCATCCCCTAAGAATTTGTATCGCACCCACTGCTACGTAACTGATTCATAAGGACCTAAAGTCATGGAATAAGGAGTGAAGTCTGCAGAAGTTTGCAAATTGTTCAGGACAGAAGACCACGGATGTATACCAAAATAATTTGCAAAGTAAAAGTTATAGCAGTGTGTCCCTAACTACTACTTTTGTGTTTTTATATTGTTAACTGCCCCGTGGTGCTTGGATGATGGGTGGTATATAAATCAATCAATCAATCAATCAATCAATCAATCAATAATACTTGGTGACCAGTTATCTGTAAAATCATACAATGCCTTCCAAACCTGATTAGAAATTCACAGAAGCAAGAGTCGGAAGTATCTCCTCACTGTGTGACCCAGCACACAGATGGCTGGCCTAACAAGTGGTTACACACACACTGTGGCAAAGCTACAGCTTGGTAAATCTGCATTCTCCCCATGGAAAGCTCCAAATAGGACGAATGGGCAACAAAATGGCTATTGAGATGCAGTGTAAGAGCAAACTGATAAAGACAGCCAGTATCTTAATATATTTATATAAAAGCTATTGTGCAACTTCATTTGAAACACTTGTGTGTAGTTCTGGTCACCTTAAGAAAGGATAATGTAGAGCTTGAAAAAGCAAAGGGCGACTAAAGTAACTGAGGGGTTGAAGCACTTTTTCCCTAATGGGAAAAGGCAAAAGTATTCAATACTTTTTGAATTAGAAGCAAGATTAGGGAAGGACACAGTAAAGACTTAAAATTATGAATGATGTTGAAAATAGGGAGGCATTTTTTCTTCCTCTATGCTGGAACTCGAGCTAACCCAATGAACTTGATTAGCACAAGACTCAGGACAAACACAGTTTCACACAAAACGTAAAACACTTTATGGATTTTGTTAGCAACAGCTTTTGCAAAGAGTACTAACTGATACTTTTTAAAAAATAAAAAAGATGGGGGAAATTCACTGGGCCTAATCAACAACTCTTGCCCTTGACTAGATGGAGCTATATGCGGAGGACAAAGGGATGAATACCAGATGCTGAGGACAAACAGGAGAAGGCGGTTGACTTCCAGCTTCCCACAGGCATTTGGTTTGATGCTGCTGGAAACAGAATGCTGGCCTGGATGGACCTTTTGTCCAGCAGAGCAGTTCCTACACCATTCCATCCAAAACTGATTTCAGAGCACACTTTTACAATTTTTTCTTTTAAATTATATATTCTTATATTCAAACATGATGGAGAAAATCCATGTAATGCAAGACTCATGCAACTTATTCAACTCAGTTCATATAACACCATCCGTTCAGCCCTTCTTATAGGTTAACACCATCCACACCTCTTGCAGAGGGAACACCAACCTTTGTGGGGGGTGACACTCCAAAAGATACGCAACATATACATGAGGGAAAGGCATTTCCTTTATTAAGATTAGCAGTGATGTGGCGTCTCTATAAGCCATTACAGCACAAATGCAAAAATGGAGGTCTATGAAGGCACAAGGTTTCAGTCTTCCTTGGAACCCAACACACTGAAAAGCTGAATCAATTCTGTCCAAGTAGTCAGGCAAACATTGAAAAGAAACTTTTTTTAAAAAATATCTCCTGTTTCAAGAGTCTGAAATGGTGATGCGCCTGATCATTAAGGTGGAATGGTTACTGCATATGCAAAGCTGTTTAATGAGCAAGTTAGCATCAAGGTACCCTTCAGTAGGCTCCCAATGTAATTGTAACACTGAAACACCATGCGCTACTCTTTATGGCAGAGGGTGTTATGTTTCATGCTGCTAGACCCCTGCTCCTCCCACAACAGAAATCCAGCCATCATTAGTATCAAAGGCAAACGGGCCTGGTTTTCATGCAGGACTAGTTCATTATGTAACAAACGGAAGTGAGGAGAAGGAAATGGAGACCAAGTGCATATCTATTCTCTTCTATGAAGGAAATCCTCCAAAGGCAGAACAGTTATTCTACATTGCACTAGAGTTCTCAAAAAGTGGAGGGTTTTCTTTTTTAAAAAGATGTATATACATTTATATCCACATGTAGACACTACTATATAAAAAAAGAGGGCACCAGAATTTGGTGGAATCTTGCAAAAAAAAAAAAAAATCTAGCTAGAATAAATACAGATTAGATTATTCCTCTGTCTAAAGGCTGTCACTAATGAAAAGCTTTTAACGAAAATCTTGGGATACCTAGGAGATATAATCAACAGTTTCTTCGGTAAAATTGCTCCATGCCTTAATCAGGCTTATATACTGGAAAAATCTTAATGACTGAGGTAAAAACAGGATTCAGAGCATCCACTCAAACCTCTAGGGCCCATCCTGCCTATAAATTCCCAAGAAAAGGGCACTAAGATCCCTCCTACGTTTTAACAGGTCTTGTCATTCAAGATGCCTTCAGGTTCTACATTACAAGGTTCCAAGCGTGCTTGCCCACCCTTGCTACTAAGAATGCTCCTGGTTTCCATTTCCTGCTGTGTGTGAGTGTCATGTCAGAGAGATGGTGGGATATGGCGCCTTACTGTACTTCTCCTCCTTGCATCTCTGCAGGATCTCTAAGCTCCTCTGATGAACTGGGTGATGGAGAAAGCTAAAACTATCCACACTTTTCAAAACCGCATCATCATGCCCTTGGGAAGCAAAACAAAAACATGGAGAAAAGAGAAAGATTACATAAGCAGAAACCAACGAAGAGTCAAGAACAGTGCGGACAACTGCCTTATTGACATAGAATAGTTCAAAAGTGATGGGGTGCTTTCTGCCTACGGACAGTAATTTCACCATTTCTAGCAATTCTGAGGAGTGCACAAGACAGAGATGAACTGATCTTTTACTGGATCGTTGTAAGGCAAGTTGCTGGGTTTGGGGCAACTTCCCTTCGTTTTTTGAAAAGATAAAGCTGCAGCCAAAAGAATGAATTATAAATTGGAATCAACAGTGAAACAGCACTGCATTTTATAATGCATGGCCATGATATGTGTTAACAATTTTATCATAGCATTTTCATAAAACAGCATGACATTTCTATGTTTAATGGGATTAATGAGCTCACTTACCCATTAGCAATTAGGATCACATTTTCCAAAGGGCATTACCTAATGCATCATTTTAAATAAGCTGTTCTGATTATTATAAATATGTGTATCTGATGTGGGCTGTGAATTATTTCCAGATTAGGTATAGCCTGCTGAAATGTGAAATTCAAAACAAATCATAACAATTATTGCTTTTATGTGGCTCTTAGGGCTTTAATCTTGAAAACAGAAAACTATCATCCATGTCTCCAATAATTCTAATTATTACTTATCTTGTACTTCCAGTCTTGCAAAAATCCTGCATCAGATATGCCAGATTCTGCATGTGGACTCTCATAATGCAGGACAGGCCTATTTAATCTACATAATTTATTCTAGGTGCTCTCTTTGTTACAGTTTTTTTTTTACTTTCAAGCATCATGAGTTATTATTTGTGTTGGGCTTGATTCATATTATTGTTGTTACAACATAATCAGGAAGATAAAGACTAAATGGCAGTGCCTCTTATGTTTGTAACCGAACATCAGAAAGGCTCAAGTCTTGCACTGTAACACTTGGGAACTGCTTTCTGGAGGCAGATCTGGAGATGGTTCACCACAAGGCGCTTGTTGAGGGTGTTGTTTTGAGTGATTATTACAGTTCACCTCTCATATGCAGGAACAAATGACACTCAAAATAACTCTCTGTATGAACAACTTGTGAGGAATCTTCAGCAGATATGCCACAAGATTTAGTTCATAGTTAAGCCAAGGGAGATTTGAAGTTTGTATAGTTTAAGTTTGCCCAAGACTTTTCTGCTGAAGAAACAGAGGCATTTGAGTGATGTCACAAAATTGTACTTGTACAAAAAGAACAATTCATGAAACTATCATGTGATTGGACCATCAAATATATTTTTCTGGAAGTGAGGCTATTTAAAATCTGGCTTCAAATTACCAAAATTGCTAAGTTACTCAGTTACCACTGAGTATCCTGAGCTTGTTGAATCAGTCTCTGTGCTTATTTTTGCAATACAGGTTTTTTCAGCAATGACAGCTATGAAGACAGTAGCAAGCTATCTATCAATACTGATCTCAGACTATGTCTGGCAACTACCAAACATTGCATTGACCTACTTGTTGGAAAAATGCAAACTCAGCCATCCTACTGATGATGCTTGCCATAATGAACTTTTTCATTAATTATATTTGACACTGCCTGTTTAATCACCTGTTTTTAGAATAACTTTCATAGTTTATGAATTAATAGCCTGCAATCAGTTGACTGGTGTTCTTAGATTCCCATTAAAAATAAAACACTGTGAATAACTGCAAGTACTATAAATATTTCAACAAATTCTACACAGTTAAGTAAATTTTTGCTTGGATGCCTCAAATAATGGTTATTAGATAGGCAAACTTGCAATTAAAACACTTGAAATTGACAGCTGCTTAAGATCTTAGGTCCAAAATTCATGTGACAACAAATCAATAGACCATCCTAACAAGCAAATTTGGAATTGTGGGTTGCAATACCAAAAAGCTTAGGGACAACTGCTTTAACAGCCCACATCATATAACTTCCCTGCAAACTTTGTAGAAGCAAATCGGGATGAATGTTCAACAAACAAGTTGTCTGGAAGTGACCTTGATGATGAAATGGAATGAAAGACTGACCGAAGGAATGGATTAGACTGAATAAATTTCAGAACAGCTGCAGTCTAGATGTGGACAGACCACAAAAAAGTTCATTTTAAACTGGATGCTGCATATTTATTCTATGATCTTGACTGGGCAGTCTACCTCACATTATACCATTTTAACTACTAGCTTTGTTTCACCATCAATAGCCAGCAGAAATGGTTACATAATAGGGATTATACTGACAGTAACATGGGATAGCTAAATGCAACACAAACATAGCTCAAAACAGAAAGAGTTGCCAGATACTTAAAACAGTCTCGTGTAAGGGTGGCTATTTAACTTTGCAGCATATGCCTAACACAAATGATTAAGATAGAGGATGAACCAAGAACTACAGCAAAATTTGATACAGGACCACTATTACAGGGAAATTACAATGGTGGAAATAGATTCTTTGCCTGAAATTTTCTACATCATCTAAATATTACAATTTAAAAAGCCAGGGTTTGCACTCATAATGATTTCACAGGCCCACTTGAATGTGGATCATTTTTATGTGAGATATATTAATCAATTTTTAGTGTGGAAAGCAAATCTTTCTTCACTAAAATTTGAAATACGAACTTTGAAAATGTGATGTTTGTTTTTTACTTTCAGTTATCAGGATGAAAGTTTGCTACTATAAATGTAGAAGGGCTACAGTATCACTTGCTGAGTCAGGAGAAGAAAAGCACAAACTGTAGACACTTGCATTCATTCAACTCTAGAAACTTAACAGATGTATTTGAAAAGCTAAACTACATAAACAGAAGTACAAAAAGCTACAGAAGAAAACACTGCAAATAAATATTAACTTCAAGTTAATGCACAGCACTGATATTCAACATCACTGGCACGGAAAGAACAAAATAAAGTGATTTAAAACGAACGAGACATAGGCATGAGATACTTTCCATATGTACCATAAATGTAACTGTAGAAGCTTTCTCAGACAATATTTCCTATTGCTTTCTGACTGTCCATGAGATGTTCCACACACCTGTAGATAAAAGCTACCCTTGTAAAGAACAGCAGTATATGATTAAAGAAGTATATCTAAGAGTTGATGTGGAATGCTCACATCAGGAGTTCAAGCTATGCCAGGTGCAAGAAATGAAAAAGCCCTGACTATTCCACTTAACGCTTTTAGATATTCTCCATGGTACATTTGTAACAATTAAAAACAGATGAACTATAAGGGTCCAAAGTTTAATTTTTCACACCATCATTGCCTCCAACTAGATTTGAGTTGGCTAGAAAATTTACCACTATTTCGCTGGAAAATGCCCCCTCTGAAAGCTGCTTTCCTTAGTGGAAGCTACTCCCCCCCCCCAGTACAAATCAATATGACTAATCTGACCCAATAATCATTCCCACCCACCCATGCAAGCAGCAGCTACTCCTATCATTATACATTTGTAACATGTAGTTTGGCCAGAACGAAAACCTTTTAGCATCTGCAAAAATGTATTTTCATTTGTCCAAAAGGAAAGCTCTTATTCCCCTCTCCCCTTGAGTTTCCCATTTTTAGGAATAAGATCACAGCAATAATAAAAGCTGCAAGAGGCTGACACAGTTAACACTCTGGATATTTGTGAAAGCAGGTTAGATTTTGTTTCTCGCATGACATCCCCCCTCCCTGCCAAAAAATGAAAGAAGAGCAAACATGGAAAGCCTGTATACCATCAACATATGGGTATATTTTTGCCAATATAGCTTTTCAGCATATGCACTCACAGCAAAACACACATTTGTGTCATATATATCTGTAGTGAAAACATCCACCATCCTACATGAAAACAATACCTTGTGCAATAGCCCAAATTCTTGCTCTTCTAGCTATGTAGTTGATAAACAAGTTAGTACCTGTGCCACAAAATCTGCATTTTGGTTTCTTGAACAAATTGACTGGTAGCCATGATACACTTGGAAGGGATGAGCATATGAAAATTATTGTGAAATAGACTAGAACATCAGGCACAATTCCATTATTTTATTCCTAAATTAGCAGCAGCCAGATTTTACTATAACATTTGTAAGCATGCTTGCAAAACTAATATCCTGAGTAACTTGCAATTAAGTGTCAAATATTTTTTGAATGCTCTTTAGTACAAATGCTTACACGCAAATTGTAATACGTAACAGCATTTGAGTATGTTCAATGTGAATCTCCCCAAAGACGATCTATTACACATTTGTTTTGAGCTAATTGTTTTCAGTTTTGAAAAGAAAAAGGCCCCCAAAACGCAGGCATGAGAGAAACAAGGACAAGCCTCACAAAATACTGTGCACACCTTAAGCAAAATATCCTCAAATATTCAAGGCTACAGATTCAGAGTTCATTAGAATGTAGTTTTTTGGGGGGAAGGGGGTTGAGGTTGGGTTATAAAAAGATTTTAAGGAGAACCAGGACAAGGAGATTATAGCCCAGTTCACAGTAACCAGCAGGCCCCAAACAAACAGCCTGGGAGAAATTAATTTTGTTATGATTAAATGCAAAAGGACTTTTAAAATGACCTTTATTTTATAGTTACAGATAGGTAGCCGTGTTGGTCTGCCATAGTCAAAACAAAAAAAATTCCTTCCAGTAGCACCTTAAAGACCAACTAAGTTAGTTCTTGGTATGAGCTTTCGTGTGCATGCACACTTCTTCAGATACACTGAGTTTATTTTATAAATGTTAATAGAGGGGTGACTAACTTTTTTCAAACCAAGGGTCCCATGCTAGTGGCGGGCATGGCCAATGTATGCACACACAGACAGAAATGCACCACATACACTCACCAGACATGCCATCACATAGCACCTCTGTTGCACACAGCATTTCCAGCCCTCCCCATTCTGGTGCTGGAGTGCTAGTGGCTGGAATAAACTGCATTTTACTTTGCCCAGATCATTCTGGGCAAAGTGAAATGACAGCATTTACAGTGATTCCCACACCAGTGCTGGAATGGTGGGGAAATGCTGTCTTTTACTCTTAAAGAGCAGGAAGAGGGCTTTGTTTTCTATAGTAGTATTGTGGTGCTGTGGTACTAAGACTGGAAATAAAATCCATCTACCTATTCTTTAGGAATCATCTCTAAAGGTTCTATGCATTCAGACTTTGCCAACAACAACAACAACAACAACAACAACAACAGGCTCAGTTAAAACTATCAGGTATGTTTAATCAACTTTAAGACCTATGCCCTATCAAAAGCTCACACAATAGTTTGTCCTAAACTATTAAGATCCATCTTATTTTTGTATTCATGGGATCATGAGGTTCATCTTTTATGTGCCACAAGCTTTAGGGGAGGGGATGTAAAGCATATAAAACCTTGATTTCTTAGAATGCAAGATCTGAAATTGGAGACTAGCCCTTAAAGACACAGCAGACACCTTTGAGAGGTTATGGACGAACCCATTTTATATGAAGACAGTTACAGTATACAACACCTACCAGTTTTCTTCTCAATGTGCCGCCTTCCTGCCTCCCTAAATGCAACTACACCTCTGAAGAAAGCTCTGAGGACCGCCCAACGAAACACAGCAACAGGATCAATTCCTATCATTCCACAAATAAAGGCACTCTTGCTGCTTCTTAGGAGAGCAACAATGTCTGGTCGCATATGATCTGTATTTTTCTCCCGGAAATCCTAAAGAGGGAAGAAATGAAATACAGTGTTCAGCAAGTCCTGAAGTAGTAGAGTACAAGTTTTCAGGGCAAAAGGTTTTGGGTTCAATCTCTGACATCTTCAGGTAAGCCTGGGAAAGATTCCTACATGAAATCCTGGATATAGCCACTGCTTATCAGTGTACAACAACTCTGAGCTAGATGAACTAGTAAGCCTGACTTGGTATAAGGCAACTTCCTATGTTCCTAAAACATTTGATTTCTACAATAGTCAGGGCAATAATATATGCTCAATAGTATGCTGTACATCTGTTAAATGCATCTGTTAAAGCTGCTTGGCCGAATAAGGTTCTAAGACGTTCCTCAAGCTTAGCATTATTCTCTAGCACTTTTTGAAGCATTTACAAATTAGATGAAATATGCATTGTCACCGCTGCTAACATTGCCTAAGAAAGCAATCAAACTTGGGAAATATGAATAGGATCATGGAATGACAAGAATGCAATGGAATCTCACTTATGGTCTTGCACTTCCCTATAAGAACTGCATAATAATTTCAAACTCAAGACAATGTACACATGTTCTTCATGTGATCTGTTTGTGCACATGAACATGATAAGCTTTTCCTACTGCAGGTGGGCTGTGCTAGAATAACTGATATTTTTATTTAAAAATTAGGCCATACACATGCTCACATTCAGGTGCATTAAGTTCCATTCAAATCAATGGAACTTATATGCAGGTAACTATGGTTAAACGTCAGCTTCAACTGGGATAAAAAGGCAAAACAAAATAGGTGATTATGTTAAAGTGCATATATTCTTGATTCAATCCACCAAGTTCCAATATTGGCACAAATACAGGAAGAGAAAAAGTAAAAGTGCAGATTCAAAACTTACAGTACTGAAGTTGAAATCCCCATTTTACAGGTGACAAACCATCTGTCATGTATGTTTTAGTTGCGATTCCTGCATTGCAGGGGGTTGGACTAGATGGCCCTCAAGCTCCCTTTCAACTCTACAGTTCTATGGTTCTATGATAAGGATCACTTAATTCAACAACAAGAGCCTCCAAAGGCATTATTATGGCTTTCAAATATTAAAAGCAAGAATTGCATCTATTTTTAGAGAAAACGTTAGCAGTGAACAATGTACAGACCTTCACACCATATTTAACTTTTCCAGCATAGTGTTTTATGATGAAAGCAGGTTCCATTACAGCTGGAAATTCAATGTAGAGGTTCCCTTCATGTTGACGCTTAAACTTGTCTAGTAGCGTTTGATTTGTGGCTTGTGGGAAACTGAATGAAGAGAAGAGAATGTTTTTAGTTGATGATTTTAATACATGTATTCTTATAAGACATACAGATATATTCAGTTCCCAAATCATTAGATAATTAGTAAAACAGCAACATGTCTATAGAGCTAAAATTGATTGGTTTTTCACTCTCCTTTTCCAGCACACAGGCACTAAGCATCTACAGGCTGCTTAGTAGGGAGACAAAACAGTAGCGGCTTGATCAGCATATTCGCATCACAGCAAAAACTACACTCATATCACGCTTCAAACAAATTGGATTTTTAAATTTTGTTTTCATGCAGGAAAAGAGTATTGTGTGAAGAGAGCATTGTTGCTTAAGTGTTTATTGTTTTTCTCTCCTCCTTTCAGTAAATGGTATACAGTAGCAAAAAAGAAACAAACAGACCAATAACAGGAAAAAACAAACAACAGAACAATCAGCATAATGTTTGGTCACACACAGTGTATGTATATCAAAATTCAGAAAAAAATGAAGGGTAACACAGAAAGAAAGAGGGGGCTTGGCACCATAGTCAATAGCATAAAATGAAGATGTCCGCTCACTCCTTCTCGGGCAGGCAGCTTTGAGGGCAGTCCCCGGCCCTCCTCTGTGAACCAGCCTAGTGAAGGCAAGATTGTCCCCTTGCCGCCAAATTGGCAAATGGTGGCAGGAATCAGAGGGCGTTCCCCTGGGCGCAGTGCCAACTGACCAATAGTGGCGCTTGGCACCATGCCCAGGGCAGGGATAAATTCCTGGCCTGCGGGGCCTTTTGGCCTCTCTCTCACCACGCCGGTTTTTCCTTATGGAAGCTGCAATTGTCTTAAGCGGTGCTTTCCTCCAGACACAATCTGAACCACAAGATCAGCCTCCCACCCTCCCTTGAGATCATGAACACTGAGAAGCGTATCATAAATCACTGGTGCTATCTCCATTTTTCTGATCTGTTTGTTGTGGACACTCCTGCTCAAACAATGTGGTAGCTCTGTGGGTATTTGGGTCACTGTCCAACTTTCTAGCAAAACTGAGAACTTGCAGAGCATGCAGTCAATTTGGGATTGCACTTGGGACTGGGGCTAGCCAGCCTCTCCTGTGAGAACTGCATGTCCTAGAAAGAACTCCTTTTTTGGTTTTTTAGCATCACTTCAGCAAGGGGAAAACAATCCGTTCATGCACCAAAACTGTCTAATAACTGGGGTGCCAACTTGAATAAAACAGGGGGGGGGGGAGAGGTAAGCCCTGCCCCACATAATTGATCACAGGATGTGGCACACTATTTGAACGGCACTGTCCATCAACTTTAGAAAGGCCTGGCCCCCTCAACTATTTTATTGGGGGGCAGGATGAAGAGACCTTGGTCCCTAGGAGTTGGCTCCTATACTAATAATCACTTTCAATTGCAACTTATTTAATAGACTTTCAACACAGAATTTTCTCTTGGGACCCCATCAGCTATTATAGTCTGTGCACACTGGTCCTCAGTATACATCCCTGCCTATACTGACTAGTCTCTATTATGATTGTAGCAAAACCACGAGTGGGGCACAGACATATTTTCCTGCTTTGATGACCACAAAGTTTGAATTGTGAAACGAACAACAAACAAAAACCCTTTCAGGAAAAGGCTATTTTCATGTCCATCAAGTCTCACAGAAAAGTTGAACGCTTTTAGATGCAAGAAAGGAAACTACTGTATGCCATACTTGATGACTCAAGTATGAGTTGATAGGAATGGGAAATTGGGGAAATACTGGAAGGATAATGACATAAAGAGAGTGTGTGCTGAGTAATGCATATCTCCAGAACACATTTCCAAGATTGATTCTCCTGCTATCCTATCACAATGGAATAGATTATATCATCTAAGCTATATAAATATTGTAACTTGTTATAGGAATTCTAAGGTCTCATATATATATAAATCATGTGTTCATAAATGTACAAGGCAAACACACATGCATAAGTATAGTGTCTGAAAGTGTACAGGAGAGCAATCCTGAAGCCATTTTGACTGTCCCAAATTGACCTCAAATATTTCTCTGCAAGGAGGAAGGAAATGGGAAAAGCTTTTCAGTTGTCTTTGGACTGTAGGGGCTTACACCTCCCTTTGCAAATACAGTCTGGCAAGTATCTGTTAAGCTGAGCAAACTATCAATATATGTAAGAGATTCAGGAACTAAAGTATCTACCATCACAAAGGAATGGCCAGGATGGCTAGGTAAAAGCAATCAGTGACCATTATGAGGTATCCTGGCAGACAGGTTTTCTGCTGTAGACCCCCCCTTCAGTTATGTATGTGTGATGTTTTACGGGGCGGTCTTGAGCTACAGGGGAGGCAATTTCAAAAGTTTATATAAGAGCTTGCACTCCATTATTCTGGGTCCCTCCTCCCTCCTGCATGTGGTTGTGAGGACCCTGTTGCAGTAGTTAATAAAGATCAGGTTTACTAGCTGCCTTGCTTCTCAATATTCTTTGGTTGGCCTTTGTTATTTTCTCCTAACGATAGAGAACCTACTTAAGGGCATTTTGGGCTCTTAGATACCCCATAAGGGAAAAGGAACAGTATTTTTCTTATACCCACCTCACTCACACACGAAAACAAAGATCACCACAGCCAATCACAAGCAAACAATCACACCCTAGGCCAACCCCAACCTCTCTCACCACCAAAGGAACACAAGTGAACAACACAAGCAACGCTGACACCAAACTCTACATACATTAAACATAATAGAAACACTGCCACCCGACCCCACCCCTATCCATCTTCCCTCTCTCCACCCCCCCTTTCTTTTTTCTTTTCTTTCTCTTTTCTTCTCCCCCTAATGCCTCAACAAATGAAATGGATTTGTAAAAATGTTACATGGGGGGGGGGGATACGAGGCACTACACTTCTGTAAAACAAGAAAATCCTTAATAAAATAAAATTTAAAACAACAACAACAACAACAACAACAACAACAACAACAACAACTGTAAACTCATTTTCTGAATGGGAACAACAACAACAACAACAACAACAACAACAACAACAACAACAACAACAACTGTAAACTCATTTTCTGAATGGGAACAACAACAACAACAACAACAACAACAACAACAACAACAACAACAACTGTAAACTCATTTTCTGAATGGGAACAACAACAACAACAACAACTGTAAACTCATTTTCTGAATGGGAATCTTTCCTCAGACAAAATGACACCACCCTTACCATCAGCTGGCTTGAAGAAACCCCTGAAAACATTTCATAGAGGACTTAACATGTTTAGTGGTCATGGAATGTTGACTGAGTGGGGAAGATGGGGAATGACACTGAATAGTGTGTGCAAAATGAATAAGGGCAGTGCTATTTTTCTGGGTGTGTGGGTGTGTGCAGGGGTATGCATACCCCTAAACATTTTGTGATGCTTTGTACTTTTGTCCATTTACTGTATTTATCTTTCCTGATTTGAACTATTAAATGGGGATTTTCTTGAGTCAAAACGAGAGTACCCATAACATTTCTTTTTAGATAAAAAGCATTGGATAAGGGCATGGGTTGGCATCCTGAACAACAACCCAATGTAATATTTTGATGGAGATCCAGCACATCCCATACAGATGGCCATATTAACCTGAGTGAGCATTCTCGTCCTGGGGACAGCTTGATCATTTGCATCCTCCTCCCTAAGGGTAAGGAGATCTTTAAAATATTAATGGATGGATAATCATAAGGGATCTTTCTTATTTTGGTTTTCACTTTTAGGCTGCTACTCACTTGCAAACAACAACAACAACAACAACACAGGACTTTAGTGATCTGAAACCTGACAATCACAAGAGTTGGGCAACAACATACTCACTTGCTTTCCTCATCCAGCAGATGGAGCAACCCTGTTGGCTTTTTACTGATAAGGTTTATGCAGCCAGAATTGTCTGTGTATTCTATGTTATGCCAGCTGATGCCTTCCAGTCTGTACTCCTCCTGGGATGGGAGCAAGTTACATTCATTAAGGCAAAAACCCCACATAATATTTTAGCAGTATTTTAAAGCAATCTTCTTTGCTAAACACAGTGAAAAGTCAAGCCATATGCTAACAAACTCAGGAAGCCTGTGCATGAGGGCTGCTCCTTTGATGTTTTTTTCCAAATACCAGCAACCATGTAAACAGACAATTTTAATGTGTCATGGCATACAAGTGTTTCCTACCTCAAGTGTAGGGTAGCCTATAATGAAGCTGCAGCAACATCCTGTGCTGCATCTACCAAACGTGCCGATTATCAGCATATTGATTTGCCATATTTCTGCACCCTGTGTAGATATGGGAGGGAATATGAGGGAACAGGGCAGGAGGTCTCTTCCACTGAAAAATCTCCCTACTTTTTTTTAAGCACAGTTAGGGAGGTGCCTCAATTCCTTCCAATCCTACAAAGGGTTAGAAGGTGACTTACATCTCAGGCCAGTTAAAGGAACAAGTTGAGAAAAAAGAACTGCCTTCAGCTCCTCTTTTTTCCCCTCCTGGTGCCAACAGAAGGCCCTGCAGCTTGTTTCACATCTAGAGCCTGGCTGAGTTGCTCAGATAAATCTGAACTACAAGGTTTGAGCAGCAGCAACAACAACATGCTGCCCATCTAACTGGGTTGCTCCTGCCACTCTGGGCAGCTCCCAGCAAAACATTAAAAACACAATAAAACATCAATATAGGGCTGCCTTCAAATGTCTTCTAAAAGTCCAATAGTTGTTTATTTCCTTGGCGTCTGCTGGAAGGGCGTTCCACAGGGTGGGCACCAGTACCGCAAAGGCTCTCTGAGAGCCTGGTTCCCTATACCCTCACTTCTTGCATTGAGTGCTTCAGGTATACAGGACCAAAGCATTTTAGAGCTTTCAAGGTCAACACCAACACTTTGAATTGTGCTTGGAAACAAACTGGGAGCCAATGTAGATCCTTTAGAACCAGTTTTATATGGAAAATATATAGAAAGGAAGGAGCCTTCGAGGAAGATCAGAAGGCTTTTCTTCCCGCAATTGTGTACCCCAAGGAGGGGATGGGTTTGTGAGTACTGTCTTCATACACTGAATGCCTGAGTTCTGATGGCCAATAAAATGCTCTATTGGCCAGGCAAATAGTGGCTAAATATTGTTTTTAACTAGTAATTAAATGAAAACACAGAAAATGTTTTAATTACAGAACCTGTATTTTAGTGAACAATAGAGTCTGATTTCTTCTAGAAGCTTTGCAGAGTTTCATCTCTGATTATACTCCTTCCAGCATCAAATACATTGTAGTCTGCAGTAGCCCTGACCCCTGGACACATGACCTGTTCCGAGTTGCCACCTTAGATTTCCCCAATTTCTGGCAACTTGGACAGGTGGCCTCTGAACATGTACAAAGTTTCAATAGCAAAGTACCCATGAATGTTTGCAGAAAGCCTTGCCTTTGTAAAGCAAATGTTTCCAACTGTCCACAGACTAGAATTTCAAGTTCTGTGTTCACCTGCACAGTTAGCCAGACACTGCATAAGATGTAGCCTAAGCTGAGATGGCCGGCCAACATTCTACTGAAGAGAGAAAAATTAAGGCTCTGTGAGAGCTGCTATGATCTTCATATCAATTGAGAGGTGAGAACACAAGCATGCAGTTTGATTAGGAACTTCCAACAAAATACTTTCTTTTTTACAACATATGATGGTTTTATGAAAAATAGTAACACTAGAACTACCACCTGCAAATGGATATAATATAGTGAAATTACTTTCAGGTGAAAGTTATATATTCAATATTAGTAAACTATTAATAAAATAAAATAAATGAAATTTCACTATTAGTAAAAAAAGAAAGAAAAGCAACTATGTAGTTTTAAAGACTTACTTGCTCCAATTTAAAGATGTGTCGGTTAAAATAGTGTTGTAAACGTTCATTTGCAAAATTAATGCAAAACTGTTCAAAACTGTTACTTTCATAATCTTCAAACCCAAAAATATCAAGTACTCCAATGGACAAAGTCTGCAACATAAAGTGAAGTTTTATAAATATTACCCTTAATAGATGAATTTGATAGGTTGCACAAGAACACACATATTAAAGCACTTGCAATCATTTCGGAATTGGTTCAGATCTTAAATAAAAATACACTTTGTATACAAGTCTTAAGGCAATGCTTCTATTTGGTCACAAAAGTCCAAAGATTTGTCCTCAAGCTCAAACTACTGCTAAAATCTAGCCTTCTTCTACCAAAATGGCTACATGCAATGTCTGAGCATGACAACACAAATAAAACCTATAGAATTGCAATATGAAGGATGGATAAAATCTAAGCAGACATTTAAACCGAGCCTAGGTGTTACCTTGGTGCTCTCCTCAAAGTCCTTGGTATTCAAAAGTGCATGGTTAATTCTAAAAACTATCCAATCAAACAGAGCACTGTACAACGATTTAGCCATGGAATTCCGCACTGTAACAGCCTAAAAATAAAAGAGAATGAGTACATTATTTCTAGTCAGTCACATTATTTTCAGAGAACATTTACACCTTTCTTTAAGGAGTTCAAGGGTTAGGCATACATTCTCCATTTCTCCAATTCAACCCTCACAATCACCCGATAAGGTAGGTTAGACTGAGTGTGTGTGGCTATCCCAATGCCATCCAGTGAAGTGATTTGAATCCAGGTCTCCCCTATCTTGATTGACACTAACCACTGCACTATACTGGCTCTATACCATTACTTACTTGCAAGCAGGATTTCCATCCAGGATGAGACTGGGTGAAGACCTTTGTCTCACATACACCCCAAACCTCTCTTCACTACTAGCAAAACTACATTCTCTAGTTATTTTCCACCCATTAGCCCAAAGACCATTCCTGATTTTTCTTGGTGAGAATAATCCTGGGGAAGCAGTAATGTCTGTACACATACCCCAGTTTTATCCCATGAACACTCTAAAGGATGGATTAACATCTTTACTTCTAGTACAATAATTACATTCTCTAGGGTTAAAGCAAAGATTACATTGACACCTGCTGAGTTTACTAAAATATATTGGGAGGCAATAAATCCTTTAGTGTGTTTATTGTTCTGCCATGTAGTTTGATTCAAAACCTTCTGCACAATTTTAAAGGAAAAGGGACAAAATACTGCTATACAGTGCAAGACTGCTTCCACAAACCTCCTGCTCCCAAAAGCAAAACATTTTCTGAAAGGAAAATGAGCCAAGGTTTCATATTAGGAGATCTAATGGATTACTGTGGCCTGCTGAAGTTCTCTTTGTTCACACATTTTGTGATTCTCAGGGAGGGGCATCACTTTGAATTTCATTCTTAGTCCATGTGGATCACCTTATTTATCCACTGACAAGTATGGGAATTGCATGGAATAGCTGTAAACTACAGTGCTAATTAAACAAAAAACACCAAGTCCTCCAATTGATAGTATTAATGTCAAAACCCACAAAGGAATGCTACTTCAACTGCCAGTAATGATCTATTTTAAAAACAGAGCTTTTTCCCTGGTAAAATAAACTTTGCACAAGGAAGGCAGATTGTATCAGCAAAGTTTAACCTTGATTAAAAGGAAGGAAAATAAAAGACGCACCATTTGCCATTTTCTTCCTTACTTCTTCCTCACCCCCACCCACCGCTTCTTTGAATGGAAATAAGTCTCTTCCGGTTCAACAGAGACTGTGCAATTGCTGAAAGTCTCCAAGTTCTGACAAGTACCAGACACTCAAAAAAAGTTCCAAGTTCTCCAACAGCAACAAACAAGCTAAAGCATATGATAGGTTGCTCAGTTTATGGTCCATGGGCAAAAGCCCTCTCCTCAAGTACATGTGCACCATGCGAAAATCCCAATTATGTGATTGTATGGCACCATCAGGATGTGGCCAAATGAATAAACTACATTGTGGTTGGTAAACTGGCCTCTGGGAACAGCAGCAAACCACAGCAGGATCTATCTACAGTGAAACATGACCACTATAAAATTTCAGTCAGCCTTGCAACAATATGACTTTACTGCCATCCTTTGTGACAGATCCACCTCCCTTCTCCTTTCCTCTGCCTTGCCTCCTCCATTTGGCACCAGTCCCCAAGATAAGACACATAAAAACAAGGGAGGGTCATATGTGTCAGGGGTAATTTAGAAACGTTCTTAACAATTGCCTGAATTTCTCCAGGGATGTTTGTCTCACATTCGGAACCCCTGGATGCAGAATAACCTGTTCTCTATCAGACGTCACATCTAAAGTCACATGATTAAGTTAGCAGAGAACAAGATAGAAATGGGGATATTTTAAAAGAAGTTTGGAGAATAGTTCCGCCATACTTCAGCTCTGCCAGTTATTAGAGCAAGACACTTTCTTTGCATTTCTATAAGCTAAAGCAGGGAAAGTTTTAAAAAGACCTTCCATGCATTCCATAAAAAGTATTTTTAAAGAAAAGTAATAGGAACCAAATCAGCTTTAATCCCAACTGTGTGATTTAACTGGAGATGAGCCCTTAACATACACCATAATTGTTTTTTTCAAACAAGAAATAGATGCTTGCCATATTCGCTCCCTCATCTCAATTTCTCTTCTTCCGTGTCCTTTACTGATGTCATATCTTACATATGCTACTAATATAATGGCCAAAGCCAAATACATGCATATCATCAACTGCACACTCAGATGATATATTCAAGACCATTTTCCAGCCACAAATATTTCTTAATAGAGTCTTGTTTTTGAATATAGCTTCTTGCAAAACCACTTGCTTATGCATACAGGAGGGACACCCTCAGTCTGAGAGGACAGAGTATGTACTTCACATTCTGCTGATTCAGTTCTCCCCCTCAAATCCCAATTCAAAGAGCAGCATTGTTATCAAAATGCCTTTTACAACAATAGCATCCTCAGAACAGAGGTCCACCATTTTTGGCAACGGTCCAGCTAATCTTCTACACATATTCTCACATTATCCACTAGCGAAAAAGTCCATATCTGTACTAAGAGTCTTATTTGTTTGTCATCTTGGAATTTACAAAAATGAGTGCTACGGGAGATCATGGAGGAAACATGAAACTAGGACAATCCTTTGTAATCTTTTGTAACTTCCAAAGCAATGTTTTGTGTGAAGTCGCAATTGTAGTTCAACACAGGTATTCCGTATTACTTTGGAAAGATAATGTAAAATGCCACCTCTCCCTGGAGGCTTGTCTGGGAAAACAGTATCTTAAAAAGGATGCTAGCTGGGACAGCATTCTGCTGACAGATGAAGATTTGGATTCATGGCTCACTTAGACAGCTGCAGTCCTTGCACAAAATGCAAGCCATTTGAAAATACAGATATTGTCATGTTCCCATTTTGCAACGAAACATTTATCATCACTGCCAACAGTAACAACAAGCAGCAGGCACTAATGCAACAAGGGGACTCAGACCATATCCTTTGATGTTTGCTTCCAGTTCAGCTGTGACTGAAGCTTCTCCAGGTTACTAACAATTCAGTTTATTAATGTTTCAGTAGGTAGTTTGACACACCTGAACCAACCAGTTTAGTTGCAGGTCGCATAGGGGTGTTTAAATGTCAGTCACATTATTGGTTCCAAATTACACCTGATAAGGTGATCAATATTGCCATATTACATCCTATTCTTAGTAATATACAGCTGAACACGATGACATGTATAGGAAATTGGAACTGTCCAAATAGCATCTGGTCCTATTTGAAGTTTATGTAGGGATTAATCAGAATTCCTCAGATTACTGGAATTCTAAACAATGTAAGTTCATATGTTTTCCTTCAGGGGTCAGGATTACTAAGACACATTCAAGGGTTACACTTCAGAACAGAAAACAGTCATAATTTTAAAGACAGCTTATCAAGAACTCTAAAGTTGCTTCTTTGTCCACTTTTTACATGCCTAAAATGACTATAAAATTATCAGTATAGCAGCTGAGGATAAAGAACTGAAACAGAAACTTAGTAATGCATACTTCCCAGACTAGAAGGATAACTGGAACATTTTGCTAAAGGAGACACACTGTGGTAAAAGATGAAATAAGTCTAGAAAAATATAGCAGGAGGAGTCAAACAGCTAAACAGTAGTGACGGTAAATAAAATACACACAGTTGCCAACAGTGAAATCTGTAAATATATTCCATGTTTGTTTTCATGCCCAGTATGATTTGAATTTAGAATTCATTCTTGATTCAGTTGTAAGATGGTCTTATCTTTGCTTACACATTTGTAAGCCTTGCCACCTATGCCCCACCCCCACATTTTCCAGGAACCTAAACTGTGCAGATGTATTTTCCTAGGCTATCTCATGTAATTTCCCAAATTTAAGACATCTGCTACACATACCTCTGCCAGTTTGTACGGTAATACAAGCTTCTCCCCCACAGTCACTGTCTTCCTTGTAACTAGTGCTTCAAATAACATTTCTTCTTTTACCTAAAGAGGGGGGAAAATTCACTATTAATCATAATTTTACAAACATATAAAGGTTAACACTTGGAGAAGAACTAGACTGTGTGCCTCAAGTACCTGTGTTATTCAAATTATAAGCCTGACATTAAAACACAAAATAAACTCTATATTACATCCTGTTTCCTAATTTCTATATTATTCTCTTTTGCACTAGTATCTGAAAGCTTACTTTCAGTTGCTAAAGCTATACAAAACCCCATAGCTCTCTAGTGTGGTCAAATATTTCCATTACCCCTAGGCCCATGAAAGGTTCCTACTTCATAGCAAAGGCCAGTCCATGCTACTGATGAAACAGGACCTGCATTTGACCAGGGACTACAGATTCAGGCAGTCTGAAATCTTTCTTTTGAACATAGGATTTTCCTTAAAGTAGTTATAAAAGACTTCCTTTTCCTGTTAAGAAGTTTTATATACACTTATTCTCCTAGTATTTATTAATCATTTATACAGTATTTAATATACAAAGTACTTTACAGTTCTATTCATTTTCACAATAACCTATGAGGTTATTGTTTTGCGAATAGGTAAACATTGATTTTAACTGATGTCTCATCTAAAACTCATCTGAGTGAGCCCACTCTGACCCCCAAATAATTGATTCGCCTAAAAATGACAGTTTTGCAAGAGGTTCAAAGCAGACAGGAGAAAGTACATATTTGCACAATCAGTGCTTTTTTTCTAAAAAAAAATGTTTAGGGGTACTCTCATTTTCCTATTCATATTGAAATACTGCCTCTCAATGAGGTCAAACTTAGATTCACAAAATGTTTAGGGGTATGCGTCCCCCCAGAAAAAAGCACTGTGCACAATACATAACTATAGACTTCATTACAAGTTGTGGTGACAGCCACCAACTCACATGTTGTTGTTGTTAAAAGTATAGATAAAGACTACAGAAAACAGCTACTATAGTGAATGACTATAGATAGATTGCAATGGAACCGTCATATGGAGAGCCTCTGCTTAAAAGAAGTTGTCAATGAACAACAAGGAATGGCCATCAACTCCATACCTTGCTTGCAAGCTGGCTGGCCACTCTTGGAAACTATGTTTGACCAGGCCAGCCTCTCCCAACCTAGCCCCCTTCATATGTTGTTGGACTACAGATGCCACCATCCCAGAACACTGTCCATGCAGATGTTGGGATTTGGAGTCCAACAGATGTGTAGGGCACCTAGTTAGGAAGGGCTGGATTTAGATTACCTTTAGTTTAATGAAAGTTTTGGTGAGAAACAACATTATAAACAAGTGTGAAGTGTCAGTTTAAAGGACATGAAGTCCAATATTCTTGATGCATAAGTTGCCTTCATCTGCCTACACACACACACACACACACACACACACACACACACACACAAATAAAGCTCTTTCATACAAGGCTATTCTGCTTCTAGTGTGCTCTGCATGCTACAAGTATCTGGAAGTTCTGCAGAACAGGGAACACAGTCCACTACCTTCCTGTAAAATGAAGTAATAAGCTCCATGACTTTAGAAGTGCCTTGTCTCAATCGAGTCCAGAGAAGGAAACAAAGGAGATATGCTTTCAATACAGAGGGTTCAGTGTTCCACAGGGAGCTCGTGGCTTTCCATACAGTGACTCCTATGTAAAACTCTGCCTAATGATTACATCCAGACCTCCTGATGTGAAGCAAAAAAGCGAGCCAATCTGAGGCAGATGGAGAAAATGACAGTACCATAAGCAAGGCAAAATGACAGCTCTAAGCAGAGAAGGATCCCTAACACTATAAAAGCTATTGACACACAAAAGGAATGCATACTAAAGGTCTGAAGCAGAAATGGTTACGTGGGGTTGTATTACTTGGAGAGGTTAAACTCCCGTGTGTGTGTTATGATTCACTGAAAGCATTTCATTCCACTTGGACACAAGTTCACATTCCTCTAACACAGTATCTGTAAAAGACACCATTTATAAACCTTGCCTTCATAACACTTTCAGGCTAGTAAAATAAAATGAAAAATACAGTCTCAGAATAGTTGGCCTCCCTCTCATGATCCCAAGTCAGTTCCAACTTCAAAACAAAAACTGGCTCCAGCTCGAAGATATCTTGAACCTTTGACCTTGGATTTCCTTGCAAAAAGGCCAATATGAACACACAGTACTTTAAATGATTGCACATTTCACAGCAAGAATGGTTCTAGCCTGCACAATGCGATTCATAATGTACTATATGGATATTGCCCTTTGGGGAAAATATTCTTGATAAATAATCCTATACAATGCTATCAATTACATCTTTGTAACCAAAGCCAGTTCATGCATAGCTCATAAATGGAGAGGGATCATAGATTGGTGGTAGAACACATGCTGTGCAAGCAGAAGACCCAGGTTCAATCACTGGCATCTCCAGTTCAAAGGATCGGGCAGCAGATGAGGAATAGACCTCTGTCTGACACTATGTAAAACTTCTGCCAACTAGAGGTGGCAATACCAGGCTAAATGGACAGATACTGAACAAGGCACTACCTTACATTCTTATTTTCACTTGTCTAGAATTTTGTTCCAACCAAACCTGTAAAATGTACAAGCACGTTGTGATAACAAAGGGAACGGAGGGTGAGAGCACTATATCGTCCCCCAAGCCTTTCCAGCACTGTACCACACCCTAGGGAGAGGTACAGTGAACACAGGTACAGTGGCCCCCCTCTTTTGATCTCCACGCAGAACTGAACTAAAGCCAAAGCTTTCTGCAACTCACAAGCGCTAAGACAACTTTCCAACACGCCTGAAAAGTAAACACTCTGAGCACTCAAATTGTGAGATTTCTTCACAACATAGTTCTCCCCATCAGATGTGTGAAATATTTTACTAGTAAATAACATTCCAGTTGCTTATATATTCTGTTTTAGAGAATAGATGAAACATGGAAACCAAGACTCAATGTGATGACATGTGGATGAAATCTCAGGTCTGTATAAGAGGCGCATGATTGCCAACATTTGCTATTGCAAGGAATAAATTAAACCAGTCTGGCAGCATTCAGTTCCTTTGCTGAACAAGACTCGGTTATTTTTAAACAACAATTTGACAGATGTACCCATTGCAATCTCGGCTTTCCAAATTAAAGCACTTTAAACCTTTGCCAGCCCAAATAACGGCTCTCAACACTTATCTGAAGTATTCATATGCTGTGTTTTCTCACAGTATATGAAAGGCTTGCAATTCTTAAAGTGGCCATGTAGAAAGAAGCAATGTGTCACCCTTCTCCACACCCTGCCAATTTAGGAAAGAACCACAAACTGATTTGTCCACAGTTATTTGAGAAATGCCACACACAGTGAAGTATGAATGAAACTCAAGTACATGGCTGTATTCAACATTAAATATTAGCGGTGGAGTAGATATGCAGCAGAATGAGCTGAAAGAACAAATTTTACTTCTTTTTTGTTTACTTACTTACCTCAACCAAAGAAACGTGTATGGAGAGCTCTTCCCCTGCCGTCTGCCTCATTGTGGTCAAGAATGTTAACCCCCCCTTCACACTCACCCTCTGCTAGAAGGGAATAATGTGCACAACAGCCACAATGGTGTACAGAGGGCTGTGACCAAACCACCCTCCATAGCAGCTCATCTCCCAGTTTGTTTGATGCACTGCCTGGAGGCATGGCTTCTGAGAGAGAAAACAGCAGGATAATATTCCTGCCCACCCTCCATAGCCATTTCTAGACAATATAGTAACTTTGGTTTTAAAATAACTGCTTCTTCTGCTTGGAGGCAAGGTGGAAATCTACCAGCAGTGAAATTTATGACTAGCTAAGCAGAGAAGATGGACTAAAGCCTCTCAGTCACTGGAAACATGTTAATATTATTGAGGGTGACAGGAGAAAGATTGGACCATGCCTTGGGGTGGGGTAGGGTTCAAAACCTTGGCAGGGCTATAGCCCACTTTGTCCATAAGAAGGCTGCCCAGATGTGTTGAAGAGCGATGACTCCTTTCTCCCTGGTTTTCCACTGCAAGCATAAATTGGATATAAAGGGACACCACGAGGGCAGACAAAGCTCATGGGTGTCCTGTAAAACAGGCTTAGGTAAAGGTTTTAGGTTGTATCCAATGGTAGTCGTCCTTAAAATAGGTCAATTGTCAGGGGCTGGCTGGACAACGAGGAGGTGCCAGTCGGGGAACCCCCAAGGCAAATCCCAGAGAAGGAAGGTCCAGAACCCAGGGATTGGTGGTGGGAAACCAATGAGAGATCAGAGGGAGAAGCTTGGGAGGAGGTGCTGGATACTGAAGGAAGTTTAGTGAGGAGGAGGAACCTGTAACAGGGAGAAGTTTAGACTTTGAGACAGAAGCAGAGGAGGGAGGTCAAGAGGCTGCTCCCGAGAGTCTTCCCTCTCCTGCTGTGACAAGCTCCCCATGGTCTCCAAGAACACACAGGATAATGAGGAGAGTGGAACAGAGGTCAGAGATGGGCAGACAGAGTTTGAGACTGCATGGGAAACATTCAGGAGAGGAAGAGCCTTAGAAGGGGTGGAAGGCAGGGAGTTCAGTCCCGGCAACTGCTCTGCAGGGGCAAGACCTACTGGGAAGTGTTGCTGAGTTGTATGCCGTTTCCTTGAATAAAGCACTGACAACTGCCTCTGCTTCTTCGTGCTGACCTGCATCAGACTTCAGCCCTGACATCAATTGAAATTAATATACACAGCTAACTTAGGGCCATTAATTTCAGTGTAGAACTTAGTTACATACAGCTCTCCTTGTCTCTGTAAGGGAAAATGCCATTGAGGGGGAATGTCTGACTGCCAGAGATTAAGCATTTCAGAATTATACATGTGATGCATTGTAGCTATTTTGCACTTCCTACTGGAGCCAAAAACTAGCCAGATGCATAATAATACAGTGGTACCTCGGGTTACAGACGCTTCAGGTTACAGACTCTGCTAACCCAGAAATAGTACCTCGGGTTAATAACTTTACCTCAGGATGAGAACAGAAATCGCGTGCTGGTGGCAGCAGGAGGCCCCATTAGCTAAAGTGTTACCTCAGGTTAAGAACGGTTTCAGGTTAAGAACGGACCTTCGGAACAAATTAAGTACGTAACCAGAGGTACCACTGTAATCCAGGAGAAACCATAATGTATACCCTACCAGGATTGTAATCAGGATCTGCACGCATAGAACTACAATACACATTCCGTTTCTGTGTATGATCCTGAATTCTACAGCCCAATTCTATTCAGGTTAGTCAGAAGAAAATCCCATTTTTGGTGAACTGGACTAAATACCAAGTAAGTGTATGCTTACTTAGTATCCTTAGCTTTAAAGTAAGCAATCTTGTTTGATATCTTTGGCTTGTTTAGAGAGGCTCAAACAAATCTGTGGGTTTCTTAGCAGACATAATTTTGCAAGTGAAAAAGGCTGCATTACCAAAATGTTTTGGATTATATTGAATAAATTATGTTGAATAAAAGCTATTCTTAGTTGCAAACCAATATGTTTTGTTACAGCAACCAACTACCACGCATGCTTGACCAGGATTTAAATTCTGCCTTTCATCTTGAACTATGGGTTTCCAAGAAAGCTCACAATTAAAAGTATAATTATACAACCAATGAATGCATAAAAGCAATGCTGATAAAAATCAACAATAAAAATTAATGCAGCAAGAGAAGAAACTCAGCACAGACCAGAGGCAAGGCACGTTGGACGACCATGGGGAAGATTGTACCATAGTCTGGGTGCTTTAACTGCAAAGGCCTATACTCTTGTCCCCACCCAATCATGCCTCTAAGGGAGGTGGAATGAGAAACTGGGTTTCAGATGCTGAATGCAACAGGAAGTCAGATTTATAAAGGAATACAAATTTCAAAATAGGAAATATGACTTACATTGATTATTTAAAGCTCCCTTTTCCTCGGAAATTTTAAATATTTAAAATCTGCACTCCTACATTCTGTTGAAAAAATGAAGCATCCTATTTGTTTCTGGACATGAGCACAGTTGTAGATCTGAGATATCTACCACAAGTCAAGTAGCAATGAAGTGCTGTGGCCAGTTATACTTTAAAGACTAGTAAAAGAATACTGATACCTATAAATGTCAAAATAGCTCAGACAGAAGAGCAGAGATCATGCAGCCAGACTCATACAAAAGGCTGGTTGGAAGCCAAGAAAGACTGAAGATTACTTATCCAGAACTGACAATGCTGTTTCAGACAAAGCAGATGAATTGCAGCAAATGGAGAGCTAATCTCAGGCCAAGAGCTAAGAATAATTATCTCTTCTGCCCTTGTTTCAAAGAGCATGCTGGAAGTCAAGTGTCATTAACTTCTTGGTACAACCAAAGAGCCCAATGCTCTCCAGAAAGAGTAGTGGTGCCCTGCCTATTAAGCTTCCTAACTGAAGAGGCTCACCTGGTACCCACTTTATTAGTGTTTATCTGGCACCAAAACAATTTATTTTCCCTGGCTTTTAAAGTTTTTTGAGTCTTAAAACTGCTTTGTATCTTGACATGAACTACCCTGGGAACAATTTGGTTAAAGGATGGTATATATGTGTGCAAAATAAAAACAAACTACCAGCAAGGAGAAACAAAAGTGTTATGTGAGTAATGGCAAGTGGCCTAGATACCTCTAAAAGGAAATAAGACAGAATCATAGAGGGTAGAACTATTGAGAGCTATGAGCTATATATAGTCATGCTATGTATTTTAATTTCTGCAAACTGCCCTAGAATGTATTCTGGTGAAAGGTGGTTTGTTTTTAAAAAATGAATGAATGAATAAATGAATGAATGAATGTATAAATCTGTATAGAACCTCAAGGCTCAAAGACAACAGATTTCTGTATGCTAGATAGTTCCTGTGAGACAAAATGTAGGACAATTGTTACATTCATGTCAAAGCTCTGTAAACTTGTTTTTGAGAAACCAATGCTGGGTCTTCGTAATCACAACATTCTTTTCTAATAGTTCACAGACTGACTGCTTAATTATCTGTTCTAGGACCATTACTGGTATTGATGTCAAGCTGTGTCTTCCTTTCCCCCACTTTTGAAGGTGGGGACAGCATTTGTCCGCCTCCACTCAGCAGGGACTTCACCTATTCTCCCAAAATTCTCAAAGATTACAGACAGAAGCTCTGAGATTACATCTGTAAACTCCTTGGGTGCAGCTCATCAGGCCCTGGAGATCTGAATTCATTTAAAATAGCTAGGTGTTCCCTTACCACCTCTTTTCCTATCTTGGGCTTCAGTTCCTTCCCTGCATCATTTATTCTGTTATCACCAGGTTAGGCACTGCTTTCCTTTTCATTGAAGACAGAGGCAAAGTAGGTGTTGAGCAGTCCCACCTCCTCTGTTCCCAAGAGTATTCCTCTGTCTTCTCCAAGCAAAGGACCTACTTACCTGCTTGTTCTTCCTCTTGCTTTGAACATAATTGAATAAACCTTTCTTTTTATTTTTTAACCTCTCTTGCAAGCCTGAGCTCATTCTGAATTTTGGCCCACCTGACCTGCACTGATTTTATTATACTCCAGTTGTATGAAAAAGAAACATGGGGAAAAGTACATATCTGATGCACTTTTAGAAATTACACAATGCTATTTCAGTTGTAACGCTTGCAGAAGACACTCCAGAGATGCTAATGAAACTTACTACAAACCTAACTTATTGTAGATGAGCATTTTGCGAGAAATCATATTAAGTCAGTAGGAAGTAAAAACTGAAAGTGATCAAAGTCAAAAACTATTATAAAAGTATGGGAGAACTGCACTAGTCTGCCTTATTTTAAGTATGGTGTGGGGTTTTTGGGTTTTTTTTTAAAAAAGAAAGCTTTACATTCATTTGATTCATTTATTCACAGGTGCCTCTGATGACAACTTCAAAATTAAGGCAAGTAGTGTTATAAGCACCTCCTTTCTCCCACCATGAAGTGTGGTTTAAAATATACATCTTAGAAACTCAAATCCACTCCAGAACCCTGCCTTGTCCCCACCCCTCAGATAAGGAGCTGGTAACTAGAGACAAGGTCATCAGAGTGCGGCAGTAGCAACATGGCAATGGAACTCTCTTTTCATATAGCTGGATGGTGCTGATGATAGTGTTGCTATTGCAACCCACCTTAGATCAGGCTGCGACCTGGCAGTGGGTACTGACCCACCAGTTGAAGACCAATGAACCAAACTACCAAAACGAATAGTTTCACTATCAATAATATATTTTTAAGAGGCTGAGCTTCTCCCCAGCCCCACCTCCAAAAATACCCAAGTTGAAAGAAAGGGAAGAACTGGGTAAATCATGTCAAAGTTTCATGGCTTACCTCTAGCAGTTCTGAGACAATAGGAAGGACTTCGGGATTACAGATATCTATGGAATCATCTCGGTAGGTTTTCTTCTTGTAACAGATATTACCCAAGTGCAGTATTGCAGACAAAATGGAAAAAATCCTATGGGCATAAAACAACACATTTTCTCTTTCTTTTTCTTCACAAAATGAAATGTTACCAACATTTCACTACATATTGGGCTCTGTGACTTTGTATGCCAGACTTTATTAAACAGTATTTCAATATTCTGGCATATTGTCAGATATAAGGTGTTGCATTTATCGCTGTTAGGCAAATATATTCAGTACTACACCTAATAATACAATGCCACAGCTTTTCCTGATTTACTAGGATCTGTTAGATATTATATTAAGATTACTTATAAATGGACAAGCTGATATGCAGTGGTACCTCGGGTTAAGAACTTAATCTGTTCTGGAGGTCCATTCTTAACCTGAAAATGCTCTTAACCTGAGGTACCACTTTAGCTAATGGGGCCTCCCGCTGCCGCTGGATTTCTGTCCTCATCCTGAAGCAAAGTTCTTAACCCGAGGTACTATTTCTGAGTTAGCAGAGTCTGTAACCTGAAGCGTCTGTAACCCAAGGTACCACTGTATAAGATATTCTTGATTTACAAAAGTACAGGTCTGGTCTCTTTTTTCAGGTTATACAGTGGTACCTCAGGTTACAAACACTTTGGGTTACAGACTCCGCTAACCCGGAAGTAGTACCTCGGGTTAAGAACTTTGCCCCAGGATGAGAAAAGAAATTGCGTGCCAGTGGCACGGCGGCAGCAGGAGGCCCCATTAGCGAAAGCACACCTCAGGTTAAGAACGGTTTCGGCTTAAGAACAGACCCCCGGAACAAATTAGGTTTGTAACCAGAGGTACCACTGTACAGTCTTTCTTAAGAATAAGTTGCATTTGTTGTGAGACATTAAAGTTGAGTACAGTATAAGGTTGGGGAAGAAGAGTGGGGGGGGGTGAAACTTATATTATTTTGTATAGTGTACGTGAGGGGTTTTGTGTCAGTGTCAACTAGGTATGTTCTCTTTCTATTTGTTTATTACATTTCCTTGGTAGTGAGAGGTATTGGGGGGCAGGGTGTGGTTGATTGTCTGTGGTTGGCTGCAGTGGGGCTTGTTTGCATTTGTGAGGGGGGGGAGGCTTGTTGGGTCAGGTAAGCCAGATTGATTCGTATGCTGTTGGTGGATTCTTGTTGCTGTCTTGTTGGGCTGTGTATGTGATAAAGGGGAGCCATACTGGAGTGAAGGTGTCCTCTTCTATTTGTCCCCGTGTCAGTTTCAGTTTATTGGTTGGCTTTTCTAGTAAAGCCAATTCCCATACAATTCGATACCATTGGTCCATGTTTACTCCTGACAGGCCTCTCCAGTGTCTGGCTATGAGGCATAAATATTTAAAAAATAAAGGGACAAATGATACGAAAACAAACAAAATGTTATTAAGCAAATCTGTTCTGAATGTTTCTGTGGTCATTTAGCAACCTACTGATTTAGTGACATGTACAATTAACTAATTATCAAGCAATCTAAGTATAGCTATATAATATGTATTGGGGTCTGTGTTTGGGATTTTTAGCCTACTCAAGCCCAGAGATCCCAAGCAAGCTACAAAAATAAAGTTGTTTATAACCAAAGCAATAGTAATTCATACAGAGTTCTGTTGGAGCTTATCCACACTAACATTTTTAAAACAGTAATGGCACTGGCTGACTTCAATGGCTTTCTGCTCCTAAAAGCCCTGACAGATGCACAGTATTATGACTGCAACTCATTCAATCATGTAAAAACTTCAGAAAGTGTTGGCTGAGCATCAATCAAATACACATGCTGCAGCATTCACAACACCAGTCCACGATTTAATAATGCACTGTTATAAGGAACATCAACTTACTGCTTGCGAGTCTTGGGAAGGAAGCCCACCATCTCCATAGCTAGCTGCAAACGCTCAAAGTCATGCTTCAGATCTTCCCCTTCAACAGAGAAGCAATCCTATTGAGGCCAAATATGAGGAGCAATTATTAGAAGAGATGGGCATCAAGAAGGAAAGGAAGGACCCACCCATGAAAACACTATGCAAAAGACAGTGGAGAAAAAGTTGCCTGCATCACTCCCCACCACCAAAGGCACCTTCTCCTGAATTAAAAAATGACCTCATTCTTTGGACAGTAAATGTAGTCTAGGCCCTCCATTACTGCAAAATAATCAAGTTCCACTCTGCAGAGAGCATGATCTACATTTTAAAATAGAAAGCCAAAACTGCCTGCTGTCTGCACTCATGGATTATATTTGTGTAAAGATGAATAAATTGATTTTTGAGTTCTATAAAATTACTTGACAAATCTGCAGGAAAAATCTTCCATCTGTTCACAAATACCCAAACATTTTGTTCTGCTTCCAGAACAAGAGTTCATTTTCACTCCCTCTTTGAACAATTATTATTCCCAAATATAGAATTTAATCCCTCAATATTATTTTCCAAATATGGCATAAGTTATTGTTTTTATGGTCTCAGCAATTCTGCAGACCCCCACTAGGTCTACAAGAGAGCAGCAAGCAGCTCAAAAGTGATTGAGATCCCTCTCTATGTGACAAGAACACATGTCAGAGTTGATTGCTTAGGGAACAGGTGAAAAATAGGACCCAGTTCACTGGGTGCCAGAAGGAAGCTCTTTGAATATGTGAGAGGATATAGAAGTGTATTAGGAAGTGGGAGTCCTAACCAGGAATGGCTGGGACAGTAGGGTACAGATAGGAAAAGGGGGCAAGTGGAAATCTATCTAGGGACAGCTTGTAGGCATGTGGAAACAGCAAATTAAATATTAGCAGAATAGCATCAACATATTGGAGAGTGGATTAGCAGTAATAGCAGCATTTACTAACACAGTATTAACCTCTGAAGTGTAGCCACTTTAATTTATCAGATTCTGAAAATTTCAGTCTAGTCTGCCATACCAAAAAGTAAAGTTCAGCTGCTCAAGATGGGCAAGTATCCCACATCACTCTGCTTAAGTAAGCTATTACCAATGTGTTCATAATCGCTTCAGGCAAGCTATAGGAGAATATTCAAACTATGTTTTCTGCAATAAATCTGTTGACTAGACAAATCTAAATCATTGGTCATCTACGCTGCTTAGAGATGTCTGTAAATTAAGCAGTACATAAATCATCAAAATAAATAAAAGAGACAGGAAATAAACATTCACATGAAATAAATATTCAAGATTTTTGCTACATTATTGAACCACTTTGTACTTACAGCTTTTTTTCTGAGGGGGAAGAATAAACCAATAAAACTAATAGAAATTAAGTAAATTTAAAATGCCTAAATTTCGTTTGTGAACCTTCTTACAATCAAACATAACACTCAAGAATAAATTTGCCTGAATGATATTAAGGGGGAAATTGTAAATCCAAGTTAGAATTGTTAACCATGCAATTAGAACAGCCATGCTCTCTGAGGTAAGATTAACATGGAGTGATATCAAGACAGACAAAACCCGCAATTTAAATACAATAATCTGAGTTCACACAAGAGTGGGAAGACCCTTTCACTTTTTTGGCCATTGTAAACAAACATGGCAGTAAACCTCTTCGTTTCAGATGACTGAACCTTTAACTAAATTGCTTGATAAAAAAAAATCTGTAATTGCCCACAGAATAATCTGGTGTAGACCATGAAAACAGAAAAGATTACACTAGTTTAATGAATTAATATTCACTATATTTATGCTTTAAAAAACCCAGAATATGCTATATCAAAAATTATCCTGAATAGTTTAATCCAGGCAAAAGCTTCATTGCATACTCTCTCTTCTCTCTCTCTTGCTCGTAGAATATAATTTTATCATCTATATATTATGCCTTTTTGCAGTGTCTCATATACATAATAACATCATCCAACTACTTAACAAAACCTATCTAAATAACCCTATACAAAAATTATACACATAAAACATTAGTATACCACCACAAATAATCTACCAAACCAATGAGGACACAGAAATTGTGTTGCCAGTAATCAAATGGAAATGGTTTTGTATTTGCCCTACAATTTGGTGCAAAGCCAGAGTGAGTGAAATGTCTGTCACCAGTAACCCAGAATGGATGGATGTACTTGTACTGACCGGCTCAGACTCATAGTAACAGTCATCCCAGCTCTGTTTGGGGGGTTTCTTTGTCATCTGAAAGTAAGGCAGATTGGGTAAGTAGCATTCCAAATCCCATGCCACTATCTCTTCCCACTTTTACAGACAGGAAGTTAAGCATTTATTTAAAACCATTAAGCTACAAGCATTCCCATTTTAGAAAATGATGGCTAGGATCCGCCTTCTCCATTTCTCCTTACCTTATGAAATCTGATATGAGAATGCACATACATCATGCTACGTTTTCATGTTACAAAAGAAGCCTATCTAACCTTACAATTAAACTTAGAAATCCACTTCTATTGGCTGCCAAACACTGCAGCTATGCTCATTAAGTTTGGATCTAACAATTGAGTCATATTGCAACTGGGAATATTGTCACAAAGTGACAATTTAGAAGGAGAAAGGAGTACAATTTAAGATGCTTTAGAATTTTTACAACACTAAGCGTGCTACGTCGTATACATTGCATTTATTTCCTACAACAAGCATGTGAGCTGGAAGATTTTTCTTCCACACAAATCTATCACGATTGCTCAGACTCAGTTCTTTTATCAAGAAGCATCTGTAATATTTAAGGGTTTTTGCAAACATACCATAGTAACCCCCAATACACTACACCACACCACACCACACACACACACTACTGTGATTAACAAAACAGATTTTACTTGTGTAGCAAAATATTTTGGCTTCCATTTTTATCAGCTGTTTTGATGAAAATATGCTATTTCCAAGGTGGCAGTTCTAGCTTTTTGAGGATGGAATGTTCAAAAGGGCTTCATTTGCTCAAGTGTTGTTAGTACTATCCTCCAGACTGAGGTCATGCAATGTTAATGTGCTCAGTGTGTACATCCAGAGGTTCTCCCTCGTTTTCATTATAGGATGTTACACACTGGGCATATTAACGAGACATTTCCTCAACCTGGAGGATAGTACCTACATTACTTAGCTTCAGCAAAGGAAGCCCTTCTGAACATTTAGTCCTCAAAGCGCTAGAACTGCCACACTATATTTTCATTTTTATCAGAACTGCTTTTGAAGGCAGAACCTGGAACATTCTGCCACATAAATAAAAATTATTTTGTTAACCACAGTAACAGATATACTATTGTAATGATTAACCAAATCCTAAAAGAAATCTACAGCAAGCTTGTATGAAATGTTGCTTGATGTTTTATAACTAGCTCCAGCTTATGCTATATAAAGAGGGATATGTCCTCACTCCTCAGTCAGAATAATAATTTTTTTCCTTTTAAATAGCTAAACCCTTGAAGAGAAACCTTTTGCAATGATCCCACATGATCTCAAGCTTGAAGATCCATGTTGTTTTGCAATTATATGAACACTATATATTTTCAGCCTTATATTTAGGATTCAGCCTTAAACACTGTATTGGGAAATTCTAATGGAGCACTGGCAGAGAGTGTCCTGCCATCACCAGAACTATTCTTCCCTTCTGCCATCTCTGTTCTATTGCATCAGCTACCCTTGCATCCTAAAGGAAACAAATTATATAAGTGCTATGGCATATTAGTATGAGATGTAGTACCCCTCCCCCAAAAATTTCAATTCTTTAACCATAGTTGGAATTAATGGACTTGGGTTAGCCTTATTTGTTAAAGTACAAACAGATCATGCTATCAGGAAGGATGGCAAAAATCATGCAACATTTGTAAATGGATTTGTCTCCTCTTCAGTAGAAATATCATAATATGGTTTTCCAGATGAATGTTATTAGTTGTTTATTAATTAGAAAATCATTCATGTTCTTTAGGAAAACTGCAATCCAAAAAACACATTATATTTTCTATAGGCCACTTAAGGCAAGAAAAAAGTGCTTTGAAAACATTGTTTCTTACTTAGTTGCATTCTCCAAACCTACAAATTTATTGTGCTAGGACATCCATGCACAGGTAAGAATAAAATTAGTTTTCAAACATCAGCACCAGAACAGTGGTTCATTGCTCTAGGGACAAATATATACATTCAGTTAAAAACTGCTTGGTATATTCCCACCTGATTAAGATAATGATATTCATCAGGCTGTTTAAGATGAAATGCTGATTTCTCTTCTTCACTTGCTCCTGCCAGAAGGTAATAAAATACATGGTAGTTCCTGGCAACAAATAAAAACGGTGTTAAAAGTCCCATCACCATCAATACAAAAATGTTAGCAAGAATCATTGGAAGTATGAATAATGCTAGTATTTTATTTTTATTTTTTTGACAAATCAAATACATAGACATCCAGTTTGCTTGTACTGCTAAATCAAATGATGGATAAGCAAGAACATGGTTTGGCTTCACATTTCATCTAGCTCTCCCCAATAAACCATGAGTTATAAAACATAGGGCAAATCTTTCTTACAGCTCACGCTTTGTCTAGAGACTGCTAAATCACAAGCCTAGGTTCAGCCATGTCTTAGTTCAGCATAGCAGCAAAATGCACTAAGAACCAAAGAGACCACTATCTCCTCTCCGGAAGCCTACAACTGGAAGCTAAGCTGATGAAAAACTAACCATTGGTAATTTACTGCTTGGTTTGCATGGCACAGCAATCCAAAGTATGGCTTAATGGGATTGTACCAATGTATGAGTTCATAGCTGCTCTTGTCCTTTTCCTTCCTCTAAGCCTGGGTTTCAAGACAGGAATAGTGTTGTATGAGCAAATTCTCAAACCCAGGGCATGAACTGCTGTCAGTATTAATCATGACAGATTAATCTAACATCATATATATCAAAACACAAAATACATGCATATAAAACTTAGAAATAATTATAATTGTACTTTATTTTAATCATTATTTTGGTTTACCTTTCTTTATCTCCGCCCCATTCCCAGCAGTACTTTAGATTCAGTACTCACCTCTCATTATGTTCCTGATAGACAAGCCTTGACTTTTCCAGTAGATATTTTTCAACATAAGCTCTAGAGGAAACAAGAATATTAGTTAAGCCTGAGAATAGTTTGATTTTTATACCTTTCTCTTTTTAAAAAGTAACAGGTCTGGTCATTGCATAGACTGATGAGGATATAATCATCTGAATGTTACTATTTGATAGAAAAGTCTGAACATGGAAGAAAAATGTCATAGGTACATTTAGATATCACCACACACTAAAACCTCTAGAAAAATGGATTCTATTTTTCTTTTTTCATTCTAACCAAACTTTCCTAGCTGAATGTCTATGAACTTTCTGGAGCAGTTAAGCTGCAGCTCCGCATTCCTTCTTCAGAAAAAGAACTCACAAGCACTAGAGTAAGGTAATAAAACAAAGGGCAAGAATATCCTGCAGTAACAGAATTCATAAATTTATTTGCATGTTGTGTTGAATGTATGTGGCAGGAAAGTGTCTCCATTTTTTCCAAACCGTTCAAATTTCTCTACATTTTGTATGTCCTTCCCTTACTTAACGTTTTTTTCCTGAACTATGGTAGCCCAAAATCTTTTCACTTTTCTTTGAAATAATGGTATTCAAATCCTAAATTGAATCTTTGTGCAAAGGGCAGGGAGATGAGTATAAACTTGAGCATGATTTTGATCATGACTTCCATTACAGTTTTGGCAATTTTAACATGTCTTCAGTTACTTGACTCTCAGGATTCTACCGTGGATGAGGCCTTCCTCCTGCTCCCTTTCCTGCTCCCCACACCATGGGGGGGAAACATCAAGTACAATGGAAAGGTTTTGTATCTATAATACGGAATCTCCCTGAACTCTGCTGAACAGACCCATAGACTGGAGAATGCATTCCAAAAACGCAGTATGAAATGCTCCTGTTCAAATGGCTACATAACAATCAATTTTTAGAAAAAGAATGCTACTATATTGTCAAGTACGCATGTAGCAACAGATAATACCTCACGGTACTGGCCTGCAGTGATCACTGGAATATAGCACTCCTTTCTACCATGATAGCAGGTTTTGCTGCAAGAAGCAAAGCTCTTTTTTGTGTTATGTTGAAGAAACGAGGGCAAACGGTTGCAGGAATGGGTGCTCTGAAGATCATTTGTGGGACCAAGTGATAAAATACTTGGTCTTTTTTAATATATATTTCAGAAATAACAAAGTAAAGAAACTAGTCTCCAACCTAGATTGTTGCAGAACGCTACCTCACCTCCCGTCTACAAGCTCATATTATACTGCTAATTTCCACTGTTCCATCTCTGTTCTGCTCAGCCCATTAAAACAAAAATCAACCTTCTCACCAGAGATGGTGTATTAGGTTAATCCTGTACACACACACAAAAACACCTTTGCAGCCTCTGCAGTAATATTTCTGTGTCTATATATCAATGTTACTGCATTAACACTGGAGATAATATCTTAATTGTATAAGGCAATCCAATTTTTGTGAAGCAGGCATTTTGATATATTCAGAAGATGTTGGGAAACAAGGCCTAAATTGTGATAAGCCTATTCTTTTGAAATTCATAGTGAAAAACGAGATGAGAAAAGTAAGGGAACTTTCAAAACTAAGCTAGATCCTGACTTAACTTGATTGTTGGCACTCACTAGAATTAACATGTTGATCACTCTCATGTGTGTTGTTACTTAATGGATGATGACAAAATTTGGATTCATTTCCCTTTTCTTTGCTTGACAACAGTTGCTCATGAACAGTAGTTTTATTACCCAACGGGAAATATGTAAAGTAATACTCATGATTGCTTAGTATGACTAACAGACATGAGGGAGTCAAATATGTGCTTTGCAGAAGGATTGGTAGAAGCACAAGTTTCTTGAATACAAGCACCCTTCAAAAAAACCCTAAATAAACCCCAAGCCCAGTGAAAAGCTTTTCTTTGTCAACTCAATAAATATATTATTTATTGAGCAAAACTCAATAAATATATTGTGAACCAAAGAAAAAGGTCTGGTACTCATAACTTCCTTAAGAGTCAAAATTACGGCACTACAACTTCTCATGGTACTGAAGATAAGCATCTATGGAGTCATCTTCACATCTCAACAAATACAAGTTGGGAGTCCTAACTATACACATTTCATAGTGCTTGATGTGATAGCAGAACAGTTGACTCTCCCTAACACAGTGTGTATCCATCAAAATAGGATATTTACATCTTGCCCCTTTTAAAATTCCTTCCTACTCAGTCAAATAAGAAAAATATCACAGACTAGCATACATTATAAAAGCTTATAGCATGACTCTTTACTGGGCAATCACTGACAAGGAAAAGCAACACCACACTTTAAACAAGGAAGAACTGAGACAAGAGGAAACTCTGCCCTTCCTTTTATAGCCTTAGTCAAGAAAGCAGAGCTTAATTAAACGGAACTAAAAGATTCCAAATAGCTCAACTGCAGCACATACATCAGACTGGACAAAGCCATTCAGAAACTGAAAATCTACAGTCCAAAAATAATAGGATGCGTCGGGCTGCTACGGAAGCCTTCTCTAGCTTCAACAATTCTCAGACTTTACAGATTGATAGAGCTCCAAGTCAGGCAAACAAAGGACATGAGACATTAAAATATAAAGTACAACAGCTGTAGCTTAGAACAGACTTTCAATTCTCACATTAATAGACTGGATTCAAATTGTTTATTAAAAGCAAGAATGAAAACAACCCAGAGCAATTTGGTCTCTGGTTTAAGTGCAAATCTCTTAAATTGGTGCTCCTTTTGCTTTCATAAAATTCAAGCTGACTTGGCAAAATATTTGCACCAGTTGTGGAAGATATGTGCACTCCAAGCCTGAGCCAAATCCCTCTGAAGTTCAGACAAAGATTTGTGCTGATTCCTAAGTGGACAACGGACTTTGTTCAGCAATTTCTTATATCAGTAAATAAAGAGAATGCAAGTTTTAGAGATTTAGCATTTGTAACTCCCTTGTGATTATACAGTAACAGTGTTATAGTTAAAAGAATGTGGGAAGTTAACGCTTCCTTAACAGAATATACCTGTGTCAAGTCAATTATTTGTCCTATATGGCACAGGCAAGTAACTGGGATCAGATTTACGGTACATGGGATGTTTAACATTCCCATCAGGCATCCACAAATACCAACAGCTGCAACCCATTCATGCTTAAAGTTCCTTAAGTCACTGCTCATTGCTACTTACCCTCGGACAGTGCCAGTCTCCTGATAATTCACTTGGATAAACTTGCCAAAGCGACTTGAGTTGTTATTGTGTGCTGTCTTTGCATTCCCAAATGCCTGCCGAAATAAAGAGATATAAAAGAACTGAGAAATGGCTCAACAATTTGCACATCCTAGACTTGCTTTTAATATGTGGCTTCCAGTATGAAATTAGAGGGGGGAGATTAAAAATAATAATATAAGAATTCAGATATTACTAATTTTAAACTTTCATTCTTTGGTAGAAAGGCAGCACATACATTTTTATTCTAATAACTTAAATTGCACTCATAAGTACATCTGCCCAAAATAAAATCAGTGCTTAAAACAGTAGGCTGTGGGAGAATCATTTAATCTGAGTCTACAGTTCTATGTAATTCACCCTTCAGTTCAATATTGCATAGGAATAAAATTACTGCTACCCACAGAGTTTTATCCTTTTGTCAGTTATTTATTGAAATTTAAAGAGTAAAATATTCACTTTTCCAGAATTCAGTATTTTGCCTTACTAGCATGCTTACTGGTTGTCCATAAAGATTCCAGTACGCATCTGGTTTTGAATTGTACAGGGTGAAACACAGTGCAAAGAGGATTTTACTCTTATAGCAAGCTAATGAACAACTGGTTTTTAAGTTTGTTAAATCCATGTCTGCAAATTGACAAGGTTTGTGACTGGATTTACATACCAGACTAAAACATTGGTTGTAGATTATTTGAAGTTCATTTATTTAATAATATCTTTAAACAGCTTACATTAAATGAACTCAAACTAGTAAAGGTAAAATAAATACCAAAACAATCTAAAACAGAAACCAACATCATAGATAACACAGCAGAAAGGTACAGTACAGGGAAAGCCTAGATGAAAAACAAGGGAAGCACTCAACAGTCAGCAGCTCTCAGATAATTGGGGTGGGGGGGGGCATTCCGGAAGGCAGTCATCACCACTGTTTGAGTCTGTTTTCTCGTATATAAGCCATAAGTCAAAATTCATCCACATAAACTACTGAATGTTAGGAACAATACTCAGTCATGTATCTTCAAATATCCTAGTGACTATTCCTAATGAAACTGGAAATCAAATACTACCTATGCAACAAATTAGTTTAAAACTTTTGTTTCCATGACTTCCCTTTAGCAAGATGCCCTGTTATTTGATCAGGATGCTTCCATTGCCAGTTGGCATCCCAGCAGACCAGGGGCTACAATACTACAATAGATTTATAATTGTCTGAATTTTTCAAAAAGCATGCCTTGCGTCACTCAGTGCCTAACAATGCCAGCTCCTCAGATTGAGGTACCAAGGACAGCAGCTGTAAAAATGCTAACTGTAATAACTCTAACTCTATATTGTACAGTATGCGGGCAAGAATCAGAAAGCATGCCAACCCAAATTTTACTAAGGCTACTCTTACAGCATTAGCAACTGATCTCACACCAACGGATTCTATCACAATTATGTGCCATATGAATAGAAGACTGTGTAGTTCTATATGGGTGCATGTATTTGGCAGTGAATGGAAACCCAAGCAATATTTTAAAAGCATCAAAATGAGATTATAATATAAAAATCTTGTAGATGGCAGCACATCTGATAACCTAGAGATTTGTGTACTGTACTTAACTGCAGTAGGAAAATGGTGATTTCTTGTTATGAACTTTCCACTCAAAAGATGCTACATTATTATAGGGTGCAACACGAGGGCATCCCATGGGTTGAGAAAATAGATCAGTCCTCAAACATTTAGGTTTGATACCATTATTATTTTGTGGTATGGTTCTTTATTACTTTAGTATTATTAAATGTTATTAAATGATTAAAAACCACCCTAAGCAGCATGATTACAGTTGGATAGGATATAAAAAGTTCTTCTTAACTTCTATTTGTTGAATGTGGTAGATGTAAGCTAAAATCCAACCCAGCATATCTAAAACCAAAATACCAAGACAGAGTTTAATTTGGCAACAGTAACATGCTCATTAAATGGATGTTTACTAAGCACCTCTTCTCTCCACCCCTAGAAATCTATATAGAAATGCAACTCCGCTGTAAAAAGATGACAAGTGACAACATGCCTGACATAAAAGATATATCCTCTTAAAGATTTGGAATGATAACATAAAAGAAACCCCAGAACACAAATACAGCTGTAGTCAACAGACCCAGCTTTAATCCATTTGTTGTTATCACTTTTGATAGGCACACTGGCTAGAACTTCAAATATAATGGAATCAACAACACAAGCATATTATCCAAAAGAATATTTAGAATGAGGATAATTTTTTAAAAATATAATGTACAGTTCAAAGCTTTTAAAACAAGTTTCAAATCTTATGGAAAGTCAGAGAATATCTTACTCACGATACAATAGCACTAAAGCACATCGGTTATTCTTTTTCCACGTTTTCTCTTATCTACACATGTATACAGTGGTACCTCAGGTTAAGTACTTAATTCGTTCCGGAGGTCCGTTCTTAACCTGAAACTGTTCTTAATTTGAAGCACCACTTTAGCTAATGGGGCCTCCTGCTGCCGCCGCGTTGCCAGAGCACGATTTCTGTTCTCATCCTGAAGCAAAGTTCTTAACCCAAGGTACTATTTCTGGGTTAGCGGAGTCGGTAACTTGAAGCATATGTAACCCGAGGTACCACTGTATATTATGCCTTGTACTTGCAAGGCTGGCTCATAATAATATTCTTAGTTGTTAATTAGAGCTGAGAGAAGATGGACTGAACATCAAAGAAACTTGATTAAAGGAATAGGGAGGAATTAAGGAGTGAGAGAAGAGAGTTAGACACATCTAAGCACCTTTATGCTCAACTGGTCTGAGCAATAGAAAATCCTAGTGGGAATACCAAGAAATGGCATGGAGGAGGCACATGATCCCTCTCCACCGCTACTTGCCTTATACCAAGGAACAAACACTTGGGACACTATTTGAATTATAGTTCCTCAAGCTGTATCATTCTGTACTGGAGTCAGATCAACTCTGTCACACGAAGCCACATAAAACTGAGTGGCCACTTGGTGCTCCTGAGCATGGGTTGCTGTCACTACAATTGTGGGAAACAATCCAGCTAGAGTTCTTGGACTGCTTAAGCAGAAGTTGTTCTATTCTCTGTCTAAAATGGCATATTTGATGTGCTATTAAGTGTTGATTTCAAAATTGTATCCATTGCTTGGCATAGCCTGCCCCGTGACCTTATAGGGAAGGGTAGAAAAGAAATCCTACAAACAAAAATATATGCTGTATTGTAGCAGCAATATCTGCACGTCTCCAAGTAAAGAGCATGATTAATCTGATATTGCATTTTATTATTCCAATAAATTTTATTTTTAATTTTTCTTTGTTTGCCTTCTCTATTTTTAACAAAGTTAGTTTCACCATATGCCACTTCCCAGCCTTTAACCAGCAACCAATAGACAGTGGCATGAAATATTCCCATTTTGGGCAAATAACCATTTTGGTCACTGTAAATGTATGAATTGTCATTTTTAAATTTTCAAAGGAAACCTATCTGGCCTCTTCTCTGACAGCATTCTGTCCACATGCCAATACAATAAATTCTTATAGTAAAGGGCTTTGACTGACTGTTGGAGATACTACATTGCAGACAGTATCATACTTGTAGTTAGAATGGCTCCTTTGCTGCTCTTAGTGCTTATGGCTGCATAAATTGCTGCTGAATTCACTCTATGTTTAGCTCACTGCTAAAGTTATTATTGTTGTATAATAATCATTCCCCATCCCACATGCATTAGTATGACCGCTGTTGTCATTTAGTTGTCATTTTTAATAGTATATGTTGTCTCGGGTGCTGTTGAGCAGAAAAGAAATGTATGCACATAAAACATGGACAGGAAGAAATGGCATATGAAATCGCCCTCAAAATATCAGACACCGCAAATCACAGTTGATCACCACTGGCTCTTGAGTAGTTAATAGGTTTCTGAGAAATTCTGAGTATCTTTAATTAGTGGAATGAATATTAGCTTTGTCACTATACGTATACAGCTCAGGGAATTTCATATGTTAATCCAGTTGATTCATGTAGAGAAAGAATGAGTCTTCTCAGAGAAGAGTTTATTGTCTTTGGCAGATTTCAAATGCCAGTTGTCACAATGATTGCTTATTGAATGCTTATTGTTTTACCAAAGAATAAATGAGTGTTTTCTTCTTTTAGACACTTGGCTAAATCAATCTAAATATAAAAGAGCATTGAAGAAAGTCCATTGCTTCTCCATAAATAGCTGGAACTGACTGAAACAGATGCTACCTACCAGACACTGCATTTTCATATTATTTTGATAGCACAAAGAATTCCCTAAATCCCTAGACAAATGGGAAAGCATGAGATGCTGAATCAGAGCACTGTCAAGCAAACTGGCTAGGAAGCAGCACAGCTGGAGCTTGGATGACAGAAAGGGAAAGTCCCACCAAAAGTAATTTCATTCTAAAATGTGAGGAAGAGGGCTGTGAAACAGGACTGCATAAAGAAAATTAGTAGCCGAGACCCAGATTAAGGGAGGATCACAACGGGGGGCGGGGGGGGGGCGGGATGGGCATGGGGCAAAACAGCAGGCTAGAAACAGAGGAGGGTAAGAGCAACAAAATACTTGGCAAGTATGACTGGGTAGGAAAATTGCTGACATGAATGGGGGAAGGGGAGAGTGGAAGTGAAGAAAGGAGAGGTTCACTCTCAGTTATGATTGAGTATAAGGGAGGGAAATAACGAAGAGCAGATGTCAGAGGAATTTTGCTTAAAAATACATTTTTAGAGCTATCACACCTTCAGACTTCCAAACATTTCCAAGATCCAAAGCAGCTCTTGGCAATTTCCTGGTGAATATCACTGTTGCAGTGTAATGCACCTTAACTGACTTCCAGTAGTAATAAACTAAAATATATTCCCGATGTAGGGAAAGGTCAGAGCGTGTTTTACGTTCTATATGCCATCGTGTGCAACATCAACATTTGCCACTGTTAGAAAATGCTATATAAAAGCTAGGAGCCAAATGGATCCTTAAGCCAAAGTTACAGTGGCCAAAACAGAATGCCTAGTTGGGCAAGACGGCTCCAAAATCTTATTTTTCAAATTATGGACTGACTGTAATCAGTGTTAGGAACTGAGACATGAAAGCTAGGAGCTGAATGGCGCCTTAAACCTAGGTTATGCGAACAACAATGGAATGTCTAAGCACACTTTTTAATAACAAGAATACAAAGCTGAAAATGAATGAACTGCAGCTAAAATACTAGGTTCATTTTTCACATGGTCTAGTCCTTCCCCTGCCCATCCTCCTAATATTCTTAAAAGGGTCTCTTCCCCAGTTTTCAGAGGGTAGCCAGAAGTGGGGAGGCATAAAAAGGTCCTCCTTTCCTTCCACTCTGCAGTTTAAATCTGAAATACTGCACCCAGATTTCAGAAACTGCTCGCCCTAATGAAATTCTCGGTTGCAAAATGTGCCTAGAACAATGGCAGTTTTGAACACTGATTGTGATTATCAGTTAAACATCTGGCTAGTTCAGATGATAACCTTGAGTTAGGTTAAGAACTTTGAGAACTTAAAGAAGAAAAATCACTTTATCCAAGGACAGTCCACATATATATTGGCCTATTCCTACCTCTTTTTCTTAATGGTGACATGGACCATTCATAACGTAGGAATATTCTTCACAAATGTGAGCAAGGCAGTGGGGTGGGGAAGTGAAGACAAGCTACAACAATTAACTATAACGTTGTTCACTGCTTCTGCTCAGGCTGCACAGAAAGCACATTTTGATTCCTGAAATTCATTCTGATTGTGCAGATAAAATATAACTGCTAGAATTCTACAGGATCTGGTATTAGTGTGTTAAAACAGTCAATGCACCACCAGATGGAGATGCCAGGTGCCATCATGGCACCCAAGCATCTTCCCTTGGTTGCAAGTGGCTGATAGTCAGATGCAAAATGTGCCTGTCTAATTTCGAACACTGCTGATGTCCTCCCCCAGCCCTTGTGGTGCCGGTTTAAGCCAGGTAAACAAGGAGCCGGGCTTTGGGAATGAGGCATGAAGCTCTGGCAAGGTCCTAGACCTAGAACCACCACCACCCCATCTCCTTCCCAAAATCTGGAAGCAGAGCAAGCAAGATTTGCTACTTACTAGATTTGTGTCCTGGTTTGTTTTTTACTAGAGTTCCCAAATCAGATTGCAGCATTCATAACATGCAATATATTCATTTAAAACATTTATACAGTACTTTAAAAACTCTCTGTGGCAGCTCTCAAAAATGTGGAACTCCCTCCCCATTTAGGTGTGTTAAATATCTTTATTATATGGTTTTCAAATGCACCTCTGTACCTGGGCCTTTGACAAGACTTGTGTGATTGTTATGAGGCCACCTCTGTTGTCTGATGCAAATTCTTTGGTTTGTTTTATTGACTTTTAATACTGTATGGTTATATTATTGTAAGCTGCCTGATGGTGAAGGGTGGGTAAGCAATCTCTTAAACAAACAAAACCTTTCATTCCTCTTTACAAAGAGGAAGGAAGCAGTAGAAGGAGCAACTCTGAACTGATCCAGGAATAAGCGTGTGGTGGCATTATTACCCACTTCTCGCACTCTCCTCTTAATATTAAGTTTTCCCTTTGTTGAAACACTAACAATGGGGACTGCAAACCCATTTGCAGTAATATCAGTGCTTCACTTCTGACCTTTTAGAATTATGTTTATTTAATTACCTGAGGTATTAGGAGAGAAAAAACCAGAAGTTATTTCTAACAAATTTAAGTTCAGAAGTCTCATTTTTCAAGACACGTACCACAAACTCAGTCAATTCCAACACTATGTTTTGGAATGCCATGATTCTCAGTGACAAATACACATGATGAATACATATGACGAATATACATGGAAGACATTATAATACAACATAGTCCATAAGGGTTTTCCAGAAAAGATTTGTGAGTAGGATAAAGCATGACTGCCAGATCCTGTTCATAGTTCTTTGGTGTAAAAAATCCATATGGATTTAAAATTCCAAGGTAATGTTTTCCACATGTCTTCACAGAAAAGTTACAAAAGCAGAAGAGCCTTGCATATCGCTATCAGTTGGGGGTGAATGGCTCCAGGCTCCAGGACAGAATGGTAATCATAAGACATAAATACTTTATAACACACTATGAATGATGGGGTGGGAAGCTGTATTATAAGCTGCAGCAAGACTTTCATCTTACCTCAAGTACTGGTCCAGCTCCAAGAATTATTTGTTCTACTCCACTAGCAAATCCTTTTTGGCTAAGAGCAGTGAGGTGATGAATCAAGAAATTTGTGCTCTGTGTTTTCCCAGACCCACTTTCTCCAGAAATGACTATACACTGGTTCTTCCGACGCTGAAGCATAGCATGGTATGCTACATCAGCTACTGCATAAATGTGGGGCTCCAGCTTTCCAAGCTGATGGTTATCATACATTTTGACATACTTAGGGTTGTAAATAGGGAGAAATTTGAATGGATTTATTACTATTAGTATGCTCCCAACGTATGTGTAAATTTTCTCCTGTTTAAAACGATTTCTAAGGTTTTCTAGGAGAGTTCTCTCATTCAAGTCTGGCAAAGCACATAAATCATCGTAGTCTTTGTACTGCGGTTGAGGAAGGAAGCCACGTTCCATCATCCTGCGCCGCTCTTCTGTCACCTGTAACCAGGACTGGAGACTGGCATAATGTATTGACCCATCTAGGTTCTTTTCCCTTAGAAGAAAGCGATAGTCCTCTCCACTCAAACGGTTCTCTAGGGCCATTCGGGGCCACAACATCATGCGCTGGACAGGGCAGTCTGTGGGGTTGAGGATCCATTCTTCCCCACCAAACTCCTTCACCTCTGCCAAAACGTAGCATTTTGTTTTGTCCAGATGAAGTTTGTTAATGAGAGAGTCTATCACCTCAGCAGCTGTGGAAGTTTTTCGTGCAATAACAGGACAATAGATGGTCCCTTCAGCAATGTTCCCAGGGTATATGTGTAGTGTGTGTTCGCTGTCCTCAAAGCGTCTTCTTCCTCCAACATCATTTCCACTCATATTGGACTTCTTCCCATCAGTAACAGTAATCCATCTTCAGAATGGTTGAATAATGGTCATGGCATCAGCACTACAAAATGAAAGCAAAAAATAGTTTATTGATAGGATATTTTCAATCAGCAAGTTTGTTTGTTTGTTTGTTTGTTTGTTTGTTTTTGAAAACTTGAGGTCACTTGGGCTTCTAGTAACAAAGATGAATCTAGGTACACTCCCAGACCATGTACCTGCTTCTTCATGGGGAGCATGACCCCATCCAAAGTCCAATTATCAGAACTTGGGAACCACCCACCATGTCTCCATCTTGCCAGGATTCAGAGTAAACTGGCCCTCATTCAGCCCACCACCAAGTCCAAGAACAAGTCCAGGGTTTGCACAGCTTTTCCTGATTTAGGTGTTACAGAGAAGCAGAGCTGGGCATCATCAGCATACTGATGACACCTCACCCCAAATCTCCAAATGACCCCTCCCAATGTCTTCAGATAAATTTTAAACAAACTGGGACCAAGGTGGTAATCTGCTTCATCCAAGAGTACTTGTTTGTTGTCAATCAACGTTCTGCACTGTGCAAAATCTAAGATTTCAGGCAAATGCCCAGTTCAGTTTTAAATGGGCCAAACCATTTTTAAAGAACATCACACAAATACAGAATATTCAAATGCTGTACTGGTGACAAAAGTAAGCCAGCTGTATTCTGATTATTTATGCATCCATTCCCTTAAAGAAGTTTTATTTCCTTACATCTCACTGTAGACTACTTATTTATGTTTATGTGATTCATCCTCATGCACATAGCTGAAGTTTCAGAAACAAATTACTGTCTTGTTTGCTAAATATACACATCTCCACAAAAACAGCACGCCAAAGAATAAACTTAGCAAGAAGGTCTTACCCTCTGCAGGTATTCAGGATACATGCAGGAGATCGGGAACACTGCTATTATACTTCACATGTAATAACAAATGGAAACATTTCCTGAAAGCCAATTCCCATGAAGCTATTATATAGATACCCACGCTTGCCAGCTGACTGCCAGGAAGCTTTACATTTAACCTTCACAATGCATCTGAGGGGAAAGACTGCATAAATTATAATGGCACTCTCTAATGTCCCCAATATGAAATGATTAAGATGTAAATGAACATTTTTAAAAAGAACATTTGAGCTGTCACAAGCTAAAGAAATTATCTCCTGCAGATTTCCCTTTATGAAGCAGGCCAGTCACTAGCTCTTAGCACATAATGGGAGGCAAACATTTTCAGAGTATGGTAGTAGTCCAATAGAAGGGGGTTGCAGTTTATTCATTATTTCCATTCACAGGACAACAAGTGCTTGAGAATGCTACAGGAAATCCTGCTGGGCAAATTATAACAAGGTGCAATAAAAAGTATACTTTTAGTATACCTGTTCTGGAATGTCTTTTACAAATAGTAGCAGGATTAGCTTTGTGATACATTGCAGAGATTCAGTACAGATATGATCAGAAATAGTCTTTTGCTTTGCCACTTTTTCAAGCTGGTACATCACATTTGAAGAACTACTGTACTGGTGTTGTCTGTGATCTTTGATCATAGCTCCTGAAGAAGGAGCATTCCACACCAAAACATGTAGAGCTACAATAAAAAAAATTGTACCTGTGAGCACTGGAGTTTGTACTGTTCCTTCTATTACATAAAATAGTACAAGACCTCTCTTTCAAGGCAGTTTGTATAGCATCAGAAGAGTTTGGATTCTTGATTTTCACTGATGCAATAAACAGTTATATATGTGGATTGATTGCCAGCTACACAAAGGCTTCCGTTGGTGGGTTCCACTACTATGCTCTGATGGCAGCCTAAATATAGCAAGGGATTGCTGCTTTGTGTGGCTATGCCTCCAAAGCAACTTATTGACCCTTGCTGACCTCCAGGACAGCCTATAATACCCTTCCTGAGCAAAAGGTTACTTGGTTCACTTACGCTGCTTCCTCTTGGCCTAAGCCATGTTCCTATTTTTCATCTTTGCTGTTACTTGCCTCCCTGCACATTGCCCAATTCATCCTCTTTGTCAGCATCCTTATCTTTGTTTCTCCTACATTCACCTGAAGATTGATTATCTGATTATTTCTTCTAGTTCTATTCAGATAGTGCTTACCGCCATACTCCAAAAGAACCTCAGCTATTAGCTATACCTTCCTTAAGCAGCTTCTCAACTGACTGTCCCCATCCCCTTCCTCCAGAATTCAGAAGCAATAGGCAAATAATACCTAAAACTTAGGTCAACACATTCTCTATTTGTTGCAAGGGCAACCAACACATGTGTTCCAGATACTGCTCTCCATATGCTGTGAACCACTTCCCTTATTTCTGACAACTGGCTACCCTGGCTGGGAACAACAGAAAATGCAATCCACAACATTTGAAGGGCACTGCAATGGCTGCCCTGTATCAGCCACTGGAAGCACCAAAGCTAATCTGCTTCTCTCCCCTCCCCCCCTCCCCCAATTTGGCAACCAGAACAGGGATGAAGGCAGAGTCATGGCTATGGAAACAAAATTTAACCAGCAGCCCAGCTGAGGAAGTAGGAACTTTGGTCATTCAAACTTAAATCCCTTCTCAGTGTGGTCCTTCAGCAAAACAAGACACTAATGAGGGCATACTAACAACTACATGCAGTGCCTTTAGAGCATTAAAAAATGGGGATTATTTCAATCCAGGTGGTTTTGATGCAGTGGTATGGAAAATATTACACAGGTAAAGAATGAGCAGCAATGACATGGCATATTTTAATCAATCCTTTAAAACGAAAAAAGTTTGACCCCTCTCACTTGTTAACACATCACAAACTCCTGAGGACAGGAAGCTATAGCAAGGCCGTTATGGTGCCAGCCTGTCTGCAATACTTCCCATATCACCACATGATGTTATTACACTGGCAAAACTTAGTCATCAAGTGGACATAAAAGCTATATGCAGATCTGCTATCTAAGTAAGGTAAAAGTAAGGACCCCTGGAAGGTTAAGTCCAGTCACAGGTGACTATGGGGTGCAGCGCTCATCTCACTTTTTAGGCCAAGGAACCCAGCATTTGTCCACAGACAGCTTTCCGGGTCATGTGGCCAGCATGACTAAATCGCTACTGGCGCACAGAGGAATGTGAGGAGTGCCAGAGCACATGGAAACACCATTTACCTTCCCAAGTATTTATCTACTTACACTGGTATACTTTCGAACTGCTACATTGGCAGAAGCTGGGACACAGCAACGGGAGCTCACTCCATCATGCAGATTCAAACTGCTGACCTTCTGATCGGCAAGCTCAAGAGGCTCAGTGGTTTAAACTACAGTGCCACCTGCAGATCTGCTGCCTACTGGTTCCAAGCCCCAATCATGATAATGATAACGATAACGATAATTATAATAATATTTTTTTTATTTATACCCCGCCCTTCCCAGCCAAGGCTGGGCTCAGGGCAGCTAATGTAGGAACATGATGTAGGAACACATAAAGCAGGATCTCAACTAAACCACTGATGGGATCATGGTTTCTCACAACAGTCTAGGCAGGAACCATAGTTAGGCTAGAGGGGACAGTTTGCTTTCAGCATAAACACCTTGTCCATTTCTTAAAAGGTCTTCCTCTAAGGGTAGCCTTGCTCATCTCTGACCTCATACCCTATTATATCCCTGCTGTGACTTTCAATTCTATAAATTTCCCACTATCAGACAACTGAAGATAGATTTGCTCCCTATGTTCTCTCTTGCTGCACTCTCCACCTGGAACTCCTCCCAGAAACCCTTCAAGATTCCACATATCACCCCCCTCAAAATCCACCTCTGTCATGAAAATAAAATAAAAACCTAAATTTGCTTTGTTGTAGTCCCCAATATTTAACAGTATAATCTGCTTGGGCAGAATCCTGCTTGTGTTATCATACCTTCTTACTATAATATTAGCTGAGAAGTCACTCTTAAGAAAAAGTGTCACGATACACACTTTCTCCAAACTAATAGGAGTAGTAGTACCCAGTCAGCCATTCAGCCCAACAGAAGTATCCCTTCAAGGATATAGGTACTTGTAATGGCACACATCTGTGTACAGTATATGCATGGTGTTGTACTTAATAGAGCATGGCTCAAATTTGAGGATGAGGCTAAAATACCTCACTTTTAATAGAATCAATAAACTCTTTAATGCAATGGACCATAGCAAGCTTCTGAACTGGACCAAACATCTCAGTAGCACTTTGGGGGAAGCGACGCGGGGGGAAATTTAGGACACTGTTCACTGTTCCCACTGTCTCTGCATCTTCCTTTCTTGCTGAATATTACTGCTGCTCCTTTAAGTTAATATTAGCTATAGTTTGTCCAGATTCAGGGGTGTGGGTGCTTAATCTAAGATGGTACACAAGCCTGAAGTTCATTCTCTTAATGCCAAACAAGACCAATCTTTGTTGCATCTGTTTCCCAAATATCAAATGACAACCCTATAAATCAGTGATGGCCAAACTTGGCCCTCCAGCTGTTTTGGGACTACAACTCCCATCATCCCTGGCTAACAGGACCAGTGGTCAGGGATGGTGGGAATTGTAGTCCCAAAACAGCTGGAAGGACAAGTTTGGCCATCACTGCTATAAATGAAGCTGCTGATAGTTTATTTTATATATTCCCATATATGAATAACTTTTATCAGTAAATCTAAACAAAAACAAAAGGTTTCCAGCTACAGTTTCCCTGAAAACACTTTGTAGCTTTCATTAGCAATATCAGGTCCAAATAATGATTGAGCCACAGTGACCCATCTTGCCACAAAATGTGTAAAGTCAGTTATAGAATAATCCAGGAACACCAGCTTTAAAATTCACACAGATCTCAATATCTGCATTTTAGCAAAGGAATGAAGCTAGCTACAAGAAATGCATGCATTTTTGTCCAACTCCTGTGCTTTCAATGCAAACTGGAAAATGTAGATGAGCCAATTGCTTCAAGACATCTTATTAGGCCAGTAAATGCTACCTAATGCATTATACTCCATTTAAGAACAATAATCCTGCCAAGTATGCACAGTAGCTCAAACATAAAGATGACAATGCAGTGCCTTCCTCTCCAAAGCTATTTGGTATGTTTTTAAAAACCACCAAAACCTTAAAATTAAGCAAGGGCAAAAATGGAAAGCAACAATACAGAGAGGACATTGTTCACTGATAAACCATAAGGTCCTAATTTCAATTCCTGGCATCTCCAGTTAAAGAAGGGATGGTCAAGACTTTCAGGATGCTTCTCTACATCTGTACTACATATGGATCCTTGATATTTTTTTGGTTTACAGTATAAAAAGCAAAACAAAAAAACTCACTACCCCCCTTTTTGGAAAAGGGAAGGCTTCAAAAGATCTGAGGGAGCTCCACTGTAAAAGGCTTGTATATCACACATACCAAAAACACATTTTGTCAAAGCAGAACAAAATGAAGTATCAAAATAGTTATAAACGGTACTGTGCAAAAGTTCCAAACAGAAGTGCTTTTAAGCCCCAACCTTGGGACCACAGTCAACTAACCCGAAAGCTAACATCTAGAGCAGTGTTTCCCAACCTTGGGCCTCCAGCTGTTTTTGAACTACAATTCCCATCATCCCTGACCACTGGTCTTGCTAGCTAGGGATGATGGGAGTTGTAGTCCAAAAACAGCTGGAGGCCCAAGGTTGGGAAACACTGATCTAGAGGGAACCATAATACAGTGGTACCTCAGTTTACGAACTTAATCTGTTCTGGAAGTCTGTTCTTAAACCAAAAGCGTTCTTAAACCGAGGCGTGCTTTCGCTAATGAGGTCTCCCGCCACCAGTGCCCTTCCACCATTTGGATTCCGTTTTTAGACCAAGGTAAAGTTCTCAAACCGGGACACTATTTCTGGTTTTGCGGGGTTTGTAAACCAAATTGTTCTTAAACCGGACTGTTCTTAAACCGAGGTACCACTGTACCTCTAAACCAAGAAATATATGTTCCCCACCCTTCATTTACCTCAGTTTTAAAGAGCTGTTGCCTTCATTTCTTCCACTCCAAAATGGAAGAGGACAGCAGTGCTAAACATTACACAGATATCAACTGAAACTAAGCCACATGATCTACATAGTGAGAAGTCTGCATTTATTACACTTCCTGAAAATCTTCAAGTTGTACATTAAAAGTGAAAGTACTTCCCAAAATAATCTGTTAGGCTCCAGTTCATTCAGGGCAGCACACACATAACAAAAAGAAAATGAAACAGAAGCTAACAAGGTTCGATTTCATGGCTTCCTGGTACTGTCCTATCAAAGAATTACAAAAGTTTTTAACATTCTGGAAAACAAAATGAATGTTTGGAAATAAATTAAAATAATTGTTTCAAAAGATGGTCTTTTTTCTATTCTCGCTCAGCAAGTCTTTGAAAACAGTTGTAGGTAGCCAGGGAACACATTATAATTTCAGAATCAAGATTTTCATGGTTATAGAAGGTAAAGGCAAAGGGACCCCTGATCATTAGGTCCAGTCACAGATGACTCTGGAGTTGCAGAGCTCATCTCGCTTTATTGGCCAAGGGAGCCGCCGTACAGCTTCTGGGTCATGTGGCCAGCATGACTAAGCCGCTTCTGGCAAACCAGAGCAGCGCACGGAAATGCCGTTTACCTTACCACCAGAGCGGCACCTATTTATCTACTTGCACTTTGACGTGCTTTCAAACTGCTAGGTGGGTAGGAGCTGGGACCGAGCAACGGGAGCTCACCCCACTGTGGGAATTTGAACCGCCGACCTTCTGATCGGCAAGCCCTAGGCTCTGTGGTTTAACCCACAGCGCCACCCGCATCCCAGTGCCCACTGGCGTCTCAATAGAAGGTAGCTCGCCCTTAAACTACAGCTTAGGGCTGCTTTACTTAAGAAGCTCCTTCTTAAGTAAGTAACCAAACTGACATATTGAGAACATGGACTGTGCACATCCTGGCTAAACAGCATTTCCTTTAGTGCTTTTCCACTCATAATTTGCCTTCAACTGTCTCTGCTTCAATTTCAAAAGATGTCACTGTGAACAGAAAGCTGTGTTTTTGGCAAAGCAACAATGCATGAGGCATATATACAGTGCACTTACATTTGTAAATTACTTCTCATATATTTGAGCATATCATGAAACAGTCCTGTTAATTTGGCCAGTGATTATTCCTATTTATTGATGGCAAGCTGTAGGAATAGTGACTTAAGGCCATACTGGTGAGTTTAAGCATGGAGTTCTGCAGCTAAACCAGAGATTGGCAAGCTCCAATTCTGAGCCAGTATAGTACCTCAAATCACTTCATCACGAGCACAACTCAAGCCAGACATGAATATATGTTACCGAGTCAGACCATCAGTCCACCTCACAAAAAGGATATACTTATTGTTCACAAGAGAAAATGCTTCCATTGTCAAAGGACTTCTGCCTCACAGGACACTCAGCACATGACTTCCAAGAACAGATGCATAGTATCATATGGTTTTGCTTGCTTTTTAAAAACTGAGTGGTTAGGATTTTTCTATGGCACATTTATTCAAACCATTAATGATTGATTATGCTGCTGGGCACATTATTATGCATTTGGACCTTAAAACGGATCATTTCATACTAAAGTACAGTACTAGGATTAACAAAACAATTTGGCTGGTATCATTGCTTCCTAAAGCTTTTTTTCTATTTGTTGCTTTGCTACATCTATTCCTTAAAGTTGAGGTTGGAGACATTTCTTTTGTTGACTTTGGGTCTTAAATACTTAAACTGCAATGGGGTAATCTTTCAACGTATTCATAATATTTCTCTTACAATATCAAGACACAGAAACTCAGCTTTCCATTTCATAGGCTGAAACTACAAGTGCCGCCTTAGCAAAAACATCAAAGCTATGAAGCAAACAAAAGTTAGAATTGGAAATAATTTTTCACCATATAATCCCAACATTGTCATTTCATCGTTTTCTGTAACAATGTGGAGTTGAGTTACACCCTGCCTGCCAAGTATGTTGAGGTAACAAGACATTTGGAAACGTGATGAGATGTGACATGCCTGTAAATCAAGTTACTACTATCAGCTTGAGTTCAGTGGTTTAAGAATTTGGGAAATTTTGTCTGTTGTCTGAATAGCATTTGGGTCAAATATTTTTATGTTCTTTGGCTTCCTTCATGCTTTACTTTGTTATTCTGAGGATGATGGTGGTGACCACTATTTAGACCATTTTTCAAAGGTTTAGTGCAAGTGAAAAGCTTTCCTTTCAGGCTTTGAAACAAGTGACGGAAACTTCAGGCCCATGGGCCAGGAGTGTCCCTCCAGCCATCTCCCTAAAGCCACACCTCCTCTCCAGCCCTATGCACCCTCCTTAAGTGCTTTTGCCCACCTGGAATTTGTCTTTGAACCATGTTTACCTGAAAGGAAGATGGAGAAAAGGAGGGAGGTACGTGCAAATTATTAAGAGGTTTAGTTATAATCAAGTGGTATATATATTTAGTTTCATTATAATCAAGTGGTAAATATATTTCATTAAATAAATATGTATATTATACACACACAAAACCCCTGATTATTTGTGTTTGTTTGGAATGTAGCCTAGTCTACAAAAGAAAGAGTCACATCCATTGCTCCATCCACTTTTGGCCTCTGGCTCCGCCCAGAACTAAGGCTTAAAAGGGTTCCCCACCCTTGCTCTAAAGCAGAGGCAAATTTGTTTACTTTGCCCTTTTTTCCGGCTATTCTATATCTAAGGGCTGATCAATATACCCAAAATTATGATGCATTTATTTACAAGTTATAGTCTGCCTTTCAATCAAATGACTCTCAAAGCAGTTTACAAGCAGTTTTGGTTGCAATACCAAACACACACACACACACACACACACACACACACACACACACACACTCCTTGGTCCTTTTCATACACCACTTAGTATTCTGGACGGGGCCAGGCTGTTTTCCTTCAGGGGCAACTAGGAGCTTAAAGAGTCTTCCTTCTGGAAGTGAGGATGAAAACCAACTTCCTGCAGATTCTCTTTTTCTAACAGATGGGGCCAGGATGGTGTTCCTATATCATTTAAATGCATTGTGCCTATTTGCAAGCACTAGTACACTCTGAGACACTCCAGAATTTGCCCTCTAGATTACCAGAGTCAACTTTGTTCAACACTATATTTTAATGTTTCTGTAACATTTATACATATAAACCACTTAAGTGCCTATTTTAGCATTAAGTGGTATACAAATTAAACAGCAACCAGCTGAAGATATTAATTGCTCAAATGTTTGAATTGTGCTGCTTAATACTTCTGGAACCCAGGGAAAGGCAACAGTGAAGACTGACTTAATGCCAAAGGAAGTGTGCTAGTGGTGAGGGTCAAATGCTGGGAAATTTAGCCTACTGTTTTTAAAAATTATATTCACTTCATTTCACCAGCAGAATTAGGAACATTTAGCAGCACTTGACACAGCAGGCAACTGCCGGAGGAAAAAGAACAGAACAAGCGATCCATTCAGTGGGCAGCCTGTTCTGTCACAGTCCACTAGTAATGGATCAGTCATAGGGCAGATGCTACCTCTCAGCCTCAGATGCTTGGCTTCCTGGATATTTGTCAGTTTCAGAAGAGAGCCCTGAAGATTTTCTAGTAAGATGGGCATTCAGAACTACCGTGCAAATTGAAGCACCAAGGTTTTTCTTTTTCCATTTTGCAATTCTGCAAGAATGCAATGGTTCATGCTTATCATATACAAAATCCTGGTCCATCTCTCCACAGAAAGCTTGCCTAGCACCTATGCTGTTTTTTTAATTCAGTGTTAGGTGAATATTTTTATTCTCTCAGGCCTTTTAATGTTCTTAATGGTGCTATATTTTTGTTTTATGATTGAACAATCTTATAACTGCTTTTATATTTATCATTGTAAACTATGCTGGAAACGTCAACTGAATGATGGTATAAAATAAAAATAAAAAGGCACCAACAAATACATTTTTTTGTAATCAAACATATCTAAGCCAAACCTTTCTTCAAGTGAGCAACTGACTCCCAAGTTCTTTGTGCTGAAGTTTGAAGACAAGGAACAGCAGCAGAATCCTTCAGTTTCTTCCTTTATTCATAAGGTAAAGGTAAAGGTACCCCTGCCCGTACGGGCCAGTCTTGACAGACTCTAGGGTTGTGCGCCCATCTCACTCAAGAGGCCGGGGGCCAGCGCTGTCCGGAGACACTTTCGGGTCACGTGGCCAGCGTGACATCGCTGCTCTGGTGAGCCAGAGCCGCACACGGAAACGCCGTTTACCTTCCCGCCAGTAAGCGGTCCCTATTTATCTACTTGTACCCGGGGGTGCTTTCGAACTGCTAGGTTATCAGGCGCTGGGAACGAACAACGGGAGCACACCCCGCCACGGGGATTCGAACCGCCGACCTTTCAATCGGCAAGCCCTAGGCGCTGAGGCTTTTACCCACAGCGCCACCCGCATCCCAGTTTCTTTCTTCAGTTTCTTCCTTTATTCATAACCCAGCACAAATGCAACATAAAAGCCAAGGCATATTTGTGGAGTTGTGCTTCTCTCTGGAAAAAAAAGCTATGTCCCAAAGAAAGCAGGAAGTCAGAACCTGCATCCTGCAACAGTCCACCTCATAACTGTCACATACTTCCTACTCATGAGGATTCAGGGACTTGCAGATCTGTCTGTTTTCCAGTGAGGTGGCCAAACTGCAGTATCTGAAGCAGAACAAGACTACTGTAATACCAGAGAGGCAAACAGAAGTCAATTTTAGGCAGGCAATCCAGGAAGAGACAGTAAATGTGCTGGGGGAGAGACAGAAGAGAACAGACACGGGTTGCAGGAATATCAGAAACATGGGGAGGGGAAAAGGTTTGCAGGGCACAGAATCGAAGCAGGAACATACAGGAGTGAAAAGGAGAATTTATGAAATGCAGCATGCCTGTTGCTGCATAAAAGCATCTGCTAACAGGAAGGGGAAATTTATATATAGACAGGAAAGGGCAGTGACCAATCACAGTGTGAAGAGGTGTAACAAGGCAAAGAACTGGCAAAGCTACTTGGGCCCCAGGAGGCCCATGTTTTTCCACACCGATATAGTGTATGAAGGAACAAGACAACAACCTAGTGGCAGAAAGCAGTTGTTTTGAGTATGCCTATGAGCCCAACAATAGCAGGATATATTTCAAGCTACTGTATTTTCTACTTCGTCTATTTTTAAAAAATAGACCAGTAGTTTAAATTGGTATGTTATGCTAAATTAAAAAGGTCATCTTTAAAAGGCCGTTCAACAATTTTTCAATGTAATTATAGACTGAAAAACAGAATGACACCAGTATAGATTTTCAGGAGCAGTTTCCCCCCCCCCACACTTTTTTAAGAACAAGAACCAACCTTCAACCTTCAATCCCAACCTTCAACACTAGCTTGACTTTTCAAAGAAGCTTAGCCAGCATATGTCAGAGGCTACATGCATTTTTTCCTTGTAGTACAGAAGCTACTTCCCCTTATTACCGTGCTGGCACCAATCTTTATGCTGCATCAGTAATTGTATAATTGTACAGTTTGTTTCAACTGTGTTCTGTTTTAATCTTCTACGCATTGTATACTAGCAAATGAAATGGTAAAACTAACTTGACTGGATTGCAGAAGTGCTTTGGCCATTTCACTTTGAAGGAAGCCCAAGCTAACAACACACCAAGTGGACTCTACTAAAGTTCTATGTAAATCCGCTGTCCTGCTACTCACAGTAGCCAAAAAGATGCTTCCTGGAAGAGCACGTGAACGGCAAGAATACAATAGTCTTTCAGCAACTGGTACTGTTTTTAACTTCTGACTTTTATTGGTAATTTAAATTTAGTTTTTATATTTTTGTAAACTGCTTATAGGTGTTTACAATGAAGTGGTGTACAAATTTTGTCAAATAGAACAAAATATTGCCTCTAACATGGTGGTTGTATATACTTATCACAGTTAATAGCTGTTGATGGATCTGTCTTCTTCCATTAATTTGTCTATTTCCCCTTTAAAGCCTCTCAGCTGGTGGCCTTTAATGCAGAGACAGTAAATTCCAGAAATAACGCTTTGCGGTGAAGTGCTTTATCTGCCATGAAATTAGCAATCAATTTCATTGAATGACCACAGTTCTTCTGACTTTCAAGTATTATTGGGAAAATGAGAAAAAAAATCTATCCACTTTCTATAAACCATGCAATTTTTTATACCCTCTACATTTATAACACAGCACTAAGAGCAATCGTTGCTTAGTGAGAAGTTTTTCTTCCTATAGGTGACAAAAAAGGAAACCCCTGTCTCATTTCCTCGAACTAGTTTGAGAAAGTACAAGACAACCAAGTACAGAATAAAATGAAATTAAACACATAAGGCAGAATTTAATTGCAATTTCAGATTTCCCAGCTGAATTTAGATTGTATTAGTTTAAACTGGAACTTTGTGTGCCTTCCTTTTTTTCATTCACTTATCTTTTTTCATCCAACATCTGCCTGCAGTATGTTACATCCCACACATATCCCCCATATTCCTGGGGAAGGAAGCACATGTGAGGGATGTATAATATGCCTTATTACAAACAGAGCAGCTTGCACATTACATATTTTTAACACAGCATGGGCTTCAACCCCAAAGCAAAGCCTTGTATGAGCAATATGTGGTTCTGACGTCAAATAACTGAACCACATAAGAACTAAAAATACTGCTGTTGGTAACGGAATAGTTAACATGTAACATGTAACCATGGCTAAGAATGAATAAATGAGCATGTGGGTAAAAATTGCAGACACTATGCGCGCTCTCTCTCTCTCTCTCCTCCCCCCCCCACCTCCAGTCTTGCTGCTTCTCTACCTAGAGCTAAGCCATGATTTGGCTTAGTGCTACATCTGAAGCAAGACTCACAGTTTTGCTCCAGCAAAGAATAGGTTGTAGCCAAGATTTGTTTACTGCTCGTGGTTTGTCTGCAACAATATGAACCACCAGCCTTGTTTCATTCATAACGTTAAGCCAAACCATGGCTTAGCTCTAGGTAGTGCAGCAACAGCAAGACCAGCAGAGGAACGAAGCCAGGACAATTATCGCTGTGAGGTATATATATGCTCATTCACTCATACTTAGCCACGGTTTGGTTGAGTATTATGGCCCCCCGCATAAGGGGGGGGGGGATGCTTGTATACACAGCTCTGTGCCCGCTATGGTGTGTGGTACCTGCAAGACCTGCCTAGCTCAACAGTGCTAGCGTATGGTGTAGCAAAAAAAAAAGGTTGTGTTATCCTGAATTAAACTATTAGTTATCACCAATAAGCCAAAGATGTAAGTAACCAGACTAATCAGAAAATACAAGTAACTGGCTTGTGACTTTGCACATGTTCTTTTTCACACCCCCAAATTCTGCTTTCCTGGCGATATATGCCTCTGTCAAGCTCCATCAGCATCTCTAATAGCATTTTTTTACTCTACTATGTGCTCTGGATTTGCAGCTTCAAAACATGATTTTTTAAAAAAAATTTCTTTAATGTCATATTTCAGTATTTCTAGCTAGTTCTGGAATGGGTCCCTTACCTATTCATTTTGGATTGACTTGCTTGATATTCAATGCAAACGAGCACAAGGGTGATATTTCCTTTGAGGGAGATAGGTGGTGGTGGTGGTTATATACAGCAGACACATTGCTATAAAAAGGCTGGTTTTGTAATTGCTACTGAACATTCTGATACATATACAAGACACAGAGTACTGAAATACTGTCAGTTCTCCAAATACATGAACCAGAAACTAAAAAGATTAAAATAGTACTGTCAAGAGCGTTTTTTTAATGGTTTCTCGCAAGTACATTTTGGAGAGTGCAATAACTGCCTGTAATTTCAGGTGCCTGGTGTCAATGCCTGTGAGGAGAACATTCTACCTGACACCAATGCTGGAAGGGTCCATGGAGAGGGGAGTGGTGAGCACTTTGTTATTCAGCTTCTATTGCAAATCCCTTCTAAACATATTTAGGGAAGTACCAACTCAGAGAGGTGTGTGATACAGAGGATGTGTGACTAGTCAGTGGGAAATAAAAGGGGAGTCGCACTAGAGCAGTGTTCCCCAACTGGTAGGTCATGAAGCATGTGTAAGTGGGATGCAGGCTTTATAAGGAAACCCAAAATAATTATTGCTTGTAATCCTTAACTGGTATGATAAACACCTCTTACATTTTGTTTTGTTGGCATATTATAATGATGTGCTGACACTTGTAACCCAACTTCAGAAAGGCTCAAGTCTTATATTTTAACACTTGGGGACCACCTTCTGGTTCAAGAGCTAAGGTTCAAATTCTATGTAACAATAGGTTAAAAAAAGCGTAAAGGACCCCTGGACAGCTAAGTCCAGTCAAAGGCGACTATGGGGTTGCTTTCAGGCCAAGGGAGCCGGCATTTGTCCATAGATAGCTTTCCGCGTCATGTGGCCAGCATGACTAAACCACTTCTGGCGCAACAGAGCACCATGACAGAAATCAGAGCACACGGAAACACTGTTTACCTTCCCACCACAGCGATATCTATTTATCTACTTGCACTGGCGTGCTTTTGAACTGCTACGTTGGCAGGAGTTGGGACAGAGCAACGGGAGCTCAACCTGTGATGGGGATTCGAATTGCTGACCTTCCGATCGGCAAGCCCAAGAGGCTCAGTGGTTTAGACCCCAGCGCCACCCACATCCCTCATGTGACAATAAATCAATGGGTCGCTATACTAAGTAAATTTGGATTTGTGGGTTGCCATACCAAAAAGGTGGGAACTGGAGAAACCATGAAGGGTTCAAAGTCTTCACTACTGAGCAGTGAGTCACTGTTGGAAAAAAAGTTGATCCTATGAATCAACAAAAACTTATTCCACCTTACCTTGTTTTTCATTCAGGGCCCTAAAAATGTTTATAACTCTTTTCACATTCATTCCCCTGATGGCATGGCCAACTGGCATGGACACTACACATAATTGGTATGATGCATAATGTATTTGAACCTGCAACACTCATCCCACATGCTCCATTGTTGGAAATAATGGAGAAGAGGGTAACAGAAACAAAATGCTGGGTCTACCCAAATATTATTTCAGTGAATTCTTCACTTTATGCAAAACATTTTTAAGCAACTTACATACATAATTAAAAGCCATCAAGTTTAGCAATAGAACAATAAAACCTAACCAAAGAGGGAGAAAGAAACAGCAAGAAACGTGATGCTCACCATCCCTCAAAAGTCTTAACCTTGCACCAAATGGATATTAACATCTGCGTCATGCAGGCCTCACTAGGAGAGCATTCCATAGACAGGGGATCACAACCAAAAAGGCCCTGTGCTTTATTGGCACCCTCCAAACACTACTTCATATAGTTCATTTTGATAAAACAGAGGAGAGCCTCTTTCAATTATTAGAAATGGGACTTGAGATATAGCCAGTTCTTAGCCAACTATCTTCCAGTGCATCTGTAGATGATATGGCTTTCTTGTATTATCCATTCCAATGAAACACTAGCAGTCCCAGCTTATATCAGTTGTTTAAGACAACTCAGAACTATTTTCTACTTGCTCATATGATAACTACTGTAAACAAGAATGATACAATAATAAATGATTTTGCTAAAAATAAGTGTATCTGAATCTATCAAACTAACCTAAATAAAAGGCAGATTTTATGTTTGTCTGAATTAGGAGTGTTCTAGGGAAAAGTCCCAGCAAAGTAAGAGGCTCCAGATTTACCACATTTCATTATGGGATCATGTAGAAACAGGGATATTTCACATTTGAAATGGAGGAAGTACAGAGTTCCCTACAGAATGATGCAAGCATAAGAGAATCAATAACTGGTTGTGGCTGAAACACCCTGAAAGTTTCTTGTCTATGTAGAGGATTGTCATCTAGGAATAACTGAGACTATCTTTAAATCTATTATTAAATGTCCAGCAATTACAATCTAAATATAAGGGACTACAAGTTCAAGATTGTTATGTTTCACAAGTCAATTCTCTGGAGCCACGATTGCCCCAAGAGATTATTGCTGGAGTGGCAAGGCATTCACTAAACTATCACATCTACAGAATAAAAGTACTGATTGTGGAAAACCTAAAACATTGAAAAAAGAAACACAATGCACCATCCATTCTTTGTTTTCAGCGTTCAGTGAATCCTGCTTAGAATTCTTAAAATAGAATGAGGGATTGTCTGGAATTTAGAAAATTCAATACAATTTTATCGCCCACAAAAACAAATGGGAGGAGTAGAAACAGAGTAAAAAAAAAAAAGAAAGATAGAGGGGGCCAGATTTATATGAAAATCCACTATGAAAACTGCAGCAGAACTGAAGAATGATTTAGATGCTTAAAATAAGATGAACACATTATTCCAAGAGAGAGAGACTGAAAATAATTATTAACTTGTCTTCCCTTTAAAAGATGGCTGCATCTCAGTAACTGTTCCCATATGACTCTTTAGTTTCACATGTACAGTACTCATTTGTCTACTCTTGGAGAATTTACTTCCTTTTAACCCCTGCCCTTCAAAATATTAGCCTGAAAGGCGGGAGGCTTCTATCAGTAATAAACAATTACAATTAACAGTACTTGGAATGAAACTGATGCAAATATCACTCAAATATACCCATTAGGCTATACAGTATATGACTTCTCTGGCCATGGAAAGAAAGGCTGGTTTGCAAGCAACTCTTTAGTTATGGGCCACAATAAGAGATTATAAATTAGCAACATTTTTAAGATAATGCAGCTTGTTGTTTGAAAATACTTTCAGAAGGAAAACAATTTGTCTGGAACTAGCATAAAGAAGCTACCAGGGCAGGCTGAAAAAGTACAACTACTATATGCACTTTGGTTTCTCTCTCTTTCCCTTTGAAGACATAAAGGATTACTAAATTAAAAGAACACTTGCAAATAAGAACAAATTCAGGGAAAGTGTTCTAATACTATATTTACTTGAATCTAATGCTCACCTTTTTTGGCCAAATTACATTGCAAAAATTAAGGTACACATTATATTCAATGGCACATTTACATTCGCCAGCAAATACTTTTTTGGGTTTCAAGGTTCTGAAAACTGAGGTGTGCATTAAATTCAATGGCGCATTGGACTTGAGTAAATACAGTATGTAGCAATTTCCAGAGGGGTAGCAGTTCTTGAACTTTTTTTGTAACACATAATAATAATAATAATAATAATAATAATAATACCTATCTGACTGAGTTGCCTCAGCCACTCTGGGCAGCTTCCAGCAGTCACTCTCAGCTTAAGGTTCCTATATATATTGTTGGACTACAACTCCCATCAGAATGGCCAGTGGTCAGGGATTAGGTAAATTGCAGTTTAATAACATTTTGGTACTCCACGATTAAGAAAGGCTGTCTTAAAGACTAAATATATAATCAGAAGTGTCAGATTCTTCATTGTTACTCCTAATATGCAGTGCCAGATGAAGCCATGCTGGTGTATCAACCCATAATTTTCTCATTAATAATGGTTTCAGCCAAATAACATTGAATTTGCATTAAGCTGCCAAGTCTATAGGTCTCTGGACCAGATGAAGGGTAGTACTCAAATTTAATAAATAAAACAAAACAAAACAAAATAAAATAAAAATTCAGTCCCTCTTCCAGCCATCTGATAACAGTAGCTTATGCATTTTTGTTAATTGATAACTATGGACAAAAAATACAATGCTGGAGATCTGCCATCCATATGCATGTTGATTTTGTGTATTATTTATGTGAAATATTTATCTAAGGGTTACCAAATACCATAGCGGTTCATAACAAAAAACACAATAAATCACAATGTTTTCCAAAATGGAATCCAGTACTGTACTGCCCATGAGTCAACTAATCCTTCTGGGAAAGCTTACAGAAATAGGAGAGTTATTAGTATCAGATGAAAGGTGTACCTGTACCATGTTGGAGTCCATCTAACTTCAATGGGCAATGTGCTCTACAAGGCAGGAGCCACTGGTGACTGTAATGCACTGTGCTAGACGCTGTAGTTTTAGAGACATGCAGCGGATCATTTGAAGGAGGTTTATGGACCACTGGTGGTCCACAGACCAAAGTTTGGGAACTCCTGACCTAGTGTCTAGGAAGATGGCCTGTAGTCCATCCAAGACACGCATGATGAAAACGAAAAAGAACATTACCGAGGGTGAGAAAATGAATAGATATACAATAAAAGGCACATAAATTTGCAAGAGTACAGTGGCTCAGAAAAGACCTTGCCAAAAAATAAATTGATTTAAGAAATATATTGAAGGAGATGTGGTAAGGTTGTGCATAGGAGGCAATACAGTTATGAAAATGGCAATTTACTGGAAAGCAGAATTACAAATTTAGCATTATGTTTTATTTCAAAATCCTTTAACAACAAATGAGAAATTTTGCATACTGACAGTAAATTGGAATTTGTCAGTGCTCTGCTATTCCTTTGTTTGCTCCAACTAGTAATTTAAAGGAAACACTGCTAGATGGTCTAATTGACCCTATCCTTGTCTCTCTCTGTTGGTGTCTATAATTAGACAAAACTCAGCACAACACACCACCCAAAACAGGCCTTTTTCAGAGCCACACCCAATCCACTACTGCCAGTTTCAGATTTTCTTCTTTCTCAATACAGGAATAAAGTTTTATGTGATTCAACGAAGAGAATATTCAAAGCACTTTATTTCTTCAAATACTGCCACAAATACAGCATTAATGACAAAAACAGAATTTTAAAAGCTACATTTCATACTTTCATCTGTTCCAACACTCCTACAGAAGCCATCTACAACTACAATAAGAACACTTGCAAAACTTGCAATACTTTTGTGTAAATTAAAATAACGATAGTTTTTTAAAAGGAATAAAAAATTAATATCACATAATAACAGAAATGAGATATAGGCAGTTTTAATCTTAGTAATGTATAACCAACATAGTGTTTTTGTGCAGAAACTAAATTGCATTTAAGTCAGAAATTGACAACTGACAGCATGCGAGTCCGATTGAGCCCCAAATCAACTTGATCTGTGCTCTAGTTAGCACCACTTTTTAATCAGATGAATTGAAAAGAATGCAGATTGATTGAAGGAAGAGACTATGGAGTAGAGGGAATGTGTGTCAATATGACATTCAAAGTTACCATGACAGTTTGGGCCCACTTTTCTAATCTAAGTAAATTAAATGCAGCTGACAATGTTCGGCATTTAAGGGGTGGGGGAACAAATCAACACATCAATGTATGATGAGACTTGGAAACTGAAATATGAGAAGGATCTCAGGATTCTAAGTTGTGGTGTTGTGATAGGTGAATTGCATACTAGGATTTGTAGTTTAAAAAAAGATATGATGAAAATGAAAGAGTGATGTAGAAATGATAGCACAGCAGTACACAAGCCATATTGGGATGCAGTGGTACCTCGGGTTACAGACACTTCAGGTTACAGACACTTCAGGTTACAGACTCTGCTAACCCAGAAATAGTACCTCGGGTTAAGAACTTTGCTTCAGGATGAGAACAGAAATTGCACCGCGGTGGCGTAGTGGCAGCGGGAGGCCCCATTAGCTAAAGTGGTACCTCAGGTTAAGAACAGTTTCAGGTTAAGAACGGACCTCCAGAATGAATTAAATTCTTAACCTGAGGTACCACTGTACTGCATTGTAGCCAATTTTAGTCATACTTAGAGCAGACCCACTGAAAGTAATGAGCATAACTAACTTAGCAGAACCTTTCATTTCAATGGTTGTTTGAGTAAAACCTAGTTGATACAGCCTCTCTCACACCATCACCACCTCAGGGTTTCTCACTCCAAAATCATCAGATATGCCCACATCCAAACAGCAAAACAACTGGAACAACTTAGTCAAGCAATCTGTTGTGCTACAGTGAAGTTAGACCTCCAAAATAAAATTTCATCTTTACTACCAATATCATATTGAATAATTATGTCAATGAATATTTCTTTAAAAGTCAGAATAAACTTCTAGATCACTGCCAGTTCACACGTCTTGGCCTTAGTCCTAGAGCATTATTGTACAAACAGCCTCATCTCATCCAACTAGATCTTGTATTTAGCATTCAAATTAGCATTGCACTTACATGATGAATGTATTGATATTACCAGAAATTCAATTTCAGTGGGAGTTAGGGAAACTAGAGGATCTTTACTTGAGAATATAAACCAGTGGCATAATTCAGTTGACCTACCATGATCTGTTTTGGAACTAAGTTTATGCCTAGCAGAGCTTTCTCTTAAAAATATTGCTACAACAAATGATTGCAGAAGAGGATAATTGGCACCATACTCATATGTAAAAAATAATATATGTGAAGCATAAATTAACTTAAGTACAAATTAGCTGGTGTCAATAACAAAATGAATATTGCAGTTCAAATTATTCTGCATATTCTAGCAGCAGTTTTCCAGCAGTAATGGGACTGCATTCTTCCATGATTATGTCATTCACTACTCCACACACAAAGTTCTATGGCATGCATCCAATGAATACAAACCACTGTGATACTGAAAGAAACAGTCTAAAACCCACCACATTTTGAATCATAGTGTTTGGGGCTGACAGACATCTTTGAAGTCAGACCCCAGCCCTTAAACAAGACCAGTACAGTATATTGAAACCATAGCTGATAGTTATCTCAGAAACTTTTAACAAACTGTGCAGTCTGGCAAAAGCAGCTCTAGAACCTCCTTTGGTAATTAATTCTTCTTCTAAATTAAATCTGTCCAGACATGTTTCTTCCCTATATTTGACCTAATACTTAACCAGTTGAGATCAGTGAAGATTATCACCTCCATAAAATTTTCCTCCCATGAGTATGCATTGAAAATGATTCCTCGTGGAGAAAGATTATACTGGCTGAAATTGGTTATCTAAAGAAAGTCACACACACAAGAGGACAGGCAGGAAGCTAATATCCTGCTTGTGCATACTTCCTGAAAAATCCATTTAGATGACCAATCTCAACTTAAAACCCCTCCCTTCAACATAAGCCTTGATGAGAAACATGCAAGCAATACTCTCATCAATCAACACATTATAAAAGCTTGCATAGAGTAAAAGGGGTACATGTCAAAGGACTTAAGGAAGCAGGGGTGCCAACTTTAATAAAATATTGGGGAGCAGGTAAGCCCCACATAATTGATTACAAGACACACACATCATTTGAATGGCAATGCCCATCAATGGCGGGCCCCCCCTCAAATATCTTATTTGTGGGGGCAAAGGGATCTTGGCTCCTAGGAGTTGGCTCCTATGCTAGGAAGGTAGACATTAACTTTAGCATTCAGCACAACAGTATAGCTGAAAAATAAGACCCCAGATGAAACACGCACTGACGCAAAAAATCCAAGGCATGTACAACCATTTGAGAGGCAAATGATCATAGTCCTGCCAACACCATTATGTCCCCCACAGCAAATAAACCTACAAATGGAAGGTGTGACATCCTGGGAGCAGTTGATTAATGCACACAGTGGGAAGGTGAGTGAGCTGGAAGAAATTAAAAAGCACAAGAGGTAGAGACACAAATATACATGCTCCCTGACCAGCACTCAGAAGCAGCAACCATCCCATCCATACTGCTACCAACAAGCATCCCCTCTCTTCTTATACAGATGTAGGCATCCATCACTCCAAGATCTGCACACAATAGCACACAAGTACTGCCATATCAGCAGAACTGAATGATGGCGCACTCTGTGTGCTACACCAACTTAACACACTATTCAGGGAGCGCTGGGTCTTTTTAGAATACTGCCACTCAGTCATGGCATCAGTTTATCACTGCTCCAAAACAAAACAAAATGGACAAAAGGCCAGAAACATATGCATGGTGTGAAGAGGTAGATAATGAGTGTGCAGCATATTACAGGCTAGGCTCACTGGAGACAACAAAGAGTATTGGCCTGACTGTAATTGCTGCCTTTGGCTGTGTTATCAGTACTTATAGACTCCCTCTATAACAAGAAACATGAAATCTAATCCCTCTGCTACTAAACTTCATTAGCTTCTCCTACTGCCTTTACACATCTCTATTTACATTAAGAAAAGAGCAAACAACTTTTCTGGAGCAAATCAACTTTGAACAATCTAAGAAGAACGAATGACAAAGTATACAAGGATAGGGAATTGAATCCAGATATTCAGTTTTATATCTGCTACACACTAACCAACAAACTGTCTCAATATCACAAAGAGTGAATGCTGCTGTTCCCATCACGGAAGTTTTGCTTACTGTGCTGATCATGATCTACAGCACTGGTCTTCAACTGTGGCTTGGGACTCACTACTGGGACAAAGGTGATCAAACCAGCAGCATTACCATCGTAAAATATAAAGGGGGGGAAGGTCCCCAAGTGCATATTTTGGTTAAAGGTGGGTCCTAGGTTTGGAAAAGCTAAAGAATCTAGAGTGGGAACAGGCTGTTCTTCCCAAAGTATCATCATTTTTGAAATCTTTCAATGGTGTTACCCTGACTCTGATGAAAAAGCCCGGTGTATATACATCACCCCACCATGAAAACAGAAAAATCAAGGGCCACCTGGCTCTCCTGAGTTTTCCTGCACAATCCGCAAGTAGTGAGGGGAAAGTAGTTATAGTCAGCATCAGGTTAAGTTATAGATTCAAGATAAATGAAAGAGGATAAGGATTTGCTAAATTGATTATGGAAATGGGAATACAAAAAGGGGAGGTGTGAGGAAGTCAAGGAAATAAGCAAATGAGTTTAAAGACATTGAAAAATGGATTTGTTTTTTTAAAAAAATTCTTAGTTATTTGTGTTTTATATATTGTATTTTCTTTTTTCTTTTTTATGTACTTTTTGGTAATTCTTGCATGTTTGTTGTATTTTTCTTGTTATTTTTTCTCTCTCGTCTATGTCTTCTTTTTATTTTGTAAATCTCCGTTTTTATTTCTTCTATTCTGTAAACTTATTTTTTTTGTAAAATGCTAATAAATATCATATATATATATATATATATATAGAGAGAGAGAGAGAGAGAGAGAGAGAGAGAGAGAGAGAGAGAGAGTGTCAGCATCATGCTTTATTAAAATACCTCCTGAATACTGAATCCTTTTGAGGACACTTACTTCTTCTTTCCCATCCTTTCCAACATTACTAAGCAGTTGGAAGAAGCTAGGACAAAGGGTGAAAAAGGAGCTGTGAATGGAGGGGAGCACTTTCCTCATCCTTTGGACCCCCTGGGAAACTCAACAAACCTGCTGGGTGTGGAGAGTGCAGCTGAATGACTAATTTCTATACGACATAATATATTAAAAATATCTCTAAGGGGTGTACAAAAAAGAAGCATCAGCAGCCAATAATCAAAAAATCAAAATAACATTGTAAAAGGAGCCAGCCATGGAAATTCTGTAAAGCCACCTCTTTTAAAGATGCTGAACACTTCTAGAAAAAAGCTGGTCTTGCTTATATTAGAAAGATGACACAGCAATAAAACAGGAATGGGTTTCCAGAAGGTTTATTCAAGGAAGCCGTATCCAAGAGTACATTTAAATGGGCATGAGGCCACTAGCTAAGTAACATGGGCAGTAGCTTCAGTATGCCATGCCTCTATTATGATAAATCTCAGAGGTTTAGTTAAATAAAGGAGCCAGCAGTTATTTCAAAATAGAGTTGTTTTTACCAGAAGGACAGCTTTAAAAGAATTTTCAGCAACACTGAGGAAATATGTTCATTGACTTTAGGATGGGTTCTGATAATTATGTTGATCCTAGGGTATACAGTGGTACCTCTAGATGCAAACGAGATCCATTCCAGAGCCCCATTCGCATCCTGAAGCTAATGCAACCCGCATCTGCGCGGGTCGCGATTCACCGCTTCCGCAGATGCGCGCAACGTCATTTTGAGCATCTGCGCATGCGGCAAAACCCAGAAGTAATGCGTTCCATTACTTCAGGGTCGCCACAGAGCACAACCCGAAAATGCTCAACCCAAAGCTACTTCAACCTGAGGTATGACTGTAGTTCTCTCTCAGAGCACTCTGTCAAATTTGAACATGTGCAGTCACAGTCTAGGATACAATTATGTGGGTGCTTTCTTCTAAAATCAACAGTGGTTAGCTACACAATTCTGTGCAGGATACATCTCCAGACATTTTCTATAACTCTAGTAGTCTATATAACACATTGCTTTCTCAGCATATAAAGAATGGTTGTACTACCTTCACAAAGCAATAGAAGCCCACAAGCAAGCAAAATTCCTAAATCAGGCATGTTCAAGGTCTGTTTCGGGGGCCCAATCTGGCCCGCTGGTCAGTTTAATCCAGCCCCTGTGGCAGTTCATTTCCTGGGGTAAAATCCTAAAAAACCTCCACAACTTCAGTTCTAAGAAAAAGTCAACAACTTTGGGGTAAACTCATAAAAAAGCTCAACTACTTCAAAGGTCAACAACTTTGGTTGCCCCTTTGGTCGGCCCTCACGGCCTTTCACTTCATCAAATCTGGCCCTCTTTGAAAAAAAGTTTGGACAACATTGTAGATGAATTGTCTTGGGTGAGTCTAAGCGTCTCACAATGAAACAGAAAGTCCTGATTCAGCCTTGCTTCCAGTGATGGATGGTGGCAAAAGGAAAGTGTGTGTGTGTGTGTGTGTGTGTGTAGTAAGTATACTACCCTATACCCATAGAAATAATGCAGAATACCAGCCTTTATTTCCTGTTTCTTCAGAGACAACAAATGTTTGATCAATATATTAAAATACACACATCCACACACACCTATGTAGGAACTCATTTCCAACAGGAACTCTTGCATAAAATGTTAAGTGTTTTCCCCTCACCCTCCCCTCCAACAGTGGATCAAACATGATGGGTGCCTGGGGCCAAATATATTCATAAGCTTGAGATTCAATTGCATAGACACTATATGCTATATTTGGATCTCAATATCTGAAACAAAAAAAAAAAGTTAGTGTAAAGTATTTTAACTTCTTGATTCCTTGATAAATATTGCCACATATTATGCCTGGCCCTGACCAAGTATCAGGCATGAAGTCCTCAGAGGGTGAACCAGACACCCCAGGGGTCAAGGACCTTGAGGAGATAGCAGAGTTCACTGGAACCAGTGCTGAACAGTGTTTGAAACTGGGGTAAAAAAGCTAGGAGCCAAATGGCTTCTGGAACCTGGGTTGTAGGAGCCAAAACAGAATGTCTAGTTGCCATGGGTGGGGCAACATTTATAATTTATTATTCTGATATGCATGAATTAATAAGCAATTCACGTGACACATTGTTAATATCACATTTTAGCAGAAATTGTTAATGCATGTTTAAGTTGGTGTTGACAATAAAAATATTAGTGCCATACTTCAGTTTTCAAAACACTCTACTCTTTATTGTTAGACTTAACATATTGTCTATCCTTAACATATGCTTCAAGGCTTCAAAGTATGTACCTTTCAGTAATCCCGGAGTGTCAGCCAGGCACAAAAAATGAAACCCAGACTTTTTGAGGTGCTAGCAAACGGAGCATCTTTAGGCGCAAAAGGCGCCTGGTGCCCTGCTTGCCGAAGACGTCCCTAAATAGGCTTCTGTGGAGAGACCTGATGAAGAATCCTTGGAGAAGAGGAGCAGAACCACCCTCCAGTCCTCAGGAACACTAGCACCCAAGTTCAGGCTGAAGAGCAATGACATGCATAGCGTGTCGCTGTTACTCCAGAGTCACTGTACAGCCCATAAGTAAGCAATCCTTGAAACATTTCCATCACCAGCAGCTGTGGTCAGAGTGGGGTCTAGGAACCAGAGCATATAAGGTTTCTCTTCTTGAGTTTTCCAGTTTCTGGGAACACCACAGGTCTCTGGATCTTTGTTCCCGATTCTAATGCCCCCTCCTTGCTGTGCTGTACCTTCTCTGAACTCTCTGTGATACTGACTTTGGGTAGTTGCCTGATCTTGCCTCTGGGTCTTGTTTTAGACCTAGACAAATTATCTATGTCTGATCTTACTGTGTTTGGACTGTGCTGTAGCCCTCAACCTGCCTTCATTGGTGGGTGTTTTGGTAAGAGACTTATACCTCCTGGGACAAAGGGTACTTATAGCAGCACATCAGGTAATGTATGCATTTTCATTCTCAACTAGCATTTTTTAAAAGTATTTTCCTACCCTATTTCAACTCCTATAAAGCAGATGCATCTGACAAAAGGATCATGTCCACAGTTTGAAACAACCTCAATTTTACTAATGACGAACTTACAATAACTAATGTATGTCCAAAGTCTATATACAGTACTTTTATCAAAAATTAACACTGATCTTTACTCAGTATGCTATCCTAAGGATGAGTAACCCAGTTTACAGATCATTAGCAACATATAAAAAATATAAAAGTATAAAAGGGCACTTTTAAAAGAGAGAACTTTGCCACATTATCTTCCTCAGACTCAGGCTTGCCTAACTTGCAGCAAATTTCCCACTTGTTTTAATGACTGTAGACTCCACTGCATATATTTGTGTCTTGGAATGGCAACAGCCATTTGCAAATTCTTCCTCTAGAAAATGTAATACAGACTGGTTTCCTCTACTGGTGTTGCAAGTTCACTTGATTTGGAAAATATTTAACAGCTGCCCTGTGCTTTGCCCCTCATAGACAAGGATTTTCATAGGCAATAATTAGAGAACCAAAGGTTTGTTTGTGAAACAGAAAATTTGTGTGTATTTCTGTAACTAGGAATGAAAATAAAATACAAAGTAAAAAGAAACTTCAAATTAATTTAGTTTCTGAAAATATTTGCTTTTTAATCTTTATCACCAATTCTTTAGTAATAATCAAAGAGCCATTTAACATGGCAGAATGGGTTACAGCTACACGTAATTTCATTCAACACTGGAAAAAATACTTAATGCTTGGATGCTAGCATTACCCTATAAAACCACTACCCATGTACATGGTTAAATATATTATTCAGTTTCCTCAATGTCAGCACCATATTTTTAGGAGACCAGGAAGGCAGGTACTTGGGACTCTGCCAGCACTCTTCACTTCCTTATTTACTGGAGATTTTTAAATGCTATTCCAGTACATACAGAGGTGTTACTATTCTTCACAAAACAGAAACTGTAAGTTTATTACTTTGTAGGGTTATATTTCAGAAAACTCAAATTTTGAGCAAAACCCAGCATGTGCTTAAATATATCTGAGCAGCAGTGTGATGAAGAGGAAAGCGGCACTAACTTCTTCTTTAACACCACAGCTGCAGTCGATATGCCGCACAACCGAACGAAGTTCCAAGTAGCCTTATTATACAAGGACAATGGAGCTAGGACAAATCTGAGGAGCCGAAGGACCCTTTAATGATCCTCCACCAGCCTCAGCAGTTTTTTGTCTTTCTGTTTTTGTACTATCTGTCACTCGATGTTTTAAATCCCCTGTCCCTTTTGTTACCCCCCCCTTTGCCCCCCCCTTTCTTTAAGTACTCGCCCAGGACGATATCTACCTTTATCTCCCCACCCCCATTTTATGTTGTTATTTCTATGTATATCATGCTATGGCCACACGGCTAACGCAATAAAATCTATTGATATCTGAGCAGAGTTCTAGGATCTGGAAAGGAAAGCGCAAATTTTGTATGGGTCTTTAAGCAGAGGGAGGGGGGGTGTCTTGGCGTCCGCGCCTCTGGAGAAATGGGGGCTGGAGGGCTCAGAGCTCGGGCAGACCTGCAGTTCCCAGGGGTCTCACCTGCCTCAGTCAACAGAGAGAGGGAAAGAAAGATTGGGGAGGGGAAGCCTGACTGACCCTGGAGACGAGTGGAGAGTCGACCGTGTGAGGTGCAGGACGGCGTGCGCAGGATGCTACCGCTGCAGTAAGGGTTTTTATACTGGGTTGTAGATTGCAGCCTGGTCTATTGCTTTCATTTTAAGGATCAATGGCCTCGTTAGATAGTAAAATTCATGTTAAATTGCTGTTTCAGGGGTTGTTTTTCATCGTCTGGAAAGGATTAATCCGTTTTCCATTTCTTTCTGTGGGAACGTACACCTTGGTTTAAGAACGCTTTGGTTTAAGAATGGACTTCCGGAACGGATTAAGTTCGTAAACCAAGGTACCACTGTATTTTGGATTGCAGTCCCACTCTTCCAAATACAAACACAAGCCAAGGAAGCATTTATCCATCTCATCTCATCTTCCACTATTAACAGATAATCTCTGCAGCAGGTGGGACAGGACTTGGCTAGTAGGCATGCTGGGCTGGCATCACTAAAGACTTTTTAGTACAGAGAGGAAAGGGGAAACTATAATTGTGGGAAGTGTATGTAAACCCCTCCCCCCTCCACTCTATGGCTGGAGGAAGAGGCAGCCATTGCCTCTATTCAGGAAAGACTGTCCAAGTGCTGGGATGGCCAGCTGGCAGACAGACTACAATCCTCTCTAAACAAGAGTTTTGAAAGGAAACATATCTGAAAAAATTGTGAATACTAATTACAGAAACTTAAAAAAAATACTTGAAATATACTCTAGTCTAAAGTACTTGAATTAACTTTTAATCTACCTTAAAATAAATATTTTGCTATTTAATAGATATTGCAGTTGCTTCAGTGATTTCAGAAACAGAACCTCAACATGCTGTAAAATCACTTGACACTGTAAACTGGAAGAAAGGAATTCAGTCTCTTTCCAAACTACCTTTTATTGCCATGTCAAAATCTTAACTTAAAAAAAAAGAAAAAGAAAAAAAGATCACATACCACAATATTTATTTAAATACCCTATTTAGTGAAAGGAGGAGCCTGATACACACATCTGTACCTAATAAGTAAAATAATGTTCTATATTATTTTACAAGCAAGAGAGGAGCTTCAGCTGACAAAATGAATTGGCCCTAGTGACAAAACAAGCAAGTTTTGCAGCTTGGGAGCTCAGCAGCCAAGAGGCCAAGGCAGACGACTCTCACCCTTCTATTTTAACCAGGCTCCCAAGTAAACAACAAGTATGCAGGAATAAAGCCAGTAAAGGTGTGAGGGCTATCCAGAGTACTGCACAGCACTTCACCTAACAAACCTATCTGCCTACCGGACAGGAGTATGCCCAATGCAATGAGCTTCTAGTTCTCAGGAAATATGTTTGTTCTCTAGATACCAAGGTGGCTGACCTGGAAAAGCTCAGAGAGGTTGGTGGATGAAGCCTTCAAGGATATGATAGTGGCATCTCACACCTGGGGTGACAGCTCCTCCACTGTCAGAGTCTCAAGGAAGAAGGGCATCACTCTGAGAAAGAGGAAAATGATCCCTTAGAAGAGACCCGTTCCTTGGGGGCTGAGCAATGTCCTCTCACCAAGGATACTTAACTGGGGTAGGGGTGTTAGAAGCAGCATTCAAAATTCACAAGACGCCAGACGCATTTTGCACCTACAGTCGCCAAAATGGAATGTCTAGCTGCCATTCTGGGGTAAGATGGCACGAAAATCATTCAATATGACTTTTTGGTTCCTGAAATTCAGTCTGATCGTGCAGATAAAATATCACAGATGGAATTCTAAAGGATGTGTTGTTAGCATGTGAAAACAGGCAAGATCCAAGGATCCCCAGGCATGCACCTCCCAATGGTGGAGACATCAGTCGCCATCCTGGCACCCAGACATCTTCACTTGGTCACAAGCAGCTGATAGCCAGCTGCAAAATTCACATGTGAATTCCACACACAGCCTCTAAGGGATAAGAGTGAAAACATTTATGATTATCAAAAAGAAGGAAGGGATAAAACTAGGCATTGAAAGTGCAGGGCACATGATAGCAATTCAAAAGGGCCAAGGGGCCATATAGCAAAATTCACACATCAAACACATTTGAAGGCACACAGTCTTCAATAAATGTTTCTATGCTAATGCTGAAGCCTCTATGTCAAGAGGGTTAAGGTGCCATGCTTGGTCTTAAACCAGAGTATAGATATAGTGGCTGGAATGGAAAATGCCAGTGGGCCATTATTATCTCTGAATACAAACTATATGAAGAACAGAGGAAATAACACTGGTGGTGGCAGTACTACATACATCAAAGAGGTCAGAGGAGTCCAGCAAACTAGAAATAGAAAAAGGAGAAGAATCTTCTACAGAAATCACTATGGGGAGTAGTATCAGCCTCTGACAGTAATTCACTATTGGAGTCATACTGTCACGATCCTGCCCAAAATCCCCAGGGTGACCTTGATATAGATAATGAAATCAGGGATACATCCAAAGGATGCTTTAATGAGTGATTTCTATTACTCTCACAAATATTGGGTAAATATGTGTTTCACTCAGAGATAGGTACCCTAAAAGAATATGCCTAGAAGATTATAAAACTGACCAGAAGGACCATGACTCCCAAGACCTGGTACGAGACATGTCATTGAACACACAAGGAACAGTGACCATAATGCCATCAAATTCAACATATGTAAATTAACAATTCTGAAGGACGTCTTAAACAGCAAAATTTGACTTCAAAAGGAGAAATTCCAAAAAAATGAGGGAATTGATAAGAAAGTTGAAAGAGAAAAGCGGAAAAGAAAAATATATTCAGAATGCTTGGAGTTTTTTGAAAACCACAATAACAGAAGCTCAGTTTGAATATATAGGAAAGGTACCCCCAGGGTTAAAAGGATGCAAGAAGCTTCAGAAAATGGATATCTCATACAAAGGAGAACAAAAAGGAACTCAAATCTTTGACAAAATAAATGCCAGCAGGCAATGAGGGAAGTAAAAACAATGGTTTTTGAGGAGTACATTGCTAAACGTTAAAAAAAATATGATCAAGAAAATTATGATTGGAAAGTAACATGCTAGAAGCAAAAAAAAACTAGACTAGAGAAGCAGTTGGACCTCTGGGCAACAAGGGAGTCAAAGGTGTGCTAAAGGGGGGGGGGGGAGGGGGACTGCCAAGAAGCAAAATTATTAGCATTTGTCCACAGTGGCAGGTATAAAGCAGACTCCTTAACGAACTTCCTGAGGAAAGGAGTGTGAGAACTGAGGCAAAAAATAGTGGTAAGAAATGAAGTTATAGGCCTTACTGATGAATTAAAAACCAACAAACTGATAGGTTTAGAGAGTTCTTAACTCAAATATGAAATTGCTGATCTTCTAACAAAAAAATGTAACTTGTCACTAGGATCACCCTCGGTATCTGAGGACTGGAAAGCAGCCAATGTAGTACTGATTTTTAAAAAGGGATCCCAGAAGGAATCCAGGAAATGACCAGCTGGCTTGTTCCAACATCTTTTGGGAAAACTGGTGGAAAACATTATTAAGGATAGAATTAAGGACTGGAATGACATACTTGCACCAGCTCCTCATCCTGCAACCTAGTCGTTCACTGGACTGCTCTGTGTTTGACCTTGGACTGTTCCTGGACCTTGCCTTTTGCATTGCCCCAAGGATTTGACTTCAGACCACAACCAGAAGAAGCCCACCAATAATTAACATCTCATCCTCCACCCCTGCTGGCCAACACCCCTGCTTTACGCCTTCCACGGGCAGCAGCCTGGATGCCAAGATCAAGGTGCAACTCATCTAGGCTGCCAGAACCCTGCTGAGGCACCCTCACTGCCTTTATTGTGGCCCATCCCTCCTGCATGGTAGACTCAGCTGGCTGCCCTACTCGCTCCCCTCAGCAGCCGCAGCTGCCTCCTCTGCCACCACATCAGCCAAGGAGCAACTGAGGAAATTGGAGCAGCCGTTGGTGGATGGGTTGTAGCACAGTAAGATCATCCTGAGCGTGGCAGTACTGCTGGACCTCCTGGACAGCCTCTACACTGAGTGCAGCCGTAAGCTCGCTACTCCAGAGGGACAGGCTCATCTCAGACTTTGTTTCGGAATGGAGCTCCTGATTATTAAGAGCAACAGGGGCAAGTTCCTCATCAACAGTGCATAGGCATGTTACCTAGAGTCAACATCCACATTACCACTTATAGGCCCCCCAAAACCCCAGTCTCCACCATGGCCAACTACCCAAGGACCCCAACCAGTGCAACATCTGGCTGAATTGGTCAGCCAGACCAATGGTCAGCCAGTTCAATGAACTGAACTGAACAGAGTGAAAGATTATGAGTTATGGGGGCATGGAGTGTGTGTGTATAAACTTAACAGTGCTTAGCTTATTTTTGTAGTTTTTGCTATTTTGCTAATGTTAATATTGTTTTATGCTGTATTGATTTGTTTATCATATAATATGACTTTTGCTGTTGTGTGTTTAGCTTATTTTTTAGTTGTTAAGTGTTTTATAGATTATCATTGTTTTGTTGATGATCTGTTAATTATTTTATATGATTTATGCTATATTTTTAATGTTCTATATTTTTAATGTTCTATTATGTTTTGCTATGTTACTGTTATTTATTGTTTTTAAGCCACTTTGAGATTCACTTGAATGAAAATTGGCATAGAAATACAATAAATCAAATCAATCAATTACCGAGAATATAGAAGAACAAGTTCTACTAGGGTAGAATGAGCATGGCTTCCACCAAGGTAAGTCCTGCTTAACAAACATTTTGCAGTTCTTTAAAAATGCCAGCAAGCATATAGATAAAGGTGAATCAGTTGCTTTGTGTGCCTAGAATTTGAAAACACTTTTAACAAAGCACCTCACTAAAGACTCCCAATTAACCTTAGCAGTCATGGCATAAGAGGAGATGTCATCTTATGAATATCTGGTTAAGGAACAGGAAGCAGAGCACAGGAATAAATGGACAGTTCTTACAAGGGAGGGATGTAAAAAGGGAAGCCCTAAGAACTGGCATTGGGTCCTGTGCTTTTGAACTTTTTCATAAATGACCCAGAGTTAGGTGTGATCAATGTTTGCCCATAACACCAAATTGTTCAGGATAGTAAAAAACAAGCAAGGATTGAAAGCAGTTTGAAAAACATCTCTCCAAACTGAGTGAATGGGCATTAAAACCGCAACTCAATGTAAGCAAGTGTAAAGTGATGATAATTAGGTTTTAAAAAAAAAGGCATCTAAGCAGGGACATGATGAAGACGTAAAAAAAAAAAAATGTATGCAGTGGAGACATTTCTATTCCTCTCTTTTAATACCAGAACCCAGGATCAAGGCCATCCAATTAAGCTGAATGTCGGACAGATCAAAAGAGGTATTTCTCTACACAGCACAATGTTAAGCTATAGAGCTCACTGCCATGAGAAGTATTAACAGCCTCCAACTTAGATTTTAAAATAGATTTGGGACAAATTCATGGCTTATAAGACTATCAATGGCTACTGGACATGGTGGTGATACTGTCAGAGGAAGTATGCTTCTGAACACCAGTTGCTGTGATTCACAAGTGTGCAGAACGCTGTTGTACTCAGGTCTTGCTTGTGGACTTCCCATAGGCATCTGGTTGGCCACCATGAGAACAAAATACTAGACTAGATAGGCCTTTGATCTGACATAGCAGGGATCTTCTTACATTCATATTAACACCAAATACCAACTTATGGTAAGGCATTAATGAAAGTTAAGCATAAATAAAACTCTTCATCTTTAAGAAGAAGAGTTTGGATTTGATATCCCACTTTATCACTACCTCAAAGAGTCTCAAAGCGGCTAACATTCTCCTTTCCCTTCCTCCCCCACAACAAACACTCTGTGAGGTGAGTGAGGCTGAGAGACTTCAGAGAAGTGTGACTGGCCCAAGGTCACCCAGCAGCTGCATGTGGAGGAGCGGGGACGCGAACCCGGTTCACCGGATTACGAGTCTACCACTCTTAACTACTACACCACACTGTCTTAAGGACAAAGCACCTTTTGTGACCCTTTATAAAGATGTACCCGCCGACTATCTGGCACCTCAGCCTCAGTGCTCCATATATGAGAATATTACATATGTATAGAATCCCCATTACATAAACTTTGGCAGGGGAGCAAAAAGTCACTTTCTATCCTTAAGATTTATTGTAAAAACTGAAGCAAAGATAAAATGATACTAAAGTCTAGTTGTATAATAACCATCTGATGGGTGACTATCATTAGTCAAAACCAGAGATGAAACAAAGCACTCAATTTCCTTTTAAGTAAATATTTTTAGCTGCTATGTCTATTCTTTCACAACTTTCACTAAAGTTGCTGCCATACTAGAACACTGTAAGAGCAGACATTAGCAAAACTCCATAAATACATGTGAATTATCAATATGAATTCTCATGATAAAGTCATTAAAAAAACTGCAACATTTTAATCAGACAGCCACAGTAATATACTAAGTTACCCTCCTAAGCATAACTTCATGAAAAAACCTACTAGATCTACTGAAACACAGGGTGATAGTCAGCTAACTGATTCATGGAGGAGATACACTGAAATCAGTGAACTTAAATTACTTAAGTCCATTGATCCTGATGAGTCTATTCCAAGTATGACTTAGCTGGATATCAACTATTGCTTTCAAGCTTTTCTAAAGCCAAACAGTTCAAACAATTATATGAATACAAACCTTACTATATATAATTTTCAAAATATCAGCAAATATTTCTCAAACCTTGTTCAAATTTGATTTAAACAGTGAAGTATGACATTGCAAACTATACAGCGAATAAAGACTTTTGGCCACATTTAAAGGAGATGCAGTTGACAAACTTATCTTTCTTTACATTAGATATTCTCTTTAAAAATAGTTTTTTTCTATTTTTTAGGTGATGAACAACATTAAATGAAAACCAAACAACTTACACTAGATGCTCTCATGCACTGTGGTGCTTGTTAGTGACATGGTTGCTGTGGCTAGTATACTGCACAGCTGATTAAGTTTCATTTACCCATTTTATTATCTTTAGCAGGCATATACAAAAACACTATATGGTATACAGTTATTAAATTCATACGAAAGGAACAAAGAAACTTCTTTTAGTTGATTGTAGCATCAAATACCTGAACCGTGAACAGTTAGTAATATTAACTGTGCTTGCTTGTAACTCTGTGGTTATTATAACTAATAAGTACACATTTTAAACGTATCCACCTTTTCTGATTCCTGCAACTTGCCATGTAATTCTATAACCTCACCTTCTGTAAATGGAATATAGGTTGTCTTTATTTAAAAATTAACAAAGCTTTTGTCTGAGTTCAGTAGGTTTAGAAACAATTTATAGCTAACATTTTCAATAGTATCTATTAAAGCAGAGCTACTGCAAGGACTGGGGGAGTTCTACAGGCAGGTATTTATTTGAGTTGAAGGACTTTCAACTAGCTGTGTTGAAAATATAATGGATAAAAATAAGTATGTTTTTTATTTTGCATCATGATAACTAAATCACATAAAATTTATGTAAAACATACATTGCTAGATACTAGCAGTACATAATTATATGTGGCTCTCTTTAATATTAAATGCAGCCGGTACAGACCTGTTATGTAAGTCTTGGGTAATTTTCCTAATCAACAAAACTGAGACTAGGATCCAAAGCAAAGTGCATCTAATTCTAGGTACTCAAAGGGGCTTTCAAGTTGTGTTTCTCAACAACAGTCTCCTACCTCATTGCCAATGTCACATAAGAAAGCCTGGCTGAATTGAGAGAACTGTAGAAAGCAGTTTGTGATACCACATGGTAGCCAGCTGTTTGGATAAAGAAAAGTATAAAAATCTTACTTAATGTGTGCAAGCCATTCAGCATGACTAGTCATTTTAAGGAGTCTGACAATTTCTGAGGACAAATAGCAAAATAATTTATTTGGTCTTGTTTCCATAGCATGTTACCATGGAAGACTTGTACTTCTTTCTGGATTATTTATGGACTTCCATGCTTAATAATGCTAAACATAATCCACCCAAAGTTAAGAACTTTTCAATTCTGTTGGTATTGATGGAAGAAAGTCAAATGCTTGTTTAGTAATTCCACAAATTCAAATGGATTTAGAAGGGCTTAACTTTGAAAAGGCTGTGGTCGCTTCCTTTTAAAAAAATAAAAATAAACCCACACCATCCTGCAGTGATCCTGAGCTACATTTTCACCTTTGCAGGACTCACATACAAGTTCCTTAGAGTAATACATTTATTCTCCTACACTGCTGTATAACCGTTTTTCCTCCTTTAAAAGGGAGCTTTGTTAATTTCATTTTTGCAGAAAATTGATCAAGGTTTTTTTAGGGGGAAAGGGTAAGGAGACATGATACACTATGTACAAGAGCAGTGGAGTGCACAGACTGAAATGTGTGTGCTTGTGTATTAAATGGGAAGCTTGCTGAAATGGCTGGGGTGGGCTGGGGTAGGGCGGCTTTGAGCCAATTTTCTGTTGATGCTGCTGCCAAACACCCAGTCACTAAAGCCTGCTTTTAAGAAGGCTTAGGAAAAAAGCACAACATGACACAAGAAAGAGTGGGGATTGCATGGCTTGTCATTACTGAAAGAGTAAAACAAACACGGGCTAACCCAGGATATAAACCTTTTCACACTTGATGCTTCATTTTAAAGGATTTTTACATTTAAGCCCAAAAGCTCTATATACAATGCTATCCACACTGCAGAGTCATGTTGAAAATACCCTTGAGGAAAACATAGCCACAACAAATTCTGTGCATCCTTTATAGCTTACAGTGATGTTTCAGTCCAACACTGCTTAGCAGTGATGTGACAGAATGTACTGATTTGTCTCCATACTGCAGTGTTCTAACTGCACAGCAAACCCACAGACTAAACTAAGAGTCATAGCTACTTCCAGAAATCCTGCTATTACACTGAAGTATAAGAAAAGGTTGCTTTGTTATCCAGTACACACAGCTGCAAAGAATAAAAGAAAAAAAACTGAAATACAAAAGTTTTCACTGACAAAGTCTTAAGGAAGTGGAGAATTCTGAAATTTAAGAGATGCAGGCAAAAGACCCTCTATATCGTGTAGGGGAGGGGGAAAGTGTTTTTGGTTTTTCTTTTCTTTTATCAGCCAGCCTGGCCAGGAATCTTTTCATTTGGATCACAATGGAGCAGCTGTAGCCCAGATTTCAGCCCCAGACACATGCAATGCAACAGCAACCATCATTTTTTTCCCCAACAGTGCCAGAAATACAAGACACTGTAGCAGGGTTCCAAAAATGGATGATCTCATACTACATCCACACCGCAGGGATGGGGGTGGGTAGCGAAGCAGAAGGCTCCATGACCTTGCAAGCAGTTTCCAAAGGGGGGGGGGGAGGTAATATCTAGAAGGGGGGCTGGGGGAGGAATCTTTTAAATACATTTCGTGAGAAACATGCAGAGGCACCCGGGAGCCCCTGACGGTGGACAGAACCAGCAAAGCCGGAAGGCAGAGGGAGAAGGAAGGCTACCGATGCCCTGGAATGAATGAACATCCCGCAGCTCCCTCCCACCCCGTTTAGGACGCAAGGGACTAGAAACCTGCCCAGCCACCCGCTCCGTCAGGATTAGAAGCAGGATTAGGATTAGGACTAGGTCCCCCCCTCCCCTCCCCCGTTCCTCCCAACCATTTCCTATCTTCCCGCCCGTCAGGTTACGAAGGAAGCAGGAGGCATCGGGGCGGCAGAGGCGGCCGCCTAGCACAGCCGCAGGTGCCGAGGCGGCGACCGGAGACCGTGAGGGGAAAGGAAGCCCGGCTGAGAAGGGCTCCGTCCGCGGTGCCGCGTCGCCCCCCGCCGCCTCATAACCGGCTGCACTGAGAGGAAGCAGAAGGAAGGAAGGAAGAGCCGCCAACCCGGCAGGATTTTGGAGCCCGGGGACTCCGGGGAATGAGAGGAAGGCGCCTCACCTGTGGGTCGGGCGGGGCCGCCGCATCCCTCCGTTTATCGTGCCCCCTCACGGGCTGCGAGAGGCGGGGAGGGGAAGACGACGACGACGACCGCCAGCACCGCCGCGCCGCAGTCTCCGCCTCCTCCTGCTGCTGCTGCTGCCGCCGCCTCGCGTCCGCGCTCCTCAGCCTCCCTTCCCTCGCCCCCACCCTCCGCCGCTCTGTGAGGGAGACGCCGCTTCGCCTCGCTCCTCTGCCCCCTCCCTCGCGCGCCCTCACACACACACGAAGGCACGCGCAAAGCCCGCCTCTCCAATCACGCCTCGTCTTCCCTCATCAATCCCCGCCCTTCGCTCTCTCTCGCGCGCTCTCCTCCGCCGAGCTGTGAGGAGAACACGCCCAAGTCGCGCGCGCACGAGCGAGCGAGGCTCGTTCTCCCTCCCCACAGCCGCGCCCCAGCCCAACCCGCACGCTAAGCCCCGCCCACGCACCTCCAAGGCGGGCGAGGGAGGGGGCGCGCGGGCGACAAGAGCCGGAGCAGCTGCGCCTCCCACTCCCCCCTCACCACCACAGTGGTCCCGTATGTTAATGAGCTCCCCTTTCCTTTTGCCACTACCGCGCGGAAAGGGAGCGCGGGGAGGAAAGGGAAGGGGAAGTTGCTTTCCTGTTTGACAGCCCTTGGGTTGCTAAGCCCGCCGCGCTTTACGGCCGCCCGCAGCCACCGCGAGAGCGTCGTGAGGAGAATGAGGCCGGCGCCAGGTAAGGTCTTCTTCCTCCGTGAGGTGTGTCAGTGGGGAGCGACGGCGGCGGCGCTGCCGCGTGTGGAGTTATCCTGCCTCTGGGGGTAGAAATATTATGGAGGAGGACGATAGAGAGAGAGCTGGTCGGCGGTGGGTCGCGTGGGTCCCTTCCCCCCCCCGCGCGCCGGCCTCTGGGCAGCGCTTCCCTCCGTCCCTCGGTGTCAGGGACCGTGGTCGGTGGTCGCAGCCCCCGCTCAGCCGGGCGGGGGGTGGCCTTTGGCTGCCAGAACATGATCCCCTGGCCTCCAGGATGCTGGTTTCCAAAATGAAATAAAGTTTGACTTAATCATTCCAGAAACCTGCATGAATAGATTCATGTCCGCCAATAACGAAACTGTATTTTTTAATGTTCATTACGTAGATATCAGTGCATAAGTAGTCGCAGCCAGTCTGCATTTCAATTGGATTTGGTGGTGGTGATGCTACCTAGTTGCTGCTGCTGCTGCGATGCTTTAGCTTTGGTGCAGGCCATGTACCTAGGAATCGCTGGACCAGATCCAGTCAAAGGCCGCTTGACTCAACCTCCAGAGCGGTTTGCGAAAGATAAAGCAATAAAATCAAGAAAACTTCATAACCCTACTTTAGAGCATACAAAAGTTAAAATGCTGAAAGAGATTTAAAATTATCTCAACTTTCTAAGCATCTTGTTAGGCTTGGCTAAACAGGAACCTTTTTTGCATGTGCAGAAGAGCATAGCCCTCTCCTGGTTGCGTTCCCAAACAATGGAGCTTCTGTATAGCTATCATTAGTAGCTCTTGACAGACTTATTCCCTTCATTAATTTGTTTAACTACCTCTAGTGGCAGTGATTTGTGTAATTTTTGATCATGTCCTTCCGTATTTGCATTTTTTCCCCTATAGAAAATGGCCCCCAACATCATGCTTGTTCCTAATAGAGGAGGTGCTCCAGCCCCTATATATTTTTGGTTATTTTCTGCACCTCTTGCAACTCATTACATTTCTTAAATAAACTGAAGGTAACCTAAGAAGCCATGCTTAGGATACATTAAAGAAAGTCACACATTATGGCCCATAATTGCATTTGGCAATGCACAAAAAGATGGAAGTAAAAACATATAATCAAGTTGGCCCACTTATGAAATTAGCAATGCAATCTTACACATTGCTCTCTAGTACATATAAATAGCATCACGTCCTTAGATATTAGCTTCTTATGGCATATAAATGCTCTTGACAGACCACAATAAATCTATTGGCATTTTAAGGTGCCAGAAGACTCATGGTTTGGTTTGGTTTTTTAACAATAAACAAGCAGTTGGGCTGAAGAGGAGAGAAGCACCCATTTTTCATGTTAAAAGTTTGTTGTGATATAAACTTGTGCCATAATAAATATGCTAATCTTTAAGTGACACAAGACTTTTGGTTTGTATTTTTCTGTAACAAATCTGAGCAACCACCTATAGGGTTGTGTTACATCCAGAAGAAAGCTCTGCTGAGTTGGGCCATATTCCCTTGGTGGTTATGGTATTATATACAAAATTTGAAAAAGAGCCCTGAAAAACAGAGCTTTTCTTCCTCTGGTGTCATTTCTGCATTTACCACCCATCTTAACTTAGAGTTGGAATAGGTTTGAACCTCAAAGAGTCTTTTGGCACTTTCACTGAGGAAGTGGCCTTTAGTCCTTAAAAACATATGCTGTAATAAAATCTGTTAAATCTCTGAGGTGTCACAATACTTATTTTTTCCTTTTTGTTGCTGCAACCAACAAATATAATTACCTCTCTGGAAAAGGTTAAAACCAGCACTTTAGATGGTTCACGGAAACAGACTGGGAGCAAATATTGTCATTTTGAAACTAGAGAGGTATGTTCCATTCTGTTGGCCCTACTTAGCAATCTAGCCATAGCATTTTCACCATCTGCAGTCTCTGAGCAGTCTTCAAGGGCAGCTCATTATGGTAGTCCAAATGAGATGCTACCAAAGTATGGCTAACTGTGGTGTCAGGGGCTCAGGGACTGAGCCACAGGAGAAGGAGGAGATGGAGAGTGAAGGGGAACAATCGGAGGGGAGCGCAGGAGGGTGTGACAGTGACCAGGGAGATTCCCTGAGTCTCTCCAGCGAATCAGAAGATTCCCAGAAGGAGGCCCCCAGGGTCAGGGCAAGGGGGGCCAGTGGGGAGTCGCCAAGCGGCAGCTGGAAATCAGGGGTAGCTTCCCCACCAGAGCGCAGCGGGGGGGGGGGGAGAATCCCACAGATTAGAACAAAAGCCTCCTCCTGCAGGAGGAGGGAGTGAGGCAGGACTGACCACGCCTCCGTCAGAGAGTGGAGGGGCGGAGGAGAGAGCAGGGCCATCCAGCCTCCCGGAAGGAGAAAGCAGTGAAGGGAGCAGTGTAGCCGTTAGGAGGAAAGTGGGTGGCTGGGCGCGCGCGCCAAGTTCAAATGTAGAGGCGCGAGGGACAGCAGAAAATCCGGATTGGGAGCCAGGTCCCAAAGCCCGCCGGAGACAGGGGGAGGAGTCAGAAGAATCCGCCTCCGAAGAGTCCAGGAGGGTTGGGATCCCAGAGGGCAGGAGGACCCGGAGGCGTAAGGAGCAGAGGGAGGAAAGGAAGAGGTGGAGCAAAGCTCGGGTATTGAACTGGTGTAAAGGAGGGGCGGATTCAGACGGGACTTCGCCGGTCTAAGGACTCAGACGTAGCGCTGCGCGCCACGGATGTCAAGCCAACAATGAACCACAATAAAGACTTTTGTTTATAAAGAGCAACTGGCGTTGGTCCTTTGTGAGCTGGGACCTGAGGCAGCCGCTGACATGTGGTCAGGCTGTCCCTTGTCCCCGTGGGCCATGACTGGTGTTTTCAACCCAATTTATGAAGGTACTTCATGCCACAGAATATACTTTAGTCTCCAAAGACAAAGGTAGACCTACTAATACCCTCAGACTATCAACTTGTGTTTTCTGAGGGAGTGTGGCCTGAGCATCTTTCAGAAGTATTGTAAGAGCTACCTGTTAGGAAAAAGGCCACAGCTCAGTGTTTGAGACTAAGATTTGTTTGGAGAAGGTTCCAGGCTCAATTTTGGGTATCAACAATAAAATTTCTACCTTGCCATCATGTGGGGAACTTGCTGGGCCTAAAAAAAAGCCCCTGGCATGCTTTCCCCCTTGCTAATTGTAGGCTCCATTTCCTCTCCATTCTATAGCATATACCATATGCTTTGTCACATCTCCCAGGAAACTGAGTTGGTGTTTAACAAGGATTTTCTTTAGATGTGGGATTTATATGGTGAGTCACTGTCAAGAAGTTTCAAGTAACAGCTAATAGAACGAGCAGTGCTTCTTTGCTTTTGGGAACAAATGTATGCAAAAGACTGCCAGTTATGTGCTCTGGGAGAAAACTGAAAAACTACTGCATTGCTGTAAACATGAGTTTGCAGGTGTTTAAGCAAAGAACAGAATGCAGATTAATTCTGTAGCTGTGCAAGGCCTGGTGGTTAAATTTTGAAGTTTGTGGCCATTGGCCATTAGCATATCTTGTGGCAGGAAATTCTATAGGTTAACTATGTGCCGTGTGAAGTAGTACTTATTTTTCTTTAACAAAATATACATAACACTTGATTGTAAGAAAACCTCTAAATGGTTTCCTTTCTTCCGTCTGACCTGAATCTCCTACCATGAGACAGAGAAGAACTATCTACATTTGCCATACCATGCATAATTTCACATCTCTAACATCTTTCCTCCTTTCGCACCTTTCTTCTGACCTAAAACCCCAAAAATATTCATTTCCTCATATGGGAATTGCTCCACCTCCCATTTTATCTTGGTTGCCTTTTTCTGCATCTTTCCCAGATCTACAATATCCTTTTCCGAGACGTAGTTGTATTGCATTACAATATTGGCAGTTTGGTTTTTTCTTCATTTCATAATAATCCCTAGGCTGGAATTAACCTTTTTCATATCTGCTGCACACTGGTGCATTTTTTTCTTTGGACTCTCCACATGACCAAGATCCCTTTCCAATCTTAAAGATTGGAGCTTTTTGACCCAATATGTATCATTTTACACTTAACTTTATATTGAAACATATTTGCCATGTTATTGCCTATTCATCCAAATTGGAAAGATCCTTTAGGGGCAATCTGCAATCTCTTTTTATTTTTAAAATTCTGTTGTCAGCAAACTTGGCTACATTACTGATCATCCCTAATTCTAAGTCATTTATAAGCAAGTGTTAAAAGACAAAATCCCAGGAGTGATTCTTATTAATTTTTAATTTGTCAATAAGGTTTAGAAGTTCATGTATTTTGTCGTCACTATTTGCCTCAGTTCTTCAGCCTCGCGTCCTGCAAAAAGTCAGTTCAGGTACAGGTATCTGCCCTTCATCCTCCACAAGATGTAGGGCAGGGGCAAATAATTCATTCAGGTTTTCTTCAATATCTTTATTCTCCTTCAGCACAACTTTTAAATTCCTTTTTGTCCAGCAGTCTAAGCACCTCACCAGAGTTTTTCCTGCTTCTATTTAACTAATTTTTATTGTTGGTGTTAATGATCTTAGCAATATAATTAATCAAATTCTATTTTTGCATCCTTAATTACCTGCTTGCATTTTTGTGGGTGCATGTTTGTAGTTCAGTTTATTCTTCTAATTTGGGGAAGATTTCCATTTTCTGAAGGAAGTCTTCTTGCCTCTAATAACTTCCTTGACTTGACTTCTTCACCACACTTGACACAGGAATAGATTATAATGGCATTTCAAGGTTACTCGTACATTAGAAGAGATTGTAATCATAATCTTCTAGGATTCAATGCCGGACATTCCCTTTCAAATCGTCATGGAAAATGGTAGATTATTTAATTGTGAAGACTGGTAAGATTGATAATTGTTTCTTGGGGCCTGGCCCAAGACAAAATATTTGCATCCATGGAAGACTTAATTGCTTTCATATTTCTATTTCTGGATGGTCACACATTGCTCAGTGTCCCTCATCAATTTTCACAGCCGAGACACACATAGCATTGATAATGCTTTTAAAAATGTGTGTAGTTTATCTTTCATTGGTATGTAGTGGCAAGCAGGCATCTCACATCTTATTTATAATGGTAGTAATAATAGCAATGTCACATCTTGGATTAATGGTAAGGTTTTGTATCCTATCGCTTTTTAGACATTAAGTACTCTACCATTGCCATTAGATATTCCTGAAGTATTTTGTTCAAAAATCAGGCTGTGGGAGAATTAAGGGATCCTCCCCTAGTGCAGAATGCCTGGTCTAGGGGGGAGAATAAGAACTAAGGATTTTGAAGACTGAAAGCTTGTCTTGAAAGTTGCACTTATGGCTGCAATTAGGAAACAACCTCTTTTGTGAAATGGGTTGTTTGTTCAGCTTTCTTTAGAACAGGGGTTCTCAAGCTGTAGTTTGTAAACCACCAGTGGTCCACGAGCTCCACTCAGGTGGTCTGCAGGAGTGGAGGGGACGGGGACAACAGCTAGATGTCAATAAGTTAGCCAGCATCTGAACACATTAGCTATTCCTTGCCTGGGCCCTGTCTTCCCACCGGTCAGTACTAAACCCCAGCGTGAAGTGAAGTCATGTGATTTGAACCTCCTATGGAATCCCTGGTGGCTAAGGGTGCAACGGGGTTTCTGCTGATGATTTTGAGTAGCTGCACACAGCCACAGGGCGATCAAGTTGGTCTAAGAGCTCCTGTGGAGAGGCACAAGAGGAATTTTGGAGGATTAACTCTCAGCCATCTGCCTGAGACCTTTAACCCACCTGGTACTTGGGCTTGCAGTGGAGCCCATATCCCCACCTGCAAAGAGAGTTAAAGAACAGTGAGGTCAGCACCCCTTCTCTGAGATTGCTTTGGGTTGTTTTTCACCTGTGAATATATACACTCAGCATTAAGAAAGATGATTGAGTAATCCACCAAGATCCTCCACAATTTTCAAGTGGTTGGGAGGGAGGAATTGAGAATAGATAGCCTTGTGTACGATTCCATAAGGCACAGCAGTTCAGGACTCCAGCACTAGTTTCCAGTATTATCTGCTAGCAAACTCTGAGGATTACTCACATGTATTAAAAGATGTTTTTGCAGCCAAAGGATGATTCCATAAACATCAGAACCAGCCCTGCCTTTTTTCTTATTTTGAATCTCAAGGATGATTAAGAATAGAGCTGGCTGAGTGACAAGTTGTGTTAGGTAACTGTAACTGCTCCCCTTACATTTTATTATTATATGTTTGATAACGCTCAACTGGAATGATCAGTGCCTTGTGCATTGGTTGGTAAGACATTTCATTTTGACAAATGTGGAAAATTCTAGACACTTAAAGGAGTAAAATAAAAAAAAAAATGGTTCCCTGGAGATCTTCCCTCCCACTGGTATATGCATCCAGTATGTTTCATGTACGGTATATCACTTTAGTTTCCTTGTTCAGATCTTAAAAGGATATTGCTTGACAAGGTTCACTGGTTCATCTGAAGAAGTAGTGGGTAAATTTGACTTTTCTTTGTCCCATAATCATTTATACTGCAGTTAGAAGCGTCCCACTTCCTTCCTGATGAGTAAATAAACCAGCACATTTGATTTCATTCCTGCTGAATTGGGTGGGTGCTCCCTGGTTTGCACTGAGTCATGCCAGAGGGACAATGTTTGCAGTGTGCAGGCTGTGCTTTCAGAAGGCTGGACCAGATCCTGGGTGATAAAGAACTGATATTTACAGAACATGAAGCCTCAAATAATTTCACGGCTACATTAATTTTACCAGTAAGCCCTGTTAAACTCTACAAGTCTTTGATTTCAGGGCTAATCTGGGGCTGATTAGTACTAATTAAAAATATGCTTTCAAGTTCAGTTGCTGTTAGACCACCTGTCGTGGAGGACCCTGCATATCAGATTATTGTTTCCTACCTGACTTCTGCTTTCACTTCCTATTGCACTCTTGCTAGCCTTCCTCATAACGAGAGCACTCCAGAATCCCTTCCAGTTTATCTGGAAAGACAGTTCACTTTAGAGAAGCAGCGTGGGCATGTTGGATGCCACAGTTAATACGGAACTAGAAGTTATACTGGATACAGGACAGTTGCTAAAAACTGCAGCCATGTGTCCTGCACTCCTTAGGTACATTTACACATGGCAGCATGCCACCATTTCCTCATTCCTGCACCGTACAACTGGCAGCTTTGGCAGGAACTGAAGAAATGGAGGAAAGGTATCTGTAAGCGTGCATAAATGTTCTTGAGAGAAGACTCTGCATGGGGCTGTCATTTTCAGCAGCAGCCCCATGCCTGGCATAATGTCTAGTTGCAGCCTGAAGGCAAATCTTGAAAAAGTCTATTGAATAGAAGAGAAGGCGGTTGTGGAATTTTTCTCTCCTGCTGCCTAGTGGGTTTGTTAGAAGAAAGGCGGAAAATTCTCTGGAATTGTTTTTAAATAAACCATGCATCATAAGCCCATCACTTGCTAGGGTGTATTCTATAGTGCCATGGGCTGCCCTCTTGTGTTTTAAATATAATTTTGGATATTTAAAAGAGCCATCTTAATGATCAACTAAGTAGATGTGTTCTATTTAAGCAAGCTTTGGTATTTGAATCAGTGTGTCATCAACTATAGCATATCTTACTTCAGATCTAGCTGGTAAATTATGCCATAAAACTACTTACTTTAAAATGGTTTGATACCTGTGACTTTTCCCCTGCTTTTGCCTTTTTGTCCATCTAGAGGAAGTGTACAGGTAGTGTCTCTGGTACTAGGCACAAAACATATACAGCCTTGCAGATTCTAGTATTGGCTTAAAAATAGAAGCTGCACCTCATCCCCTCCCATGGATTATAATAGGTTGTTACTGTTTATAGTGGTGCATTGTGGTACCTTACATAATTCAGTAAAGGTAAAGGACCCCTGAGAGTTAACTGCAGTTGTGAACGACTCTGGGGTTATGGCGCTCATCTCGCTTTAAAGGCCAAGAGAACCGGCGTTTGTCTGCTTCTGCAGACACTTTTTCTGGGTCATGTGGCTAGCATGACTAAGCTGCTCCTGGTGAAACCAGAGCAGTGCACAGAAACGCCGTTTACCTTCCCGCTGGAGCAGTACCTATTTATCTACTTGCACTTTGACGTGCTTTCGAGCTGCTAGGTTGGCAGGAGCTGGGACTGAGCAACGGGAGCTCACCCCGTCGTGGGGATTTGAACCGCCGACCTTCCAATTGGCAATCCCAAGAGGCTCAGTGGTTTAGATCACAGCGCCACCCATGCCCCTACATAGTTTTACATGGCCTTATTTGCAATACTTAGCCTTGTTTCTTTGGTCTGTTATTCTGGTGTGTATTTTATTTAAGTTTATATTCCTCCTTTCCTCCAAAGAGCCTTAAGTGATATACATGTCCTTTTCTATCCTCACTACAACCCTGCAAGTTAGATTAGGCTGAAATATGGCAGCTGTAGGTGAACCCGTCCCTTTTATTTTGGTTATAGCTGAACAAATTGGTTCTCCTGTTTATGTTTATCAGTTACAAGCATCCACAAAAATGATGGTTGGGGAAAGAATCCCTGGTCTTTTAATAAGAAGGATGCCTAACAGCACATATCCAGTCCCGCTTAAGCAGAAGTTTAGAGAAGGCAAGAAACAGCAGAGTCTTCTGCTGTTTGTTCCTTCTCTGTACTCCAGTACAGTACACTCAAGCTCCCAGAATTTGAGAGAGGGACAGGATCCTCCCTCACCTATGCTTAGGTTTGAGCATGAAAAGGATTCTTCTCCCACTGTTTCTTACCTTTTCCCTACCTCAGGGAGACTAAATGCTGTTTCTTCCTCTTCTGCATGTGCCAGAAAACTTGGGGGGGGGGTGTTTGGTGGTGATCATAATCACGTAGGGAAGCTAAAAAGACCCTCAGCAGGTTAACTGGCACAATTCCATGACTATGTTGGTAATCTTCAGCAACGAGGAGAGCCCAACCTATTTTAATAGTAATCTGTTCTTTTCACCCTTGATTATTTTAGGCGTTGGTATTTCTCTGGGTGCCGTGAGTCTGCCTGGATAGAATGGACCCTGTTGTCCTAAGTTACATGGACAGTTTGCTGAGACAATCAGATGTCTTGTTGCTGGATCCTCCCTGCTGGCTCAACGACCACATCATCGGGTTTGCCTTTGAGTACTTTGCCAGCGACCAGTTCCAAGACTTCTCTGATCAAGTGTGCTTCATTGGCCCCGAGGTGGCTCAGTTCATCAAGTGCACGAGCAGCCAAGAGGAGCTGGCCCTATTTCTTGAGCCTTTGAACCTCCTCCACAAGAAAATAGTGTTCCTGGCCATCAACGACAACTCCAGCCAGGCTGCTGGCGGCACACACTGGAGCCTACTAGTTTACTTCCAAGACAAAAACCGCTTTGCTCACTATGATTCCCACACCAGGAGCAACTCTGCCCATGCCAGACGGGTAGCAGGGAATTTGGAGGTCTTTCTCGGCAAGAAAGGCAAAGTTGCCTTTGTGGAGGAGAAGGCCCCTGCCCAGCAGAATAGCTATGACTGTGGGATGTACGTAATCTGTAACACAGAAGCTCTGTGTCAGGAATTTTTCCGGGGACAGCAGGAGCCAGTGCTTCAGCTCCTTACTCCCTCCTACATAACAGGCAAGAGAGAAGAATGGAAGGAACTCATTGCTAAGCTGTCCCAGAAGTGACCTGCCAATCTCCAATTATTGTCGTTCTTGTCTTGCTCTCAGTGCCTGAGGGGAGGGAAGCTTGTACATAGGGTTTTCCCAACAGAAAGAATGTATTCACCTCTGTGTTTCTGCACTGCCTTATTCTGCTGCTGATCAGAATAGAGCTGAGTCGTAGGAAAGTTACATGTCTTCCCTGAAGCGTTGGGCAGTTCTGGCTTTGGCCATTTATCCCACCCCCTTCCAATATCCCAAAAAATTCTCACAACACCCAAATTCTTTGTGTGTGATCAATTTTCAGTGATGTCAGTGACATTGTATATTTCTGCCTTTATTCAATTGTTTCAGCCATCTTTCAGAACTCATGCAGAAACCTTCAGAAGTCAGATAAGATGTTATAATGGTACCAGCCGTCTTGTTTCAGAACTCCCCCAAATATTGTTCCTGCTTTTCTGAATAAGGATTGTTGTATCAAATGTTTTGGCTACCTTGAGAAAACTGTACACATCAGTATGATGACAAAGAATTTCTATATTGTAAGCCTTGCTGGCAAGAAATGCGGTAGTTTCTGCTGTTCAGTTTCTAGCAGTACTTCCTGCATCACTTTGATGTGTTTAGCCGGACTTAGTTCCTAGAACTAAGGATTTCTGGATACACTTATGAAAATAGGTGGGCATGAGAGCAATTTTGTATTTATTAGGGGCATGGGTTGGCTTTGATTTCCACTACAACAGCAAGTGCACAGCAACTTGCTCCATTCTGCTCTATGCCTTGTGGGAATCTGCAACTTAGAAAAGCAGCATACTGGTAACAAAAGGAAGCAATGGATTCATTAGTCCTCTTGATATGTCTCCTGCTTGCAGCTACGCTTCACCAGTAACAATAAGTGGGGTGGGAGGGGAACTATCCTCAGCTGCATATGAAACTCTTCTATTGCTGGGTAACACTGGATTGCTTCCTTCTGTGAAACATGCAGCTTTGCTTAAAAAAAGTAAGTGGACCTATCCTGTTGGATAGCATACCCTGGTGGGTGGTGGAGCCCAAATGGCTGTATCGTTTGTTTTTCCTGCTAGCTTTTAATTTATTTTGCTGTTTACCAAGGAATGATGCCTTAGCTGCACATCCTGTTTCCTAATGCTGCACGAGGAAACACAGCAAACAAGTTCTTCAATTATTCAAGTGTGTGATGGCACTGTTGGGGCAGAAAAGCTTTAATCATTTTTTCATTGCACATGTGTAGAGAGGAGGCCTGATGACTTTTACTCTGTTTGGGAAAATCTGCAGCCAAAAATAATAAAGAGAACTGTCACTTCAAAGAGTTGTGTTCGGGTTTATCATGGGGGCTTTTGTTCTCATAGCTCCCTTAAATAAGCAAGGGATGCGTAGGATACATACATAACAGGAAGGAGGAGGAGGAAGGTCTTGGAGCAAGCATCCCTAGAACAACTGCTCTGTGCATACCTGCTGTCAACCTGCTGTTGTGCCTGGCTAGAACACAGTCATTAGACTCGAGCCCCTTCCATTTGTTTCTTGTTACCCCAAAAGAAAAGGAGCCTATCTAGCAGCCTGTCAAAATATTTGTGAAACGGTAATGTAACACAAAAAATTGAATCACAGTGAAAGCAAAGAGTATGATTCATTTTTGTAGTAGGGAGAATGTTCAGAACAAATTAAGACTTAATAAAAGTTTAATAAATAGCTATATGTTCCTCCACATGTCTGCTTTCTGCTTTGATTCCAGTTGCTGTTAATGGAATTATTTGGGATTGAAGAAGGGGCAGCAGGAGTTTAGCATCTAGGAAGGTAAGTACAGGTGATGGTGGTGGGATAAAACTTTCACAAGAAATAGCCAAGAAAGGTTTAGGTGACTTTGAGCTGTTTGTTTTGAAATGCTTGACGCTGCGTGACATGATCCTGAGCATTAGGGAATATTCTTTTTCTCCCATCTCTCCCTTCATACTACGGAAGACTAGGAAACTTGCAATGCGGTCCTATGCACATTCGCTCAGAAGTAAAAGGTAAAGGTACCCCTGCCCGTACGGGCCAGTCTTGACAGACTCTGGGGTTGTGCACCCATCTCACTCAAGAGGCCGGGGGCCAGCGCTGTCCGGAGACACTTCCGGGTCACGTGGCCAGCGTGACAAAGCTGCATCTGGCGAGCTAGCGCAGCAGACGGAACGCCGTTTACCTTCCCGCTGGTAAGCAGTCCCTATTTATCTACTTGCACCCGGGGGTGCTTTCAAACTGCTAGGTTGGCAGGCGCTGGGACCGAGTAGCGGGAGCGCACCCCACCGCGGGGATTCGAACCGCCAACCTTTCGATCAGCAAGCCCTAGGCGCTGAGGCTTTTACCCACAGCGCCACCCGCGTCCCTTCGCTCAGAAGTAGTTCTCACCATATTTGATGGAACTCTCTCCAAGGTAAATATGCCTAGAGAGGTTTAGTACAGTAGCCTTCAGGTGAAACTACTTCTCTTTATATATGGAGAAAAGCAAACAATTTCAAAATAGCAAGGGCGTCAACAAGTAGAAAAAGAAAGACAAACACTTTTTGTAAGATGGGAGCTGCTTATATACTGTTTGTCAGATAAGCCACAAAGGATGGTGTGATGTGTGGGTGGGGAGAGAGGGAAGCAGCGGTGCATCCAGTTAAGATTGCTCACTGCTTGCCATATGATGCCTTGCCATTGGGAGCCTTCAGTGTTCAGAACTTAACCATTTAAACAGATCAACAATGGAAAAAGTTGCTCAGGGAGGTTGTGGAAACGCTCAAAGTGGCTGCTAGAAAGGGAAGGTGTGAAAGCACCTCTCACATGTTTTAGACATGCAGCTGGCTTAAGGACTGTATATAGATATGGAAGGTATGAGCAATAATTTCCAAATTGAAACAGGAAGCCTGTATTCTGCTGCTCAAGGTATCCATCTAATTTGGCTGTGTGCTACAGCCAGCCCTGTTTTGATAAAGGATAAACTTAGCTGACTAGTACATTGGGTTGCACCCAATTTGGTAGGTGTTCGAAAAACTTACATGCCTCCTCTCTAAAGAGTGACATAATGGGAAAAACATCTTTTCAAAGAACCTTTAATTTGAAAATCCCAAATTGTCTGTAGTTGGTATCTCATAGCAACCGTTATATGTGGCATGTGTCCTAAATACAGAAGAGGCAGTGTGCATGAAGTGTGGAATGAGTTGTTTTCCCACGTTTTTTAAAAAAATCTTGCAGAGCAGCTTTTCAGGAAACTGGAGAAAGACTTCTTGCACAGGGGAATAGAGGAAAAGTTAAGGCTTTCTACCAACGTAAGTGAAACAACTTTGCTGTTTGGGAGTGTCAAAATCCCACTTGGCTTTCCAGCCGATACCTTGGCAAAACCTCTGGAGGCTTTCTGCTGACCTCTGATCTACACACCTTTCTTCCTCTGGAGTGGGACAGGGGGATGGGCATACCAGCAGGCTTATCTTTCAAAGTGTCATGTTGATCACGGAAAAATTTCACCCAGGAAACTGCTCAACCACTTTTCTTAACCCTTAGCCTATTCCACTTTTCATGAATGGATTGTTAAAGCCCAGTCTGTAAACACTGTAATCCATGCATTGTGTTTTTGATAGCCTTAAAAATCTATAGCATACTCGCAGTGCCAGAAAAACCTGCTGGACAGCTACTGGAGCTAAGGCCAAAAGCCTGCTCTTTTCTGGGTGCAGCCAGGGCCATCTTTAATGGAATATTGATGTAACAGCAGCTGGGGAGAGGGAAAAGAATGGGCAGGACCCTAACCATTGTGTTTCCTCCATTGAGAGGAAGGGCTGTGTTTTAATTAGATACTTATGTGGGTTTTTAGGTTGCTCTTAGTGCAAAAAAAAAAAGGCTGTACGCCTGGTTCTCCCCCCCCCCCCGCCCCCCACTTTTTCTTACAATAACCCTGTGAAGTAGATCAGGCCGAGATCAGGTAGGGACAGGCCCAGGTTCAGCCAGTGCGCTGCACGAGTGAGCAGGGAGTTGAAGCACCCACACAACACCAGCTCTTAATCTGGTTTATTGATTAAGCCGGAGGTCTGCTCCACTAACCTCTTGCCCTGACTTGGTCACAGCAACTTTTTGAAATGGTAAAAGTGGATAGTTGTGCCATCTAACCAAACAGTACAGGAGATCATAGAGTTGGCTGCAGCTGTCATTATCTGTGCGCCTATGATACATGTGATTGCTGACAGTCTCAGGTGAAGTTCATAGATGTACTAAAACATTATTGCTTGCCTTTTGAGAGTGTCTGTCAAGTCTCATTTAGATATCTTCACAATTCCTTATTTACATATGGATGTTTTGTGCATGTGCTGGTTCAAATATATCGAGGCCCTTTTCTGCTTTGTAGGATATGGAGAAGGACAACAACTCAGTGGTCAAGGACACACACTGCATGCAGAAAGTGAGTCTCCAGGGTGACAGGCGATGGGACAGGTTCTGGAAAGCCAGATCTCATCACAGTGGGCAATACCTGGAGAAACATTCTGACTTGGTATAACGCAGCAGCTGCCTCTGATCTGTGCATAACCCTGTTTTGATAGGACAGGGTAGATGAAGCAGCTAGAGCTGGAAAAGCCACAAGGAGGCTAAAGCACTTTTTCAGGTTGCGTGAAAAAGATAAAAACCAAACTTATATTTCCCTGTGCTATTTGGACAATTTCTCACCACTACAGAAGACTTAACTATATGAAGAAGTTGGGGTGATGGCAGGCTTGGGATAGGATGACACAGCCTCCATGCTAAAGAAGGCACTCATAATGAAGTGGGAAGTTATCACTTGCAGGAGACAGAGGGCAGGATCCAGAGAGAGAGTTGGTGGGGGGAGGGTAGAATCAATGGGTAACATTTTATAGATCTTGCTTATTTCATTGAAGCCCACCCAATTCCCACCGCCTCCACAGGCATGTGTTTTTATTGTTTGAAGTTACTGCAAAGATCGTCGCTGCTGAATAAGCTGGGTGAGGTTGCAAAGTGTGTCTCATTGGCACTGCAGAAGCACAGCTCCTTCAGGAGAAAACCAGGGGCAGCTCAAATGGGACATGTTCTCCAGTTGTCACCCTAGCAAGCTACCTCTCTCTACTTTCCAGCACTGCTAATTCTTTAGGTAAACTGGACAGCAGAATGGAAACAACAAAGAAACAGCGTCTAGGCTGGGGAAGATAGCCTGGCTGTGATGTTCCCCCTTCAGGGTATCCCCCCCCCTTTTGCATGCACGTGGAGGATTTTACTGCCCTCTTGTGTACATAAGAATGATAAAACACTTCCATTTAAGCATTTACTGCTGAACACCTCTAAGGAAAATAAACGGCTTGCAGTGCTCCCAATGATGTGGTCATTGACAGCAGCAAGAAGAACCAGCACTCAGTGTGCTGTGGAAAAGGTAGAGAAATCTCTCGATAGACGGACAGGCAGGCTCATACTGGTGCTGGAGTGGCAAACATTCATGCTGAATGATGAGCCTTTATATTAGCCCAGACCTTTCAGAATGAATACTTAAACAATTTTATTCACTGATGCTGGAGATTTTCTGCTGCACTAGTTTTCTTCCACTTTATTATTGTTCAGGTGGAGCTTTAATGGTTTATTTTAATTAATGATGATGTCCCCACATTTGTTACTTTGAAATGTTGTAGCGCAGCTTTTGAACTGTAGGGCCAGAGATTCCCCACATTGCAAGGGCTGCAGCAGATTTAGTGTTATATTTGTAATTATGAGAAAGTACGTAGTACTAATTGGCAGGCATACATTTTCACCCTGAAATCTACCCCCTCTGCAGTTCATTCTAACCGTGCTAAATCTAAATTTGCTTGCACACAGCAGCATAGTTGGTGTGTGGTGAAATGAGGCATAAGACATAAAGAGAGGAGGAAATGGGGCAGGGAAAGAGACGAGTCTTAGCAGTACCTAAAGCATTATATGATAAAGCACACTTGTTTTTTTCTTTAAATCCTTCCTGGCCTGTCTGCTGTTCTCGCATTTAAATGTCACATAAGCAGAAGAATACGCAATTGATGGAGCCAGCTAGTACATATAGCTTTTGCGCCAAGGAATCGGTGGCAGCTGGGCAGGGTACTTAAATCAGGAAAACAGCACAGTAGAGGAAGCATTAAGCACCTTCTCTTCCCCTACTCCAACTTTTCAGTGGAGATGCTAAGGGACTGAAACTGGGAGAGGGACATTCTGCAAGCAAAGCAAAATAGCTGCCCTTGCACTGAGCTAGAGCCTCTCGCCAGATCTACCCCAGAAAAGCAGCTGTCTTTATGACATACATACATGCCCAGATCAGTTCTGTTTTCCTTTTTATCTGCATTAGGCACACAAGAGCCAGCCTTATAGTAGGCCAAGAAAATTGTCTGTCTAGCTCAGTAGTACTCTGACTGGCTTCAGCTGCCTAGAATTTCAGGGCCCGGTCTTTCCCTGCATCTGCTACCTGATACATTTACTCTCGTTTCCACTTTCCTTCATTTAGGTTACTTTTCTGGTTTTAAAAAGGGTGCACACAGCTTTTGTGCTGTTTTTTTTTGCTGCAGCATTTGGTAGTGGGGGAGGCAAGTCTCCCAGTGCTTCTGAGATTTTAGCACCCCAGAATACAGAGGCAGTGAAGGGGGGGGCTCTTAAGGGTAAGCGGTAAGAGGCATTTTAAGCTGACTGCCTTTTCATTTCCAGGGAGTGTTTTGCTCATGGGATCTTTCAAACGGAGATTTAAAAGGTGTTGTAGAGACCCTGAGGAGAGAGCTGAAGCCTGAAAAATAGCAATTGGTTGTATCCAGCTAAGTTCTACTCAGACCCATGGAACTGGATGGACCTAAATGAGTCATGCCCATTGATTGTAATTGGTCTTCTCTGTGTATGAAAAACCTTGGATACAACTCAGTGTTAGCATTGTGCGCTATCAACATTTTAACACGTCACTCCCCGATACCAAAAACACGGACAGTGGTTTATCAGGGAAGGAAAATGAGAAATCAACAATGGTCCCTGATATTTAGTAACAATCAGAGAGGTTTTTCCCCCCTACCTCATGCTTTAAGCACCAAAGCCCTTGCTTTGCAGAATCCTGTTGAATTGCCGCAAAGTCTTCAAGGCAAGAAGGGACCGCAAGAGATTAGGATGTGTATCATTCACACATGAGATGGTAGCATCCAGCATTATTAACCTTAGTTTGTACAGCGTAAGTGTTGCAGCACAGTGAAAAAACAGCTGCTTGTCTGGCTCTAGCATTTTAAGAAAAATGTTGAGTTTTTATTTGAAACAGTATTACACCCTCCAGGAAGCGAGTGCAATCTATTCCCCCTGGAAATGCCCCGTAGCCAACACACAAAATGGCACAGATCAGGAACCCTGGAGGGACACGGCTGGTTCATAAGCATCCTGAGAAAACAAGCAGCAGGCATTCTTCTTCTTCTGAAGCCCAGGGGCGGCTTCCTCTTCTCTTAACTGTCAGGCTCTGCTATATTAGACAGTAGATGGTTGTGGGAAGCAAGACACACATGGGAGCTTCTAGACCAGTGTTTCCCAACCGGTGTTCCGCGGCACACCAGTGTGCCGTGAGACCTTGCCTGGTGTGCCGTGGGAGGGAGGCGGGAGAGGCGGGGCGGCGGCGGCATCTCCTGCTGGATGCAAATCCAAACATGGCGGGCGCCTCCCTCGCTCCTTTGTAGGCGGACCATCGAGAGAGAAAGAAAAGGAGGCGAAAGAGCGAGAGAAGGCGCCTGCGCGGAAAGAGGAGCGAGCAGTGCACCTGCGCGCCGCGGCGCCCGAGATCGCTTCTCCCCACCGCCCCTTGCTTCAAAAGAGGTCCGGGGACAGCGGGAAGCGCTTCGCGCTGCCCCCGGACCTCTTTTGAAGCAAGGGGCTGCGGGGAGATCGCTTCTCCCGGTGCTCCGAAGCGGGGCGGGGGGGCGGCAGCCTGCAGCGCGGAGCACGGGGCGCCCTTTGGAGGACGCCCCGTGCTTCGCGCAGCTGTCCGCAAGCCTTGGGCGCCTGGGGGAACTCCCCCCCCCGGCGCGCAAGGCTTGCGGGCGGCAGCCTGCAGCGCGGAGCGCGGGGCGCCCTTTGGAAGACGCCCCGTGCTTCGCGCAGCTGTCCGCAAGCCTTGGGCGCCTGGGGGAACTCCCCCCCCCCCGGCGCGCAAGGCTTGCGGCGGCAGCCTGCAGCGCGGAGCGCGGGGCGTCCTTTGGAGGACGCCCCGTTCTTCGTGCAGCTGTCCGCAAGCCTTGCGCGCCCAGGGGAACTCCCCCCCGCGTGCACGGCTTGCGGGCGGCAGCCAGCAGCGCGGAGCACGGGGCGCCCTCCGTAGGAGGCTGCGGAGGGTGGCGCGGAGCTGCCCGCGCTCCAGGGCTTCTTGCAGCTCCGCGCCACCCCCCGGATCCCGGCGCGAAGCCGCGCGGGGCTGCGGAGGGTGGTGCGGAGCTGCCTGCGCTCCAGGGCTTCTTGCAGCTCCGCGCCACCCCCCGGATCCCGGCGCGAAGCCGCGCAGGGCTCCGGAGGGTGGTGCGAAGCTGCCTGCGCTCCAGGGCTTCTTGCAGCTCCGCGCCACCCCCCGGATCCCAGCGCGAAGCCGCACGGGGCTCTGGAGGGTAGCGCAGAGCTGCCTGCATCCCGAAGCCTGGTGCGCGCTGAAGAGCGCCCCCGGGCTTCACGCACCTCTCCGCAAGCCTGGGGAGACCAGTGTGGCTCCCTAGGCTTGCGGATATCAGGCTGTTCTGGGGGCTGGGGTCGGGGGAAGCTTGGGCTTCCCCTGCGCCTGCCCCGTGCCTGGGGAGGGGAAAAATTTTTTTTTCTTTATTCTCCCCCCAAAAAATTAGGTGCGTCTTATGGGGCGGTGCGTCCTATGGGGCGGAAAATATGGTAGTCAATATAGGCACAGAGTTAAATTTTTTAACATTTTCTAATGGTGGTGTGCCTCGAGATTTTTTTCATGAAACAAGTGTGCCTTTGCCCAAAAAAGGTTGGGAAACACTGTTCTAGACCCCTTAAGCATGACAAATGCTGGGCAACATCTGGAGTTGCAACCATGCTGAAAGGCAACGGAAGATTTAACTGAGGAGTAGCCAGAATGTTGATGGACCGTTGGCCACCCTAGCTGGGGCTGATGGGAGCTCACGTCCAACAAACACCAGGACAGCCACAGGTTCCCCGCTCATCCCTATGTAAGTGATACACAGCCAAGACCTTATATTTGGCTGGATCCTCTGACAAATGCAGCCTTCCTTTGAAAGAACGAGTAAACAGCAGAGTGACAGTTCTAATCTCTGCAATTGCTACCACAGACTATGTAGTGATTAAACTAGAATAAGAGGATTATGGAAGTATTTCTGTGAACAAACATGGAAATACTTGGGGGAGAGGGGGGAGAGGTTCCCATGCTGCCCTTTATAGTGGAGGACATTCATTTCCCTGGCACTGAATAATCTGGAGGAAACCTTCTCCACTTCAAACATAAGCCTGGAAGGGGACTCTACACAATTCTATGAAATATTGCTAAGTGCCCCAAGCCCTTTCTCAGCTTCACCATCCGGGCAAGCCCCTCCCCACCCACCACTCAGCAAGGCAGCAGATGTTACCAGGTTGTAATTTCACAAACTCGGGAGCTTTTCAGTCAGAATGGGGTCAGAAAGCTCAGCAGCTGCTTGGCACTGAAGTAGCAGGAGGAGAGGATGCTGTTAATCTGTCCTCGTTGCAATTGCGGAACCTCAGAAGTCGTAACCTACAGTTCTCCCCCAGCAAAAACCAAACTGATTAAGCCACAAGGCCAAGGCTTGGGGGTTTGGTGCAGACAAATCGGGAAATACCCAGATGGCAGCTTTCCTGTTTGGCGGAGGAGCACCAGACAGGCCCCCCAAAAAGTCCTCAGGAGAATCAGTCAGCTTAGGAGAGTTCTGTCGTAGTCCTCACTAGAAGTTGGTCACGGGCTAGCTTCTCCTAGGCTTGTAGCTTGCCAAAGGACCCACCTTAGATTCTTGCAGAAGGTTGTCATATGTCAAGCCAGTGTGCCTGTACTTTTAAGACAAGAGATAGGGAACCTGCAGCCTTCCAGATGTTGGACTCTCAACTCTCATCACACCTGGCTACTGGCCATGCTGTCTGGGGTTGATGGAGTCCAGCAACCTCTGGAGGGCCATGGTTTCTCAATTGTCTCCGTTATTCACATTTTTCTTCTGCAGAACATAATTGCTGCATCCTAAGCATGCAAAGGGACGCGGGTGGTGCTGTGGGTTAAACCACAGAGCCTAGGACTTGCCAATCAGAAGGTCGCGGTTCGAATCCCCGCGACGGGGTGAGCGCTCGTTGTTCTGTCCCTGCTCCTGCCAACCTAGCAGTTCGAAAGCACATCAAAGTGCAAGTAGATAAATAGGTACCGCTCCAGCGGGAAGGTAAACGGCGTTTCCGTGCGCTGCTCTGGTTAGCCAGAAGCGGCTGAGTCAGGCTGGCCACATGACCCAGAAGCTGTACGCTGCCTCCCTCGGCCAATAAAGCGAGATGAGCGCCGCAACCCCAGAGTCGGCCACAACTGGACCTAATGGTCAGGGGTCCCTTTACCTTTACAGCATGCAAAGAAATGGAGGGGCAAAGGGACCTGTGGATCACCAGGCTGGAAGGCAAAGCAATTTCAGCTATAACATTCAGTTTAAAAAACAAAAAAACACTGCCTGCATTTTAATATTTGGCAACCCAAAACTTTGCTGAAGCACTGCAGACATTTGAGGACATCAATACTTTTTAAGATATTGGTGAGGTGGTTTGCCCTACACTGCCAAGTTGCAGCATAGAATCTGGGAGTCAAGGTTGGACGAGACAACACCTTTATCCTTCAGGAGAATCACACTGGAGAGTCAGCCTTTGTTGCAAAAATGCCTCAGCAGCACACTGTGCAAGAGGCAGAGGTAGGAGTATTCAGCGTCAAACTTGCATTGCTGCGAAAGCCAGCGCTGCCACAATTCACAGCAGCATTCATTCTGCCCTACATCCGAAATACTTTGTCCAAATATGCATAGCTTGTAGTGGCAGACTGCTCGGCATGTGTCCCATTCAAGCATAGCTGATCCGTGATGCCTCTGCCTCGATGGGAACGTGGCACATGCGAAAAAGGATTTACAAAACACTAAAGGGCTGTTTCTCCTGGCCTTGGGTGGCAGAGGTTCCTGGCTCGTCCCCCACAAGAGAATCTCAACACTTCAGCTCTCAACAGCTGAAATGTGAACTCCTGAACTCCCGACAGCTGTGTGTTCAAGCCGTTAAAATGGAATTAGCTGCGTGCACACAGGCTTGGGAAACCAACACAGACCTTTGACTGTACATTTCCCTCCTGCCTTAGCAGAAGCAGCGCCATGATCACAGCTCTGCAAATGGCAGCTGAAATCAGGAAAGCCTAACTCCTGTGCTCTTCCAGGATGTGGAACCTGTGGCCCTCCAGGTGGGACTGGACGTCAGCTTCCAGCCACCAATATCCACTGGTGAGGGAGAACGGGACTTTTTCGTCAAACCATACTTGGAAGGCTTGTAAGTGCAACATGCCTGCTCTGTGACAACCAAGCAGATGTCCGTTCCTTGCCTAGAGCAATTCTGTGCCTCTGGGAACAATTCAGATAATTCAACCTTTTGGGCATTTCTCAGCAGCCTTGCTTTTTCCATTAACAGAACAGGTGGATTCAGGTTATGGTTGGTGCCATGACGGACATCTGGGCCTGCAACTCTATGAATAAGCTAGTCAACAGTAGAAGCTGGCCCATAGTAAGGTCGCATTATCTTTTGTGATCAAATCACAAATCTGGGCTGTGGAGGTGTGGGCAAATCAGAGTCTCATTGTGCAGCCAGGTGAATTTTGCCAGACACCCTTCAAGCTTTGTTCTATGTGCCTGGATACTGCCGAGAAACTCCCTATTTTCTTGCAGGGCCAAATCAGACAGCGTAGGCAGGCTTGCAGGTGCTTCCAGATCTTGCTCTTTTGCAGGTGGGATTAAATCACACGCCAGGAAATTCTGGTTATGTGATTAAAGTGGGTTTGGCAATCTTGTGCAACACACCTACTAACAAAACAACACTTTTTTTCTTTTTTTGCTGTAAAGGAAAGTGACTCAAAAAGGCACGAAGTGTGTGGAATGGCAATCGCTTGATGTGACTCGTGGCATCACCTTCCCCACACGTGAATCAGAATGAAAGCTCAATAAACGGCCGGGGTGTACCCTGCCGACTTTGTGCAAACAAGTAAGGATTGATGATAAATAAACGAGTCGTCTGCAACTGAAGTAACTTGTGTAACATGGGGTACTTTTTTAAAGCAGGAAAAGCTGCTGTGTCCAGAAGGGTAAAAGAAACAGGAGGAGGTGTGCATGTGTATGTGCTTAACACTTTCATTGCTGGCCAAGGATCTGTTCTTCAGATGTTCAACTCCCATCATCCCTTGCTGGCAGAGGCTTATGGGAGTTGTAGTCCCAACAATACCACATATTCCCTACCACTGCCTTAAAGAGAATTCCAAGGGGATTAAAGAGGCTTCAAGTTCTGCTGTGCCTCTGCTGGTGTTTATATCCTCCCACAACTATGAACACATGTCACTTACAGGACAACAAAGCCAGAAAACAACAAGCTTGTAGGATATTTGTGCAATTGTTCTGAACTTTAGAAAAGGAAAGAACAAGGAAAAATAGAATCGTTGCTTACACTGAATAACACTAATGATAATACTTAGTATTTATAGAGCGCTTTTTCAAAGCGCTTTACATTACCTTGAAATCCTTACAACATCCCTGTAAGGTAGGCCAGTACTGTTATTCCCAAAATTAGAGAAAAGAAAGAGGGCTCCCAAGAACTGAGAGACAGCAGCTCACCAAAGGCCAACCAGCAAATTCGTAGCTCGGCTGAGATTTGAACTGGGGCCTTCTGGCTCATAGCTCATGCTCTGAACCATTATGCTCGAGCACAGACTTGCAGGAAGTGATAGAAAATGCAGCGCACAACCACCTTGCTAGAAATTGGGGTTTCTTGGCACTTCCTAGTCCTGCTTGCTCCACCTGCCCCTCAGATTCTGGACACACAAACACACCTTGTGGTGCCCACTGCCGAGAGCACCAGGACCCCACAGCCAAGACAACTCTCCAGTAAACAAAAGGACTTTGTCTTAGCAGCTCCTTCCAAAATAGTAATCATCATCATAATCAGCACAAATATTACATTTACCTCCCACGAGATGGGAGATCTGATTAAAAAGAAGAGGAACACCTGAGACGTTATTGCTAAGAAAGAAGTCAACTGGCTGTCCAGCAGCCCAGTAAACTTCTGGCACTGGGAGCAGGGAAAGAAGAGGAGAACACAGACGGGGTGTGCTTCTTCAAAATGACATGCCACAGCCAGACCTGCTGGGCCTCCTGAACCCTCCATTCTTGCTCATTCAAGCAGTCCTGGAGCTGCAGAAATTACAATACCTGCCCTGGCCCCCCACCAAAAAAATCCCTAGTCATCAGGTCAGCACTGTATGAAAGCTTCCATTTCCCACAGACACACTCACGAAAATACATACAACGGTGTCACCCCAGGGCATTCTGGGAAATTTCGACAGCGTCTTCCAGAGGTGCCGGCCCAGCCTCTGTCACTGATCCAAGAACCGCCACAGCCAGATAAACCCACTCGGGCCCTTTACATCTGCACCACACATGTAAAGCACTTTCATACCACTTTATAGGATTCCTCCCTAAAGGAACATGGGAACTGGGGTTGGTTAAGGGTGCTGAAAGTTGTCGGGAGAACCCTGTTCCCCTCGCAGAGTTACAATTACCCAGAATTCCTAGGGGAAAGGGATTGTTAAACAGCTCTTAAGAACAGTAACTCTATGAGAGGAAGGAGGGGACTTAGTCCTATTCTAGTGCTCAAACTACAGTTCCCAGGATTCTTTGGGGGAAGCCACAACTGCTATCATAGTTCTGAAAAGTATTTGGTGCGGATGTGGCCTAGGACTGCCAGTAGTCCCCCTGTCAGATGTGGGGGGCTCCCATCAGAATGCAGCCCTTTCAAACCTGGAACCGTCCCTAGGTATAAGAACATGTTCCTTTAATGCAATACTTTTCAAACTGTGTGCTGAGGGACCCAGGCGTTGCCTAAATAAGATGATCAAGCGTAGCTAGAGGATGGCCTTCCTTTCCCTGCAAGATGCTGGCACGTGGGTGCAATTTCCTGGTGCAATTCCAAGATGTTGCTATCTGAAGCAGAGCACCAAACACAAAGGGCCAACACGCCACCCTGCCTCCATCTACCCCACCCCCAGCTAAATTCTGCCCCCTCCCCAAGCAGCTCCTCTGGCTTGCTGCACAGTCGCCACACTGAGCCCTGAGACCAGGACATGTCACCCGAGATGACTTTATACCCAGGAACATGCGCTGAAATCTTTACACGACACTCAAAGTGGTCCACTGGAAGATGTGAAGGAACGTTCCCGGCAGACCAGACCACAAGGAAAGGGTTCCCACAAAGCAGGAAGTTTGAAAAGCATCGCCCTTAAACCCCAAGAGGGTCCCAGATCCCTTAACGTCCCACAGGCAGGGCCCACTTCCTCCTGAAAGGGACCGTTCCCAAAGTGGTCTGCTTGCTCTGTATTCAAAGGCCACACACTAGCTCACACACTCGTTCATTCATTCAGTCAGTCTGTGCTAGAGGCGTTTTTCATGTGGCCTCAAGTCCACCTTGGAGAACTTTGCTTGCGAAGACAACCAGCTTCTTCAGCACAGTCCTCACTCTCATGGGCCAGGATCCTGGCTTCTCGGTGATCCAGTGGGGCTTCTCACAGTTACCCATCAGGGTTCTTCCGATGTTCTTAACTGCTCCCTGGATTTCTGCCTCCATGGTTTTACCCTTGGCCAACTCTCCCAGTTTGTCCAGGGCAGTAGCACTGACGGGAGCAGACAAACCCTCTCCCCCTGCCCCCAACCACAGCCCAAGTCATCTATACAAGCCATTCAAGGCTTCCATGGCTAGGGATGCAGATGGCTGACTCCAAGCCTGCATATGAAATGGCCTCTCAAGGGCTTGGGGGTCAGAGAGCTGCCTTGTGTTGTTGTGCTGCAGAATGACGGAATGACGGGCATGGCCTTGGCTCCACCTGCTTCCGAGGAGAGAGCTGGCGCATCTGCAAAAGGCCAAAACCTCCCCAACGACAAAGAAATGGAGCAATCAGCTTGCTTTACCCCAGCCAAGCCCCCAGTCTCTGCTTCCTCATGTCAGTGCCAAGCTGCAAAGCCCTTGGGTTAAGTGGGGCAGACCCACGTAAAGTGCTTGGAGGGCCACAGTCATATCTGTCCCCAGAAAGTGCATACCCGTGGCGTCTTTCCATGAGTGTTCAGGGCCTGCCTGGCAGTTCACAGGGTCCCTTAGCTGAACGTTGCTGCAGCGGTTACAGTAATTTTGCAGGGCCACAAAAATTGCTCCAGCAGCATTCCCTGTACAACAGGAATCCTGTTAGTGCAAGAAGATGGATTCTAATGGAGATGATTTCACTGCCCTGGGCAAAGGTACTTCCGTCTTCCTTCCAAGGCAGAGCTTTTCACTGCAGCAAAAAAATCCAACACCAGCTTTCTCCTGGTACCCCTTTCCTCCAGGGGAAAGAAAGCAGCGAGAGCTAGCAGCAGTCCAGAGTCCTCCTAGAAGAGAACCCAGCTACTTCTTCAGACCTTGCTAGGATGCATTAGGATGCGAAAGAGGACCAGCCACAACAGTTAGCTGGTGGTAACAGTCAGCCCTTCTGGAGCAAAGCCCCGGGAAGACATTGCAGTTTTGAAATACAAAGGGGAGCCTCAGAGGAAGCCCTGCAGTTCCAAATTTTCTTGCCGCTCTAGAGAGCAAGCTACCCAACGTCTTCAGTGGCTGAAGAGCCTTTGGAAGGTATGGCCAGAGACACCATCAATGGAGACACTATTGCACTGGCAACCCTTGGAAACTCTCACAAGCACCACTGCTGCCCATGTACAGCCAGTTCGGCAGCCGCACAGTCCCCTCTAGATGTTGCCGGACTCCTGCCAACAGCCAGGGACGATGGACGTCATCGCCCAACAACATCTGGAAGCTGCTGCATGGGCTACTGTTGGCCAAGCGTCCCAATGGGTTGCTGACGGCAAGAAAGCACTTCTAGATTTCGCCACTGGAAGCAGAGAGCTTTGGTCCAGGAGGAGCACAGAGCATGGGGCTCATTTGCTCTGGCTTCACAGCAGTCGTGTTAACTCCTTGGACGCAGCACAGATCTATGTTTGAGGGCGCTGTTTTCTCCATTGTTGTCTTTATTGAGCCCACAGTCACCTGTCAGAAACAGACAAAGAGGCCATTGTTAGCAGGCTCCGAACCAATCCTATGGGAAACCTGACTGCCCCACAATCTCCTGATTTAATGCAGCTCCTTGTTTGTGTGTGTTCGGGGCCGGCCCTAATATTAGGCAGAGTGAAGTGTCTGCTTAATGAAGCTGATGCGAGCCACCATGAAAAGGCATCAAGCTGTAAGTTACTTAATTTTTTACTATTGCATTTTTACTGCTACGAAGAAGGAAGAGGTGCCTATGGCATCACTTGCTTATTTACTTCAGTTATTTGTACACAGCCCTTCATTTCAGAGCAAAATCAAGGTGGTTTGCAAGACCACAAGACAACAGCAATATCTAAAAGGTACCAACTTGACTGGCCTTGACTTCTCTGCACCTTAACTCGGGAGTGGGAACAGGGGAGATATGTCACAATTTGCTGCTCCACCTCTGCAGCAAAAATATTTTGGACCAGTCCGGCATGGACAAATGTGCATTAAACGAAAGTTCCAGGGTTAATTACTCAAGAAGTCAAAGGACCTTTTTAAGGCAATTAATGATATACATTTAAGGGAACCAAAGCTCACTTGGGGGGGGGGGGGAGAGGGAAATTCCAGTAATCATCTCAACTCAGTACAACTCAAGTCTTTGTCCATGCCTAACATCTGTGCTCCCACCTCGAGGAATATGATACCACCCACATCCCAGTCCATAAAAGGAAACAAGTCCAGATGCAGAATTGCCTTTTGGCAGTGGCAGGAGCAGGAATCAAGTAAACATTCATTGAAATGTGCACAATTTATTCCAGCCAAGGACTGGGATATTCTAACTGCAGAATTGGGATTTTTAGAAGCAGTCTAAGCAGAAGAACAGAATCATAGAATTGTAGAGTTGGAAGGGACCGCAAGGGCCATATAGTCCAACCCACTGCAATGCAGGGATCTTTTGCCCAACATGGGGCTTCCACAAGTCACCAACTAGTAGTAGTAGTAGTAGTAGTAGTAGTAGTAGTAACACTGGCCACAGGCCATGCTTTGCCGCCACTAAAGCTGGTGTCAATCGGCCCTTAAAAAAGAGAGAAGGGCATGGGTGGCGCTGTGGGTTAAACCACAGAGCCTAGGACTTGCCGATCAGAAGGTCGGCGGTTCGAATCTCCGTGACGGGGTGAGCTCCCGTTGCTCAGTCCCTGCTCCTGCCAACCTAGCAGTTCGAAAGCACGTCAAAGTGCAAGTAGATAAATAGGTACCACTCTGGCGGGAAGGTAAACGGCGTTTCCGTGCACTGCTCTGGTTCGCCAGAAGCGGCTTAGTCATGCTGGCCACATGACCCGGAAGCTGTACGCCGGCTCCCTCGGCCAATAAAGCAAGATGAGCACCGCAACCCCAGAGTCGGTCACGACTGGACCTAATGGTCAGGGGTCCCTTTACCTTTACCTTTTTACACAAGCTGCATTAAGCAATGCTGAACCTTTGCTTATAGCAGAAATAGAAAGCCTGCGGGGTCCTCCAGACCTGTCGCTGGACTTCATCTCCCCTCATCCCTGACCACTGGCCATGCATGATGGCAGCTGAAGTCCAAAAGCATCGAGACCACCCCTGCAGGGTCCCCATCCCTGCCTCATGTGGCGACCAAGGGCATCTTTCAATACTGGCATAATGAGAACAGAAGGTTATCCATCCCATCTTCCAGACCCCGAGAAAGGGCTCCTCTGCAGACACTCGCTGGGCTTCGGAAGGCTCTCCTACCTCCGGGGCACACGCGAGAGATAGTCCCGGTTCAAAGAGCAGAGCTGCTGCTCCAGGCGGAAGATGCGAAAAGCCAGGTAGGAGGAGGAGACCACCAGGAGGCAGATCCTGAGGAAGCAAAGACAAAACGGAGAGGCACCGTTGAGCTCAGTGTCAGAAAACCAACCCGGAGATAGGACAGGAATTGGGGGGGGGGGGGCGCGTGCCTGCAGGCTTACAAGACAATGAAGATTTTCAGCAGCTGATAATCAGATGGCCTCAACTCTGCTTGGTAGCTCTGCTCCACCTCCAACTCCTCTTCAGTGTTTATTGCACTTTCTGGAATAAGAATATAAAAGGCATCAGGCACTCGAATATTAAAACTATATATAATGCAAACACACACACACATATACAGGGTGAGATCCAACGCAGTGTGAGTGGGCATCTGCTAGCACAGTGCTGGGGAAAATTTTAGCCCTCCAGGTTGTTGGACTACAATTCCCATCAGCCCCAGCAAGCATGGCCTAGGATGATGGGAGTTGTAGTTCAGCAACATCTGATGTGGGGACAGGGCAAAAACTCACCATCTCTGCCCTAGCCCAATAGGGCTATTCTCTCCAACCTTTATGCCTTCTAAGCCCCTGCAACATCTGCTTTGGAAGGTTAGGAGACACTTGAGATCTGGGGAAATATTTTTGTTGAATAATAGTAAGGTAAAAGGTAAAGGACCCCTGGACAGTTACGTCCAGTCAAAAGCGATTATGGGGTTGTGGCGCTCATCTCACTTTCAGACCGAGGGAGTCGGCGTTTGTCCATAGACAGCCTTCTTGGTCATATGGCCAGCAAGACTAAGCCGCTTCTGGTGCAATGGGACACCATGACAGAAACCAGAGTGCATGGAAATGCCATTTACTTTCCTGCCACAGCAGTACCTATTTATCTACTTGCACTGGTGTGCTTTCGAAGAGAGGTTTCTTTTCAGATTTTTTTTTTAACTATAGCCAAATGAAATCGCAAGCAGTCCACCAGTGGGCTAGTTTCACACACGCATGGATGTGTGTGGAGGTTCACCAAATTAAAGATTGGGTAAAGCAGCGGTTAGAATACCCATCGCATGGTTTTGGTTACACATTGAGCGATACAGAAGGTAGAGATTAATTAGATTAAATCCTATCTTTCAGACAAGGATTTGCTTATATATGCAGGACCAGAATATTAAAAAGCCAATCAAAATGTGCTAGCAAATATTTGAATTTTCGTTGCCGCAGCGCACCTCCTTCAACAAGCAGTTAATACTGCCTTGCTGCTTTCCTTAGAACGACATGGACACGGGACAAAAATATTTTAGAGATGAAATTTAAAAAGCTACCTATAACAATAAAAGGGGGTTGCATAAAATTGGGCCCACAATACTGAGTGCACAGCTCCTGGTGGATCCAAGGGGTGCATTTGCAGCTCAGCTACACACAACTGAGAACACAGCACAGAGACTTAAAGCCGACTACTGCATTTGCGCCTGGGTAGAAACTCCTATTTGCAACTGGCGCTTCTGCCCTGGTGGAAAAGGCTGCTTTGTGGGCTACCCAGCAGCAAAGAGATGGCAGCCGTCCCTACTGTCGGGCAAAGGTCACTAGGGCTTCAGAAAGCGCAAATAAGTCCCACATGAAGGCTATATGTTTTTGGATAGTAACAACCCGCCCTCTAAAACAAAGTTTCGTACAAGAATTCTGAGAAGGAAATGGTGTTTGTTTGCATCCATGCGGCCGCTGACGGGATGAACTGCCCCGGGCGTCTGAAGCGAAATGGAAAAGAAGAGCATGAACAAAGAGCATGGCCATCTGTGCACAGCCGACACATGGATGCACTCAGGAGGGACGTGATGGGGCGGCTGGCATGACGGAGATTACATGGGGCAATTGAGATGCAGCTTATGTCCTTGGGACAGCTGAACAGTCGGTGCTGCTGCCAGGACAGCTGTTAGATCAGGCGGGGCAAAGGAAGCTCTGCCTGAGAGTCCGCAGATTGTTCCCTATTGAAGGAGAATTACATGAAGATGATGTACAGATGGTACACAACACCAGTGCAGTTAGGGAAAATGTACAAAACTAGTTCAAATATATGTTGGAAGTGTAAGGAAAAGGAGGGGACATTTTATCATATGTGCTGGGATTGTAAGGTAATTAAAAAAAATTGGGAAATGATAGACAACGAATTGAAGAAAATGTTCCATTTAACATTTGTTAATAAACCAGAGCCATTTTTGTTGGGGATTGTAGGGAAAGACCTGCCAAAAAAGCTGAAAAACATCTTCATGTATGCGACAACGGCCACGAGAGTTCTGGTAGCACAAGGATGGAAGAATGAAGAAACCCCAACTAAAGAATCATGGCAAGAAAAATTGATGGACTATGCAGAACTGGCAAAACTGACATATAAGCTACGGGACAAGGATAACTGTGACTTTAAGGATGAATGGGAACCCTTTACAAAGTGTCTGAAGACGCAACAAAGCGAACTGGACTCCTTGGCAGGTTTGGAATAAACATTCACAAACTTTTTCTTGATAATAATCAGCTAAATAGTTTGAGGATCTTATACAACTTTGTAACATGCAGAAAACAGCATTCTTAGAGAAACCAAAGACTGGAACTGAGGGAAGCCGAGGGGTGGGGTGGGGTGGGTTTTGTGTGGGAGGGGGGAGGGGGAAAAATGGGGGGGACAAGGATGATATGTTTTTGGATAATATGTCTTGTTATAATTTTGAATAAATATAAATAAAAAAAGAGAGTGCGCAGGTGCCAGACAAAAAACATGCAGCGGCACCAAGGGGCTTTCCCCAGACTCCTGCTGCCCCGTACCTGAAACTAGGGGCTCCTCCGAGTTACAAGAGCTCTCCTTTGTGCTGAGGCTGCTGATAGATGCCCGGTGGATGCACTGGAAGCCTGCATCTGGGAGGGCCAGGGACAACGAAGCCGGTGAGCCCTTCCTCCACTTCACTTCTGGGACAATCACCTCCTGTGGAAGGCATGGAAAGCAGGTTAGCTGGTTGCAGGAAGGAGCCACGATCTTTCACTGCAGTGTCAACCTACAGGCACAGCTAACACAGCAAGAGGTTTGTCAACAAAGGCTGCTAGGCTAGTTCTTCCCAGTGCAACACTGCCCCCTCCTGGACATTGGGAGGCTTCTCCTCTGGGGAGAAGTCATCGCTCAGTGGCAGAGCACCAGTTTTGCATGCAGGTAGTCCCAAATTCAATCCCTTAAAGAAGGTGCCCTTCAGTACTTTGAGGCAACGCAGTTAGCCAGGCATAGAGGCCCGGCTTTAGTAGTTATTATTTATGCCAATAAATGTGGTTAAGAGATAGCAGCAATCGGCAGGCTCACCTGTGCAAAACAAGTATGCTGCTAATTGGGTTGCAGCCAACTAAAATTCTACTCAAAGGAGACCCACTGAAATCAATACGTCTCTGTTAATTATGCCCGTTTATTTCAATGATTCTACGCCGAGTAATACTAATGCTGGATACAACTCAGTATATTTAACTTAGCACTGCATTGGATACAACTCATAACGTATATATACAGCATACCCAGACAGAATGGGTCATAATCCCATGTTGGTCCTACTCAAGAGCAGACCCATTGAAATTAATGGAGCTAAGATAGGCTTGTTCACTAACTTCGGTGGGTCTTTTCTGAATAGGACTAGCATTGAATACCATCCTAAATATTCTTACTATATCCAGATAGTATGTCTTAATAGTATATATCATGGTATGGTATGGTTTGGACCTAGGTAAAGGTAGAGCAGGGGTAGGCAACCTAAGGTCCGTGGGCCGGATGCGGCCCAAACGCCTTCTCAATCTGGCTCATGGACGGTCTGGGAATCAGTGTGATTTTACATGAGTAGAATGTGTGCTTTTATTTAAAATGCATCTCTGGGTTATTTGTGGGGCATAGGAATTCGTTCATTCCCCCCCCCCTAAAAAAATTGTCTGGCCCACCACATGGTCTGAGGGACAGTGGACCGGCCCACTGCTGAAAAAGGTTGCTGACCCCTGAGGTAGAGGATCTCTGGACGGTTAAGTCGCGTCAAAGGCGACTATGGGGTGCAGAGCTCATCTTGCTTTCAGGCTGAGGGAGCCGGCGTTTGTCCACAGACAGCTTTCCAGGTCATGTGGTCAGCATGATTAAACAGCTTCTGGTGCAACGGATCACTGTGACGGAAGCCAGAGCGCATGGAAAGGCCGTTTACCTTCCCACTGTAGTGGTACCTATTTATCTACTTGCACTGGCGTGCTTTCGAGCTGCTAGGTTGGCAGGAGCTGGGACAGAGCAACGGGAGCTCATCACCGTAGTGGGGATTCAAGAGAACATCTTACCAGTGAAACCGTGTCAGGCTCTTCAGTCAGTTCCTTCAAGCTCAGGCTCTTTTTGCTTGAGACCTGCAGAGAGAATGAGGCATTAACAGGTGAGTTTCTCTACGGAGGCGCCACTCGCTTTAAGGGTCTCTGGAAGGACGTGCAAACCAACTGAAGGGCAGTTCCTCGTGGGTTGGATCCTGAAGCTTCAGTGACTCCCTCTGTCCCCAAGAGCTGACTGAGCAGCCTGTACTGCATCACCAGTTCTCAGGGACTGTAAGATTCTTGTCATGACCTAACCCCAAATCTCTCTCTTAAGACTCGTAGCATTTTAACTATTAGCCACATTGGGAAAATACCAGCATCGTTCCCCTTCAGCACTCAAGGCTGTGCTGCGCCTACAGACTATATTGTGTATGTAATAAACCTGGCCCAGAAAGCAGCGCGAGTTAACACTGCTAGTTCTCTAGCTGCAATGAAATAATAATAATAATAATAATAATAATAATAATAATAATAATAATAATAATAATTTATTTATACCCCGCCCATCTGGCTGAGTTTCCCCAGCCACTCTGGGCGGCTCCCAATCAAATGTTAAAAACAGTACAGCATTAAATATTAAAAACTTCCCTAAACAGGGCTGCCTTCAGATGTCTTTTAAAGATAGGATAACTGCTTATTTCCTTCACATCTGAAGGGAGGGTGTTCCACAGGGTGGGTGCCACTACCGAGAAGGCCCTCTGTCTGGTTCCCTGTAACCTCACTTCTCGCAATGAGGGAACCACCAGAAGGCCCTCGGCGCTGGATCTCAGTGTCCAGGCTGAACGATGGGGGTGGAGACGCTGCTTCAGGTATACTGGACCGAGGCTGTTTAGGGCTTTAAAGGTCAGCACCATCACTTTGAATAGTGCTCAGAAACGTACTGGGAGCCAATGCAGATCTCTCAGGACTGGTGTTATGTGGTCCCGGCGGCCACTCCCAGTCACCAGTCTACCTGTCACATTCTGGATTAATTGCAGTTTCCGGGTCACCTTCAAAGGTAGCCCCACGTAGAGTGCATTGCAGTAGTCCAAGCGGGAGATAACCAGAGCACGCACCACTCTGGCGAGACAGTCTGCAGGCAGGTAGGGTCTTAGCCTGCATACCAGGTGGAGCTGGTAGACAGCCGCCCTGGACACAGAATTAACCTGCACCTCCATGGACAGCTGTGAGTCCAGAATGACTCCCAGGCTGCGCACCTGGTCCTTCGGGGGGCACAGTTACCCCATTCAGGACCAGGGAGTCTCCCACACCCGCCCGCCCCCTGTCCCCCCAAAACAGTACTTCTGTCTTGTGATATAAACCTCGACATCATATCTCTCATTATTGCCCTTCTTTTCAAAATTAGCAACCAGGGAGAGCTGATCCAGATCAGGACCAGAGAGAGGGAGGGAGGGTTGACTTTTCCCTCTGTCCTATTTCCCTGCCCAAAATCACCCCCCTCTCAAAGCTGCCATTCCACACATGCACCAGATGCAACCACCTCAAATGCTGATTTAATTCCCAGGCGTATCATTGAGTAGGACCGGTAAATTCAGAACGGTCCTGTCTAGCTCAAATGAGGGGCACAAACTATTTCATGGCACAGTATCTAGCAGGCTTGACCAAAGTCCTCGTTGTTTCTTAAGAGAAAGTCATGGAAAGTTGCCTTTGTTTTGAGTTATACTTTTTGTCTTTTAACTGGTCTCTGTATTATTGCACCAAAAATCCAGTAAGAAATAATTGAAAGAAAGCCATGCTGAGCTCCTGAACTGAGAGGTCCATAGCTCAGGGGCAGAGCACATGCAACTCCAGGAGTGGGGGAAACCTCAGCAAGATGACCAAATGTGGCCCTCCAGGCCTCTCCAGGTGGCCCTCAGGGCTCTCCTCAGATCACAAACACCCTTCACTGGCCACACCTCTCGCAGCCCTGCACCATGACTTTCCTGAGCGCTGTTTCCTGGCTGACATGGATCCTTGAGCTATGCCTCTGGAGAGAGGGCGTGTGTGAGCCGAAATCTGACTTATTCCTGTAGCTGCAGTGCTTGGCGGCTCTACAAGGTGCTGCAATGAATTGGTTGCTCCACCCACTTCTGCCTCTGGCCACACAAACCATTTGAATGGCTATGGCAATTAACTTGGGGGGCAACCCCCTCAAATCTTTTATTGGGGGGCCCAAAGGGACCTCCTAGGAATTGGCTCCTATGCCCCCCCGAATGTCCACGAGGCAAAAAATGGCTGAAAAGGGTTCCCCATTCCTTAGTTAGGAGGACCAGAGAATTGGAAAGCCCTTTTCGTAAGACCCCACAGAACCACTGCCACACACAGCCCTGCAGTTCCATCCACACCATGAATTGAAAGCACCTGGCTTCCCCCAAATAATCCCTGGAACTGTAATTTGCCCCTCACAGAGCTGCAATACGCAGCACCCTTAGCAAACTACAGCTCCCAAGATTTTTTGGGGGGGGGGAGTCATGTGCTTTAAATGGGTGGTGTAGGTGGGGCCAAAGGTGGTCCGGTGGTTTGACTGTTGTAAACAAAATAATAAATTTAAGGTCTTATATATATAATAAATGTTCATAAATGTACCAACCAAGCACAAACATAGATATGTGGACCCCATGTCTGGAGCAGCACAGGAAGACCGTCCTGAAACCATTTTGACTCCCAAACTGACCAAATGTTTTCTCTGCAAGGAGGGAGGGGGTCAGGGAACCTTCCCATTGTCTCAGGAATTGGGAAATCACCATTTCAAAGGAATGGCCAGACTACCAGGAAAGGCAATCAGATAAGGCATTATCAGATAACATGGCAGACAAGAAAAACAACAACATTCAAATTTCTGTTGTAGACCGCCTTTTTTGTGATGTAGGTATGATGTATGGAGGCGTGGTCTTGAGCTCCAGGGCAGGGAATTTAAAATGTCTATATAAGGGCAGGCACACCTTGGTTCTGGGTCCTCCTCCGTCCTCCTGCATGTGAGGGGAGCACCCTGTTGCAACAGCTTTAATAAAGATCAGGCTTACTAGCTGCAATATTCTCTGGTTGGTCTCTGTTATTTTCTCCTACCAATAGGGAACCTAACGTAAGGACTCTATACAGGCTCTTGGATACCCCATAAGGGAAAAAGGGCAGATTTTGTTTACAACATGACTTTGGTGCAAAGCAACTCCATGCACTCATATGGCCATCAAGGGTAAAGTTGGAAAAGTAATATTTGTCCTTCAGAAGGCCTTTTAAAGTGTCTCCCGTGCATTCTGTCGCCCAGCTAGCATGCTTTTGTAGTCATGAAAGGCCTGGCTGTATTTCAAGAAAACCTCAAAACAAAAGGTTTTCAGACAAACAAAAGGAGAGTTTCCCCTGAACAAAAACACCCTAGGACTGCTTGGGAGGAGCTCAGGGCAGGGGGCTGATCCTAAGATCCCAGTAAGAGGATCTGCTCCTCTGCCACAACACCGGCCAGAAATAGATCCAGCTGAAGCTTGTGACGAGAGTTATCTAATTCACGTCCTATGACTACTGATTGTGAAGTGAAGAAATGGCACAGTGCCCGTTTGAGAGACAGGCCGGCTAAGAAGCAAGGAGGGAAGGACAAAATGTTAGCCAAATGGCCCCCTCTCTTTCTGCCGGCCGAGCAAGGAACGAAATGTACTCCAGACAAATCAGACAGGCTTTTAGAGCGTTAATTGCCTAGTTACCTACCGAAAGCAGACCTTCAGGCCAGTGCAACCCAAACATTGGGTTGTTAAGGCATCCCGCAAGATGCCATCGCCACCAACTCCTGATTCTCTCTCAAGATTACAGGACTCTGTGTGTTCCTCTCTGGGTATCGTGAGAGGGAAGTGGGGGAAGAGTCTTGGGATAAAACCCGAGTTTTAAAATAGTTGTTTTTGCTTCTGCAAAGTGATCCCCACTTTTTCCCAGGATGGAGAGAGATAGCTGCCTCGTACGCACATGGCTCACAAATGCAAACTTACGAGGAGTGGCAAATAGACAAAAACAGCCTTTAGTTGGCCCTTCAAATCTTTGTTGGACTCCCATTCAGTGTGGATAATGGTTAGTGATAATGGAAGGTGTCCTGTGGCAACAGGGTCCCCAGCTCTGCTTAACCGATTAAGTGCCATGCTTTCAAAGCTAGCCCTTCTATTAGACAGAGGCAACTCACCTTGGGCAACAGTTTTGGGGAAGCCATTAATGTGGAAACTCATGTGTAAGATTTTTTTAAAACCCCATGGCTATAATGACATGCAGTAAGTGATCCCTACTCAGTAATCTCTCCTTTTATTTTCAAATCCTGTAACTTTTTGAATCCTATATAACATTTATAACAAAACATTGATTTTGCTTTTTAAGTTTTTACAAAATTGTTGCTTGCGAAATCAAATTAACGACAATACCACAATTCAGAATATACAGTAACTCTGTAAATCCAAAAACATCAAATAACAGAAATGGTTTTTGGTTTTTTTAAGGTATGGTATAATAAGAATAATGGAAGGACCCCCAAGGACCATCGCAATGGACAGGCTTTTAAAAGCAAGCTCCTCCATAGCCTGGATCTTTTGACCCTCTTGCTGAGAGCAGCTGACCAATTCTTTTAAGTGATACCATGAGGGCTGTCAGGGAGGGAGTGGAAGTACCTGCAAGTGGGTGCAGACTCTCCGCAGCACATCGTACACACTGTCTCTAGAGATCAGGGACACGAAGATGTACTGGAAACAAAACAAAAATCAGGAGCAGTGAATAATCATGGTGAATAATCAGCAAAGTTTGAAGCACGGCAGCTGGCCAAGCTGATTCAGCATTTGCATGTTGAAAGACAAAGACACACACACGGATATGAACATGCCCCCTTCAGAGGGCACTTGCAAAGAACTGGTAAGCCTGCAAGCTTCAGAGGCTTCATAGAACCTTTTATACAGGCCATATGCAACCCAAACATTTCAAGCGTTATGATATCACTTTGACCCGTCGTGGCTTCCCCCACAGAATCCTGGAAGGTGTAGTTTGTTAAGGATGCTGAGAGTTGTTAGGGGACTCCCTATTCCCCTTGCATACCTACAATTCCCAGAGTGCCTTAATAATCAATCCCTCTTCCCAAAGAACTCTGGGAATGGTTTCTCATTGAGTCCTAACAACTCTCAGCACCCTTAACAAACTACACTTCCCAGGATTCTCTGGGGGAAAGCCATGACAGGTTAAAGCACGGGTAGGCAAACTAAGGTCCGGGGGCCGGATCTGGCCCAGTCGCCTTCTAAATCCGGCCCACAGACGGTCCAGGAATCAGCGTGTTTTTACATGAGTAGAATGTGTGCTTTTATTTAAAATGCATCTCTGCGTTATTTGTGGGGCATAGGAATTCGTTCATTTCCCCCCCTTCAAAATATAGTCCGACCCCCACACAAGGTCTGAGGGACAGTGGACCGGCCCCCTGCTGAAAAAGTTTGCTGACCCCTGGGCTAAAGTGTTGTCATAGTGCTCTGGTGGAGAGAAGACCTTATTTATTCTATTTTTAATGGTGCCTTTCGCACAGGGAGCTCAGGGAACGTGCTCCCCTCTATTTTATCCTCACAACAACCCAAGTAGCAATAGGCCCATGACTACCTGCCACCTTCATCACCTACCCCCAAGGGACCGTGGTAACCAGCTGCCCTGCAAGGCCATCACCAGGGCTCACTGAGCCTGCGATGAGACTCCAGCAGACCCAGCAAGCCTCCAGAAGGCCAAGGCCCTACCTAGCAAGGCTGCATTACGCCAGGCCTCCTAGGGCCTCTTTCTGAAATGCCAGCAGCCCGTCCGCAATGGGTGGCTTGAAATGGAAGCCACGCATGCATCTGGTAGAGTTTCATGGGTTTCAGTTTTGGAAAACCCATCAGGCGGCTGCCAAAATAGCAAAAGTTCATTTAGCCGTGGTGAACATGCCTAGTTCGAAAAACCACATTCCATCCACCCCTGCTCTTCTAGGGTTTCAACCAGAGGCGTATCCTTCATTTCCTGTGCTCAAGTTGCTGTGCAATTTTATGGACATTGTTTCATGTTATTTATTCTGAATCATAAGCTGTTGCCACAAAACCTAACTTTTTCTTAATCGAAAGGCAGGGTTAGAATGTTTTAAAACCAGGGATGGGGAACCTGTGTCCCGCCAGATGTTGTATGGCCGGCATGGGGAACCTCTGGTCCTCCAGATGTAGGTGGACTACAACTCCCATGAACCTCAGAAAGCACAGACAGTTCAGGAACATTTGGAGGAATAATAATAATAATAATTTTTATTTATACACCACCCTCCCTGGCCAGAGTTGGGCTCAGGGCGGCTAACACCAGTAAAATTACAATAAAAACATAATGGTGGGGGGAACCAATTTAAAATGCAGGTTAGAATGCAATTTAAAATGCAGCCTCATTTTAAAAGTAGCCCATAGATCAAAACTGTAAGGGGAGGGAAATATAAGGGTCAGACTGAGTCCAAACCAAAGGCCAGGCAGAACAGCTCTGTCTTACAGGCCCTGAGGAAAGATGTCAAGTCCCGCAAGGGCCCTGGTCTCTTGTGACAGAGCGTTCCACCAAGTCGGGGCCAGTACTGAAAAGGCCCTGGCCCTACTTGAGACCGATATAACCACCTTGCGACTTGGGACCTCCAGAGTGTTGTCATTTGTGGACCTTACGGTCCTCCGCAGGGCATACCAGGATAGGCGGTCCCATAGGTACGTGGGCCCTAGGCCGCATAGGGCTTTAAAGGTCGAAACCAGCACCTTAAACCTGACCCTGTACTCCACTGGGAGTCAGTGCAGTTGGTAAAGCACTGGATGAATGTGATCCCGTGGCAAGGACCCCATAAGGAGCCTCGCCGCGGCATTCTGCACCCGCTGGAGTTTCTGGGTCAGCTTCAAGGGCAGCCCCGTGTAGAGTGAGTTACAATAATCCAGCCTGGAGGTGACCGTCGCATGGATCACTGTGGCTAGGTCAGGGTGAGAAAGGTAAGGGACCAACTGCTTAATGTGGCGGAGATGGAAAAATGCCACCTTTGCTGTGGCTGCAATCTGCACCTCCATGGAAAGGGAGGCGTCGAAGGTTACATCCAAGCTCCCTGCCCCAGCTGTAGTACTAAAGGTAAAGGTAAAGGTACCTCTGCCCGTACGGGCCAGTCTTGACAGACTCTGGGGTTGTGCGCCCATCTCACTCAAGAGGCTGGGGGCCAGCGCTGTCCGGAGACACTTCCGGGTCACGTGGCCAGCGTGACAAAGCTGCATCTGGCGAGCCAGCGCAGCACACGGAACGCCGTTTACCTTCCCGCTGGTAAGCGGTCCCTATTTATCTACTTGCACCTGGGGGTGCTTTCGAACTGCTAGGTTGGCAGGCGCTGGGACCGAGCAACGGGAGCGCACCCTGCCGTGTGGATTCGAACCGCCGACCTTCTGATCGGCAAGCCCTAGGCGCTGAGGCTTTTACCCACAGCGCCACCCGCGTCCCTAGCTGTAGTACTACAGTTCCCCAAATCCCTGATGCTGTCAGGGGCTGGTGGGCGTTGGGAGTCCCAAGCCTGTTTTAAACGAATAAACATTGTGAGCGCCTGCTCTCACCGGAGAAGGATGCCACATTTGTAGTAGTTCCATCTGCCTTTTCCCCTGCCTTCTGTGCTCTGAGCACCCTTCTCACACACACCCTGTCCAAGAAAGGGTGGCAAAACTAGTACCGCACTTGGCCACAGGGAGCAGGCGGGTACATTGTACATGAACAGGCTGAAGATGGGAGCTCCAGCTCCCTCCTCTCAAACAAGATACCAACTGAACTCAACATGGCACAAGATTTGAGGAAGCATCGATATCAAGGCGATGTAAGGAGGACCATCCGCCTGCAAAAAGAGGGTGCAGTAGAAGAACTAAAGGCGAGGAAACAGTGACCGCAGAAGGGCTGGCAATCCTTCCATGTGGGGCAGGGATGGGCAGGCTGTGGCCCTTCCAGAAGCTGGATTACAGCTCGATTCATCCTTGGGCAGTTGGGCCATGCTGCTTGGGGCTGATGAGTCAACATCCAGGGAGGCACGGGCTCTCCATCCCCGATGTGACACAAGGAGTAAAGGGCACTAGATAATAATTAACAACGCAGCAGGTTTTTACACACAAACAAAAAACATATACAGTATAAGTACTGAGTGGGAAATCATTGCCTCCAGACCTAAATGCCAAGGACATGAAGTGGGGGGGAATTGCATGACACATCTAAGGCGAACAGATTTATTTGCATCATAAGCTTTCACCAGCAAAAGTCAATGGGTGCCTCAAGTGTACTAGAACCTGCTAGCCGCTGACGTGGAGCCTACTAGACTCTGCTGAAACAACCAGCAACTTCCCGTTCCTTTCCGAGTTGACGTAACCCATGAAGAGGGCAGGCTGGGACTGAACCCAACAGCATACAGGGACACGATTTGCACCGGGGGAGTTCTGAAGGGCTGGGTGGAAATGTGGAGAGGTCCTGCAGACCCAAGGCTCAAAGCCAGGGAGGCTGATCTGTGGCTTTCCAGAGGTTGTTGGACTACGACTCCCATCATCCCTAGCTGTCGGTCATGAAGGCTGGGTCTGATAGGTGCTGGAACACAACAATGCCTGGAATGTCACAAGCTCCCATTCCTTAAGCCAGTTTCTGTCAAGGGCCACATTCCCTTGGGAGTAACCTATCAGAAGCTGCGGGCCTGGGGTGGGCGGGGCCATAAGGCAACTCCGTACATTCCTAGGTGCAGATTACATGGGATATCTGCACATGGGCATTTTAATGTCCCTGACACACGCACCCTGGCAACTCCAAATACAGCAGATTTATTGCTGTAGTGTCTAAAAGGCCAAGTATTTATAGGTGAAAATGTTCACAGCTTTGACCTCAAATAGTACAGATCTTTGCCTGCTTCACTTACCTTTCGGCTGGCATTGGTGGTGATAGCAAGTCCATTCGGCAACAGGCGAGCCGTTTTGTGCTTTTTTATCAGCTGGACAGAGACAACAGGAATGACAACCTGAGACGGAGAAGAATGGATGTAGTTTGTGCATGAGCCAAGAGCAGAAGTCATGGGATCACACAGGATAGCTCCCTGGGTCATTAATTTCTGGTTGCAGAATCATCACCCAAGTCCTAACCATATTCAGTCTGCAAACAAGCCACGAGAGGAGGCTTGCGCAACTGGAAGTAAGACCCCATTTGCACTATGCATTTAAAGCCATTTCCTGTCGCTTTCCTAGCATCACAGAACTGTAGAGTTGGAAGGGACCCGATGGTCATCTAGTCCAACCCCCTGCAAGGCAGGAATCTCAACTAAAGCACCCACGGCAGATGGCCATCCAACTTCTTCTGAGGGAGTTCATTCCACTGCTCCTGCCATCCGAAAGTCTTTAAATATTTGTGGCTTCTCCCAAAGAATCCTGGGAACTGTGGTTTGTTAAGGTTGCTGGGAGTTGTGAGGAGACCCCTCAGAGAACTACAATTCCCAGAGTTCCCTGGGAAGAGGGAGTGGCTGTTAAAACCAGTATGGGAATTGTAGCTTTGTGAGGGGGATATGGGGGTTGCCTAACAACTCTGGGCACCTTTAAAAAACCACCCATCAAATGCTTGCAAGCAGAAAAGTCTGTCTACTTGCTTCTTTAACCTTATTGGCCAGTCAAACATCGGTGTTTAAAAACAACAACAAACCATGAGTAGCTTTCCCTACCCACATTCTGCTCACTGTCAATAAAGGCTGGAAATACTCAGGCTGTGAACAGATGAAGCAGAAGGCACTGCAGAGGCTGAAATGAAGCATCAGATAATTGCTCTTGCCTGCAGTACATGTTTTCTGCCCCATCATGGGCTCTGATGAAACTGGTTATGCAACTTCTTATAGTAATTCCAAGCTGCAGGAAAAGACCATCGCTCAGTGGCAGAGCAGGCAGAAGGTCCCCATTTCAGGAAGAACTGAGAAAGGCTCCTTTCCCAAATGTTGCACAGCTGCTGCAGATGTAGATGACCCAGAGCTAGATAGATCAATAGTCTGACCCAGTGCAGAGGCAGATTGCTATATATCCTGGGGGGGGGGACCAAGAATTCCTATAAATAAGCATGTGCTGGATGCCAGGTTTCATGGCAGGGCCATTATTATTATTATTATTATTATTATTATTATTATTATTATTACTGACTCCAAATGCTCTGCAATGGTGCAATTTCCAGACTATTGCGTTTGAGAAGAATTAGGACAGTGACCACAAATGAAGCTGCTGGGGACCCACAACAGAAGCCCTGGCAGGCAAAGGGCCCCGGCAGGTGTTGCTGTTGTCAGGGAGCCCCTTGCAGCAGCCTGAGGGTGCAGGGCAGTGACACATCAGCCCCAGGGAAACGGCTGAGCTTAGAACAAGAAAGGGGCCAAGTCTTTCCCAGGGCAAGGTTCCCTCTCTCCTCCGTTGGGTTTGTACAGCTGTCATTATGCTGGGTGCTGGGTCAGAGCAAGCACCACACATGCAGTAAAAGAGGGACTGGCATGAAGCAAACATACCCATAGGCCTAGGAAGACTCTCAAGTGTCATGGGCAGGCTGGATCCAGAGGAGTAGTGGGAGGCACTAGCTGGGGAACCCCCAGGGGAAGAAGCTCAGAGACAGGGGGTTGGTGGTGGGATGACAAGTGTATGGTCAGAGGGAGAAGACTGGAAGAAGGAGGTGTCGGAAGCTGAAGAGGCAACAGGGTTTCGTGAGCAGGAAGAGCCTGTGGCAGAGAGCGGTGCAGAATCAGAGGCAGGAGAGGAGTGGGGCCAGGAGACAGAGATGAGGCAGGCTGCTGAAGAAGCCAGGGAGTCTCCCCCTCCTGCCGTGACCAGCTCCCTTTCCCCCTGGTCTCCCAGAACACACAGAGAAATGAAGAGGGAGGAGCAACGAGAGACAAGATGATGGAGCCTTAGGTTGCTGGGGGAGGAGCCTTAGAGAGCGGTGGGAAGGTGGGGACTTTCAGGCTTCACAACTGCCTCATTGGGGCAAGACCTACTGGGAAGAGCTGGTGTGATCACTAGGCCTGTGCTGTTTGGGTTTCTTCGAAGAAAGACTCCAGTGTTGTTGTTTTTATTGCTGAGCTATTCCTGACTCCGGCTCCTGACATCAAGGCAGAAAAGCCATCTCCTTTACTTAGTGCCTAGCACATGAGGGAGAAAGAAGATTGTGGACATGACCCTCAATCTACGGAAAATAAACAGTCGGAGGGAAAAGTTCAAGGCTGCAGTTAGATAAATTGCAATGTAACGACAGAAGAGTCCTGCTAAATGGGCTGAACGTTGTGGAGCTGGAAGCAGCCTTCTTCCTGAGCATGTTTATTTAAATAGGTAGCGCTCAGGATATAAATAATTCAGCCGTTCGGCACCATTTTAAGGAAGTCTGTTCTAAATATGGACGAGCGTTACGCATCAACGGCAGTGTTTACCAGATAACCCCAGAACTGTAAATCAAGGAAAGCAGCAGGAATTCTGCATCGTTATCAGATTCAGCTATGGTTTCTCTTATGCCACAGACACAGGCCTTGCCTCCAAAAAAGCTTGCTTTGAGGATTTAAAACAAAACGAAAAAGCGACATTTGTTTCCATAAGATGTCCTTGCACCTTAGAAAGCTGGGTTCAACCATCTTGCTTGTCCACCTTGCCATGGTGAGTGGGGAGTCACGCTCAGGCGAGTGAGATCCCAAATCTGGAGCTATAGGCAGAGGCAAGCTGGTGTGCATCCCAAAAGCCAATCTCAGCTTAGGTCTTCAGGTAGCAGAGGTGGCCTCTAGCGACCCAAGTGGTGTTCTGAGCACGGAGCAGAGACAGAGTTGGGCCTCCTGTCTGAATTAAAGAAGCCGAGGAACAGGATTGCCTCTAGGGCCAAGCCCACGGGGCACCCCAAGTTCAGAGCACCTGTCAAGCATACAGGCAGGGCAAGTCTCTGCCCCCAAACCATGTGGGGTCAAGGGCCTGTATCTAAGGGGTGGGCAGTGGAAGTGGGAATGTAAACATTTGGCAAACATCGCACCCTGGGACCTCAGATTGAATGTGCTGCAAAGAATGAAGATAATATTCAACTCCTCCAGCACTCTAGGTTTGAGACAGCATGAAGATTATGAAAGACTGCACATGTGAAAACGGATTTTGTATTTATAAGAGATGACAGAGCTGCTGTCTGTGAGGAGGAAAATATGGCTGCTGTAAGAATGGACAACAACAAGTAATGGCTGAAATGGAAATTAAAGATGAGAAGATGTGGCAACATGAGGAAGAGATGGACATATGTTTGCCACAGAAGTGGGAAACCTGGTTTTAAGAAATTGTATTAAATTAAAGTAATTCAGATGGATTTGTAGTAATTTCGAAAGCTATCAAAAATAAATATTTATTTTTTAAAAGGGCTCCCCCACCCCCCTGCAGCCAGCAGCTCCAAGCACAGCTCTGGAAAGAGAACCAGATTTCCCCCGGAACTTGTGCTACATTTGAGATGCGGCAGTTGAGAGCCAACACTTGGGGAAGGCACGTCCAATGCTGCAATCAATGTTTGACTGGCCAACAGGTTTGAAAAAGCAAGTAGGCAGACTTCCCTGTGCTCAAGCATTTGGTGGGTGGCTTTTATTACTGTCGCCACTTCATTTGATCTCCATCGAACACGCTCCTCTTTTAGTCTGCTCATGTTTACTGACTCACCTTGATATCCTTCCCAAAAAGGTTTGCATAGAAACAGAGCCAGTTTGGGGAGATGTAGAGGCGGCCTTGGATGAGGATGTCTCTCTGGAGAGCACAGGAGCAGACTGCAAAGAGAAAAGGCATCGTGTGAAAGGCTGTGCTTTGCGGGGGGGGGGGGGGACATTACCTCCCAAAGCGGTTTGCCCCCAGTCAAGATTCAATGCACCCTGCTGGTGGCAGCGGCTGTACATAAATGAAAGGAGATCCGGAATATGCCACTGGGGTTACAAATAAAATACAGTGGTACCTCTGGTTACATACTTAATTTGTTCCAGAGGTCCGTTCTTAACCTGAAACTGTTCTTAACCTGAAGCATCACTTTAGCTATTTAATGGAGCCTCCCGCTGCTGCCGCCACGCGATTTCTGTCCTCATCCTGAAGCAAAGTTCTTAACCCGAGGTACTATTTCTGGGTTAGCGGAGTCTGTAACCTGAAGTGTATGTAACCTGAAGTGTATGTAACCCGAGGTACCACTGTAAAAGGCACAATGGAAGGGAACTTGAAACATTGCCTACAGATGAAACTCGGAAAATTAGAATATTGTGGAAAAGTTCATTTATTTCAGTAATTCAACTTAACACCTTAACAGTGCCACAGGCTGATAGCATCCATGCCACGCCGCATTGAGGCAGTAATTGATGCAAAGGGAGCCCAAACCAAGTACTGAGTACATGTGCATGCTTCTACTTCTCAGAGGTCCAATATTTCTCTATTTCCAGTCCTTGTTTTGCTGATTTCATTTAATATTCTAATTTTCTGAGATTGCTAATTTGGGGTTTTCATCAGCTGTACGCCATAAACATCACAATTATAACAAATAAAGGCTTGACATATCTTGCTTTGAATGACATGAGTCTATATCATATATTAGTTTCACCTTTTAAGTTGAATTACTGAAATAAATGAACTTTTCCACAATATTCTAATTTTCCGAGTTTCACCTGTACTACTTTATGATGTTCTGTTAGTTCTAAGGAAGGTCTTGTTATTATTCTGCAGGAGGCAGGAATCAGATCTTTATCTTTCCCCGCCACTGCAGATTTACTCTGACAGGTGGGTGGTGTCACGACGGCATCAGGAGACTGATAGGTGGGTGGCCCCACCCAGTTGTCAAAAGCTCCCTCATGGGGCAGAGTCTGCTTCACCATTGCATTCCCCCAAGGGGACTTGCTGGAAAAGCAGCACCCCATCAGCTGTTGCCACCCAGTGACACCAGCTGATTGGAAGGTGGGTGTGGTTGGGAGGAAATGGCCTCAACTGTCAGCTTGGAGTTCCTGATGGGTCAAGACTGGCCCACGGACCAAAGTTTCCTCAGCCCTGATATTTGGAACTTTGGAACTTCTTTCTCACCCACAAGGCAAATTGAGGTTCTCCCCCGGCTCCAATGGGGACACAGTGATGAACGAAGCTGGCAACCACAAGCCCCCATTCCAAGATCCAGGTCCATGATGCTCCTGAAATTTACTTTTCAGAAAGCATTCGAGCGATTACTAATTACATTTATTGTGTCGCATCAAGTTTGGCCTTCAGAAAACCAGGTGGATTAGAAGAAGAAGAAGAGTTTGGATTTGATATCCCGCCTTTCACTCCCTTTAAGGAGTCTCAAAGCGGCTAACATTCTCCTTTCCCTTCCTCCCCCACAACAAACACTCTGTGAGGTGAGTGGGGCTGAGAAGTGTGACTGGCCCAAGGTCACCCAGCAGCTGCAGGTGGAGGAGCAGGGAATCGAACCTGGTTCCCCAGATTACAAGACTACCGCTCTTAACCACTACACCAAACTGGTGTAGACACTCTGGGCTAAGGTTGCCCTCTAGGAGGTGGCTTCAGTTGGAATACAGCCAGCTGATTTTGCCGGCCAATGGCCGACGAGCCTGTTTTCAAAACCAGGCCTCTGGCTGTTGAGAGCCTCATCCAGAAATGAACCGCCAGGCCAGAGCAGCCAGCCTCCAATACTACCCTCCAACTCTATGATTCGCTTCCTCCCTTTAAGCAATGTTTACCACTCACCTTTCAGCACACTCTCCTCGGTAGGGATGTCCTTGAACAACTTGTGGTACTGTGAGTTGTATTTATTGGGAGGCTAGACAAAAAAAAAACAGACATAAAAAAGAGCTCAGGATATCAAAGAGGTCACGCCCAAGTGCACTGGCAGCAGGCAGATATTGGGCAAAATAGTCTGACCACAGGTTTACCATTCTTGCAGCCTTTTCACTTAAATCCTCCTCATCATGTCCTCCTCCTCCCAGGACCCGTTATGAAGAGCTCAGAAAAGAGACAAAGAACACACTGTCCAGATAGTAAAGTGCTGGGAAGTAAAACCCATTAGCCTACTGCACAAAGGTAACGTTGACATTTGTTGCTCCGCCTCCTTTTGTCTCTGGCCCGCCCACACTGACATGTGGCCCTCAGCAGGTTGCCCCGAAGGGAATGCGGCCCCTGGGCTGGAAAACGTTCCTGCTTTATATGGAAAGGTGACTATTCCTGTGCTGTCTGCTCAAAGCTTGTTTCCTTCTGCAATGCCTAACAATTATTTAGACACCTCCCCGCCCCCCGCCATGGGGCACCTGAAGAGAGAAGTCGGTGATAATAACAATAAAAACATGCATGGAGAGAGCCCATAAAAGGTAAATACTGTATCTAGCAGGTGTCACTAGGCCAGAGTTCCTGTGAAGTTTAAGCCAAGAGCAGAAGGTGGAGCAGCAGGACCAGGATGCAAGAGGCTGCTTTCAGTCCAGCAGGGAGGAAAGATTATAAGAGAAAAGCAAGCAGAATCCGGCCAGACGGTTTGCCCCTGACCAAGGGCAGTGGCTGCAGAGTCCCGGAAACCAGCACCCTGCCCCTCCCCGACTCACCGTGACTTCGCTGCGGCATTTCTTTAGCTCCTCCTCCTTGATGGCATCACTCAGGTGCAGGCTGGAAGACAAAGGGAGATTCCACGGATGGGCACCCCTACGGCCACACTCGCACAAAAACAACCTGCACTTTCATCAAGATCCCACTCAAAACTCAATTAGGCTGGTGGCGGCTGCCAAGAGGGCATTCTGGGGTCTGCAAACATAATCAACTTACAGTGGTACCTCGGGTTACATACACTTCAGGTTACATACGCTTCAGGTTACACACTCCGCTAACCTAGAAATAGTGTTTCAGGTTAAGAACTTTGCTTCAGGATAAGAACAGAAATCAAGCTCCGGCGGCATGGCGGCAGCGGGAGGCCCCATTAGCTAAAGTGGTGCTTCAGGTTAAGAACAGTTTCAGGTTAAGTACGGACCTCCGGAACGAATTAAGTACTTAACCCGAGGTACCACTGTACTGATGTCTGCCAAATTAGAGGTCTTGGTTCTTTTAAGATGGGCTTTAAAAGACCTCCACTTTTAGGACAGGTTTCTGATGTTCAGTTTACCTAATCAATTCTTTTGGCTGCTGTTCCGCCTTTCTGCTTTCCATTCCTTTTTATGCTGCATTTTGTTCTGTTTGACAGTATTGTACTGAAAAAGCAGGTTATTAATTCTGCCCCCCTAACCCTTACTGCACACTAATCCTACGTTCTGCCGGCAAAGTTTCGGTATCACCTCCTGTAAGAAAGAATCGGGTTCCGCGTAGACAATGGAATCTTCCTCCCAAAAGTAAAGTCACGTTTGAAGTTGAAAGGACATGACCCTCGTGAGAAATGACTAACAGGTTATCTGTATGTTTCCTGTTAGTCATATCTCACGAGGGCTGTGTCCTTTTCCACGTCAAAGAAAATAGCAAGCCACTAAGAATTTGTAGGAAATTTTAAAAAGCGGCATGAAGGTGTTGTGACACACATGCATCCACGAAGATCCTTCTCCGCTTCGTAGTTACATTTGCCCCAGATAGTATTTTAAACTTCAGATTTGCATGGCTGGGTAGTGCACAAGCTCCACCAGCTTCACTGGACCAGGGAACAGGTGAGAGAGATGCTGGAGCCTACAGGATATTAACGGGGACCACATAACTCTCGCAAGGAAGGCAGAGATCTCTGACCCCTAACTTACATTCCGCTTGCTTCAGGACAGGTACACACTCCCCCTTCCACTTCCTTCTTTAGCATAGGTCTGTGGAAGACTGCTGCGCCTACTCTCCAGGCATTTGGGTAGCTAGGGATCCATTTTAGATCTAAGGTGTGTATGTACAGTGTATGACTCCCTGCTTGTTTATGTGCAACCAGGCTGTCAAAAAGAAGCATCTGTGTACTCTGCCTCCTTTATTTCATGTAACAAACCAACCGTTCTTTCTTTCCTGGTGCGTGAACTCCTTTGTTAGGCACAAGGTCATGAGTAAAAACACCCATTAGTAAGGAATGCCCATTCTGACTCCAGCAAAAGATCCTAAATCTCTAGGGTGTGTGCATAGGGAACATGTGGGTGGTGGACACACAGGATGTGGGTCCAGACATACACCTTGTGAACAGTGGCCAGCGACAGCCCTATATTCTGTATTAGATCTACAGAGGCTCCCCTCCCAGGGCCGACCAATTTTGGTGGCAGGGCAGAATGGGAATGAAGCATGGGGAAGAAGGATTAATTTCTCCTTCCCTGTGTGCCAGGGTCCTGATCCTGTGCTGCCTCCCTGCAGCTGCTCTTTAGACGGGAAAAACGAAACACAACATTTATACAAAAGCTAAATACCCAATCGCATTCGTGCAATTCAGGTTAAGAACAGTTTCAGGTTAAGTACGGACCTTAGTTACACTTATTTCGGCCCTTTGTGTTGACTTCTTACAGCTGAAGTGTCATCCTAAGCATGCGCTTGAATGCGGCTCTCTCCCAAATAAGAGCACATCAGATTGACGCCTAACATCAACTGAGCGCAGTTTACAAACACCCAGATGGTAGCTATTAGATATGATCCCAGCAGAAAGGGAAGGGAAAGCAATGTGGGGTGTGTGGGTGTGGGTGAGAGAGAGAGAGGGAGAGAGATGAACTCAGTTCCTTTAAAAAGCAAAGCAAAACGTAAACAAATGCAACCGCACTCACCTGCCATTTGGAGAATCCAAGCTCTTTTCCTTGTGTAATGCCTCCAGTTTGTCCAGGCTGTGCATGAGCCCTGCTTTCTCATGCATTGGTTTCGTGCTGCAGAAAAAGAAGGGGAGGGAGACACAGAATAGTACAAGTTGTATCCCAAGCGAAAAAGCAGCCATTAGGTGGTGATCGTAGCACATAACACAGGACACAGCCAAGCCACTATCCCATCTAGCTCATAAGTGTCTATGCAGACGGATGGCAGCTGTCCAGTTTCAGGCAGGGGTCTTCCCCAGACCCCACTGGGAACGGAGGCCTGGGACACATTCTGCATGCCAAGCAGATGCACAACCACTAGGGCCTAGATCCCTAGATCTTGACAGAGAGCAAGGTTACAAAATGAAGCCCACGTTCTGTTCAGCGACACAAAACCTGCCATGCATTACTAAGTGTGCAGTGTACACACACGCCTGCAATTCTCACATGCAATCCAGACACTCAGTTCTAGGGATCGTTTGATGTTGGGACCTGGAGGTACCCCAAGAGTTAACACAGACAAAAGAGATAAATCAGAAGGGAATTTCTGGGGACCTTCTGCATGCAAGGCAGATGGTCTGCCCCTCTGCTACGGGGAATAAGGGTCTTCCTGTTGCCTAGGAAAGAAAGATACTTGCCTGGGGAGAGGGAATCTCCCTCACCTCACCTCTCCCCCCCCCCCACATACATGCCACCTGTAAACACACCTCCACCTTACACAAGCAAATGGGAGTTCCCCCTTGTACCTAAAAATGTACCAGCCACTAAGGCAAAGACTTGTTTGGAAAGAGTGTAAAACCCTACAGGCACACCGAGAGTCAGGTGTCAGCTGCAACAGCTGCGTTAACTACAACCCCGCCTGATATCCGATATTCCCTCAATAACTATTCCAAGGATCTGTGCAACTTGAGATTTGTGGCACAAAACTTTGGCATAGGTATGGGAATGCAATTGTGGCTAACGGTTCTGGATGCAGCCCCCTGGCGGGCCACACGGTTATACCACTTCAAAAGACATGGCTTTCCCCCAAAGAATCCTGGGCAGGGTAGTTAAAGGTGCTGAGAGTTATTAGGAGACCCCTATCCACACACCCCATAAGGGAAGCGGGTGGCGCTGTGGGTTAAACCACTGAGCCTAGGACTTGCCGATCAGAAGGTCGGCAGTTCAAATCCCCGTGACGGGGTGAGCTCTTGTTGCTTGGTCCCAGCTCCTGCCAATCTAGCAGTTCAAAAGCACACCAAAGTGCAAGTAGATAAATAGGTACCACTCCGGCAGGAAGGTAAACGGTGTTTCCGTGCACTGCTCTGGTTCGCCAGAAGTGCCTTAGTCATGCTGGCCACATGACCCGGAAGCTGTACGCCGGCTCCCTCGGCCAATAAAGCGAGATGAGTGCCGCAACCTCAGAGTCGGTCACGACTGGACCTAATGGTCAGGGGTCCCTTTACCTTTACCTTTATCCACCCCCCTGCAACAGAACTACAGTTCCCAGGCTGGGAATCCCTCTTCCCAGGGCACTCTGGGAAATGTAGCTCTGTGAGGGGAATAGGGGGTCGCCTAACAACTTTCAACAAACCACGGTTCCCAGGATTCATTGGGGGACGTCATGACTGCCCAAGTGGAATAATATCATTTTATAATGTTTGGTGTGGATGTGGTCACGCCACACTTTGTTGCAAACCAGGGCTGGCAGCTCGAAAAGGCCCTAAGATCTTGAAACAAGAAGAAATTCCAACGAAAGAAGAATGGCAGACGAAATTAATGGATTATGCAGAATTGGACAAAATGACAAGAAGGATTCGAAACCTGCGGGACCAGGTCCATGACGAGCAGAGTCAGACAGAGAAGATTGGAAGAAGTATATGAATTATTTGAAGAGCAACTGTAATCAACAAATTACGCTACAATACGTTTTGTAAGGAGAAATATACGAAGTGTTACAAAGTAGAAAAAGATAGAGAAATTGGTTATGAGTTTGAAATGGAATAGGGAAGACAAGAAATGCATACTGAGAGATTAGATTGGAAAATTTTCAGACAGGATTGATGGAAATCAAAAAGTTGAATAAGATGTAAAAGTATGTTTAATTACTGCTGAAAATATGTTATAAAAAAACTAATAAAAAATTATATATATAAAAGAGAGAGAGCCACTGGTCTTTGGCAATTTATCCTGTTACACAGCTGCTTAAGTCCTGGAGTAACAGTGCTGCTGCAGCGGCCTGCATCTCTTTATCTCTCTCGCAATAGCCTGGATTATCAGTTAACCAGGTCAGCAAGAGGCTTTTGGAAAACCCAAAGCAAACAGCAGTTGGGCCAAAAGGTTATCCCACGGGAGAGACTGGCAAAGCTGCCTTGAAAGAGCTGCAACTCACGCTCTGCAAGAGGGCAAGGAATCGCCCAAAATAGACAAACCATTCAAGATAAGAGAGGCTAAACGGTGAAGAGGGCCCCAGAAAACCAAACAGCGAGGCCCAGCCTGCAGGAGGAGCCAGGCATGGTGCCAGGGAGAGCTGTCAAAGAGCTTTTGTCTTGTGTTTGAGACCCAGGAAAAACTTCCACGGAGCAAAAGGGGGAGATAGGAAGGTGGACTCTACTGCCCATGGTCCATGACGAGCAGAGTCAGACAGAGACTCCTGAAGGTGGTTCCCACTTCCTTATCTGCCCCCAACTCAGCTTTGTTCCAAAAATCAGAAAACTTTAAAAATATATACAGTATATGGGGAACCTTTTTCAGTTCACGGGCCACATTCCATCTAAGCCATGGATAGGCAAACTAAGGCCCGGGGCCAGATCCGGCCCACTCGCCTTCTAAATCTGGCCCGCAGATGGTCTGGGAATCAGCATGTTTTTACATGAGTAGAATGTGTGCTTTTATTTAAAATGCATCTCTGGGTCATTTGTGGGGCATAGGAATTCGTTCATTCCCCCCCCAAATATAGTCCGGCCCCCCACAAGGTCTGAGGGACAGTGGACCGGCCCCCTGCTGAAAACATTTGCTGGCCCCTAATCTAGGCTCTCTGTCAGCCCCTGTCGGCATTCCTGCTGCACATTCTGTACCAAGTGAAGTTTCTGAACCGTCTTCAGAAAAGCACAAGTCTGAGCAGGTTTTTCATTTGCCTCACCACTTTCCCCAAGAAAATCTGCTCTTTGTTGCTGATTCAGAGCAAACGTCAATCCATAAAAACCTGATTCAGAGGTAAGATCAGGTTTCCCTGGGGGGAAAGCGGCAGGACAAGCAGAAGAATGGATAAGGCCTTCCTCAAGAGAGGGCTGTAGCTGGTAAGCCAGCAAAGCTGGTAAAAAGTCTTCCTGGCCACTCCATCTAAGTGCCTCTCCATCAAGAGCAGCGAATCCGGAAGCACTGACTTCCAGGCTGCACACCTGACTCTTCATCCCCATCTAAGACAGGTTGCAAACGACAAGTCACCTCAAAGATGAACTGTAGTCAATAAACCAGCAATCCCTTTCCCTTTTGCTGTGTGCAGCACCTCTGAGGACACAACCCACCTACAGTGGTACCTTGGTTCTCAAACACCTTGGTACTCAAACGCCTTGGTTCCCAAACGCCAAAAACCCGGAAGTAAGTGTTCCGGTTTTCAACCATGTTTCGGAAGGTGAACATCTGATGCAGCTGTCGGCTATTGTTTCCGGGGCGCCTGCACCAATCAGTGCCTTGGTTTTTGAACATTTTGGAAGTAAAACAGACTTCTGGAACAGATTAAGTTTGGCGCTTTTGTTTTTGTTATTTATTTTGCGTTTTTGTTTTTGAGGCTTTTTTGGTTGATTTGTTTTTTGACTGTGTGGAACCCAGCTCTGCTATTGATTGATTGATTGATTGATTGATTGACTGATTGTGTGACTGCGGAAATGGATAACCCCCCCCCCAATCCAAACAATGACTATCATCAGTGCAGGTAAGAAAAAAATTATTTTTAATTTTTACCACCTACAATACTGCCTTATTTATTTTATAGTACAGTACATTGATTATTGCTTTCATTTTATGGATCAATGGTCTTGTTAAATAGTAAAATTCATGTTAAGTTGCTGTTTTAGGGATTGTTTTTAAAAGTCTGGAACGGATTAATCCGTTTTGCATTACTTTCTATGGGAAAGCACGTCTTGGTTTTGGAACGCTTTGGTTTTGGAATGGCCTTCCAGAACAGATTAAGTTTGAGAATCAAGGTACTGTACCACTGTACTTGGATTACACACTAAACAGGTTTTCATCAACGGAAGTGGAGGATCTACTTCTTTCCCCCAAGTCTACCTTTTATCTGCAACCAGTGAGGCAGTGCAAATACAGGTGTTAGGTTATAAACAGATTTAAGATAAGAGATAAAGGTTTTAAAAGGTGCAAACTTCTGCCCTTGCTTCCGCTTTTTCCAAACTGGAGACTGCTTCCTGGGTAATCAGCACTCCTTAACTTTGCAAAATTTGAAATCAAATTCTGGATTTCCCAGGGTTTTAGTTTTTTCATCTCCCCCCACTGCCTTTCCAATTTTGGAATGAAAAATCACACGGCTAACTCAGCACGATGCAAAGATGGCCATAAAGGAGTCAAACAAAAGGAAGGAGCAGGTATAAACTAGAACAAGGTTATAAACTAGAACAAAGGAGAGTCAGGTAAAGTTAACGGAGCTCAGAATAAAAGCCTGCTGGAAAAGAAAACTCTTTTCACTTGGCAGTAGGATAAGATCAGAGAGGGAGACACACAGGTGTCCTGTGGCAGGGGGTTCCAAAGGCCAGGAACCACACAAACTCACTGTAGCTGGTGGCAGAACCCACAGGAAGGTTTCCACAGATGACATGACCTACAAGGTAGGATTATACAGGCATTTAGGGGATAGAAGTTTTTAACGTTTGATGTTATATTATGTTTTTGTGTGTGTTGGAAGCTGTCCAGAGTGGCTGGGGCAACCCAATCAGATGGGTGGGGTATAAATACTACTATTATTATTATTATTATTATTATTAGGCATGCCCAACAAGAAGTGCCCTTCCCCACCCCCGTCAAAAGCTTAGCTGCTGCTTTTTGTTCTGGCTGATGCCTCTGGATGGGTTCCAAAGGCAGCCCCATGCAAAGCACACCACAGCAAGCTTTAAAACTTGTTTATTTTAAATAAAGAGTGCGGATTTTACACACATACACACCCCAGCATGCCAGAGCATATCAGAGGTCTGAGGGATTTTCCGCTGACGCAAATAGGATATCGTTTCACAGAAGCGGGGAACTGATTTCTGTGTTAGCACAGAAAAGATTATGTAGGCCCTGGTCCTGAAACAGCGCTTTTCGTTTCTTTTTCATTCATATTGAGCCATCGGTGTGCATGGCACTTTAAATCCCCAGGTCCATTTTCTCCCACCTCCTCTTGTGATTTCCCTTGCGTTGGATTTCAGACTATAAGCACCTAGAGAGGCACAGACCTAGAGAGGCACAATCCCCAAAGTGCAAAAGGACAACTCTCTACCTCAAGTAGTTTACAATCTGGGGCAGAGTGCTCCAACATGAAGGGCCACGTGCGGCCCCTCAAGGCCTTTTCTGGCAGCCCTAGGAACTGACACTGGGTTTGGCAAGCATGATTGAGGGCTCTGACAAGGTCCTAGAGTCCTCCTGTCTCCTTCCCAAAGCCTACTTCGTACTTTCCCAATTTTTGGAAGGAGGTGGGATGGCTCCAAGACCCTGCCAGAGCCTCGCTTTGTGAAGGCAGAAGGAGGGCTGGGGTGGGGGCTTCAATTTTTTGTCCCCCCCCCCCCATGCACAAGGCAGTGTGTGGCCCACGGGTTCCATGCCAAAGTACAGTGGTACCTCTGGTTAAGAACTTAATTTGTTCCGGAGGTCTGTTCTTAACCTGAAACTGTTCTTAACCTGAGGTACCACATTATTATTATTATTATTATTATTATTAATTATTATTTATACCACATCCATCTGGCTGGGTTTCCCCAGCCACTCTGGGCGGCTTCCAACAAAACACTAAAATACAATAACCTATTAAACATTAAAAGCTTCCCTAAACAGGGCTGCCTTCAGATGTCTTCTAGAAGTTTGGTAGTTACTTTTCTCTTTGACATCTGGTGGGAGGGCGTTCCACAGGGCGGGTGCCACTACCGAGAAGGCCCTCTGCCTGGTGAAGATGCTTAGGAGAAGTTTGGAGGAAGCATGCCATCACACAAGCAATCCCAAGTACCTGGGGTATACAGCATCAAACCTCTGGATTTCAACCCGTCCTGCAGCTCACAAGGCAGAAGAAGAGCCTTTCTCCCTCTCAAAAAACAAAGAAAGAGCAGAAACTGGCAATCGAAGGGCTGACTAATATGATCCCCATAGCATGGGAAGCTGCTTCCAGTTGGTTCCCACGCAATGCTTCAGGGCAGGAAGATGCTGCATGGGTCAAACGGTTGGACCCTAGAAAATTACTGCCCCTATTTTGCTTCTGAGGGGGAGAGTTTAAGGGGCGCCTTCTTTAACATCTCAAGAAGCTAAGAGACCTGAGCGGCTGCATATTCCCCTCTAGCGCATGCATGCACTTGAACTGCAAGTCACTGTCCCTGCCATTCCAAGCTGCTCTGGGTGTTAGCAATTCATAGGGGCAATTGTGGTAGATTCTAGTATATCTTTAACCCAAGAAATACACACACCTTTATTTATTCCTTTTATTTTATAGGAAAATTATGGTTTGCTAGTACATCTTTAACCCAACCAATAGACACACCTTTCTTTTGTCCTTGATCAGAACTGGGCTGCAAGCCTCTTCCGACAGCTACTCAGCAAGTCCCATTCAGTTCAATGGCGTTTGCTCCTAGCTATGTAGATATGGGACTGCAAGTTGATCCTTTTAAAAGTTTTATTTATTTATTTATTTATTTATTTATTTATTTATTTATTTATTTATTTATTTATTTATTTATTTATTTATTTAAAAAAAAATGTACTCAGGTGAGTGTAAATGAAAAGCGGTTGATGGTAATTTTGAGCAGAAGAGGTGGGAAGGGAGTGGTGGGTTGCGGAGCAGCATAGCTGTCAACGTTTCCCTTTCTTTAAGGAAATTCCCTTATTCCGAATAGGATTCCTCGCAAGAAAAGGGAAAAGTTGACAGCTATGAGGAGCAGGGGAGGTGTCAACCTTTGCCTTGCTGGCTGTTTCTCTGTTCAAAAACTCCCTCCACCCACCGACCCCCGAAGCTCCAAAATCACATTTACAACTATAAATACATATATTTGCATTTTGAATTGAGTAAGAACCAGTGAGGAAATACTTCCACTTCTCCTTCAGAGATACAAGCTAAGTAGTTCATCTGCTTGGTCATTACTATACCCTACAGATGGGGGGTCTCAGCCCCAGGGGCCAAAAGTTCCCCCTAACCTCTCTATTTCCCCAGGCCAGTATTTTCACCTGGTTAGAATGTCTCTAATGATGCTTCTTGCTTGGCTGGACTGAAGACCGAGAGGGGTCATGTGTGTGTCTGTGCAGAAACTAGCCTATATTCAACAAAGCTAAAATTCACTCTCATTACTCTGCCAACTTTGCTCTTTGGCCCCACGCGCCACTGGCTTGCGGCCCTCAGAAAGTTGCTCAGGAAGGAACGCGGTCAGTGTGCTGGCAGTGTGCCCCGCTGCCGTTATGCACAACTGTGAGCAAATTCTAGCTGGTCCTTGGGCTGTCTGGGTTCAAAATTATTCCCTTTCATGTCTGCACTCATGCGAACATGCATGCACACACAGATAGGCAGAACGGTGATCATAGAGCAAGGTTTTGGGGGGCAGAAATCCACCCCACCCACTCCAACTCAGGAGAATGAGCAGCGAGGCTCTAAATGCAGCAGCGGCAGGACTGAGCTGACCCCATTCTGAAGCAAGTGAAGAAAGAAACTTTGCCATCTAACAGGGCGGCCCCCAAAATTACAATTACCACAGAGCCTAGGACTTGCCGATCAGAAGGTCAGCAGTTTGAATCCCCGTGATGGGGTGAGCTCCCATTGTTCAATCCCAGCTCCTGCCAACCTAGCAGTTTGAAAGCACGTCAAAGTGCAAGTAGATAAATAGGTACCACTCCGGTGGGAAGGTAAATGGCATTTCCGTGTGCTGCTCTGGTTTCCCAGAAGCGGCTTAGTCATGTTGGCCACATGACCCGGAAGCTGTACGCCGGCTCCCTCGGCCAATAAAGCGAGATGAGCACCGCAACCCCAGAGTCGGTCACGACTGGACCTAATGGTCAGGGGTCCCTTTACCTTACCTACACACACCCCAGTTAGTAGATGGAGATAGTAAATGTTGCTGAATATGCATGATCAGATCACGAACTAAATAATTCTATTAAATATTTATTTTTAAAGCAAGAAACCTGCTATGGCCGATTGACTAATACATATTGCTTCAGAGGAAACCAGCTCAGTTTAATCACTTTTACAGCTACATCTCACCAGTATGCAAATTACTGGGGTTCTAGCAGGTCAGTTCTCAATCCCCAAATATGAAATGAATGAGGTAGGAACTGCTAGAAAGGGGAAGAGGCTTGCAGTGCAGTCCTATACAGGTCTACTCGGAAGGACACCTTGATGAGTTCAATGGAATCTACTCCCAAGTAAGTAGGCCGAGGATTGCAGCCTTAACCCGTGGAATAAAGGTCAGGATTAGGAGCACTGGAAAGAAGACATAAGAAATCACAAAGTCAGTGCCTTTATTAGGTGCTTTGACTACTATTTTTAATTTTTAATGTTATTTATATTTTGCTTGTTTTCATTTGAAACATTTATAAACCACTTAATTTTTTAAAAAAATCTAAACAAAGTTCCAAAGTGCAATAAAATAAAACTATTCCCAATTGTGGAACAAACATTACTAGTGCAAATTCTGCTGATTGAAGCCATAATGTAGGAACATATGGGGCAAGGCAATCCTTTAAGTAAACTTAAAGGGTTTTATTTACCAATAATAAAACCTTTACAGTCCAATGCCTGTCCTGGTATCAAAATGGCAGCCAGCGCAAATGTTTGAGCAGAGGTGCAATACGCCGACAAGATCTCACTCTGGTCAGCAACCGTGCTGCAGAATTCTGCACTAACTACCATTTCCACAGAATCCACAGAAGTGCATTTCAGTAAGTCAGTCTTGAAGTTCCCAACATCTGCACTGCTGTGGCCAAAATCTCCCAGGTGGCCTGACTAGCCAAAGCCGGCAAAAGAAAAGAAGGCAGGGAACGGGAAGGAGCAGAGGCCGGCAAAGCTATTTTAAGTATTTTCAGGTACAAAGCATGTGAGCGGACTGACGCAACTGAAGATCCTAAGGTGCCATATAAGCAATAATAAAAATAGATTAAAAACCTCTAGGGACTGCGGCCAACTCTTCTATTGATTTACCTCCAGCCGCTGCTGAAAACCGTGGCTCCTATTGTCCGGGGAGAGTGAGCAAAAATACACAGCAGCAGTACTGTTCTCTGAACGTGGCACATGGGGGCACTTAGGGGCGCCCCCAATTGATCTCAGGGTTTGCAACAGGGCATAGGGGAGGAGGCAGTCCTTAAGGGGGAAAGGAGACGAAGCATGGCACCGTTGCTAAAGGTTAGTTTTGCACAGACTTATAACAGATCTCTGTGGGTTAAACCACAGAGCCTAGGACTTGCTGATCAGAAGGTCGGCGGTTCAAATCCCCGCGACGGGGTGAGCTCCCGTTGCTCGGTCCCAGCTCCTGCCCACCTAGCAGTTCGAAAGCACGTCAAAGTGCAAGTAGATAAATAGGTACCACTCTGGCAGGAAGGTAAATGGCATTTCAGTGCGCTGCTCTGGTTCGCCAGAAGTGGCTTAGTCATGCTGGCCACATGACCCGGAAGCTGTATGCCGGCTCCCTCGGCCAATAAAGCAAGATGAGCACCGCAACCCCAGAGTCGGCCACGACTGGACCTAATGGTCAGGGGTCCCTTTACCTTTATGACAGATCTCTTAGCCTAACCTACTTTGCAGGGTTGTGGTGGGGCTAGAACAGCACTCTCTGTACATTTTGGATGAGATGCAGGAAATAAATAAGGCATGCTGATAACACGAAGGTTGCAGGTTCGGTCCCCGTAAGGGACAACTGCATATTCCTGCCTTGCAGGGGTTGGACTAGATCGGGGTCAACAAACTTTTTCAGCAGGGGGCCGGTCCACTGTGCCTCAGACCTTGTAGGGGGCCGGGCTGTATTTTGGGGGGGGGGGGAAATGAGCGAGTTCCTATGCCCCACAAATAACCCAGAGATGCATTTTAAATAAAAGCACACATTCTACTCATGTAAAAACACGCTGATTCCCAAACCGTCCATGGGCCAGATTTAGAAGGCGATTGGGCCAGATCTGGCCCCCGGGCCTTAGTTTGCCTACCCATGGACTATGATCCACAGCATCCCTTTTATGATTTTATGAGATATATTGGGTTTAGGCTGTATATATCCACCTTGCTATTGGGATAGGTGTGTAGCTTTGCATGCAGAACGACCCAGCTTCAGTCCCTGGCAGCTGCCCGTCAGTGTAGACAATACTCAGAGAGATGGAGCCATGGTCTGCCTCAGTCCAAGACAGCTCTCCCACATTCCTATGTTGCTGAGACATTGGAAGCTGCTTTATAGCAGGTCAGACGATGTGCCCACCTAGCCCAGTGTTGTCTGCTCTGGCTGGCAGCCGCTCTCCAAGTTCCTGGGCAGAGAACGGTCCTTCCCATCACCTGCTCCCTGGTTATCTTAACTGGAGATACCTGGGATTAAAACTGGGGCCTCCTCCAGGCAGAACACGCACTCTGCCACTAAGCTGAAAGAAAGATAAAATCCTGCAAGGCAGCAGCAAAAAGCCATAATGAAGTTTGTAGCTGCTGAAAAGCTTGCCCTGTATAACCTCCTTGAATTGTCCTCATATGATACATTCATCCCAATACTTCTTTTCTTATCACCTTCTCTTTCTCTCTCTCTCGCTTTCTCTTTTTGTCGAACTTCAAACTAGGTCAAGTACATAGAAGGGAGTGAGGGAATGTTTTAGCCAAGATTACTATATATTCTTTCAGCAGGTTAATACTGAACCAGAGATTCCATTCTGGAGGAGAAATGATGGACCGCACACACACACACACACACATCTAGACTAAATCACAGATTGACTTTCATCCTGTGAATTTAATTAACCAGGTAGTGTCTTGTCGTATGAATTAGCACTTTGTCTAATAAATAAAGGAAGACAATGAAAGGTGGCATAGAGGTGAGGTAGAGAGACTGATTTAGGTATCTTGTTTTAAAATAAAAACCATCTAGCAAACTCATTCTCCAAGATTTCATCCTTCAAAAGCAAGATGGCATCATTCATATGTAAGGGATCAGTATCGGCAGGTTTGAAGAAACCCAAACGTTTTCAGAAGTACACAAATAAAATACCTGGTGGCACAATAAATGGGGACACTAAAACAGTCCAGTTAGGGCATGGAAAGGCGGATTCTGGGTGGAATCAAGAACAGGAGTTCTCTATGCTACAACATTTTGTCGCAGCTACCAATTTTTTCTTTTGGTCAGGCATAACCCACAGTAAAAGGCCAGAGCTGCAATGTCCAACAGGGTAGGAAGGTGGCGCCGTCGAGCACACAAAACAGAGAGCTTGATTGGGGACATTCTGAAGAACCCAACCTGCTGTACTTATTGGCATGGGAATCAAGCACAGCCAAGCAACATTTTAAAAGTGAAGCTTTAGCACATCCTTGATAAGTGTGGCTCAGCAGAGCAGGTTTCCTACAGGTCCTCCTCCTTGTCCTCCACTGCTTCATCTAACATCATTACTTCCCACCTTCCCCCACTACTCACAACATCCATGTTTAGGCAATCAAATCTTGGCTCTGATGAACTGAAATGTGGGTGAGCTTCAGGCACCTGCACACAGGCACTTTGCGCAATTGAGCGAAACAAGCAAGATCGTTGCTGTTAACCATATCTTCCCATTCCAACCAAATTGTGACACTGTGGTTGAAAGTTGGCTTCTGCATCCTGGCTTGCTTGGAAGCCGTTAACTTTGGTTCCTTAGTTTGGACACAATGGGGAAGCGATGGCTAACTGTGACTTCCTGGCTCGTGCGGAAGGAGAACAAAACAGCCCCACGCAGGCAAATATGGGGAGCCTAGGAAGCTGTCTTCTACAGAATCAGAACCAATGGTCCATCTCAGTTAAGTCTTGCCTAGATGGGCGGGAAGCAGCTCTCCAGGATTTCAGACAGGGCTTTCTCCCAGCCCTACCTGGAGATGGATGAAGATGGAACCTGGGACTTTCTACATGCAAAGAAGATGCTCTACCCCTGAGTCAAATCACTTCCTCCAAAAGGCCTGAAGCTCAAGCCCAGAGACTGTCTCGCCAGAGTTGTGCATGCTCTAGTTATCTCCCACTTGGGACTACTGCAATGTGCTCTATGTGGGGCTACCTTTGAAGGTGACTTGGAAACTGCAATTAATCCAGAATGCGGCAGCTAGACTGGTGACTGGGAGTGGCCGCTGGGACCATATAACACCAGTCCTGAAAGACCTACATTGGCTCCCAGTACGTTTCCAAGCACAAGTCAAAGTGTTGGTGCTGACCTTGAAAGCCCTCAACGGCCTCAGCCCAGTAGACTGAGTGTCTCTGCCTCCATCACTGAGATCCAGCGCCGAGGGCCTTCTGGTGGTTCCCTCACTGCGAGAAGTGAGGTTACAGGGAACCAGGAAGAGGACCTTCTTGGTAGTGGTGCCCGCCCTGTGGAACGCCCTCCCACCAGATGTCAAAGAGAAAAATAACTACCAAACTTTTAGAAGACATCTGAAGGCAGGCCTGTTTAGGGAAGTTTTTAATGTTTGATCGCTTTATTATTATTATTATTATTATTATTATTATTATTATTCTGTTGGGAGCCGCCCAGAGTGGCTGGGGAAACCCAGCCAGATGGGCAGGATATAAATAATAAATTATTATTATTATTAAGCATCACTCAGCCTCCTTCTCAGCCAGTGCACATTGTGATGGCCACGGCTGCTTCCATCCCAGGCACATGGCACCCAGGACCAAGACACCAGCGCGCAATGCACCACAAGCAGTAGATGCACTAACCAGGTTTGGACACTTGGACCAGCAAGTCGCTGTTTAACTCAGCAACATGCCACCTTCCTTGCGCCAAACCCCCAAGTTGATTGTTTTCCAGAAACTGCGCTGTTTCAAAGCCAGGGCAATGCAATGCAAGATACTTCTCTATCAAGAACAATCTGAAGAGAGGTTTGTAAAAGGGGGGGGGGGAGAGAAATAGAGTGAGAGAGAGAGAAATCTTTTGATCTCAAGCATGCTGCTGTTTTCTTGGAAATCTTGGAGCTATTTCTGGGTCAGCTTTGTTGCTACTTTTAGCCATTCCCAGGGCCAAGGCAGCAAGAGGAGTTCAGCTCGCCCTGGAGATGTTGAGACTGGGAAAGGAATGCACCAACTGGACTCGCTTCATCCGCCCTGCCAGGATATGGCCCCGGGGATCAAAAGGACAGCACTTCAGAGACTTTGGGTAGAAGTAGGGAAAGGGGGAGGAAGTCCATAGACATGAACAGTACAAATCCCCAAGCAGCTATGAAGCTAGGTATGGTAGACCTTTGAACTCAAGATGTTGCTGAACCATCATCCCTGGTCATTGGCCATGTTTGCTAGAGCTGATGGGAGCTGTCTAGTTCAGCCGCACTGGGAGGGTCAAAGGTTCACCATACCTGTCTCAGACAAACATCCGAGCAAGGCGTTTTAGCAACTGGGGAAGGAGGCAGTCTCTCCAGAAGGTCCAGAGACATGCTGGGCCTTCTCTCATTCATGTAAGCATGAAATCACGGCTTCCAGACCATGGTGTTGAGATGGGACTTGTGCTGCAAAGAAGGGCAGGCTTTCCGCATCTCACTATAGTAGGGTGAACCATTCATACATTACTCAAGAAGTACTAACAAGAAGATGTGTGAAATGCCTAGTTTCCTCCCCACAACCACCATCCAAACGCTTCCTCCATGAAGCCTCTCTCCCCAATGGCACAGATGTTTGCATAGCTTATCAGAGAACACCTGACTTACTGCTGTTTACAGGAACAAGGCCACAGTGATGGGGAAGCAGGTGATGGGAAGTTCAATCTATTAGGCATTGGTGGCTCCGCCTAGAAGCTAGCTGGGGCACATCAGATCCAAGCCTACAGAACTGCTGAGTTGGAAGGGACCACGAGGGTCACCCAGGCCAGCCCCCTGCGATGCAGGAATCCTCCTGCCCAACATGGGGCTCAAACCCACGACCGTGAGATTAAGCGTTTCACGCTCTACTGACTGAGCTAACATGTTCCAACACCTTAAGTAGAAAGCAAAAGGAAGCGATAGCAAGTAACGTATGGGTGCTGAGGCCCAGCTGCCCATGGACGACGTGCGCCAACACCAGGACTGAGGTTGAAAGTCAAAGAGGAACACAGAAAGCTGCCTTATACTGAGCCAGGCCACTGGTCCATCTAGCTCAGCCTTTCCCAACCTGTGGGTCCCCAGATGTTGTTGAAATACAACTCCCATCACCCCTAGCTAGCAAGGCCAGAGCTCAGGGATGATGGGAGTTGTAGTCCAACAACATCTGGGGACCCACAGGTTGAGAACCGCTGATCTAGCTCATTATTGTCTTCACCAGGGGTCAGCAACCTAATGTCCACGGGGCACAAGCGGCCCACAGGGGTCGTTTAAACAGCCCACAAGCTGCCCCCAAACCAAGCCGCCTGCTCAGCTAGTCCCCGTGCGTTGCGCTAAACCGGCGTGGAGCGGCGCGGGGACTCGCTTCCGCGGCGCTGGAAATCGCATCTGCACATGCGCAGGTGCCAAAAATCGTGTCTGCACAGATGCAGATGCCAAAAATTGCATCTGCGCAGACACGGGAAATCGCGGGCAGATGCGTGATCTGGCCCACGGAGAGATCTCCGCTGCAGTGAACTGGCCCAGGCAAGGTAAAACTTGCTGACCCCTAGTTTCAGGCAGGAGACACCTGGAGATGTCATGTGTCGAACCTGGGGCCTTCTGCATGCAGAGCAGATGTTATGGATCTCTGTGTCTGAGATCCTAAGGCACAGATGGGCTGCCTGTGGTCCACAGGCAGCTCACATGGGCCTCCAGTGCCTGCCACTATGGGTGCCCAAGCTGTCTCCACACACACACTGGTTGCATTTTGTTGCCTGGTGCTGTGGCTGTTCCCCTGCAGTTGCACAGGTAGAGGCAACCCTGCCAGTCACAGCAGGCAAGCCTGGACAAATGGCAGCTTAACTATGGACAAAACGGACAGAATTCTGTGGATAAATAGCAGCTGGCTATGGTCTTTCTTGAGCCACAAAGCTGTTGGGCAACTCACCTTGACCTTCACCTAACCAGCCTCACAGGGTCATTGTGAGGACAGAATTGAAGCAAGATAGGAGTCCTTAGGAACTGTGTGTGTGTGTGTGTGTGTGTGTGTGTGTGTGTGTGTGTACAGACACACACACATTAAAGAACAACACATGACCTTGTGAGGTAGGAAGGAAAGACGGAATTGGCTTCAGAGGGGGAAAGTCAACCTCTTCTGTAGCCTGACTGTTGCATTTATTTTTGGATGTTATGTTTGGCACTCCAGCGTTGGCACAGGAATGCGTTTCCAGGGGACGGACATTGTTGAGAGCGAGAGCACCACGCAACGGGGCCACTCCACCTCTTGGGTTATAATCCAGTTAAGTGCAGCCACTTCCTGGTGCTTTGTTTTTTTAAAAAAAGAACAAAGGCATTCAACTTCACTGATTAAGCAATGGCCCAGACCACCTAACGGTCATTTTACTTTCTGTTTTCTCTTCTCAGCACTTGGGATAGCATTGCAAAATTTCAACCGTTTCCTTTAGTCACTCTGAACATGGACTGGTGCAATAATACACTTCCTTTTGGCGTGTGCTTCTCATTCTGTGGAACTTGACACACCTACTTACTTTTCTCCAAACTTTCCAGGCATTTTCTAAGCTTTAAAGCTCTGTGTCCAGGCACTCCTCCTCTTCTTCTTCTTGCTATTTGTTCTGCTTCAGCTTTAAAGAGCAGGTTTTTGCAGGGGGGGGGGCACTTGAACACAGAGCTTTAAGCTGAGGACCTCTGCCTGAAAAGTGTGGAACAAAAGGTAAGGGTGCATTATCCTAAGGGTCTGTCAGGGTGTAAATACTCCATGAACCAGTCTTCTCCTTGTATCGCTCTATGAAGCACAGGCACATCACTGGTGCTATATAAACAAGAAATACTATTAAGAACGGCCTTTATTCTTTGCACACTGTGCCAGTGACTCCTAGCTTGGGAGTGTAGTCAAATGAAAGTGAAGGAAGGCGAACAGGCTGAAGTTGAACCCAGGCAAGACCGGGGTGATGTTGGGGAGGGGGGCAGCGTTAGACATCAGTGGTTGCCAGCTTGTTTCTGGCTCCAATTCAATTCGCTTTAGTGTTTAAAGCCCCAAATTTCCAAGAGTCTGCTTTCTTCCCTAAATAGCCTCTGGAGTTGAGATCAGAGACAGGCCCTCTTAGTAATTCCACCACCCTCAGAAGTTATGGGTGGTGATGGTTCAGGAGAGGGCTTTCTATGTGGCAGCCCCTAAGCTAAAAATTCCCTCCTGAACAAAGGTGTATATAGCACCATTATTATTTAGCTTTTGCCCCATATACATACAGTGGTACCTCGAGTTACATACGCTTCAGGTTACAGACTCCGCTAACCCAGAAATAGTACCTCGGGTTAAGAACTTTGCTTCAGGATGAGAACAGAAATCGTGCCCCAGCGGCGCGGCAGCAGCAGGAGGCCCCATTAGCTAAAGTAGTGCTTCAGGTTAAGAACAGTTTCAGGTTAAGTATGGACCTCTGGAACAAATTAAGTACTTAACCCGAGGTACCACTGTGTGTGTATACACACACACACACACACACACATACACACAATCTAGGACCCAGGTGGCACCTTAAACCTGGGTTATGGTCACCACAATGGAATGTCTAGGTGCCTTTTTCCCAATGAAGATGATGATGATGATGATTTCATTTCTATACCACTTTATGTTATTTATATTTTAAATAACAAATCTCAGCGCGGTTTACAACACGTTAAAACATCAAGTAAAACAATCTAGAATAAAACAAATTCAAGCTGCACGGAAAATATTTCAGGTCCTTCTCTGACATTTTGCTTTCCCCAGTCCCCAGCCTGGCATCTAGAGATCTCCAACCGTTTACAATTGGACCCACCCCAGTTGCAAAATGTGCCTGGCTATTTTCAATCTCTGCCTCCACTAATACTCTGACATGCAGTGGCATAGCGTGGGCTGCCAGTACCTGGGACCATGTGGAGGGGAGGGAGGAAAAGGACGGAGTACACGTGTGCATTCAACTGCCTAATGGCATCCATAACAACCAGGAGATCGCAGCCGCGGCGATAAGAAAATAAGAGCTGTTCTGCTGTTTGGAGAGGTCAATTCTTGGTTTGCACGCAGAAGCCGTTTTCAATGGAGCCCAGTGATGGAAGTGTGCAGCTGTATTGAGGCAGCACCAGGTGTTGAAATTTTGCATCCCTTAACAATTTTGCACTCGGGGCAACCGCCCCCGTACCCCCACCACCATGCTATGCCACTGCTGATATGGTGGTTGCAGGTCCTTCTTAGGCCAATACATGCGACACATCTGCTCAACTGCTCACCCCAGCTCCACAAACCCTACAAACTAACATCACAGAAATAGAGACAAGATTTGGAGTTTTGAACCTCGCAGTTCCTCTGCCTTCAAAGTGCCAAGCTGACCCTCTAAGCCATCCTGAAGCCCCAACCCACAAAGTAGCAACTGCCCATGTCTGCTTAGACAAAGACACACATACACACACATCCCTTAAGTGGATTTTCTGCCTCAAACAGACAAGGCAGAGATTTGCTCAGGCATACTTTAAGCTAGGATTTCTCAAGAGCGGATAAAGAGAAGGATTTGCCTGTCTGGGCAAAAGCTGGATTCCACAGCTATAAAGCAGGGAAGGGAAGAGGCAGTGTATTGAGGAGGGTTCAGGATCCATCCTTCACCTTACATACTCCCATCCAGAACAGAGGCCCATTGAGTAACCTCAAGGCAAAATGAAGCCTCAACATCCACACACACAAAGAGAGAAGCACACACATGAGCTGGCTAGCCTGGCAGTATCTCCCAAAGGGCTAATACACAAATTATGCACAAAACCACAAGGATATACAAGAGTCAATCTGAGTTGCGTACACACTTTGTGGCACATTTGAGGCGCACACACAGACACACACACAGAATGCTAGGCACTGTTGGTTGCTAAGGTTGACCAGGAGAGATAAACTACAATTCTTTGAGGGGAAAAGAATGTGCTTCGAAGGTACAGCATGTATGCAGCCTAAAATTAGCTTTCATTGTGGCTAAATGTCTAATATGCTTCAATACGGGAAGGAGAGTTCCGCTCCTCCCACCCCACAGTCGCACAATGGACAGAAGACATGACTTAGAATCATAGAATCATAGAATCATAGAGTTGGAAGAGACCACAAGGGCCATCGAGTCCAACCCCCTGCCAAGCAGGAAACACCATCAGAGCACTCCTGACATATGGTTGTCAAGCCTCTGCTTAAAGACCTCCAAAGAAGGAGACTCCACCACACTCCTTGGCAGCAAATTCCACTGTCGAACAGCTCTTACTGTCAGGAGGTTCTTCCTAATGTTTAGGTGGAATCTTCTTTCTTGTAGTTTGGATCCATTGCTCCGTGTCCACTTCTCTGGAGCAGCAGAAAACAACCTTTCTCCCTCCTCTATGTGACATCCTTTTATATATTTGAACATGGCTATCATATCACCCCTTAACCTCCTCTTCTCCAGGCTAAACATGCCCAGCTCCCTTAGCCGTTCCTCATAAGGCATCGTTTCCAGGCCTTTGACCATTTTGGTTGCCCTCCTCTGGACACGTTCCAGTTTGTCAGTGTCCTTCTTGAACTGTGGTGCCCAGAACTGGACACAGTACTCCAGGTGAGGTCTGACCAGAGCAGACTTGATGGGCAGCTTATGAGAAGGTGATCTTCCATAAGCCCAAGGAAGATGGGGATTTCTCCTCTGCGTGAACTCCATGTACAGATTTATTTGCTTGTACATCTGAGCACTGGGTGGGTATGGGACCACCAGCTCTTCTGCCACCCAACCCTCCCCCCCCAAAATGTATGTATAGAATGTATTGTTTTGATTTATTGTGGTTTGTTTTGTGCTGTTTGACTGTTCTTGGATTTGCATCTTTTTGGAAAATTCAATTTAAAAAACTATTTTTTAAAAAAACTAAGTTTTGGTCACACAATCCTGCATGCAAATAATAATAATAATAATACTAACATTGTGTGCATGAGTATTATTTTCCTTAGAAGCTGCCAACACGCCCATCTTCAGCTGGGGGCTGCTCTCGTCCATTCAGTTCTCCCTCCAGCGCCTTCTGAAATCCAAATCCCTCCTGCTCTCCAGCTAACTCCCCTTCTCCCTCCTACAGACGTTTTCTTTAGTGGCGCTTTCCAAGCAGTTTGCCTTACCTGCCCAGAGCAGAGACATTCTCCATGGCGCCTCCTTGCTTGCCGGACTCAGCTGCTGAAGGCTGCCGTTGTGTCGGCAAGCAACGGCAAGTATACAAGCTCCGAATCAGGAAGCTGGCAACTTTTAAAAAGGAGCATTCCTGGCAGGTCAACCTCAAGACCCACAGCCCTTGGGTGATCTCCTTAAGCTGCTCACCGGCAGACAGAAGAATGCCCTCTCCAACATGTGCAAGGCAGGGCACTGACAGCAGGGTGCCAAGAGCTCAGGAACACAAAGCACCTGCTGGTCTATAGCTATCAGAGCCAGGGGAGCAAAGGGTGCCCTCCATATGTTTCGGGATCCAATACCCATCTTCACGGGACGCGGGTGGCACTGTGGTCTAAACCACAGAGCCTAGGGCTTGCCGATCAGAAGGTCGGCGGTTCGAATCCCCGCAACGGGGTGAGCTCCCATTGTTCGGTCCCAGCTCCTGCCAACCTAGCAGTTCGAAAGCACGTCCAAATACAAGTAGATAAATAGGTACCACTCTAGCGGGAAGGTAAACGGCATTTCCGTGGGCTGCTCTGGTTCACCAGAAGCGGCTTAGTCATGCTGGCCACATGACCCAGAAGCTGTCTGTGGACAAACGCCAGCTCCCTCGGCCATTAAAGCGAGATGAGCACGCAACCCCAGAGTCGTCCACGACTGGACCTAATGGTCAAGGGTACCTTTACCTATCTTCACAGACCATTAAAAGCCCTAAACGGCCTGTATACTTGAAGGAGCATCTCCACCCTCAGCGTTCAGCCCAGACACTGAGGTCCAGTTCCAAGGGTCTTCTGGCAGTTCCCTCATTGCAAGAAGTGAAATTGCAGGGAGCCAGGCAGAGGGCCTTCTCGGTAGTGGCGCCCACCCTGTGGAACGCCCTCCCAGCAGATGTCAAAGAGTTAAACAACTATATAACTTTTCATAGACATCTGAAGAAGGTCCTGTATAGTGAAGTTTTTAATGTGTGGTATTTTGGGCGGCTTCCAACACATATAAAATTTCAATATTTAATAAAATTATTTATAAATGTATAAATTAAAATATAAGTTTTAAAATAGAAAATTAAACCAGCTATCTTAAAACACTTATACTTGCTAAAATCATATGTTAGAATGGCATGTCGGGATAGACTTGCTGGAAGAAAAAGGGTTTTAGCAGGCACTGAAAACAATACAGTGAAAGCGCTTGCCTAATATAAATGTGCAGGGAGTTCCATAGTGTAGGTGTTTGCACACTAAAGGTTCCCTCCTTGCAAGTGTGAGATGAACATTAGGCGGCACCTATGAAAGTGGCAGTGAGACAGATCCCACGCTTGTTCCAAAGTGCTGATCATCCTGCCAGCCAAGAAGCTCCTGCGAAAGTTGCTTCCAAAGCCATGCACATCTAACACGTGTCAATCTGAGCACAGTGTGCTGTAAAGTGGTGTACGCGTCAGGCTATATAGGGCAAATATCAAGTATAACTTCTATCAGGCTTAAATCCAGATGGCTGCCAACAATCCGTCACCTTGGCACGCTAGAGAGAAAAGCAAAGAGCCTTAATCTGATCACCAGGCAATCTGATTAAGGCAGTGGGCAGAGATGGAGAGGCACGCCTTGTTCCTGCACCAATATGACAATTTGATATGTACATCTGAACAAAGAATCCATTGAGATCTCCCTGGTGGAAAAGGTTAGCATGGATAATGAATCGTAAGAGTAAAAGCACACATTGCGTTTATGCAGCATTTTCCATGACAGCTCAAACGGCCTCATGTCCAGTTTCTCAGGAATCCATTAACAACGTTTGTCCGCAGACAGTTTTTCCGGATCATGTGGCCAGCATGACTAAGCCACTTCTGGCGAAACCAGAGCAGCGCATGGAAACACCGTTCACCTTCCCGCAAGAGTGGTGCCTATTTATCTATTTGCATTTTGACATGCTTTCGAACTGCTAGGTTGGCAGGAGCTGGGATGGAGCAACGGGAGCTCACCCCATCATGGGGATTCGAACCGCTGACCTTCCGATCGGCAAGCCCTAGGCTCAGTGGTTTAGACCACAGCGCCTCCCGTGTCCTGTAGGACTAGGGAGACTTGGGTTCAAATCCCTGCTCAGCTGGCAGTGGGGAGAATATCATCATTTCTCTAGGCAACCTATGCCATAAAGATAAAAAAGAGGGAGAACCACAACCTGAGTTCCTCAAAGGAAGGCTGGAGGTAGAGTAACAATACACCAACAAAAAAATGTGCCCCCATGTCAGACCACCAGTCACTGCCCAATAGCAGCCCTCCCTAGCCCCCCGTCCCATGGCCTCGGCCCAGTATACCTGAAGGAGCATCTCCACCCCAATCGTTCAGCCTCTGAGGTCCAGCTCCGAGGGCCTTCTGGCGGTTCCCTCACTGCGAGAAGCCAAGTTACAGGGAACCAGGCAGAGGGCCTTCTCGGTAGTGGCGCCCTCCCTGTGGAATGCCCTCCCATCAAATGTCAAAGAAATGAACAACTATCTGACTTTTAGAAGACATCTGAAGGCAGCCCTGTTTAGGGAAGTTTTTAATGTCTAATGTTTTATTGTATTTTTAATATTTTGCTGGAAGCCGCCCAGATGGGTGGGGTATAAATAATAAATAAATTTATTATTATTATTATTATTATTATTATTATTATTATTATTATTATTCCTAACCTGCAAGAATTCAAACAATCCTTGAAAGTGCCATACCACTGGCCGCCACACCACAAGTCATATTCTACAACAGTTCTTCAAAGGGCCAGCCCTACCATTAAGCAAAGTGACAATAGATGATGAGCATTGGGGAAAAGTGATTAGGTGCTGGATAACAGATCTGTGGGCCAATGGCAGATTGCCATGCACCCTCTATCTAAGCCAGCCAGTTGCTGTCACATATGGCGAAGGATGCCGTTGCATCCCCAGCACTGAAGGAAGACGCTTTGCTTTCTTCTCCTTAAAATCTAAAGCCTATTCATTGCACTGAAGGTTTTCCTGGCTCCTTATATTTTTAGAAACGGCTAAACAAGAACAAGACTCCATTCACTTTGGATGGTCTTGAGGTATGTCCACAGGACACAGAAGATTCATTTCTCCCTTCCCAGGCAGGAAGCCAGTGAAGAGGGAGGGAGTCAATGCTGGATCTCTAGCCAAGTAAAATCAGCACACAGATTGCCTGGGTTTCGGGCGGTATCCTCATCCAGCAGCTCCCACTGTATCTCTTTTGGGTACTTCCATTTAGCCAAAATTAGCCAAGGAATAGCCCAACCCAAGGCCATATTTTAAAATTAAAAAACCCCCCAGCAACAACAGCACAAGACCTTACGCGTTCAAAAACAACAACACAAAGCAGAGAAGGCTTGACCTTTTGCTATTCCTCACCACAAGCCCATGCTGGCTGGGGCTGATGAAATCCAGCAACATATGGAGGGCCAAAAGCCACTCATTTCTATCCTAAAAGCTACTTTAAGGCTGCCTCATTCTGAGCTATCTGAATACTTACACAAACAAGTCTTTAATGTGGCCTTGGATGCACAGGAAACCACTTTTTGATCAAACTGCAAAACCATCTGCCGCTTTTGCCCTCATTTCAAATTCCAAGCGCTTTTCTAAAAGCACTTATTTGTATTACTTTTTTTAATTGTACATGCTGTAATCAACAACATTGTGTGTGTGTGCGTGTGTGTGTGTGTACACACACACACACGGCATGGAGTACAGCATGGACTTGCCCTTTAGTACCTTTTCAATGTGACACTTTTCCAGAGTCCATCACCTTTTGCAGCAAAACTCAATTCTCTATGCTGGCAACCCTTCGCTTTATTCTTCCAGATGGCCCATTTCTATCTTCCTGCCTAGATGCTTCACCGTACGAACTTTGCCCAGTCATGCCGTGCGTTTACTATCCAGGACCACTTCTTCTCACACAAACACCAGGAGGCTATTTCCGTTGTCAGGCCCAGTGTTGTTGTTTTTTTAAATTAACCGCTTGGAGGAGGGCATGGGGAGGATGCTTAGCAAATTAGCCTAGGAGGGGACAGGTAACACCGTACAAGCTATGATCAAAGTTTAAAACCCTCTTGACAGGCTAGGACACCAGGCTGAAAAAAAACCAACGTGTGATATTCTTTTTTTACGTTTTACAAATGTAATTCCTGTGTTGATTTTGCCTCTGTCTTCTCCCAAAAGGAGAGCAATGCCCAACCTGCCGATAACAGAATAAATGACGTAAGGAGGGAGCTGCAGCCCAAGATAGGAAGAGAGGTGGTAAGGGAACACCTGGCTTTTATAAATTAAATCAAATCTCCAGGGTCTGATGAGCTGCACCCAAGGGTACTAAAGGAGCTTGCGAATATAAGCTCAGCGCCTCTGCCTATGATCTTGGAGAATTCTTGGAGAACAGGGGAGGTTCCTACAGACTGGAGGTGGGCAAATGTTGTCCCCATATTCAAAAGGGGGGGGGATAAGACCCAGGAAACTAGCAACCAGTGAACTTGACATTGATAGGGACAAATATAAGATTCTGCATTTAGGCAGGAAGAATATAAGATGGGGGACACCTGGCTTGCTAGTAGTACAGTGGTACCTCCGGTTGCAGATATAGTAATTATAATAATAATTTATTATTTATACCCTGCCCATCTGGCTGGGCTTCCCCAGCCACTCTGGGCGGCTTCCAAAAAAATATTAAAATACTGTAATACATCAAACATTAAAAACTTCCCTAAACAGGGCTGCCTTCAGAAAAGTCTGGTAGTTGTTGTTCTCTTTGACATCTGGTGGGAAAGCGTTCCACAGGGATGGGATCCGTTCTGGTGTTCCAGCCAGATCCCGAGGTTTTCTTTTTTTCTTTTTAAATCATATTTATTGAAGTTTCAAAAAAATCCAAAATATAAAAAGAAAAAAAAAGACATAAAAAAGAAAAAAGAAAGAAAGAAAGAACATTTAAAACCTTATTTTCATTAACATCTTTCCAGGACTTCCCCACCCCTCCCCCTATTGTATTCCATTTTCATTAGATTATTTCCACAAGTTTTTACCCCAAATTTAAAACTTATTATATTTATCCCAATATTCAGTTTGATTCATCTTATATAATCCCTTTCCCTTAAAGATACCTTCTTTCAACATTAATTTTTTTTTCTCCCTAAGGACGGCCCCAATTCCCTTCCACGAATTCTCCTTTTTAATACACACAAAAATTAAAAGAAGTAAAAAAAAAAGATTCAAAATATAATTTTACACCCTTTGGATTCCAAATCTCCCTCCCCCCTTTCCCGGTATCGATCCCCAATGTCCATCAGTCTAACTGCTATCAGCCTGGAGGCCTCGCGTCCATGTCCAAATCTCTCTCAGCTCCACTTTGCCGATTTTCTTGGTAATCTTTAACTTCAAACACCCAATCTTAAAAAAGTTCTATCTCAAGAAAGTCCATTTTTCTTCCATCCAGACCTCTATATTTAAGAGTAAAACTCAAATTCTGTTTCTTAATCCTTTTAAGTCTGAATGTCCCAAATGTTCTAACTTCCATCTTGTTTTCAAGTCCAATTCTTGTTTTCCTTTATGTCCTCCCTAGCAGGCTTTTGGCCTTCCTTGATCTTTTACAATAATATGGCTCCTCCTTCATTCTCTTCCAAATCGTGGTGGATCCCTTGTTCTCTTTCCTCAAATTTCTTTTCCTGTTGCGCTGCAAAAACATACTAATTCATAAACTTCTGGTTCTCCTACAGAGGTGTTATTTGTTCAGGAACAAAAACTTACGTCAAGTCCCTTCCATTCTTCAATAGATAAATCTATTGTCTCCTTTAGTGTAAAAGCCTCTGTGGACAAAATAATTTTTCGTTTTTGCAGCTTTCCCAGGAGATAAAATAGTCCAGTCCCATTCCATGAGTATTTTTCCACTTACAGTCATTCTTGTAATGTCCAAAAGCCCCTCTAGGGGGATTATGGTAACTTAGTTTCCTTCCAAATCAAACCCAAAAGTCAAGCTAACTTGTATTCCTTATTTTCAACAATTTATATCCAAATTGTAACAAATCTAACCAGCAAAGTCCTCATAACAAAGTTCCCTTTTTATTCTCCAACTTTGACAGCTACTTTGACAGCTGTCAAAATCTCTATATCTCTTCACCAGGCTCTCTCACGGATCTCTCCCGGTTCCCGGTGGGGGGGGGTTGCATTTTAGCTCATCCACTCTTCTCCTCCAGCACAGTTACTTGTAATTTCCCATCGTGAAATTAATAGCTTTTATCAATAAAAAAGAGCAAGCTCTTCTCTCGACCTTAGTTGTCAAATCCTTGCTTTAAATTGTCTACAATAGGGGGGAGACGGACTTCCTTTTTGCGCCTCCCCCGCTCGTACCGAATTCCAAAAGAAAAACATTTTCCCTTTTAGGTCCGATTTCCAAATTACTCACGGGTTGTTATTTTAAGTCCAAATTTCCAAAAGAAGAAGTCAGCGCTCTCCGTCGAATGGCATGCGGCTTCGCTCGGCAGGGGAAGCGGAAGACTCATAGCACCACACCACCCCCCATCCCCCGCTCCGGAGCCTTTAAAAAGGCTCCTTCGCGGGTCGGGGGGGCGCAAACGGTGCCCGCCGAGTCACCAGGTCCATGGGCATCCGCGCCCATGTTTTCTGAGGGTCCCCGCGTCGCCGGCGCGGCGGGACCCAACCCCTGCCGAGCAGACTCCCTCCGGAGCTCGGAGGGAGTCCGCCATTCGGCGCTGGCGCCAACCCGGAAGTCCCAGATCCCGAGGTTTTCGCAACCGGAGAGACCGCTTCTGCGCATGCGGCAAAAACCCAAAAATATATTTCCGGGTTGCCGCTTACGTATCCTGAAGTTTATATAACCGGAGGGATACGTAAGCGGAGGTACGACTGTACATGTGAAAGGGTTTTAGTGGATCACAAGCTTAACATGAGTCAACAGTGTGATAAAGCAGCAAAAAAAGCTAATGCTATTCTAGGCTGCATCAACAGAAGTCTAGTATCCAGATCAAGGGAAGTAATAGTACCATCCCTCATCCTGCAACACTTTTGATCATCTTGGTTGCCCTCCTCTGCACACATTCCAGCTTGTCAACGTCCTTCTTAAATACTGTGTCCAGTTCTGGGCAGGACAATTTAAGAAGGACGTTGACATGCCGGAATGTGTGCAGAGGAGGGCAACCAAGATGATCAAAAGTGTTGCAGGATGAGGGATGCAGTTTGGCCTAACTGTAAGTGGAAAGGATCTAGTAACTTTTTATTGGATTTTATAAACAAGGACCATAGGAATAATAAATAAACACTGAAGCCTCACGTCAGTTGCACATAACAAAAATAGCATAATGAATTTTCAGCAATATCTACAACATATGGTGCATTATTAGTGGTCAATGTATAGGCTCTTGGTTTGCCATTTGATTTAAACAAAAACAAACAGGATAGAACAGAATTAACAGATAATATTCAGCATTGCATAGCTAAATGCCCAGTCAGGAGCCCTTGTGATTGAGCTTAGATTAAGTATGAGCAATAATCATTTTTCCTCTTATGTTACTAATGAAACAATATACAGGCAACTCCCATTTTGCAGACGTTCAAAGAACGCACGACCGTGCATGCACACATCACCGCAACCCGGAAGTGGCCAGGAAAGGGGGCGGGGCGAGGGCATAAGAGGGCAGAGTGGGTTTATATGCGTGTGGGTCAGGAACTCAACTCCCGTGCAAAGCGTTCATTGCCTGTAAAGTGTTGGTGTATTGATGAACATGGAAGCGGGGTTCAAATATAATAATTTATGTTTAAATTTAGATCAACGAGGCTGAGTCAAATGCGGGAGGCGGAGGGTTGTTCATTTTTTGGAGTACTGGCATATGTTATGCAATTAAATCACTCAGGGGTAAAGCCATCTTTCTTGATCTGTTCACGTGTCAACCACACTTTATTTGTTAACCTCTCCAGGAGGGCTGTTTCCCAAACTGTTTTGTGTCAGTTGTCAATCGTTGTGCCAGAAAGACATTTCCAGTACAGTATCTGGTTATGCTGGGTCTCGTCATTTGTAATAAATGGCTTATTAATTCTTTATTATGTGAATCCAGATTGTTGTCTAGAAATATATTTAATAAAGCTAATTCTGGTTAGACTTCCAGTTGTTGTTCTTGTTATTTTATTAATTTCTTTTGTATTCCAGAAGGGTTGTCCAGGTGGTCTTAGTTGATTCCAAGCTGAAGATGAGCCAGAAGTACCATTTTAGACAGCATTCTAGCCACAAGAGGCAGCCTCTGAGCCACCCAGAACAACACAAAGTAACACAAAATATAATAAAAAAATGCAAAACAATTACAATAATGACTTGCTCCTTCTTTGCTTTGAGAGCATCCCCGTGACCTCTGTGCTCAAATTTCCCATTCTGCCAAGCAAAGCTGGTTTTCATTTTCAGAAACCGGCAAAAACATTTCACCACGCACAAAACCCTGTAACACTAAAACAGTAGCAATTTAATGCCGTCAGCCCCCCAAGCGCCACCCGAAATCAAGGGTGATGTGGTTACATAAACACATCAGAGGCATACCAAGGCTTAAAACTAAGGCCGATATATTTTTCCCGTTTTTAGAACACCAAGTTCATCCTGATTAGGAGGCCAACAGCTGTTGGCCTCATTCCGCAAAAGGCTGCCGGCTGAATGGCTGAGCCCTCGAAATATACCCATCCTCGTCGCTGCATCTTGCCCGCAAGAATTTCAGAACCGATTCACAGACGGCCCCCTCCCACAGGGAGATGAAGATGCACAACTCACTTCCCAAATCTGAAGGACCACCTGCTCCTGCAGGAACCTACCCATATCTTAAGTTGGGTATCAGGGGCTGTGAACTAGGTCGGCTCAGAGGTTTGGACTAGGAGTGTTAGCTACCAGGGAGATGGCTTTCCTTGTGGCAATGTCCACTTGTGGAAATTCCCTTTCCACAGCAAGCCTCCTAGAGCTCGCTTTACGAGCATTTAAGACCCAGATTAAAAAAAAAAAAATACAGTTACCCACAGACAGTGCTATTTTTCCAGAAAAAAAGAGGTGCCAGAACTCACCATGAACGCCTCCCTTGTCCTCTCATAATGGCAATGGCACCCACCTGAGAGGGGCTGGAACGGAGTTCCGGGGAGGGAAAAAGCCCTGCTCACAAATTCAATGGTATTAGGATTACGTTGCTAGTGGGGGGTTTTGGTGACCATTTCTCATTTGCAGGTGGGAGATGAGCACTCATGCATGGCTGTTATCTTCTGGGAGGGCCCATTCAGAGATGGAGAACCAGTGGCCCTCCAGATTCCCATCAGCCCCAGGGTCAAGTCTGAGGGGAGTTTTAGTCCAGCTGCATTTGAACAGCCATGGCCTAGGCAGACGTTTGGGGTGGAACCAGCAGGGCAGCTGTTAAGGTTGTAATTAATTTAGTTTTTGATTATATATTTATTTATATACCCCCTGACGGGACTCAAGACAGCTTATAAGAACCGGGGGAAACAAGCATTAATAAACAATTAAAAATTGATAAAATTAAAATTATATACATATATAAAGTCTATGAAAACCAAGAATCCCAATAAAAACAGAACGGCACCAGCCAGTGTTAGTAACTCAAATATGCAATCTAATTGCCAAATGGCACCTTAAACCTGGGTTATGGTAGCCACAACGGAATGTCTAAGTGCCTTTTTTCCAACAATAATGTTGTTGTTGTTTCCATTTCTATACCACTTTATATTTTAAAGAACAGATCTCAAAGCGGTTTACAACACACTGAAACATCAACTAAAACCATTAATAATAATAATAATAATAATAATAATAATAATAATAATAATAATTTATTTGTACCCCGCCCATCTGGCTGGGTTTCCCCAGCCACTCTGGGCGGCTTCCATAGAAACCAAAAAACACTAAAATATCATACATTAAAAACCCAGAATAAATCAGAGTCAAGCTTCAAGGAAAATATTTCAAATCCTTCTCGAAAGGACATTTTGCTTTCTCCAGTCGCCAGCCTGGCATCCAGAGATCTCCACATAGTCGCAGTTGGACCCGTGCCAGTCACAAAGTGCGCCTGGCACCTGGCTATCTTGTATGGCTGAAAACCTCAGTCAGCATGGCCAACCGTCAGGGGTGATGGGAGCTGCAGTCCAGCAACCACAGGTTAGGTAAAGGTAAAGGGACCCCTGACCATTAGGTCCAGTTGTGGCCGACTCTGGGGTTGCAGTGCTCATCTCGCTTTATTGGCCGAGGGAGCCGGCGTACAGCTTCCGGGTCATGTGGCCAGCATGACTAAGGCACTTCTGGCGAACCAGAGCAGTGCACGGAAACGCCGTTTACCTTCCCGCCGGAGTGGTACCTATTTATCTACTTGCACTTTGACGTGCTTTCGAACTGCTAGGTTGGCAGTAGCTGGGATTGAACAATGGGAGCTCACCCCGTCGCGGGGATTTGAACCGCCGACCTTCTGATCGGCAAGTCCTAGGCTCTGGGGTTTATCCCACAGCGCCACCCGCGTCCCTAACCACGGGTTAGCCACCCATAGAAAATGAATGTGGGAAGCAGCTCCTCATCAGAGAACCATCCTCCCTGGCTTCTCCGAGAACATAGCAAGGCACCTTATGCAAGAGACCTGCCCGACAGAGTCCCAGTCAAGCTGTCGGCAGCCCGTCACGTTGCTGCATGTTGAGTCAAACTCCCAGGAGAGGTTTGCTGGAGAATGCCCACGCCAGGTCCCGAGAGTTTCGCGCAGCCAGCCTGAATTTCCGAGACACAGCCCTCATTCAGCAGTGACCTCATTTCCTTGCTCTAGATGGGTACGGCTGCATTGCCCCAGCCTGCATTCCAGTGGAAATTGTTTGCGTGCAGATTCGGAGAAATGCTACGCTTCTCTACAGCCGGAGGCGGGGGACGGACACACACAGACACACGCAGCAAGCAAGGGCATCCTTTGTTGGCGAAATCATGCTGAGAACGAGGGCAGTGAAGACTTGACAAGTCACACTGCGCTCCTCCTTAAAGCACGGCAAATATGAAATAACTGAAATGCTAAAGGCAGCTTTTTGAGTCATATTTATTCACAGGGAGCTGGGGGGGTGTTGCAGGGGGCGGGGCTATGCTAGCAAGGAGGGAAAAGGCTAAGCAAAGTCCCTTTTTGTAGGGATCCAAAGCAGACAAGAAAAATATTACATAGCAAGTGGGTCTGCAACAAAATGCCGTGAGTCTGTGCAGGGTGCCAGTCAGCCAATGAATGCTAACCGTTCTCAGGATATTCTCAGTTCATTGCCGTTTTCTCTCTCCACCACAAAACTCTCTGTCAGTACTCCAGCTTACTGAGCATGCTCTGTTCTTACCAGGCAATAATAATAATAATAATAATAATAATAAATTTTCATTTATATCCCGCCCTCCCCAGCCGAAGCCGGGCTCCGAGCGGCTAACGACAGTAAAATAATACAGCATTCTAAAATCAATTCATTATAAAATCAGTTCAAATCAAATTGATGGCAACCATTGGGCTGGAGTTCTGTGAAGAATTATCAGAGGAGGGGGTCAGGCTGTGCCTTGGCCAAAGGCCTGGTGGAACAGCTCTGTCTTGCAGGCCCTGTGGAAAGATGTCAAGTCCTGCAGGCCCTAGTCTCTTGTGACAGAGCGTTCCACCAGATCGGAGCCACAGCCCCAGTATCCGACCACCCCTGTGTTATACCATACTCTCCCCAATGCTGAGGTGAAAAAACAGGGCACACGTCTTCTGGGACAACACTTGTGCACAAGTCACATGACCCACACAAGATCACAGCCCCAAAAGGTGTGTTTTCTTCAGGGCACTCAAAAATGTGCATTTTGGGTCACTATCTGAGATTGCGGCCCTCAAAATTGCACTTTTACAGTGTGAGATGGCGTGAGGTCATGGTGCCCAAAATGGCCGCCATGCTCTCACACAAAAAACCTGGGATGCCCTGGTTTTATCAGGACAGTTGAGGGGTATGTTGTACTGCTGCAAATGTTGGGCTCCCCTGTCCTTGCTTACACCTTCCTCATTTTGGCTACACAGAGGTTCACACTCAAATAATGAGTCCAATATTAATTGAACTCATAGGAGGGGTAGTCAATGTGGTCCCCTCAAGATGTTATTGGACTACAACCCCTATCAGCCCCAGCTATGGCCTATGGCTGGGGATGATGGGACTTGTAGTCCAAGTATATTTGGATGGCACTATGTGGGCCACCTCTGGTACATCACATATTCTCCATTAGCCCCCCCCCCCAAAATGGGTGCTTTATTTTTCCCCACTTCAGCCCTCACTTCTGCCTCCTCCTAAACAGCCAGATATTCATAAAATAAGAATATATTTCTGTAGGCGCCACTGCAATCTCTGAGTTGTGAGAGATTCCAGGCACTTACCCAGGGCTCATGTTTTCTTTGCAAATGAGGCACGGTGGAGACTGTGCTATCATTATGATATATGGTTTATTTACACATATATACAACCTGAGCCAGCGATGGAGGAGCTGCCAGCATTACACTCCAAAGCGTCTTGCTTCTCCCGTAGCTCTGCCTCTGCTCAGCTTGCTGCATTTAAGACATCCACTTTTTCTCTCCAGCTTGCTGATGCTTACAGCCTTCAACTATTTTTCCTCCAGCTCACATCATCCCCAACTGCAATCCCAAGACTCAACTCTGCTTTGTCTCTAACTATCTCTCCCTTGAAGGAGGGGCTCAGACCCATCTACTGGCACAGAGTATTTGCTGTGTTAATCGCCCATTACCTTCCTTTTGTTCTCCGTAATGGCTCTTCTCCCGGCAATTTCCTGAACGGGAAACTGGTTTCACCTGTATTTTAACACTTTGCTAAATCCAGCACCTGGCTGCCCATTTTAATACTCCAACCACTGATTAAACTCCATCACCTACTAGACCCAGGAATTTTGGGGGAGGATCTAGCACCCAGGAGTTTTATCCTTTTTCCTTCAGCCTTCACTTCTCCTAACAGTCAGATATTAATAAAATAAGAATACACTTCGCCAAGGCCCCCCTAGTGAATACCTTCCCCCTAAAACTACCAAGAACACAGAATACAGCAATTGCTTTGAAACAAGGACTTTACCTTTGGCAAAGCATGTCTTACACCAATAGGATATAACAATAACTACAAGTATGGGCAATATTCATCCTACTTCCTAGGCAGCGTACAGACTGTTACTTCTATGGAGCAGTGGGACTGAGTTCTTCTTTAGCTGTTACCATGCCAAAGGCATAACCCTCACTACACAAAACATAAGAGGGGCAAGGACAGAACCTCACTACAGTGACTGAATGTTCCTTGGGCTTTCCTAATTATAACAGCTGCTCTTAGCCACTTTCATAAACAGTGATGAAATAACCTGAACCAGATGGGCAAGCAACTTCTGATCTAATCAATTTAACTCCTAACGATTTCTATTGATTTCTTAGTGCTTGGACAGCAGTGCATTCCTGCAAGGTGTTGCTAGGTTCATTTTTCTAATGCACCACACAAGAACTTCAATGTCCATCCTTCTGGGTGTTTTTAAAAAACCAAATTGCTCTAGGAACTAGAAATTATATGGAGACAGGAGAAGAGGGCCTCAGTCATGGGTATAATTCCGACAACCACAATGCTCACACAAAAATGTGAATATCTCTTGCTGCTGTACTCAGGTCACCTCCGAGAGCTCGTTTTGGTTTTCCTCAGGTACGTCTTGGAAGTGCAACAGAAACCTGCCAAACTGGTTCGACCAAAGAACTTGGTGGGATCTTAAAAAATGAGCGCATATGAAGGATAGCTGGACAGGGCAGGGTTGGCAGCAGCTGGTCTAGGGAAGGTCGGAGCAAGCTGCTCATGACTGGGACCTTCCAAAGTTGACTGGGTTGTGTGTGCAGAGGGAGTGGCAGTGGGAGGCTGCAGCAGCGATGCATCACAGATGGTTCCCCACCACAACTTTGCATGCAGAAGGTGCCAGGTTCAATCCTTCAGATCCCCAGTTAATGCTGGGAACGTCCCCAGTCTGCAACCCTGGAAAGCCTCTACCAATCCATGCAGACAACACTGAGCTGCACGGACCAATGGCCTGACTCGGTATAAGGCAGGTCCTCATGCTCCAGTGGATGATGAAAGCAGCCGAGCACCAGACTCCTGGCACTCCCTCAGCCCAAAGTGGCAGAGAGAAAGGGTGGAGGAGGCAGCTACAGTGGCCATCTTCATTATCCCAAATGCCTCTGGGCCCCACCTCCAACACTGTGTGCATCCAAGGCAGGGATAAGAGATATTAGGAGTAATTAAGACGGCAGCAGCTTCTGACACATGGCCTGGTACTTCTCATCACAATGGAGGGCCATGAAAAATTCTAAAATTCATGGACCTTTGACCTAATGCAGCAGGACTTGTTATATGCCAGGGTGGATTTGATTTAAATCACGATTTAAATCACTAGTCAGTAAGACTTGATTTAAATCACTAGCCAGTAAGACTTGATTTAAATCACTAGTCAGTAAGACTTGATTTAAATCACTAGTCAGTAAGACTTGATTTAAATCATTTTTTTTACAGAAAGACTCCTCCTTAATATTTACAACCGGATGAAGGTTTCATTTTTGGAATAATAAATGTTCAGAGTAGTTTTTACAGTTATATCAAACATTACTGATTTGGTTATACTATTAGAATTGCATAGACAGATAATTATGAAATTATTGTGAGGTTTAATAAGTTAACTGTTTATATTTGGACAATTTTTCTACTGTACTTTATTGGAAGGAGAAAAATAATTATTTACTTAATAACAATTTAAACAATTTATTTAACTAAAGCAATAACATTATAGCATATGTAACCATGTGGTTAAACGGTTTTTTTTTTAAAAAAACTTAGACTGAGTTTTAGCACACATGAAAAACTTAAAACAAATCCTTATTTCCTGATGAATAGCCTTTGGACAATAATAGAAAATAGAAAACTATCTTTAGAAAGATTTTCCCCCCAAAAGCATTTTAGTTGAAAAATCTGATTTAAATAAAAAAAAACCTGATATAAATCAAAAATTTCTGATTTAAATAAATAAATCTGATTTGTGTGTGTGTGTGTGTGTGTGTGTGTGTGTGTATATATATATATATCATTTATTTTTATCCACCCTGTTATATGCAATGTTATAAACTCAGATATATAAGCCAGGTTCCAAATAGCACCTTCAATCTAGGTTACGGCCGCCACAAAGAAATGGCTATTCGCCAGGTGAGCGAGCTAGATGACCTTTGGGGTCTCATCCAATGCTACGATTCTACAATTCTCAGCTACACTGCTTGACTTGTAGCTTGCTCCTACAACCATTCACTTGTCCCAGGATGCAAGAAGGAGGAACACACACAGAGGAAACTGAAGTGATATTTCTGATGGACTAATGTAAAGGTTTTTAAACTGTGGTCACCATTCCAGTGCCCAGGTAGTTGCAATTGGACCCAAGCCAGAAGCAAAACACACCTGGCGCCTGGGGAACTTCGAACACTGGTCATATGTTCTCAAAAAGCAATCACTGTAGTCTTCCATGGACGGATCCCAAGCTATTCATCCACTGCACACATGTGCTAGCAACAATGATAAACAATTGGGAGGAAGTGGCCACATTCAAGAAGAATCTGGGGTCATTTAAGACAAGACATTGATCAGAATTGACGCAGGCAAACGTCATAGCCGGTACATACCCAGGTTAGGAACACAAGAAGCTGCCTTGAAGCATCAGCCCATCCAATTCAGTATCATCTGTGTTAAAGCTCATCTGCCCAGAATTTGGGAGATAAGTTTTTCTGAGCCTTACCTGGAGGACCAAGCCCAGGAATTTCTTCAGGCACAGCATGTGGATCTAGTACTCTACAACAGTCCTTCTACAAACCTAGATCTCCAAATATTCTAGGGGGTTTTCCCAGCAATTTGCCAGCCGGCCAAGCAAAACAATCAAAGTTTCTAAGACAATACCCACCAGACTGGCATCCAAGAATCAAATCAACCTGGGAAATTGGGACCTACTGTCGTTGTTTTGGCACTGGGGGTGGTGGCATTGCCCACCTACAGAGAGCAATTAAGTCCCACCTCCAAGCCTCTGTTACTTTGCTTTGCCACCATCAAAAGCAGCTTCTGAACCCAGCTACAGAGACAAAGCTACATTCAGCCGAGAGCCAAGTGGACAAGATGTTTGGAAACATACAGTCCTTTGGGAGAGCTTCAGCCACCCTGCATAGCTTTCCCTCCAAACTCCAAGGTCACGCGATGCCCCGGTTTCTCATATCCCAGCATATGCCACAGGGGGAAAAGAAAGCACTCTGGCAAGCAGCAGGGTGGGGGAAGAGCGAAACACCGAAAATAATTAGCAGGCCCAAGTGTAGCAAAAGACAGCACAGCAAAAAGGAAAGAAAAGGAGGGGAGGTGGAGGGAAATCAGACATTCTGTCCTCACTGGCAGAGATAGATGTGTAATAGTGCAAAGCAAACAATGCCGGGCCTGTTAGAGCAGAGAACGGCAGGCCTCCCAGACGGTCTCATCCACGCAATCCCACCCAGGGCAGGGGGAAGAATTTCCAGAATCATGCCATAAAGAGCTTCGTCAGCTGGCAGCCCCAGGAACCTGCCAAATCTAACCTGCAGATGACCCAAAGGAGAGGCAAATCGAAAGGGAACGGGGGCAGCACAGGCTCCCCAAGCACCAGCTGAAGTGAGAGCATAACTGCACTCCCTGAAATAAAAGTTGTCTAACTCACCAGACACAGGTTTACAAAACTTCCACCTGGGAATCATTAACATACAGAAGCCCGCATGTGTCTGCTGCAAAACACGCCTCACTCGTCTCCCGTGACCTTCCCTGTTGGGCTATAGGGAATCAGAAACGGCAGAAGCTTCCTCGTCAGTTTAGTTCTTCAACTCAGAAGCAACAAAGCCAGGATTGTGTATGGAGAAATGGCAAGACACCACGGCTTCCAAATCTGCCACTCAACCTCTCCCTGCCCAACACGGCCGTATGATGCAATTTTAGCAACTGGGACGTGTGTCTCTGGACAGCAGGCATCACTCTCAAACCTGGAGGGGAGTTGGGCATTGACAGGAAGCATCAAGGCTTTAATTCCAGAGTTAAAAGAAACTTTTTAGCAATAGATCAAGCATCCGAAAAGGCCACCAGATCCAAATATTTTTAGAAGTGTTCCTTGCTATCTTGCAGAAGCACCCGAGTCCAGACATCATCGGCTCATCTCCAAAAACTGAACTCATTCTTGCAGCCTGTTCATCCTCATAATGCCCTAGCTTTGTAAGAGTGAAAAGGGTTAGGATCCAGCCTTCCGCTTTGATTATTGTTTACAATATTTCTGACCCACACCTCATCATTCATGACCCCAGAACAACCACAAACAATCATTCCATGTCACAAAAACAACAGAGCAGATAAAATATCATAATCAGAATACACCAAACATTAAGAATCTTTAAGACTGCAGCACAGCTCCTAACTTCTATCACAAGGCTGGCTGAATTAGCATCCTCCAAAAGCTTGAGTAGATAGATCCGCCTTAAGTTGGTGCCAAAAGAAAAAGAATCAGCAAGAACCGTACCACTGAAAAGAATGCACCCTGTAAACTGGGTGCCAACACAGAGAAGGCCTTTGAGAATTATGCCTGAATCGACTGGCTCACCAACTGAGTGACATCGAGCAAGTAGTCTCTCAACTATAATTCTCTCATCAGCAAAACAGGTTTTTTGTTTATTTATTTTAACTATCCTACTACACCAGGTAGTGCAAACAAATGTTCCCAAACCCCCAAGGGGTAATTTCTGAAACGTCCTGCTGCAATTTAATCAGCTTTCACACCCACTCTGGCAGTAATCAGAACAATAACTTTATTTATTAAATTGCATTTCGGTCCCATCTTTCCTCCCAAGAGGTCAGGGCAATGTATGTAGTCGTTCCCACTCTAACCCCGTGTGCATTTTACCATCACAACAACCCTGTGAGGTGGGTTAGGATACGACCAGCCTACAGAGTGGGCTTCACAAATGACTGAAAGGAAGTGGGTGGGACCTGGGTCTCCCCCGTCACTACACCACACAGGCCTTCTTCAGAATAAAGCTAAGGAACCCACAGGCCTCCACGTGTCGCTAGACAACAACTCTCATTATTCTTCATTGTCAACAACATCCAGAGTGCCACACACAGTTTCCCCCATCCTGGCTTTTAGAGAGGAAAACCTGCTATAGCAGCAGCTGGGATCCCATTGGCAAGGGGGAATTATCCTGTGCTATAGGAGTTAAGTATGGGACGCGGATGGCGCTGTGGGTAAAAGCCTCAGCGCCTAGGGCTTGCCAATCGAAAGGTCGGCGGTTCGAATCCCTGCGGCGGGGTGCGGTCCCGTTGTTCGGTCCCAGCGCCTGCCAACCTAGCAGTTCAAAAGCACCCCCGGGTGCAAGTAGATAAATAGGGACCGCTTACTAGCGGGAAGGTAAACGGCGTTTCCGTGTGCGGCTCTGGCTCGCCAGAGCAGCGATGTCACGCTGGCCACGTGACCCGAAAGTGTCTCCGGACAGCGCTGGCCCCCGGCCTCTTGAGAGAGATGGGCGCACAACCCTAGAGTCTGTCAAGACTTGACCCGGACGGGCAGGGGTACCTTTACCTTTACCTTTATAGGAGTTAAGACTGGGCAACACTGCCCCTCGGCCTGGAGACCCACACCAAGGCTGTTGAGGAGTGGCCCCTTCAGACTCTGGCTTCCATCAGGGAGATACACCAAGTCCCTCTCTTACCAGGCTCAGTCCCTGACAGGATGCTGCCACAGCCCTAGTCATGCAGATGCAACTTCAGCGACCATACTTGGTGGTGCCAACAAGGCAGGACTTTAGGGCAGAAGTACAAGGGCCCCACGCAGCAGAATGAGCAAATGGGATCCACCTGTTATAATTATTAACTACACACCCTTCGCAATTAGTTGAGATTCCTGCATGACGGGGGGGTTGGACTAGATGACCCTAGAGACCCCTTTCCGACTCTACAATTCCATCATTCCTAAGGTCTCAGTGCTGGTTAGCAAGAGGAAATCACAATATGTAAAGGCATTTTAAAGCGGCTTGCAGTCAGGAAAAGCAACGCAGCAGCGATTCTGGGCGGCTTGTCACAGTTTCAACGACCATCTAAAGCAGCCCCCGTTTCCCCCTTCGGCCCCCAAGGCCAGCCCAGGGTCTCAAACGCCGGTTTGGCACCGGCCCGCGCCTCCCCCCCGACCCCCGTCAGGCGTGCCGCCCCTTACCCTTTCCTCGAGGGGCTGCCCTGGCCCAAAAGGTTCCAGACGACGGCATAAGCCAAGGCGCCAGCGAAGCTCCCCGCCTCTATCCCACCAGTGCTCCGATCCAGGAGAGACGAGCCTGGAGGGAAACCGTTTGCGCTGATCAGAACGAGAGCGAAGGCAGGAGCCGCCGGGTCCCGCTCTTTCCCCAGGCCGACCCTGGGCACGTAGAAGGCGCGGGGAAAGGGCTGCTGCTCCCCCGGCTCCCGAGCCCCAGGCGGGCAGCAGCAGGACAGGGAGCCCCCCGCCCGCCTGCCCGAGGCGCGTCCCAGCCGAGGAGCCTCTTTCCCCGCGCCCGGGTCCCAGCCACGCATCCCTCCCGCGTTCCCACGTGCAGTCTGACACGGGGATGATGTAACCCGCATACCTGCCTGGCGGCCCCTCGCGATCCCCCCTCCGCGGAGCCGTCATTCCCGGCAGCTCACGATCGCCCGGCACTGGCCACGCCCACTCGCCAGCCTATTGGCGGCGGCAGCGGCGGCGGCTGTGTGGCCCTCCCTCCCCGAGTGCGCGCGCTATCCCAACCTCGCGCTCTCATTGGCTTGCTCGCTGACCCTCCACGCGTAGTCCCTCCCCCCGGGTTTGGGCGGGGTGCGCAGCGGCGGCGGTGTCGCTTCTTAAAGGGGCCGCGTCCTGTGCTGGACGGGGCGGAGATCTTTCCGGTGATAAGGGAATGTGGGGTTGGTGGCGTGTCGTTGGTTTGCGCTCCGGATGAGAAACTCTGGTAGCAGCATCCTTATGCAGTTCGGTGGGATCCACTCCTGTGTGAGTGTGCAAAAGATTGCGGCCCTGCAGCCTGAGCCTTTTAAGGTTTACTCGGAAGTAAGTCCGATCGCAGTGGGACTTGCTTCCTAGCAAAGGAAGCATGCATAGGAGTATTGATTGCCCTGCTGCCGCAACCCGGCTTGTGCATGTTTACTAAATGGCCCGGAAAAACGTGGGCTCCCTCTGCCAGTAAAGCGAGATGAGCGCCGCAACCCCAGAGTGGTTCGCGACTGGACTTAACTGTCAGGGGTCCTTTACCTTTAAGTACTTTAGGTAAAGGTAAAGGGACCATTAGGTCCAGTTGTGGCTGACTCTGGGGTTGCGGCGCTCATCTCGCTTTACTGGCAGAGGGAGCCGGCATACAGCTTCCAGGTCATGTGGCCAGCATGACTAAGCCGCTTCTGGCAAACCAGAGCAGCGCACGGAAACGCCGTTTACCTTCCCGCCAGAGTGGTACCTATTTATCTACTTGCACTTTGAGGTGCTTTCGAACTGCTAGGTGGGCAGGAGCAGGGACTGAGCAACGGGCGCTCACCCCGTTGCAGGGATTCAAACCGCTGACCTTCTGATCGGCAAGTCCTAGGCTCTGTGGTTTAACCCACAGCGCCAGTTAAATGGGGTTTATTCCCCATTGAAAAGCAATGAAGAATCACGTGACACCATAAAGTCTGACATGAACATTTGGGGACTAAAGTCCACTGCATCAGAAGAGCAATCCTCATATGAATATATTTATAGTATATACATGCACATGGGTGTAAAAGAAAACAGTGTGCAAGTTAGATGTTAAAGGGCACTGATACGCAAAAAGGACAGTTTCTCATCACATCCACACGGCTGACCCCAAGAATCCTGGGAGCTGTAGTTCGGTAAGGGTGCTGGGAATTATAGCTCCGAGAAGGGTTCACTATAGTTCCCATGGTTGTTTGCCGGGGAGCCACGTGCTTTCCATGTGGTGTGGAGGTGACCATTCAGTGGCCTCCCTCAACTGTCCTTCCTGGCGGCTGCCATTTCGTCAGGAGAGAAAGCTCTGTTGAAGAACCAGCTACATGTGGCTCCTTCCATCCTGGAACTGTTTCTGTTCCACTGTGCACTGCACTGCAGATCCTGCACAAGGGAGTTGATGACCTCAGAGACCGCCTTCCATGATTCAAGTGAGCAAACCACGTCACAACATGCCCCATTTATTAATTCAAAGTAGGTCAGAGTTGAGTGAGTTGACGACACACCTGGATAGCTCAGTCACAGAGCATGAGACTCTTAATCTCCGTGTTGGGCAGAAGATTCCCGCATTGCAGGAAGTTGGACTAGATGACTCTAGTGGTCCCTTCCAGCTCTGAGTGTTGCCCATTCTGCAGCTTGCATTAAATAAGGTCAAGGCAATCTCCTCGCTGTCTCCAAGCGCTGCCATGAGTTCCTTGGATAATCATTCCTACCTTCTACGACAGTGGTACCTCAGGTTAAGTACTTAATTTGTTCCAGAGGTCCGTTCTTAACCTGAAACTGTTCATAACCTGAAGCACCACTTTAGCTAATTGGGGCCTCCTGCTGCCGCCGCATTGCCGGAGCACGATTTCTGTTCTCATCCTGAAGCAAAGTTCTTAACCTGAGGTACTATTTCTGGGTTAGCAGAGTCTGTAACCTGAAGCGTCTGTAACCCGAGGTACCACTGTATGTGCTGATACCAACCAGGCTCCGTACTCCCACAAAGCCAGCGCGGTGGAGAGACTTTCTTGTTCCTTCAGCCTGTCATTATGTTATTTATTTCCATTCATTAAAACAAACAAAGCACCCAGCCTTGTTGCTCTGGGCATCTGCCACGAAAATGAACTTTCGCAATCCGGCACTGCTAAGCCCACTCTGGCACGAACTGGGAAAACACACACAGAGGCACTAAAACAACATCGGCTCAATCAAAGGCACCCAGGAGGAGAACGGAGATCCTGGAAGCTTTTCCCTTCACTCTCTCCTGCGTTTACGAAGATATCTGCTGGAAGGAGAAGCAGCCGCAGGGCAGCACCACCCCATGAACTGGTTGTGAGTTAGAAGACAGGCAGATGGGAGCTGTCTGAGAGCAGACTGTGGTTGGTGGGACAGAGCCCCATTAGCCCTAATGGACCAGCCTCCACTCCCGGGAATTATAGTTTACCCCTCACGCAGGCACAATTCTCAGCACCCTTAAACTACAGTTCCCATAATTCATGATTGTGTGCTTTAAATTCTATCCCCTCTCTGGGAATTATAGCATGGAGGTAGATGGTTGGGGCTGCAGATTTGGCTCTGGCGCCACCTGCTGTTGGTCTCCTTGCATTCCGCCCTACCAGTCTCAACAGTTCTCTTTCAGCGAGGGCTTCCCACCTAAGGGAAAGATATTTAGAATCGATTTCAGCCAAGTGTAGTGCAGATTCTCAGGGTATAAATTCATTCTCTCATGAATTCCCCCAATTTATTTATGTTTGTTTATTGGTTTGGTTTTACAATTTTTTAAAAAATGAAATACTTCTTTTTTGGTAATTGTTTTAATTTTTTATTTTATGGTATACATAAAGCAATAGCAACAACAATTAAGAGAAAAGATAAAAGGAAGAAAGAAAAGGAAGGATGTGAGGAGAGAGGACGGAGTGGTAGCATTCAAAGAACAGCATTATACAGCGGTACCTTGGGTTAAGAACTTAATTCGTTCTGGAGGTCTGTTCTTAACCTGAAAGTATTCTTAACCTGAAGCACCACTTTAGCTAATGGGGCCTCCTGCTGCCGCCGCGCCACTGGAGCATGATTTCTGTTCTCATCCTGAAGCAAAGTTCTTAACTTGAGATAATATTTCTGGGTTAGCGGAGTCTGTAACCTGAAGCGTATGTAACCCGAGGTACCACTGTAGTTCTAGACAATTGTCCCTCAAAATCCTATTATCCAACGTTGTTTCACCATAGGAATCCATGAGAAGGGGGTGAGTGGCAATCATATTCCTTAACTTTAATGTATTCAATAAATGGATGCCAAACTTCATAAAAGTTGTCCCTTTTTCAGATTGCTTAGGGTTTGGGAGTGCTGATAAATTTTCCATGAAAGCATTGGTCCAGACCTAGAGAGATCAATGGTCTTGCTAATCTCCAGCCACAGGCTTCCAGTAGTTGGCAAAAGAAAACATTTCTTGAGTATACTTTTGATTAAATGTCTTTTTATTTTGTTCTTTAATATTGTCAATGGACTAGCTGAATAGATGCTACTCTAAAAAATAATTAAGTTAGAAATGTCCAGGAGTATTAAAATGGTATTTACTTGGCAACGAACAGCATGTAGATACCAAGCTGCCCCCCAAATCAATAAAAGTCAATAAACAAAGCAAACTGAGGTTTTGCCCCCCCCCCTCAAAAGGCTGCCCCCTTCCAAATCCTGGCTAGACCCATGCCTAATGCCTTTTCCTAACCCTTTTGGTCTGCTATGCATGTGACAGTACAGTGGTACCTCAAGTTAAGTACTTAATTCGTTCCGGAGGTCCGTACTTAACCTGAAACTTAACCTGAAGCACCACTTTAGCTAATGGGGCCTCCTGCTGCTGCCGCGCCGCCAGAGCACGATTTCTGTTCTCATCCTGAAGCAAAGTTCTAAACCTGAAGCACTATTTCTGGGTTAGCGGAGTCTGCAACCTGAAGCGTATGTAACCTGAGGTAGCACTGTATTCTCTAATGAGAACTTGCAGGGGCTTAACAAGCCCTCACTAACTGTCATTAGGTTTGCCGGGGCACAAGTATCCCAGACCTTGAGTTTTCAGGGCCCAATCCTGATGTCACGGACGCAGAGGAATGGTGAGAGGAACCAGCTGGGGAAGCCCCGAGAGAAGACTGGCTCAGAGCTCAGGGATTGATGGTGGCAGCGGCGTAGCGTGGGTTGTCAGCACCCGGGGCAAGGAAAGTACCGGTAATTTGCGCCCCCTAACCCGTGGATTTGCGCCCCCTAACCTGTGGATTTGCGCCCCCTAACCCATGGATTTGCCCTAACCCCAGATGTTGCGCCCGGTGCGGCCGGCCCCCCCTGCACCCCCCACGCTACGCCACTGGATGGTGGGACAACCATGAGGGGTCAGAGGGAGAAGACTAGGAAGAGGAGGTGTCGGAAACTGAGGAGTTAACAGGGTTTAGTGAGAAGGGAGAGTCTGCAGCAGGGAGTTTAGTGTACCTCACTCTTCTGGCACAGCTGAGATCATTGTTGCTGCTAGAAGGCCAGCCTGCAGCATTGCCGGAAACTCTAAAGCAGACACCTGCCTCATTAACAGATCCCCAGGGAAGTTCCTCCAGCTCCCCATGGCCCACCCAGCCTCCTCCTGCACAACAAATGATGCTCTAACAAGCCTCAGGACGCAGGCCCAGCTCCAATTGCTGCCAGTACGTCTGACAGGAATCTGCCTTCTCCTTCATGTTTTCCTCCTTTAATGTAACCCAAAGCAACAAAAGGGTAGACTCTACCATTTGCTAATCTCCCAGGAAAAGTAAAGTGATTTCAGAGAAATTGGGGGTTGCGCATATGAGGATGTCAAGGGCATCCGGAATAAAATCACACTAAACATAATGGAACTTGCAAATTACAATACTGATGGCATCTCCTATTAACACAAGGAGGTTGTCAGGTTAACAATCAATTAGAGCCTATATGATTCCTAAAGACCCAAAAGGTGTGTTACTTGAATGTTTAAAGTGTATTATAATCGTTTTTTAATGGCTGTTAATGTTTTAATTGCTGCAAAAATGTCAAAATATTATTGGGAAGGGGAATATAAGATGGGATGTTGTACATATGTGGGTATTTGCTTGTTAATAATACGCTGGTTATAAATTGCTACATCGAATCTGGAACTTTTACGTTGAAAACAACAGGGTACCAGGAAAATACATTGTGTGAAAATACAATGGAATATATGAGGGCTCTGGATCATTTCTCTCACAAAAGGCAGCTGAACAATGGGAAAGAAATTTGAGCAGAGCACTGAGGGTTAAAGTTGTGGTTTAAAACAAAGTTTGAGTACAGAAAGGAGTTGGGAAAGGCTCTGTTGTGTTACCTTTTTCGTGTTAGCATCTATGTTGCACCCATCTCTGTTTTTTCTCCCTTTAAAAAATAAAAATAACCCTCCCTTTCCAATCAATTCAAATCTCCCCCACTACTTTACATTCAAGGGCCCTTCCCTTCCATGTCATGGCTGCTGCTCTTCTGTAACCTGCCATCTCTCTTCCTCCAACTGTGCCTTCACTGAAATCCAGCGTTGTGATTGATGGTGAGGTGCTACAGATCCTTCAGTGGAGACTGCGCTCTTGACTTCATGCAAATCCAGGATTGTAACGTGGCATTATATATCTTTCATTATGGCTTGTGTGGTGGCAGCCTTACTTTATATATATATAGGAAGACGTATTGACAATTGAACTTGTTGTTGTTTAGTCGTTTAGTCGTGTCCGACTCTTTGTGACCCCATGGACCAGAGCACGCCAGACAACTGAGCTAGTTCTAGTCAAATAAGCTACTGTGGAAAACTGATATATAGGAAGCAAAGCCTAAGATAATGGAGAAGACAGCAAATCTGGTAACTGCTTGCCTCGTTCTGCTAATATTGGTGGCACCTGACAAATAATATCACAGAACCTTTGACTGCATGAAGTCCTGGCCACAAAGCTATCCAAAACTTACAAGGAGAGATTCAGGATAAGCACTTAAAGCCAGAGATTGAATACTTTATTCCTTCTGAATGTCCCAAGTCTCTTACGTGCCAGACTGCAAATGCACACTGCCCTTATGGGACCAGATGGAAGGTTTTCACATTGACAGAACCACATGTGCCACCCTAGTGCATTTGCAAAGGGGGACAAGCACATTGTGAAAGGCTGATATGCAAATCAGACCAGATGTCTACAGACCAGGACTGAAGAGCTGCTGATGCAAAAGCGAATATCCAGAACTTAGCTGCTCACCCGCCCCCCCCCCCCAGTAATATCTTCTGGTTAGTCAAATGAGAAGACAGGTCTAAGGAACCAACCAATTATAGTGGTACCTCGGGTTACAGACGCTTCAGGTTACGCGAGTTCGGGTTGTGCACCACGCCAAAACCAGAAGTACCGGAATGGGATACTTCTGTGTTTCGGCGCTCATGCATGCGCAGAAGACTAAATCGCACTTTGCGCATGTGCAGAAGTGCCGAATTGCAACCCACGCGTGCGCAATGCGGTGCTGTGGGTTGCGAACGTGCCTCCCGCACGGATCATGTTTGCAACCAGAGGTTCCACTGCAGTTACTTCATCCCAGTCTCTCTAGGTGTGACCATAAACCTGCACAGGACCTGGGGGAACCTAGCCTGTTAGGTTTAGGTTTACACACTGCGTCTTAAAGGCTAAAGAGTTCTGGAGAACACAAAAGCTTGCTCACTTTTTAATAACAACAACAACAACAATAATATTCTGGCTGGCCAGAAGTGGGAAAAGGTATCCCCAGTAAGCATCACATGAACACAATTTTTTCTTATCCCTATTCTGATCTAATTCCACAGCAGAGAAATCATCCTGAATGAGCTAATAGTATAAAATAAGATTATAGTAAAAAGGTAAAGGATCCCTAGATGGTTAAGTCCAGTCAAATCTGACTATGGGGTGCAACACTCATCTCTGCTGAGGAAACCAGCATTTGTCTGCAGACAGCTTTTCCAGGTCATGTGGCCAGCAGGACTAAACAACTTCTAGTGCAACAGGACACACACAGTGATGGGAAGCCACAGCACACGGAAAGTTTACCTTCCTGCTGCAGCGGTAGATCTATTTATCTACTTGTGCTGGCATGCTTTCCAACTGCTAAATTGGCAGGAGCTGGGACAGAGCAAAGGAAGCTCACCCCATCGCAGAGATTCGAACTGGCGACAGCACCACCTGCATTCAAGTGTCCTGCCTTAATACAACCCCTCAGAGGCTTAGGACTGTCACCTATTCAGGTGTTGCAACTGACTAAAACAGGCACATAAAGGGAGGCGGGCTATGGATCTGTCAACTTGAGAAGCTTCTCAGACCAGTCAAATATGACTTTTGACATGACTATGCCTTTGCAGGAGCAGTGCGGACTGTTCCTCCTATTATCAGTTTGGCTAAACAGGAGCCAAACAAACCATCAGTCTTCTGCACAACTTGCCATTCAGCTAGGTCGCAAAAGGACAGTTCTTTGGAGTCATTTTGTTTTGCTTTCTCTAGGGGGAAAAGTTCTGTCAAGGTCACCTAACCAGTGCTTTTGCCTTTGGAGTCTGATTTGATTGTTCTGCATATGTTGACGCATCAGTAATTTGCCAGTTATGAGAAAAAAGTTCAGTTCTGAATCTAGGCCATCAGTTTCTGAATCTAAGCCTCCTTTTGCAGGAAAATAATTACTAGAAATTCTGGAGAAAGCTCCCCCTCTAGTGGATGATTTATTAAGTGCACTCAGTTAAATACAAAAATTCCCAACTGTGAAAATGTAGTGTCTAGACCCACTGTGGGAGGCAGTGGAGTACAGAAGTGCCTGGTGTGCTCTGGTCCATGGGGTCACGAAGAGTTGGACACGACTAAACAACAGGCCCACTGCTTCCAGCTTAACTGTAAAATGGCATAAATTTGATGTTCCCATTTTTTGATTAAGGAAATTGGGGGTGGGGGGAGACTATATAAAATCTGCACCCACTAGCAGTACTAGAGGCTTTGCATTCAAAGCAACAGGAATTTCAGAGAAGGGCTATAGCTCAGTGGTCCAAGTTCAAACTGCAGGTAACACTCCCTTTCTGAAATCCTGGGCTTCCTAGGTTCTAACACATGGGTAGGCAAACTAAGGCCCGGGGGCTGGATCTGGGAATCAGTGTGTTTTTACATGAGTAGAATGTGTGCTTTTATTTAAAATGCAGCTCTGGGTTATTTGTGGGGCATAGGGATTAGCGTGTTTTCTTCTTCCCAAAATATAGTCCGGCCCCCCACAAGGTCTGAGGGACAGTGGACCGGCCCCCTGCTGAGTTTGCTGATCGTTCTAACAAGATGGGCATTTGGGCCTCCTTCATTTATTATAGGTAACTAGAGACAGTAAGCTTATTGAAAAAGTTCCCAGAGGCCAGTTCTTGAAGACAATTATTTGTATGGAAAAAATAGCTCTCAAAATCAGCGCAAAAGCACTTGGTCCTAACACTGATCATGTGTTGAATGTGAAAACGCTTGTATTATGGGTGTATTAAAATTAGCACAATAACTTTATTATCTCCCAGTAGTTTTAAAGGTGCAATTCAATAAACAGTTCACTAGCTGTACAGACTTATTTTGCTAACATGTGCATCCACTGCTAGGCTGAGCAGACTAAAGAAAGCCCTGCTGTGCCTCTGGTCTCTTTGGGGCTTCCTCCACTGTCACTGAAGTCCTTTTCTATCTCCTGGGTCTCCTTACCATTTCCCAGCTTGAATTTATTTCTCAGCACCAGACATATACACAACCACACAAGAGTTGATCCATGTGTTTAGTGGGGAGATGTCTGTACAGGGGCACAAACATTTGCTAGCACTCCAGCCGAACTGAAACACTAAAAAAAAGTATACATTCATTTTGTACTTTCAATGAATTTCTTACTCAATTATCATTGGCTTCCAGACCATTTTGACAAGCCTTGTGTGTGAAGTAGTATATAAATATAATTAACTGTGTTAAGGAAATACTAAGAATTATACATTTGGTACAAAGCTTTAGCTGGGACGCGGGTGGCGCTGTGGGTAAAAGCCTCAGCGCCTAGGGCTTGCCGATCGAAAGGTCGGCGGTTCGAATCCCCGTGGCGGGGTGTGCTCCCGTTGCTCGGTCCCAGCGCCTGCCAACCTAGCAGTTCGAAAGCACTCCCAGGTGCAAGTAGATAAATAGGGACCGCTTACTAGCGGGAAGGTAAACGGCGTTTCCGTGTGCGGCTCTGGCTCGCCAGAGCAGCGATGTCACGCTGGCCACGTGACCCAGAAGTGTCTCCGGACAGCGCTGGCCCCCGGCTTCTTGAGTGAGATGGGCGCACAACCCTAGAGTCTGTCAAGACTGGCCCATACGGGCAGGGGTACCTTTACCTTTACCTTTTACAAAGCTTTAGATCCCCTTGAAGGGAGCAGCAAAAGGCCACTGAACAGCCAGTACTCTCTAGAATATGGCAGACTAAATGTGTTCCTGGAAAATGCTGCACAGGATATCACAGCACAGTGGTGTGTGCAAAGATTTTTGTCCCCAGTAGAGGTTTGGAAACATCTGCAGCTGTTTTCAATGTCCTATTGGATTGGACAGAATAATGAGCAGCCAACCTGTGTCCCTTTATATGTTGGAACTCCAAACCCTAGTCAGTAGAGCCATCATAGGATGGGAGGAATTGTCCAAACATGTGGAGGGCCACCTTTGCTGTAATGTGCATCTGTCACGAGGCCTTATAATAAGCTATAATTCTCAGGCACCTTGGTGATAATCCAGATTGAAAGAACAGCAGCTCTTTTTTCTAAACACCAGTGTTTCAGGGCATCAGGGCATAGGCAAGTTGAAAAGAACCATTAAACCAGAAAAACAGAATATGCACAGATAGGTATGTGAGCTCTGCTTTATTGATGTACAAAGTTGTACTCTACAACCCGATACACCTGTTACAGTAGGTAAATCATCCCGATTTATAGAGGATAGTGCTCAGGAAACACGACTCAACTTGAACACAAAACACAACACTGCAACAGGCGCACAAGCAGCTTGAGATGTGGGGAGTGCATCAGGTGAATTTTTTACTGCACTGCTCAGCCCTTTAAAGTTCCATACACAAAATATGCCATTTTTAGTTTTTATATCAAACCTGAAGCAATCTGTACCTGAGTAGACTCTGGGAGCAAAAGAACCCTGTAGACACTCATTTCCATTGCTATTCTCTAGCTGTGCTGGCAATAAGATACAGCAATCAATTTTTAAAACCAGGTTTTCTGGAACTTCAAGGGACAAGCATGTCATGTTTTCTGCCACTACCTATTGGAGTGTACAGTTAAGATATCCAAGTGATTGTGTTGTAGAGTTCCGGTTACAGTGTACCAAAAACCCCTGTATACCCAACAGGGACACAGCAAGACTAGAGATGTTACAGAAAGGAGAGCTATGTCGGTCTATGTAGATCCTAATCCGGAGTGTTTGCGTGGAGACCTGACAGTACAGAACTACAGAAAAGGGATTTGGCAGGTATTGCCACTGCATAAAATGCCTTACTAGTTGGATGAAGGCCCTCCTGTTTCTTTGGACTCCAGAGAGCCGAAGAAGAAACACTGGGCAGCCCAAGTTGCCACACTAGACAATTTTACGCTGGTTCCCAACAAATAAGGCAGGACAGTTTGGGGAGGGGTTCTAATTATCAGAGAACTATTTCAAGTATTTCTAGACTTAGTCTCTCTTCCCCCAATTACTGCACTTGGTGGTTTTGGGCAGCCTCTATGCACTCTACAGGCAAAGACAATATTGCAAGCAATTTGCTGATCTAATGCGAGGGGAAGGTGGTGAGACAAAAGGAGGGCTGAGATGGCTGGGTCTGATTTTATGGAACTGGCACAACACGCATGGTGTTGGTATAGCCGGAGCCAGGACGCCATCCAGTAAGTACTATGACTAGATCACCAGTCTTGAAGAATCCACGGGCTTTACCTGGAAAGAAAAAGAAAGCAGTGAGAAAATGGGTCTTAAAACATATAAATTATAGAACTGCATAGCAATGGTTTTGGTAACACCTAACAACCCAAAATGACAAAGTTATTCTGAAACTAGTTAAAGTTATAATAGCTTCAACTGTAGCCTAAAATCTCATGTAAAGGTAAAGGGACCCCTGACCATTAGGGCCAGTCGTGACCGACTCTGGGGTTGCGTGCTCATCTCGCTCTATAGGCCGAGGGAGCCGGCGTTTGTCCGCAGACAGCTTCCGGGTCATGTGGCCAGCATGACTAAGCCGCTTTTGGCGAACCAGAGCAGCACATGGAAACGCCGTTTACCTTCCCGCGGGAGCAGTACCTATTTATCTACTTGCACTTTGACGTGCTTTCGAACTGCTAGGTTGGCAGGAGCAGGGACCGAGCAACGGGAGCTCACCCCGTCGCAGGGATTCGAACCGCCGACCTTCTAATCGGCAAGTCCTAGGCTCTGTGATTTAACCCACAGCGCCACCCGCGTCCCTAAAATCTCATGTAAGATTGTTCTAATACACCAAACTGTCAAATATTGGTTCAAAACTCTGGGATATTTCCAGCTGCCAGATAAAATTACTGTATGATTTTTTGAAGCTTCCAGAGAGAGCAAAGGATACCAACATTTACTAACTTACCAACTTTCATGCCCACATTAACTCTGAGGTCAACATCCTCAGCCCAGGCATCATGAGTTGGCTCTTTGCACAGCACAGGGAAAATACCACGGTACAGATGGGCCTGGCGTGCGGCCTGAGCATTACGGGTCACAGCAATGATGGGAGCACGTGGGCGGTACCTTGACACCAGGTGAGCAGATCTACAAAGGAGAACATGTGGCAGGTTCAACTGTCATCTCATCAAGGTCACTGGGATATGCTATTTCAGTGTGTACAATGAATCCAGGGTACAAAGGAGTCAAGGCAGCTTCCAAGCAGAGACTTAATATACTAACTTTTGATGTCTACATTGCACTAGGTCTCCCGATTATATGGTATTATACTCCTCAAGTTCTGGATATATGGAAATACCCCCAGACAATATTTAACAAGTATAATCTAGCACTGTAGCCTCCTGACAAATGTAGCCTCCTGACAAATGCCGTTATAATAAAAGGACGGGTGCCTTTGCATTTTCAGCACAGTAAACAAACTCGTTAAGTGAGTAGCAAACAGGAAGCTCATTCAATTCTCCAGACATTTTAGCAAAAAAATTGTGCTGTTTGCTCCCTCCTGAGTGACAAAAGCAGCAGTGAAGAAGATACTTTGTAAATTTTCTCAGTTCTTCTAAGAGCTCAGTGTGCTAAGGGATCATCATTTTGAACATAACAGGGACCATGAAGTAAATGCTTAAAATAGGGAAGAAATGTAACTAAACCACACTACTCAGAAATGGAGTAAGTACTATTGCTTTTACTTTTCTTTAGAAAGCTACCAAAAGGTTGTATCCCAAGATTTAAGATGTGTACATTATGGTTTCAGCAGGCCCCATATTCTCATTGCTGCACCATGACTAATAAATCTAAACAGAAAAACTGTTTTAGACCTTTTTCAGTTTGCTTTACAAACTATTTGATATTCACAAATGCAAACTTACAGTATCATAAACCTTTAAGTTGCTCAAGGAGACCTACCTAAGCAGTACTGTTAGAAGGAAAGTCTAATTTAGCTCTGGATTTTGTTTCAAGTTCAGATTTCTTCAGAAAGGTCAGGCATGAGGCTCGGAAGAACCCTTTACAAACAAGTAATAATATTAAGGGTACAGCTCAGAGCATGTCTGCACCATAGCTTAAAACCTCCACCCAATTTCAAGGAGAATCTGTGCAGAAATATCACTGCAGCACCATCTACAATGACCTATCACAGTGTGCACTTTGTTTCCCTTTTCACACCCTATAATTACGAGAACTAAATGTCTTCCTTGAGCAACCTGGTGTTTCTGTGCAGTTGTTACTCCTTACATAATTTGGCATGAGAACTCTGCACTGATCCTAGCTTCAATTAATGTAGATATTACTGGTCTGATAAATGGCCACGTACATTTACAATATAATTCCAGTATGTTGATAAACAAAACTGAACTCAAGTGAAAGTCTCATGCTGTCTGGTTCAGTTACAAAACATTCAGGCAGCCAGGCACTGAGGAACCTTATATTTAAAGGCAAAACAGAAGCTACTTAGTATTGCACAAAGCCTTTGATCTGCACATTGACAAGACAACCGATTCAAGATGTGTCAAAAATATAGAATTAGTGCCAACCCCACATTAATGGGGCATACATATATTTTCCCACCCTTTTTTCCTTTGTGCCAGAGAAATTCTAGTACAGTAAGCCCACAACTTACAGGTTGGTTGGTTGGTTTTACATATAATTTGAGGTTTGCACTTTGATTTTGTTCTTGTTTTTACAATCTTGTTTCAGTATTAACTGCTCTCGCAGTGGGGTGAATCTGGGTGTTGCTTTTAAAGTTATTTTAAATTAATTGCTTTAAGTTATCTTGAGACTTCCTTTGGAAAGACAATATAAAAAAGTTTAATGTGCAATTAACTACTCAGGTCCGGGTAAATCCAAGTAAGTAGCAATGTAACAGACACTCCTCCACACAGAGAATGAAAAATACAGTATTTGATTGAGACAGATGTTCATGTTGTGAAGTCCATGCGACTTCTGCCAGAACCTTCCACCTCCTACCTTCCAGACTTGGTGAGTACGATAATGGCCCCACTGCAACACTTGAAGGAAGCTTCAACAGCGCCAACAGCGGCAGCTTCAGTGGGATCCCGATTCAGCGGGGCCAGCCGTCGGAGCTCTTCAAACAATTGCCTGTGAAAGATGGCTGCCTCTGCTTCGCGAGCAATCTATAAGAGCAACACGCGTTCGGAAGACAACATTCACATCTGTCATCACTAGCGGCATGAGTGAAGGTGGGGTCTGGACTTGGCAGAGTGCTTATAGCAGCAAACCCAAATGAGCATCTAGTAATGCGATTGATGGGGAACTTCAGCCAAGAATACTGTTTGCGCACCATCAACAAAAGCAAAATTAGCACATGCTATTTGGACTGCACCCACTGGGCACACACGTTTCCCTTCTGAAGACAACATCTGCCATGTCGCCCCCACTCCATTCTGCCAAAATCGTTACACTCATCCATGCGCAACTGCCAGTCACTCTTGCTCTGCTTCTACCTACCTCAAATCCTGCTTTGATAGAAAGATGAAGGCAGACTGATGGTTTGGTTTTGGAAGAATGCCGTATGAGGAACAGGTTTTATCAAGTATAGGTTTGAAGCAGCTGCTTGCTTTTAAAACCTCTAGCCACTGTAGAATGAATTATGAGTTACCTTACATATCCTAGATGTGTACCTAACTCTGAACCCTACCTGCCAGACTCTGTCAAAACTATCACAGCTGGAGCTAAGCACTTAAAAGAGGCCTCCACAGCGCCTACAGCCATGGCATCAAGAGGGTCCCTGTTGTTAGCAGTGAGGCGGAAAAGTTCTTCAAACAGCTGGCGGTGATAGATTGCAGCCTCAGCCTCGCGAGCAATCTGTAGGCCAGAGTAAGAGGGAGGGAAGAAAAGAGGAGCAACATAGAAAGGAAAGAAATTCACCAGAGTGATATGATAAAAGTTAATCTGCAAGGAGAGTTAATTGCTTATTTGTCAGTCATGCAAGATTAAAGGCAGGGTGGTGCAACTACCTGGCTTTCAAAGTTAAAATAATCACTAGAGCCATAATTTGGACATGATACAGGCCTAATGTAAGATAACCACAGATTAGTGGTCATCAAGAAAAAGCCCTTAAGCATCCTGCCTCATAATTTAAACATGTTTCTTTATTCTGTCAAGCAGAGAAAGAAGACAGAAGCCCCCGACTGTCAAGACCATGACTTCAAAGTTCTGCTTCTGCAGGTCTGCGCACTGTTAAGATTATAGAAGCAGAATCACTACATCCATTAATTGGGTCAAAGTTTATAATCCTCAGTTTTTGGTAGCTAATGCCTCTATTAAGACACCTCTATTAAGGTTTAACTCCAGACAGCTTCATTCTTTTACTGCACCACCCTACCCTTTAATTAGAAATAAAATCTCTCACATTTCGCAATACAAGTCCCATGTATAATCGAGTAATAGTGTTAGCTGGAAGGCAACATGTAGGATAATTGCTAATGTTCAGGTTATTGGCTTATATGCTCCACATTGGGTTCAGATGGAACTTTCTTCTTGGGATTGAAAACTGAGTGTACAATCTTATGTACACTTACTCAGGAATACCACTGAATTCAATGTGCTTTCTACCAGCATATACTGGTTTATGCCATCATATTTCAATAGAGGGTGCTACATGTGTCCTTACCAGCCAGAGACTTGCAGAGCATTTTTAAAGCATGCAGACAGGTCTATGCAAGAATTATTGCATCTAGACAGTCTAGATAAGATCAGATGGAGTTAAGAGCATGGCATATTAAGGATACTTTCCTAGGACCACCTGTGCAAGAAGTGCAGTTTATTCCCATTCAATCCCATTAGGCAGTATTAGGCATATTTTGTAGAAGAGCAGTAGGTGAACGTGAAAGAAAGTACAAAGCCAGAGAACCCATCATTATTTAGATGACCAGAATCAACAGAATACTCAGTGTTGCATAGCTGCAGCATGTTACTTGGGATCTTATGCAGTGTGGCACAACAGTAAGCCCTGGTTTTCATAGATGAAATGGTAAACCCAGGTCTTCAGCAGATGGAGGCTCACATGATTGAATGCTCCTCCATACAGAAGAAAAATTCATCCCACGTAGAAAACTGGCATGTTGGTGAAAATTGTTCTAGGTACAGTCCAGGAACAGGTTTACAACCCCATCTGTAAGAACTATATCTCAGACACATACCAAGCACTAAAAACAAGGAGCAACACGTCTTGAACAAGATTCTGGGTTAGCAGTTATGTTAAGTTATGTTAGATGCTTTGCACAACACAAAGCTGACTGATCTTTCTTCCCCCTCCTCTTATTTCCTATTTAAAGTATCGCTTATTTTTTCCCCAGAAGGGCATCTATGTCAACATTTATATGTCTAACATAATGGGAATCAAGGAAGAATTTTGTTTGCACTAAACTTTGATTTAAAATCCCACAGAATACTTAAGAATGTCATTAGGGTAACATAAAAAGGCAAAACTGCTTTGAGAAGGCCAAGAACGACCCAATAGTAAATCCATTTCAGCATGTACTGGCTGAATCTTGCATGGAACACTCTTACAACCTTGTTGTACATTTCTCAAATGACGTTTAAAATCTAGCTTATAATTGGGAGGGGGTTAAGTTGTAGAATTATATGCATGTGCTCTTAAAAGTAAGGCATTCTTTACATCTATTAATTGCATGTATTAGTTTTTCAAGTAGCAGGGACAGGGTCTTGAACTTAACTTCTGATCTTTTCAATGTTCCAGGTTCAACTTCCAGGTATCCCATTTTTCTTAGCTACTTCAGAAGAATGCGTCAAGAACTACTAAGTCAGCCAGGGATCCTGCATGCACTAATATGGTGGTGAGCTCCATTATGAAAATTAAAGAACGTTTGAACACCACAGGAAGGTTTATCTAGGCATTTTGAAGACACTTTAATACGTAATTTTTGTAGCTGTTAAACAGCACTGACGAAACCCCATTTTTTCAGACAGTCATGCTTCAAGCAAATAGCAAGGTATGAGTACAATGGCAAGATACCAAAGGCCAGTAAAGTCAACCCTTTCAATGAAAGGGAGTTCAAAATGGCTAGAAATCAGGCTGCATTACAACACAACCATGCTTATCTGCCACCAGCTCACAGGAACTGGTTCCCTCAACTGCTTGACAGTATGGACCAGGTTACATAAGGATGAGTCCAAGCAAAGAGGTAGTTAGCATACTATTATGTGAGAGTTGTTCGGAGTAAGCTAGCTAACCTGAACTGCAGCTCTCAAACTAGTAGGTTATCAAGGCTGTAATTCACAGCAGACTGTCAACACAATCAGTACTTTAATTCTGGCACGAAGTGCCATGTTGTCAATGAGAAACTGGAGAATTCCAAAAGCAGAGCAGAGAGTTTTCTGGCAGTTTAAACATGTAAAAAGTGTCAGTCATGCACTTAAAAAAATAAAATAAACGCTGTTCCAAGGGCACAACCGTTGTGCATAAAACAACTGTGCCAACCCCAAATGTGAATTACAGAGTGTGAATCAGATGTTCTTTTCCCTCCAGGATGAGATTGGGAGTGGGCCTTGGGCTCACACTCTTTCCCCCATGCCACTTACAGAACTTAAAATATAGACTGGTCCCCAATTCACAAGTTCTCTTACCTATGAGGAGTGAAACGGAGAACATACTCCAGGCCCACTACTGATTTGTCTCGGCTTTGATTTAATATTTGTATTCTGCTTTTCCAACAACAAATGTTGAACTCAAAGCAGCTCACAACAATCACAGTAGCATTAAAAAAAACAAGCATTGCAATCACTATAATATCTAACACAGCAGCATATAAATAAATCAAACAACAAATTCATCAAAACAATACAATTCAATAATTGGAATCCCAGATACAGTATCTGAAATTGTCTCAAAATATAATATATACTAAGTTGGACAATTTCAGACACTTAAGGCTGTCAAAATTAATCACTACAGTTCAGAATTTGTTCCACTTGCCTTTGCATAAAAGTTTTATACTTGCAGCCAGTGCAAGAAAGCACTTTGTGTTTCACTGCCATTAAAGAAGTCTATGGCAGCCTGTGGGACCTATGGCATATAGCAAGCTATAGTGAGAAAACAGCCACATGTCATATATAACACATTAAGCTAGCCACCAGACCTGGATGGTATTTGAGCAGATGGGAAATTGGGTAACAGGGAATAAGCTGTGCTAATATTTCTAGGTATACAGGTACTGTCTTTTAACATTGAATGGTTATCACTTACAAGATGCTGCATGCGGACAGCCTCCAGAGGGTAGTCTCCTTTGGCAGTCTCTCCAGAAAGCATGATACAGTCAGCTCCATCCAGGACAGCGTTAGCTACATCACTCCCTTCTGCACGTGTTGGCCGTGGTTTCTTAATCATGCTCTCCAACATCTAATGAGACAAGGTGAAGTTAATAGTATTGTTTCACTGCAAGATAATCATCTTATTTACATAAAACTTGAAATGCTTTGTTTCTGTACTGTTCATCAAGGCAGAATCCTTGGTAACCATGCCAACATTATAAAATCCAGAGGTTAAAGACATGTTAAGAAACTAAAAGTACTGTATTTTTCGCCCCATAGGGCGCACCTAGTTTTTTGGGGGGGAGGGGGGATAAAGAAAAAAAAGTATTTCCCCCCCAGGCACGGGGCTGGGGCGGGGGAAGCCTGAGCTTCCCCCGACCCCAGCCCCCAGAACAGGCTGCTATCCGCAAGCCGTGGGAGCCCGGCGGGAAGTCACGCCGGGCTCCCACGGCTTGCCGAGAGCTGCCAGAAGCCCGGAGCGCGCTTCTCAGCACGTCCCGGGCTTCGGGATACAGGCAGCTCTCCGCAAGCCTTGGGAGACCGGCGGAAACTCCCGCGGGCTCCCAAGGCTTGCGGATAGCTTCCTGAAGCCTGGAGAGCGAGAGGGGTCGGTACACACCGACCCCTCTCGCTCTCCAGGCTTCAGCGATATCCTGCATTCGCCCCATAGGACGCACACACATTTCCCCTTCATTTTTGGAGGGGGAAAAGTGTCCTATAGGGCGAAAAATACGGTAACTGCAATCTTATTTGCACAATGAAGAACTAGCTCCTTGAGACTTGCTTCCAATGAAAGCACCACAGGAACATGCTTTCTTGCTTGCAATTATTTCGGTATCCAAACTCACATTAGTTCGTAGTATTCATATACACTCTATAAAAGAACAATTTCTATGATGTTTAATCACAGAATGTTCTGTAACAAAAATACAAACCTATCAAATCTCAATTCTGCTTGCGCAAAGACTTGTCAAAATGATGTGTTATGTTTCCTAAACCAAGCATTTAATTTTTTTTCAACTAACTTGTTCAAAACCAGCAGGGGAAAACAATGGTGCACTATGCAATTTATTTAGTACTTGTAACTACTCCAATTATTATTATAGCTATAGCCTCCATTTTTAAACCATTTTTACAACTAGACTGTTGCAGTACCCTAAGAATTCTGATTAAGATTTTCAAGAAGCTTTCTTCAGTGTTTGATCCAATCAGAGATGTGGAATTGACCTCAGCATTTTAGACTAACATTTTCCATGTTTATTGATTGCGACAGAAGGTATCATTTAATAGCATAAAATAATTCAGGTTTCACATAGCCCATATGTGTAGGAAGGACAGGCCTTCAGAGTCAACTTTTATTCGAGTACCTGAGTAGCACAGATGATTGGCTTGCCAGCCCTGTTGCATCGACCAATCATCATTTTCTGGGCAAGGAAGACTTTTTCAGCAGGAATCTCAATACCAAGATCACCACGGGCTACCATGATGCCATCACTAGCTTCCATGATCTCATCAAACCTGAAATGCACAGAAGACAAAATTATTTCTTGTGAAAGTGATACTGAATGTGAATGTGTAAGGGGTCAGAGTCAAATTGCCTATCTACCTTATGGAGTTTCCAGAATACTGTAGCACACCAAAACCACACATTGTCCAAGATATCAAGAGAAATAAGTCACTGACAAGCCCACTTCTGGAGAAGGATCTGCCACCTTGTATTTGAGCACACAAGGAGGATGCTTCTAAGCACTGAATTTCACAATCTGCATCCTTCACAGCGTACTGTCAACATTTGATAGCAAGTACAATGCTACTGACCCATTTTAGGTGGTTCAACCTGGCATACAGCTCACTTTTCAAGAAACATATCTACTCAAAGAAAAGTCATGAGTCAAAATGGGTTGTTACAAATTTAATAACCAACTTACCTACGTACACCCTCATGGTTTTCTATCTTGCTAATGATCTTGATATTCTTTCCCTTTTCTCCCAGCACCTTCCTGACAGCATGAACATCGGCTGCCTTTCGGATGAAGGAAGCAAACACCATGTCCACATCCTGCTCCACACCAAATTTTAGATCCTGGATGTCCTTCTCAGAAACAGCAGGAAGGTCTACTGCAGCACCTGGCAGATTTACACCTTTCTTGCTGCCTAGCAGCCCACCATTTTCAACTTCAGTGATGACAAAATCAGCACCTGCACAGAGTTCCAAGAATCAGCATTATAACTCAAAATAAGCTCATTTCCACAATAATTATCCCATTGTGTCCACAATAATTACCCCCAATTTCTTTAGGAAATCTATCAAGTTGCAGACACCTGGTTTCTTCATATCAGTTTCTAATATGCTGAAAGCAATTACGTTTATGCAGTTTCTAAATACCACACTGTTATAGCAAGTAGCATCACCACATAAATATGTATTCCTATTTAAGGTATGGCCACAATAACAGGAAGGCCTTCCGAACACACCTTTCTCCTTAACTTTCAGGGAAATGAGTCCATCATCCACGTAGATCTTGCTGCCAATATCAACAACTTTGATGAGATTTTTGTAGTCCACCCAAAGTGTGTTCTCATCGCATTTCTCCATAAAGGCATTGTCCAGGGTCATTTTCAAAGTTGCACCTTTCTTAAGCTCCACTTCTGCTGTACCACTCTGGAAGGACAAACAACCGTTATTGGCATTGCCAGAGGATATCCTCTTCCTTCAGAATTAAGCCATCCTGACTGCTGCCACAGTCTAAATGCAACAAGTGCAGCAGAAAGGCTAACCCTACTAGGATTACCCTATAATTCTCTCAATTTTCAACGATAATCTCAGAACAAATACTGAAACCAGGCATTGTACACCCGGAAGCGGAAACATGAAGCTAAAGGGCAGAAAACGATCCTCAATTCAGTTTCCCTTCTTCCACCAAGACTTAGGTAGATTGAATGCCCTCTGGCAGATGACTCTTGTTGGATTTGTGGGGAAGACTACATCCTGGCCTGATTTAGAATAAACAACTTTGTGTTCTAAATACAGTTGTGTTATGGTTTTAGATGGGTCAGAAATGAACTGTTCTATTCTCCTTTGACTACCAGTGTTTGACTGGTACCCCTGACTACAGATCCTTGCATGGAGCAGCAGACTGCACAATACTATAAGAAACTCCAGCATTGTCATCTGGGAGGCTATTACTGATGTTTATTGGAAGGGAGTGATCTTGCCTGTTACAATGAGTAATAAGACAAAGAACAAAACAGTGTGACACACTTACCCCCTTGATGAGTCCAGTGCGAATTTCAGGTCCCTTAGTATCCAGTGCAACAGCAACAGGTCTGTACGAAATAGGATCAGAAGCAAAGCTCTCAGTAGCTTCTCGAACGTTCTTGATTGTTCCTGCATGGTACTAATACAGAAGATACAAGGGTTACAGAACAGAAATAATCACTTACCTTGACACAGAGCTGGCTGCCTTAGGTCTGGCTAACTAGATGCAATGGACACTACAATTTGTTTTGCCTGGGCTCTGTTAGAAGCTGGACAATTATATATATATTCATTATTAATACATCCTAGAACTTTTACTGCCATCTTGTCAAATATGATGAAGAACAGTTTATAGCACAGGCAAATATGGCCTAAGACTTCCACATTTTATTTTGAAAACTTAACACAATATAGGAGATTCTCAACTTTTACAAGTGTTACATTCCAGGGATAGTGCATAAACCAAAACTGTATAGTCAAAACACATTGGATTTAAAGGCAGGTGGGACTGACAAAGTCTCTCCCCCTTTCCATTTTTTACCCTTAAGTTGCTAAGTGCTTAAAGCTGAATGCACACAAGTTAAAATGCAAGTTGCGAGTTACAAACTCAGTTTGTCTCATCCATTGCTCAATGATAGCAATGTATCAGAGACAGATACAGCCAACTGCAAATGAAGTTAGGTGTATGCTGGTCTATGACTGTAATAAAGATCTGACTGATTGATTGAAGTTAGGTGGTAACCAAGCTCTCATCTTCATCTAGCACCAGAATTATCAGTTCCACAGGGCTCTGCTGAAAAGAGCCTTCACCTCTAGTCAAAGTCAGATTAGCTGAATCCTCACTAACAGATAGGTTTCACTTCACAGATTAGCCTATGAAAACTGTTTGCTTATCTTGATCAAACAGCAATAGAAGACAGGCAAAGTTTGCAATCAAGGTTATGTAAACTTTTACTGTTACAGCTATTAAAAGAAGAAAGCAGCAATGTACCATGCCATATATTAAGTTTCTGCAGGAAAAAACAGAAGTGGCCAACTAGCTCATTTGATCACCATACAGAACAGCAGTTTAACTAATCAGCATTAACGCAGGTTCAGAAATTAAGTACTGTAATTGCATTAACAGTGGGACATTAGGATCCCAGGTGAAACTTTAGTAAGAAGAGAGTAGTGTGTTTGCTCCTGAACCCAGTTTTCAGCTACTACTGCCGAGTAGCTCTTTGAAAGCAAAGAGTTCAAGAGACTAGTTGCAGTTCAGCTGCATATGATCTTGGAGGATGCTGATTATTTAGACCCATTACACTCTGAGTTCAGATCAGGTTTGGGGACTAAATCTCACTCTGTTGCCAGATGGGTGCCTTTCATGAAAGGGAGTGTGATCTGCTACTCTTGCTTGCTTCTCACAGCAGCTTTTGATACCATCAACCATGGCATCCTCCAAAACAGTCTCCATTGCTTGGGAGGCACTGTGTTAGCTGAAGGGCTGGTGTCAGAGAGCATTTGGTGATTGTTTCTGACTCCTAGACAGTAGTCCTGTGGGCTGCCACAGTGAACCATCTTGTTCCCAACATTCTTTAATATCTATATAATGCAAGTGGGAACAGGATTAGGGGATTTGGAGCATGGTACCATCAATATGCTGGTGATAGCCAGCCTTATTTCTGTTAATAGGTGCTCAGATGAGGGAACTCCTTCCTCCACTTTTATTGTTGGAGATCTAAGTGGCCTCAGTGGTTAGCAGTACTTTTTTGCAGCTTTAGGTCATGTGGCAACTACAACTGTTGCTGGAACAGGATAGCCTAGTTACAGGGACACATGCACTGATAACCTCGAGACTGGACTATTGCAATACACTCCAAGGTGGGGCTGCCTTCAAGGCTGGTATGGAAGCTGCGTGGTACAAAATGCAGCAGCTAGATTACCAAATGAAGCATCCTACCATGCACATATAACACCTGTGCTAGAGATTGCACTGACCATCACCCTACTAGCAAGCAAAGTCTAAGGTTTTGTCATTAATTCATAAAACCCTAAACTACTTAAGACCAGGCAATCTGAAAGAACACCTTCTCCCATATAGACCTGCTCATTCACCAAGAACTTGAGAAGCGAACCTATTGGGTCAGTCTTGCAGAATTGTGAGGTGCAAGGCAGCCTTCTCCAAAGGGGCCCACTTTGTGAAATGGTTCTCCCACTTAAGATATGGCACACACCTACTGTGGTGAGCTTCCACTGCCTGTTAAAAGCATACCCATTTTATTTTAAAATGAAGACTGGTATAGAAATTAATAATACCACCAATAAGACTTATGTGCACATACTGCAGTAGAGTGTGTGTGTGTGTGTGCACACGCGGGCATAAAAATGACCATTTGTAATTCATCACATACAGTAGTTTCTAAAATAATAAAAAACAGTCTAGGAGTGTTGATGTATTATATGCACATTCAGCATGGTGCCTTTTAAAGAGAAGACCAATAGAAGAGGCCAAAACACTTTCTTAGCTAACATAACTTTGCAAGCTGCTGCCCAGATTGCAGCTTGACCTTTCAAAGAGTTAACAGCAGCCAGCCCAAAGGCATTCAGGTGGCCTTTAAGGAAAGTTGCAGTTGGGAATGGGAGCCTGAGAGCCTCCCATCCTGTAGCAATAGTGAGAAGGCTGCTTTATTTATAGAAGGGGGGTTTGCCTTCTACTACAAGTTACTTGCGAGTCTTGTGACCTTAAGCACTCTGCTTTTAAAGTGCCAAAATCCTATCAACATAATTCTATTCCCAAATCTTACTTTGCAAGCCTTGCAGATGTGCTGTATCTTACCCGACTGGCAACTCCATTTCAGTCATATCTAACTGGCTCCCTGCAGATCTCATAATTTTGCAGGGAAATAACTAGAACAGATACTAAAAAATAATGCCCGGTTAAATTTTCTTAATATAGGTACTGCTATAACCTTAATAAAGGAGCAGCAGCTTCAAATGACACTGTACCTGAGCAGACCCCATGAACCAGAGCATAGCAGTTTCATTTAACTACTCCTAACAGGAGGAGATGTTTGTGGCTACAAGGGTGAACATGTTTCAAGATCTTGTTTGGAAGTCAGGCATGCATCAGCAGTATCTGGTAACAGAGGAGTGACCTTTAACAGGTGAACTTTCAGTGAATACTGAAATGGACACGCTGTACTTGTAACAGGCATCTTTTTTTGAGATCCACAGCCTCTGACATTTGCTCTGTCTCCAAAGTTTGCACAGTGGCTGCATGGACACAGTTCCGTATTCAAGATGGCCACGATCTTCTTGGAGAAATTATTTGGTTAACTCATTTCATCATTTTGCTTTCCAGCTACATGCAGTTTTAACTGTTCATTTAAGGTTTGGACTACCACATTTATCTGAAAGTAGAAGACCAACAAGAAAATGTATTTTACCAGCCTTTTAACAAGGACTCAGTAGCACTTTTAGATATACAAACCTCTTAGCATCCATATTTGTTGGAATGCTTGGTTTAAAGTGTGTGTGTTTTTTAACAGCAGACTGGATAAATGAGGCCTCAAGTCTTTAGCCCCAAGGTAAAACATAGGATTGATCTAATGAGAACAGTTCTTTCTCAAGTGAGTGTAATATTTGCCCTCAAATCTGCTCTTACCTCATGGGTTCCATGAGAGAAGTTGAGACGAGCAACATTCATTCCAGATTTAATCATTTCTTTTAGCATTTCCACTGACCGAGAAGCCGGGCCTAGAGATTTGAAAATGAAGTTTCTTTAGCATATGCCAGTTAATAGTTACAAGTCTACGGGTGGTATTCAACTAAGTCATACTTAGAGCAGATCCACTGAAATCATTGCTAACAGAGTATTAAAGTCCAGATAACTGTCCAGAGCTACTTAAGACGACTATTCTACTACTTTACACCTTTGTCTTCTTGTCTGCAAAATAACTGTTTAAGCTATTATTAAACATAAGCTAGAAATGCACATTTAAGTCTTAAAAACATTTTAAAAACCCTATGTTTAGCCTTCTAGCTGGTATAACATGAAGAGGGGCACATAAGCCAAAATGAACAAGTTTATTGAGAAAGCCTCTCAACTAACTATTAAAATATTCATAACAGCCATAAAATGTTTATTATTTGTTCTTTGCTCCCCTTGGCTCCTTTGGGAGGAAGAGTGGGATATAAATGTAATAAGTAAGTTGTCCACAGCATACAGGGTTTTACTTCCTTAATCTTGTGCAGGGCAAAGGTGAGGCTGTTCAAACACAGCCAAGTACCTGACTAACTCCCATCTTCTAGTTTGCTAGCTACATTCATTACTTTTTCACTTCTCACTAATACTGCTAGAAGAAATACACATAAATTATCTATCGGAAAATATGCTCGTTTTTATAGCAGCGGTTATTGTGGTTGTTGTTACTTGCCTTCCATACATATCTTGAGATTATGTACAAATTATTATAAAAACAACTAATATGAAGATCTATTTGTACAGTGGTACCTCGGGTTACAGACGTTTCAGGTTATGCAATTTCGGGTTGCGCAACGCACCCGGAAGTACCAGAACGGGTTACTTCCGGGTTTCGGCACTCACAGGCACACTAAATCACGCTTTGCGCATGTGCAGAAGCGCCAAATCGCAACCCGTGCGTGCGTAGACGTGGTGCTGCAGGTTGAGAACGTGCTTCCCGCACGGATCACATTTGCAACCTGAGGTTCCACTGTATTTCAATATTTATCTGAAAGCTTCTTTCAAAACTTTACTCAGGTACGCAATTGACTTAGCTGATATGTAGAGTAGGCTAGTAAAAACTGTAAGATGGCAGAGCAAATAGTGTTCAAATTTTATGTTAAATTTGTGATTAAACTTCACTTACCAATTGTGCAGATAATGCCAGTGTTTCTTGCAGTGATTGGGGGAGAGTCAATGTCCAGACGGCACAAGTGTTCCAGGAATGTGTCTGCCATGGCAGCATGCAACTGCTGGGTCTGGATGAAAGCATCATGTTGTTTTGACATGGCTGCTGAGATTTGGTATCTAAAAAAAAGAAATAAAGGAAATACATCTGCTTGACCTTGCAGCAATCAACTGAACATGTTTCCCATTTAATACATTCCTGGGATGTAGCCATGCAGAAGAGATTCCTACATGATAGCTTGAAGCCCTTCATTGCAAATTGATTAACTCCAAGGGAAAGATTTCAGCCCATGCTCAGATTGGCAAAAGAGACAGACTGCCATGAAGGAACAGGCTGAGGTCTGTCCCAGCCAGCAAATCAACTTACTCCTATGAAGTTTTGAGTGTATATAAACCGCACATATGCACAGCATTGCATTAATGCGTGCTCAACCAAGGAGGGAGCAACTTGAGTGTTTGCTGCTCCTTATTCTCATAAAAGGGGCACATTATTGCATACACTTATTTAACTAATGTTTAGGAACTGCCAAACATATAATGGATTAATCTAAATAGAAGTTTAAAACTAACCCAGTAAACCTGAACTAAATAGACTTACACTTAATACTGCACTTTGGCAGCCAGCCCATATAAGTAACTTGCAACTTACACACATTTAACTTGTGCGCATAGCTAGCTAGCTAAAAAAAATAAGACAGGCATCCAGGTTCATCCTACCACTGAACTCAATGTGTTTTGACTATACAAGATGTTGGCTTCACATGCTATCCCTGGAACAAATGGTTGTCACTAGCAATGTGTTCTCAATATTGTGCTCAACAAGCTACAATGCAAGCACTTCTGATTTATACTAATTACTCTCAAAGAGTAAAACCTTTTCCCCTTTTTGTTGTATAGTTATTCCCAGCAGCTTTAGGCTATGTGCATTAGCTCCACCCTTTCTGGTTAGGACCTCTGTAGTACGTGCAGCTTCCCTCGTAGTCAAGAGCTTTAACTCATCCGATTCAGATTCAGCTTATTGCAAGCATCATTCTCCCTTCTCATCCCTTACCTTCCCCTTTGAATAAGCCAATTCTCAGAGGAAATACAAGCTCTAGCCTCAGTGAAGATGCTGACTCACTTTCAAATTAACAGAAGTATGCTGGAGGGTGGGGGAGAGAGAGACAGACAGGAAATAGCTGCTGCAGTGATGCAGACCAATGTCTTCCCAGCACAGGAAGATTCTTATGCAACCAGGTTCATATTTATACAACCTTTTGCAAATATCTATTTAAAATGGCACTCTTTCAGCTCAAGCTTGTTCCAACTCTTTACTAAATTAGTCTAGCTTAGCATTTTTCTTACGGGGTAAACTATCATCCAGAAACTATCATCTTGTTTCTGGGGAGGCCACCCCCTACTCCAATGACATCTCTTTGTAGGTACGTAAAGACAGTTTACATTGAGCTTCAAAAAACTTTGGCACAACACTGCAATGGAAAACAGTATTAAGAAACTTGGTACTGCTCCACTTTTTCAATACATGACACAAAACTAATGAATTGTTTTTTACATATATTTTTTCCTTTACACATCTTATTTTACCTTGTGCCCTTTTAATTTTATACTTTTAATTTTTCAAGAAAGAAATATAAAAGTTTGCACCTTCCCATACATTAGTAAACATATTATGCTGGCCTAACTACAAAACCATTATATAATATTTGAGGGTAGAACAAGCATCCCTCAGAAAATTAGGAAGGTGGTCCTAGTACAGTATGTTTACTAAATCCAGACATTAAAGCAGTCATTTGTTCAAGGAATGTAACATGCTGCCTATCAATTACAATGTATGTTACAATTAGACATAAGGTAACATTATAAAAACAATAAAGACTTTAACAGTAATCTCCTGAATCCACATTTTCTTTTCTTGCCAAGTAGCAGGAGACTATTGTTTTAAAGTGAACAGGATAATCAAATCAATGTATCCAAGAAATTTGACAGCTACGTATTGGGATTTGCCTAGACCTCAAAAAATTATATGCCACTCCAGAGTTATATGTCACCCCAACTCATAATAGGGCTTTTAAGCACTCTTCATTATTGCAGACTGAGGTGACCCCCCATCATGTCTATCACCTAATTTAGAGAATCTAATTCTTAAATTCTTATCACATTTTATCTACCAAAAACTTAGTGGAATAAGCAGTATATAAATGCTTCCCTATAATCTGTACAAGACAGTAGCCTGACTGTGTTAGCATATTCCAATAGTTTTTGGAAATGTACCAGTGCCAAAACACTAAACGCACACTTCAAGTTACCCCAAATATCATTTTAAATACTCTGATCCAACCAGGTTATCTGTAGCCTACAACTCTTAAGGTGATGGATTTCAATTTAGTGCAGATCAGTTTTAAATGGAGGATCACATGGGCCCTCAACACAAAACAGAACAGATGAACAAACAGGCAGGGCAATATAATCTAATATAACCTCATTAACAAAGAAAGGCTTATTTATGTGATAAGCTTTAAACCTAAGTATATTGTGAGCTGTTAGTGAGAACAGATAAGACTGGGATATCCCAGGGCAAGTGGTTTTAAACATTTTAGCCCCATGCTATTCTTTTTGCAAAAAGGTGGATCATCACTATTTTAAGAACACATGCACTATTCACTAAAATATGTCTTTATCTAAAATATGCCTTCATCTAATCTCTATCAACTTCCAACGTAATTTTAAAACAACTTCACTAGGATGTGCTGCTTTAATAGTCCTTCATAAGACTACTTTGCTGACCAAGTGAAATGAATGAATTTATCCCCAGTCAAAAGTGTAAGCCCTCAGCTAAATTTAGACACATTGGTTGGGCCCTCATTGGCTGCATCATTTGCCTGAAGCTTTCTTGCGCACAGACACAGTAGTGGTGATAGGCTGTTACTACAGTCTCATTCAAATCCTACGTGCTAGAAGTCACAGAATACTGCAGCAAGCCAACAGCATCATGGAAAAGCGGAGTTCTTAATATGTCTGATTAAACATCTATAGACATATTTGAATAAAACAATTATAAACATATATAAAGCTACTGTCATTAATTCTGTTCCCTGAAAAGCTAAGCTGATTCCATATACAAGCATTTCTAGTTTAAGTCATCTCCTGGTTGAAAAAATTTGCACCAACTGCATGTGTTCCAACTGGCCTTGGCAATGTAAGATGACTCAGCTGCAGAGATTTCAATTATAGCCAAATAAAAGGGCTACGGCACCCTATTTTGCATGCCAAAGCTTCTCCCCTCTGAACCATCTGCTTGTAGACATGTTTGTACATGATGGCAACAAATGTCAAGGGAAAGCTGCTACAGGTTAGACACAGGTTTGCACTACTTTATGATACAGAGAGAACATGTTAAACTGAAATAAATGGTTGCCCCCTAGCTGTTTTATTTAAAAGTATTTCCAGCAGGCAGGCATAATTGAAATAAGAAGCAACAACTTAAGCTGGTTACTTAAATTTCCATTAACTGCTCAGTCATTTCCTTCTTCCAGTAAATGGAAATTACATCACATCTGTAAAAAAGCCCATGGGTTGAGCAGTTAGTAATGACTCCTCCCCTTCTAAATTTTCATGTCTCAGAAAAATGGGGAGCAATCTCATTTCACATCAAGATTTGGAACCTCCACCTGAAGCATGGCTACTAAACAAATGAATACCTGCTGTTAGCAGCCAATTTGTGGACCCCTGTACAGAACACCATATAGATAAAGAACCTATTTCTGGTGTGGCAGCAGTACTGAGACTACTGGACAGCTTCCTAACCTGTTATGGTTCAGACAACCTTACCTATGTGAAACAGTTTCTCTACAACTTCTGTGCCTATTTAACAATGTTTTCATTTAGTACTATTTATTGTTATTCTGAGAAATACTGATCACAAGCTGCAATTATTCATTCCCCACCAAACCAGTATGAAGGTGAAACTTGCTTCCAGATAAAAAAAAATGATATGCTATGGTTCTTTAGTTATGCCTCTTCCAAAAACCACCCCAGTATTGTCACAAAAGCAACAATAGGTGCAGGCAACCACACTGATGGAATCTCTTAGTATTTGTTCCTACGCCCGCAAGCGTGAAATATTTGGCCTGCACAGAGCTGCTGCTGCAATAGCCAAGGTCACCCTAGAGAAACGCCTCATGGTAGACTGTGCTCCCAAGGAAGTCTTGCCTTCTCTGCACTCACTCTAAGGCATGCGGGAGTTAAAATACCACCTTAGGCAACTAGAGAAAAGCATCCTTACTCGAGAAGGTCAGGATAAGGCTGCAAATGCTACGCATGCTTTTTTTTTAATGAGTAAGCACCATGGGGTGTTGGTCCTTCTCAAGGGCTGATCCATTTTAAAACGCGGGTAACCCGGGTCCATTAATTTCAACGGATCTTTTCTGCATACAACTTAGGTTACAACCCACTGTGATTTAGCGGCATAAACCTGCGTGGTACTGGGGCTAGATCCGGGAGGAAAGCAAAGATATAGCAAACTCTGATTGCCTTATCGGTGCGACCCGATAACGCTCATAAAACCAGGCCCTTGGCAATATGATAGCCCGGCCACAATTGGCATGCGGTGAAACTCGATACCTCCCGCTTCCACCAGCAGAGAGGGAGGCTGCTGGCGCGGGGGGGGGGGGCGGGGGCGGGAATCGCTCAAGGATGCGCAGAGGCGGCTTTCAGGGAGGAGGGGGAGAGAAAGAGAGAGCGTGGAAAAGAACGAGGAAGTAAATCAAACGGGGTAGGAAGAGCGTGAAGATGGAGATGGGAGGAAGCCATGATGGGCACCTCGAAAAGTGCGCTCCCGCGTGCGCAGCACCCCCCAACACACGTGCGTGCTTCCTGGCCCTCCCCCCCCGCGTTTCTATGGAGACGGAAGGGGGGGCACTTTTGTGCCTCGCAAACCTCGGCGCCTCAGGAGCTCCCCCTCATTTCCTGGGGTTTTCTCCAGTTAGGCCGCGTGCCAGGCCGTTACCTAACCGCCCTCAGGGGGTGTGTGAGGAGAATGCTCCCCATACGCTCGCAAGCCCAATAAGGTTTTTATTTTTTGGGAAGGGGGAAGTGTATATTATACGGCTTTAGGGTTTGTTTATTAAAAAAAAAAAACCCCACGTTAAATTGCCTTGAGTGAGGTAGCTCTAAAGATGGAGAATATGTCGTAGGTGAATAAAAGCGGGGCAGAGAAAGAAGTGAGGCGCTGGGGAGAAGTTAAGAGAGGCAGGGCTTTTCCTCACGCCTCTGCAGGAACTACGTGCAGCGGCTGATGGATAACCCGCCCCGCCCTACCCGCCTTACCTGCCCGGCTATCAAACGTCAGTCACCTCGGAGAGTCTCGACCTCTCTGAGCAGCCGAGCTGCCGGTAACGGCGGTTAAGGTAGTTGTGGGCAAGGGCACATCACCGCCCCCAAGATCCTTCCGCCGCTCGTCAGTCCTCCTTCGCCCTCCAATCCCGCGTAAGGATTCCGTAGTAGGCGGGACATCTGGACTTATTTTTTTCGCCGTTTGGCGGACTCATAAGATGCAGCGTAGCTGGAATCGGCCGACAAGAGAAAGTAACGGACCAATGGGGTAACGGCCAGCCGTCGGGCACGCGAGCCCTGAATGACAACGGCAGCGGCCGTTAAAGGGGACGGGATGAAGCGGCTCTTAAAGGGGACGTGATAAAGGCTCGCCGTGGGAGTTGCCTCCGAGGAAAAACACGAGCCAGATCGTCGTGCTGCAGCCCATCAGTTACTTCAGTTGCTGGCACTCCCGCTTTTCTTTGTAAATATAATTTCAAACGGGGAGTGGGGAGGACCTTTGTGGAGTACCCGATAATTAGATGCAATCAAGGATAAAGTTGTTCAGCTCCGCAGCAATTTTGTTGTTCTTGTTTAGTCGTTTATTAAACCACAGAGCCTAGGACTTGCCGATCAGAAGGTCGGCGGTTCGAATCCCCCAAAGGGGTGAGCTCCCGTTGCTCAGTCCCAGCTCCTGTCCACCTAGCAGTTCGAAAGCACGTCAAAGTGCAAGTAGATAAATAGGTACCGCTCTGGCAGGAAGGTCAACGGCGTTTCCATGCGCTGCTCTGGTTCGCCAGATGCGGCTTAGTCAACATGGCCACATGACCCAGAAGCTGTACGCCGGCTCCCTCGGCCAATAAAGCGAGATGAGCGTCGCAACCCCAGAGTCGGTCACAACCGGACCTAATGGTCAGGGGTCCCTTTACCTTTACCTTAGTCGTTTAGTCGTGTCCGACTCTTCGTGACCCCATGGACCAGAGCACGCCAGGCACTCCTGTCTTCCACTGCCTCCCGCAGTTTGGTCAAACTCATGCTGGTAGCTTCGAGAACACTGTCCAACCATCTCATCCTCTGTTGTCCCCTTCTCCTTGTGCCCTCCATCTTTCCCAGCATCAGGGTCTTTTCCAGGGAGTCTCCTCATGAGGTGGCCAAAGTATTGGAGCCGCAGCTGCACGATCTGTCTTTCCAGTGAGCATTCCTTCAGAATGGATAGGTTTGATCTTCTTGCAGTCCATGGGACTCTCAAGTGTCTCCTCCAGCACCATAATTCAAAAGCATCAATTCTTTGGCGATCAGCCTTCTTTATGGTCCAGCTCTCACTTCCGTACATCACTACTGGGAAAACCATAGCTTTTACTATACGGACCTTCATTGGCAAGGTGCTGTCTCTGCTTTTTAAGATGCTGTCTAGGTTTGTCATTGCTTTTCTCCCAAGAAGCAGGCGTCTTTTAATTTCGTGGCTGCTGTCACCATCTGCAGTGATCAGGGAGCCCAAGAAAGTAAAATCTCTCACTGCCTCCATTTCTTCCCCTTCTATTTGCTAGGAGGTGATGGGCCCAGTGGCCATGATTGCAGCAGTACCAGCGGAGGTGACCAATGCAACCTTGAAGCCATGTATTGTGGGATCATCCCCAGTTAATGTGACCTGCAGAAGAAACTTGCAGTGATGTTTCATTAGATCCTTGTCTACCCTGCCATATTAGAGCTGGCCAGGATACGGGCAACTGAATGGGTTGGAGGTGTGGTAAATGCATTTTTGCACAATGGACATTTTTGCACTGTCCTCAAAAAGGAAGCAGTGTGTACACTTCTCAAAAAACCCACCCTAGACCCAACAGAGTAACTACAGACTGGTCACCATCACCCCTTTCTTGGCAAAGGTGGTGTAGAGGGTGGTTGTGGAGCAACTGCAGGTATGAGACTGATTTATCTAGAGCAACAGTTCACAAACTTTTTTCTCTGGAAACTTCCTTTCAACCGGAGACAGGAGGCCTGTTGCAGAGATTTATGCTGAGTGGGATTTTGTCAAACAAACAAACAAACAAACAAACAAACCACCTTTTGGAGTTTTGGAGGGGGTTTTGTTGTTATTGTTAAGTTTTAAATCTCAAGTTTCTTCAAATTGTAATCATTTCCTATTAAAATAAATGTGAACGTAAAATTATTAAAAATGCTCTTTCACATGTTCTTAATGCGGCCTTTTGAGTTCCTAGAAAACTCCTTCAAAACAATTGCCCCGTGCTTCATCATATGCATGAAGTGTTATCCTGAGTTGCAGGCGTGTGTGTGTGTGTGTGTGTGTGTGTGGAATTATAAACAGTGAGGTAAGAATGAAATGAAATGCAGAAAAGTACAGACAGTGGTCATAGTTAACTGGGTAATCGTGAAAGAAATAGTTATTAATAACCAAAGAGTACGCCACTTTAAATGTGTTAGTGTAATTCTAATTCTTTGCGCTCAAGTAAGACTTATTGAATTCAATTGGGCTAACTCCCAGGAAGGTGAATTTGCAGACTTAATATTTAAGGCACTACAAGATTCTTTTGTTTAGGCTATTATCTACTGGTTCCTCAGCTCTAGCTAATAGCCATTATCACATCTTGTGACAGCTAATTCTATGCATTTGTTATGCACCACACTTTTTGTTCCCTGCCCTGAATCTCCTGCAAACCAGCTACCTTGGATAATCCTTCCCACTAAAGATGTTGGTGTGAAGGCACTTATCTTTTGGAATGCCTTCCCTTTGCATATCTGACAGGTACCTTGTCCATTGTCTTTTCACACACCTGCTAAAGATTTTCCTCTTTCAACAATCGTTATTAAAATCTTTGTCCCTGTTGGCATCTGTCTTGAATTGATTTTATTTTATTGTGCAAGATGGATATACTACTGGATTGTAATAAAGCCTTAAAGTCATTTACAAAAGGAATAGAGCACGAAAATCATCAGTAAGAACAACACCTATAAAGCATTCAAAAATAATTAGAATCAATGATAAACTAAAAACCAGATGAAAACATGTTAACATTCTGGGCTATATTTCATTCATAGGCTATATTTTTAAAAATGTTTTTAGCAGATCCCCCAAAGTGTACAGTGAAGACATCTATCTACCTGATGCCAATAGGCAGGGAATTCCAATGTTTGGGCGCTGCTACACTGAAATATCAATTTCTTAGAAACACAGAACGAATATTTTGTGGCATCTATAACAGTGCCAGTTCCACAGATCAAAGTAGTCCTGTGGGCATATATGGAGTAAGGCAATCTCACAGGTAAATTGGTCCCCAGCTTTTAAAGGCTTCATATACTAAACAGTAACACCATGAACTTGGCCTAGTAGCAGAACAGCAACCCGTACAGGACTCTTGAGCAGCAGTGGACAGGGTTTTGCTCCCGTCAGCAATCAGGCAGCGGCATCCTGCACTAATTGCAGCTTCCAGATCAAGTGCAAAGGAAACCCCTCATAGAGAACACTGCAGTAATCCTGTCTTGAAGTAACCAGTGCATGATCTACCAAGTTTTCCTGGTTGAGGAACAATCATAGTTGTTGCACCAGTCTCAACTGGTAAAAGTCAGTTCTAACCATTGAAATGGCCTGGCCCTCCAGTCTGCAGCCAAGACTGCAAACCTGCTCTTTCAGGGGAGGTACAAGTGACCATTTTCTCAAACATGGGAAACTCTCACACAGAGTGCCTCTCTGTCTTGCTAGGAATCAACAGGTATCCAGTACCATATTGCTTCACACCATATTTCCATTATTGCCACCCACGAGAAATTAGGTCAGAGGCCTCTGGTTGCCCTCTCTTTACTATACATGAGTGGCGCTGTGGTCTAAACCACTGAGCCTCTTGGGCTTGCTGATCAGAAGGTCGGCGGTTCAAATCCCCGCAACAGAGTGAGCTCCCATTTCTCTGTCCCAGCTCCTGCCAACCTAGCAGTTCAAAAGCACACCAGTGCAAGTAGATAAATAGGTACCGATGTGGTGGGAAGGTAAACAGTGTTTCCATGCACTCTTACTTATGTCATGGTGTCCCGTTGCTCCAGAATCAGTTTAGTCCTGCTGGCCACATGACCCGGAAAGCTGTCTGTGGACAAACGCTGGCTTCCTTGGCCTGAAAAGCAAGATGAGCGCCACAACCCCATAGTCGCCTTTGACTGGACTTAGCCATCCAGCGGTCCTTTACCTTTACCTTATAAGCCGTTGTTGTTGTTGTTGTTTAGAGGAGGGATCCCGTTTTAGATTATTTATATAGTGCCGGGGATTTTAAGCATCTTACAAATAACAACAGAACAATCCTGACAGAAACAGACAACTTGGGTTAGTCTCATATCCGTATGTTATGTCCCTGGCTGCACTGCCTCCCGCATCTGCTAAGGCCAGACTCCCGGCAGCAGGAGCAGTTTCAGATGGCAGAGATAAGCAGCTGCTAAATCCATGGGCCAGCAAAATGTCAACTCCAGAATAGTAATCCATGGGCAAAGGGAAGTGGCACTGCTGTGGGTGCCGGGGGTGAGGGGGTGGAGAGGAGAATCATCTGTCAGGAGTTGGGAGATAAATCAGGTGGCTCTCCTTAGCAAGGAGCTGCTTACCATATGGAACAGCTGGGTAGCCCCAGAGTTTCTAAAGAAGGAAATTGTGTCTGCTTCCTTCCTTGTGCTCACCTGCCTCTGTGTACAGATTGGTGCACAGAAGTTTAAGTTAAACTGTAGGTGGCAGTATCATATATTTATTCTAGTTACAGGTAGGTAGCCGTGTTGGTCTGCCATAGTCGAAACAAAATAAAAAAAATTCCTTCCAGTACCACCTTAGAGACACAAAAAGCTCATACCACACACAAGAAAGCTCATAACAATAACAAACTTAGTTGGCCTCTAAGGTGCTACTGGAAGGAATTTTTAAAATATATTTATTCTGTTAGCAGTCAAAGGATTTAAAATAGTTACTTACCACCATAAAGCAGCCTGACTTGATTCAGCTGATGTTCTGTCTCAGCTTTCCTGCTGATAGGAGTTTGTAGTCCTAAACATCTGAAGGGCACCAGGGATGGCATTCAACAAAGTGTTACTTAGAGTAGACCCATTCAGTTAATGACCAGGATGTAAGTAATGTCCATTGATTTCATTAGGGGACTCAGGCATATAGCCTATTCCCCCCCCACCCCCCCAAAAAAATACTCATAAAAATATTGTACATATGTGTGGATTTTCAGCTGAGTTAATCTTGGCTGAAAGAAGCAGAGGATAAATATAATGAATGAATGGCACTCATCTGCCACATAGGTCTGTTTTCCATCTGCCTTGCAGAACCAGGAAGGTTTTATTGTTCCTTGAAAAATTACTGTACAGTTGGAAAACGTAAGGATGCTTTGTTTCCCCATGAGATTTAAAAGTGATATTTTAGAAGGATAATGGCGAAAGGCAAGCAGTCTTCCCAGTAATGCATTGCAGAAACTAATAAACTAAACCTGGGTGCGGCTTTCTCAAGGCAAAGCACCCCAGTGTTGCATGTAACACAGGATGTACGGTATTCACTTAAGGTGTGTCGGCACTAGCCCTGTTTTTACCCAGAGAAGGAATGTCTCTCCTTGTCGCCGCGGGTAGTGGCTTCCTGCCTTGATTTGCACAAAGCAGTCAGGTCCTGCCTTTGCGCTTCCCATAGGCATCTGGTTGGCCACTGTGAGAGCAGGATGCTAGACTACATTGGCCTGATCCAGAGGCTCTTCTCATGTTCTTAAGAAGGAGCACTGGGATGAATCTACTTCAAGGGAAGGGTGAAAAACAGTCTCTCACTTGCAAAATAACAGCAGCAACAAAAGCCCTACCAAGGCAGCTGTATTGGTTCATAGGAAAGAAAAACCCATCCAAAAACTATGTCTTATGCCCATGATGAGAAAAGCAATGACAAACCTAGACAGCATCTTAAAAAGCAGAGCCATCACCTTGCCAACAAAGGTCTGTATAGTTAAAGCCATGGTTTTCCCAGTAGTGATGTATGGAACTGAGAGCTGGATCATAAAGAAGGCTGATCGCCAAAGAATTTATGCTTTTGAATGATGGTGCTGGAGGAGTCTCTTGAGAGTCCCATGGACTGCAAGAAGATCAGACCAATCCATTCTTAAGGAAATCAGCCCTGAGTGCTCACTGGAAGGACAGATTGTGAAGCTGAGGCTCCAATACTTTGGCCACCTCATGAGGAGACTCCCTGGAAAAGACCCTGATGTTGGGAAAGAAAAGGGGACGACCGAGGACGAGATGGTTGGGCAGTGTTTTTGAAGCTAGCAACATGAGTCTGACCAAACTGCGGGAGGCAGTGGAAGACAGGAGTGCCTGGCATGCTCTGGTCAATGGGGTCATGAAGAGTCGGACAAGACTAAATGACTAAACAACAACAACAATGCCCATGATGGGGAGGGAACATTTCTGGGCTTCTAGATGTTGTTGGAATGCCAACTCCCAACAGCCTCAACAGTCAGCATGGCCATTTTACACTGGGTGGCAGAGGTTACAATCCAGCAACATGGCAGGACACAGTTTCCCCACCCCCCTCTTATGCTATTGTTCCCCCCCCCCAAGCCATCCCCATCTCTGAAGGAGAGGGATTCCTCCTCAGAGGCTTCATCTTTGTACTTATGTTAAAAGAGCTTAAGAAGGGCAATTAATTCCTTTGTATTTCTTTTCTGTAACCAAACTGAGTATTGTTGAAGGTGTCATGGCTCTGTTAGGCACATTCCTGGTTAATGGTCCAGGAAGTTCAGTTGATGTCGAATGAATGGGGGATAATGGTCAGGTCAATGATGGTTTCCTCACAGTTCAAAGTGTCTTGTTTCTTGAATGAGATACCCCATCAGAGGTTTGGAGAACTTCAGTTAAGCAGTTGCGGGTGCAGGGCTGGGGGGCAGTTGAAATCTCAGAGAAAGAGAAAGAGTTGTAAGAAGTCTAAAGGCACCTTGTGGGTGCAGGACTCTGTCTCAGGGTCTGACTTAAGGTAACAGTCCTTCAAGTGGCTCTTTGCTTCCAAAAACAACCAGGAGTTTTGTGGCATTGTTATTTTTGTTGCAAGAGACTAACACAGGGACCCCTCTAAAAATATTTGCATCCAGCTGTGCTTGTAGCTGTGTGAATAAAGGAAGTTTGAATAAAGCAAATAGGATGGGGGGGATTAGTCTGGATGCTATCTGTTGGGCCCATCCAAACTTGTGGTTTTATGTATATAAAATGGATTCTTGTAGCAGAATGAACTGCTGCAATGGTCAAACCAGTGTAGCCAAATCCATTAAGCATTAGTCATTGTCATCATATTCCTTTTATTTCTATAGTGGTACCTCCGGTTATGAACTTAATTCGTTCCAGAGGTCTGTTCTTAACCTGAAACCATTCTTAACATGAGGCGCGCTTTCGCTATGGGGCTTCCTGTTGCTGGCGCGCCACTGGCACGCGACTTCCACTCGCATCCAGGGGCAAAGTTTGCTACCAGGAGCATCTACTTCCGGGTTAGTGGAGCTCATTACCCAAAGCGTTCATAAGGGGGACGGTACGTAACATGAGGTTCCACTATATACTGCTTTATATTTTTAAGAAAAAATCTCAAACGGTTTACAGTAAGACATCATTTAAGGAGCCCCAAGTGGCACCATGGGTTAGTGCGTCTGGCTGTGAACCAGAAGGTTGGTGTTTCAAGCCCACCCAGGGACAGCCTTGGGCAGGATTTCTGCATTGCAAGGAGTTGAACTAGATGCTGTCCCTTCCAGCTCTATGATTCTGTGATCAAATAAAACAATCTAGAATAAAGCATTACAAAAGAAGTCAAATATGTATGCATTCAAAGCAACATAATTAATAGGAAACTAAAATTTTATCTTAAAGGTTTCATAATAAAGCATCTCTTTATATGACTAAAGAGTTGGCCATCACACATGCGATGCTTCCTTCCCCTCTCTTGGCTGGAGGTGATGTCCCACTGAGGACCAACAGAGTCTGGTCTAGTCTCTGGAGCTGGGACCATACAGCACCTAGACTTGCTGAACTTGCAGGTCTTCACCTCTCCCCTAGCAGGAGGCAAGGTCATTCCAAGTGAAAGGAAAACAACAGGCCAGAGGCCCGTCTTGCATGGTCTCCTCTGGAGCTGGGAAAACCTTGTTTTTTGTGCTGAACCCAAAACTATATTTGGGACCCCCACTAGAAACCTAATGGGGGAGCCAGATTTGTTGGCATGCTAATTCTATGAAGACTTTCATCTTACGCTCAGCTCACGTATCTGTGTAAGTAAAACCATATACCCCAAAGACACCATAGTCTCTGGTGAACTTCATTCCAAGGAAATCAAAGCCGGGCTTATGTGCTGGAACCCCTGAAGTCTCTGTGCTGTATGTAACATTGCAAAGGCATGTTTAGTCTCCTCTTCTTTCTAATCCGTTCATTTACCTGGGGGCAATTCCCATTTAATTTGATAGGCCTTACTTGCCTGATTAGACATGGTTAGGATTGCATTGTAAAAATGCAATCCCGAATAGAAGAAAAGGGAGCAAGCACTATTGAATAAGAGCAGCCCTTGCCCTCCAGTAAAGATGCCAAAATTGCTCTGTTCAGGTTGCGACCCAAAGAAAGGAGTCAGTCTCATTGAACTCAGTGGGACTTATATCTGTAAGAACAAAGATGGGATCACACTGTGGATCAGGCATCCCTGTCCCAGGAGCACCTCACTGCCAGGGAAGTGGGAGAGCATCCTACAGTTTTATTTTCCAGTCCAGTAGGTCAGTTCACAGCAGAATAATAAATTAAAGTTACATAACAAGATGGAAAATTATGTCTGAGGTTATGAAAGAAAAGTCCTTGTAACTGCATGACCTGTTTAAACAATAGACTTCTTTTATCAGCAAGATAAAGAGAATATCTCAGACAGGGAAACCAAACCAGACAAAATGCTTGATTCATAAATGGGGGAGAGGATGTTCCTCCTTTGCAAAGAACACACATAATGCCTTCCTCCATGAAAGGAAGCAACTCCCAGAGCCTCAGAGCAGCGGAAGAGTTTCAGATGTTGCAGAAATGCAGACCCAAAGCCTGCACCTATGTAAATGTTTGTGGCTGCAGGAGAATCTAAGGAGGTAGAAAGGAAGAGGCTCAGAAACTGGTAGCCTGCTGTATCCTCCAGACACAGGAAAGAACCCCAGATTTTGGGATCCCCTCCAAACCTGTCTTCCCACGGCCCACTGTAGAACAGTCTTAGATCTCTACCATAAAGGCTTTGGATTAAAGTCTCCTCTCAGCCATACCTACCTCATAGGGCTGTTGCGAGAATGCCCTATTTAACATGTTGTTTTTGTTTAGTCGTTTAGTCATGTCCGACTCTTCGTGACCCCCTGGACCAGAGCACGCCAGGCACTCCTGTCTTCCACTGCCTCCTGCAGTTTGGTCAGACTCATGCCCCCCTCATGCTTCGAGAACACTGTCCAACCATCTCGTCCTCTGTCGTCCCCTTCTCCTTGTGCCCTCCATCTTTCCCAACATCAGGGTCTTTTCCAGGGAGTCTTCTCTTCTCATGAGGTGGCCAAAGTATTGGAGCCTCAGCTTCAGGATCTGACCTTCCAGTGAGCACTCAGGGCTGATTTCCTTCAGAATGGAGAGGTTTGATCTTCTTGCAGTCCATGGGACTCTCAAGAGTCTCCTCCAGCACCATAATTCAAAAGCATCCATTCTTCGGCGATCAGCCTTCTTTGTGGTCCAGCTTTCACTTCCGTACATCACTACTGGGAAAACCTTAGCTTTAACTATATGGACCTTTGTTGGCAAGGTGATGTCTCTGCTTTTTAACATAATTTAAATAATGGGGCTTATTTCTGTGGGTACATGTTTTGGGTTGTGCTGCATAGAGCTGGCTAAACGCAACACAGACCACTTTCTCACCACAGTTTGAAATTCTACCCCCATACTGCTTCAGGCTCTCTTGAGAGAAGGCCGTGGGTACACAACAAAGAGTTCAGTATGGCTATAAACTTTGTAGCTAACTTAAGTCCCTCATTGTGTAGCCGTATTCTTCCCTCAGGAGATGCTGGAGGGCAGAATGCAGATGCACAACAAAAAGAGTTTAGTGTGGTCATAAACTTTATAACCTTGCTAAGTCCTTTGCCATGCATCTATAAACTAACAGGGGTCAGAAAACTTTTTCAGCAGGGGGCCGGTCCACTGTCCCTCAGGCCTTGTGGGGGACCAGACTATATATTGAAGGGGGGGAAATGAACAAATTCCTATGCCCTACAAATAACCCAGAGATGCATTTTAAATAAAAGGACACATTCTACTCATGTAAAAACACGCTGATCCCCAGACCGTCCGCAGGCTGGATTTAGAAGGCAATTGGGCTCTCGACCAAGAACCTCACTGGCTACACTAGGGAGTTATTGATGGAAAACGTCTGAGCCCAGCCGGTTCCAGTGGCTCTCTGCCTGCCAAGGAAGGATTGGAAGCACTGATTATTATTCGGAAAAGGAGGAGGGAGAATTTGAGGATTGTTCCATCAGCACAAACCTTTCGGCTTGCCAGGTGAAATGATCCTCCTCTCCTCCCCTTGTGTGCTGTCCCAGGAGCTCTCTTGACCCCACCACAGCAGAGCCAATTTGAGGGGAACATATGGGGGGGGGGAACCCTGTCAGGCAAATGAAAGTCCTTGCACTGGGCACCCACTGACAGAACTCATTACAGTGGTACCTCGGGTTAAGAACTTAATTCGTTCCGGAGGTCCGTTCTTAACCTGAAACTGTTCTTAACCTGAAGCACCACTTTAGCTAATGGGGCCTCCTGCTGCTGCTGTGCCGCCGCCGCACAATTTCTGTTCTCATCCTGAAGCAAAGTTCTTAACCTGAGGTACTATTTCTGGGTTAGCGGAGTCTGTAACCTGAAGCGTCTGTAACCCGAGGTACCACTGTAGTTGAATCCCAACTATTCTTATTAATATTATTATTCTCAGGGCTTTTTTTCAGCCTGAACTCACCGAAACTCATTTCTGGCACCTCTCTGGTGGGCGCCATTGCCATTCTTAGAGAACAAAGGGGGTGTTCATAGTGAGTTCTGGCATCTCTTTTTCTAGAAATATAGCCTTGATTATTCTAATTAATAATAATTTCTTACCCACCCTTCACCAGCAGGTCTCAGGGCATGTTACAACAATTTAAACTTGGGCACTAAAAACAGTTAAAACAAATTACAGTCACAGAAATAGGGCAGGCCCTGAAAGCACATACCTCGGGCACAGCGTTCAAAACTCCCATTTGTTAGAAGAAATTATCTTAAGCCAAATGAAACTAGGTATAATAATTGATACTTGGGTATAAAGTTGCATCTGGCAAAAGGTAAGAAACGGTTTTTTTTCCTTTTAGAAGCAGAGAAGGAGCTCTGACAGCTACACAGCGACATCTACTTTGTCTGTAATGAATAACACCAGTTCACAATGTCAGTCCACTCCATTCATTGGATTCATAAGCTGTTAAGTGGTGTTTCTGCCCCCCCCCCAACATTGCATGATGCCCTCCCCTTTGTAGGTCCTTTTGTTAACCATTTCCTCCTGCATCTTTTATAATAATCCAAATCTTTTACGTCTCCATTATATCCAAAATCCAACATTAAACTACAACATTCTATACATTGTCTATACATTCTATACATTGTTATGCTAGAAAAACTCCAAGTCTTAGATGCGCCTTTGGTACTTCCTTTTCACATTCCTAAGAATGTGCTCTCCACTTTTGTCCCTACAAAAGACAACATCAAGTAATTGTTAGCATGTTATTGATATTAGGATATAAGAAAAAAGTAAAGAACAAAACAAAACAGAAACTAGCAGGGAGATGTTTTGAGGTGTCGGATGGAAACCCACCCATGCCTGCCTCTCCTAAGTAACACACACACCCCCCCACACACCTGAGGAGGTGTCAATGACTTACCTGTAACTTGTGAAACTTACCTGTAACTCTATCTGATGTGCCTCCTTTCTGTGTGCCTCCTTTCTATGACATACTGTATTTCTGATACAGTATATGACTGACGTTCTTGCTGGGCTGGCCGCAGGAAGATCTGCCTGTGGATCATAAGGTATACAAATTACGGTTTTCTTTTGTTCTGGGTTCTCCTCCCTCCTGCTTGTGGAGGAGTGGGGACCTTTTGCAACAGCTTATTTCTATTAATAAAAATCAGGCTTACTAGCCGCCTTGCTTCCATATACTCTGGTTGGCTTCTTCTTCTTCTCTCCAACCGATAGAGACTTTCATGAGGAACTCTATACGGGGCTCTAGAAACCCAACAAGGGAGACAGAGAAATTTTCTTATAACACATTGTTCTAGACGCGTTTTGCAACAAGGAATTTCATTAGCGTGAGCAGTTTCTGAGCTCTGGGCGCAGTACTGAGTCTAAGATTTTAGATTAAAATTGCAGAGGGGAAGGAAAGGAGGAACTTTTTCTGCCTCCCCACCTCCAGCCACTCTCTGAAGACTGGAGAAGAGACCCTCTTAAGAATATTAGGGGGGCAGGCAGGGGAAGCATGGCTTTGTTTTTTGCAATCTTCAGATGTGGACTAGACCATGTGAAAAATGAATACAGTGGACGCTTGGGTTGCGAACGTGATCCATGCGGGATGCACGTTCACAACCTGCAGCGGCGCATCTGCGCACACGCGGGTTGCGATTTGGTGCTTCTGCGCATGCGCGGCCGCCAAAACCCAGAAGTAACCCATTCCGGTACTTCTAGGTTTTGACGGGTCAGTAACCCAAAAAAACACAACCTGAAGAGTCTGTAACCCAAGGTATCACTGCACAGTGGTACCTCTGGTTATGTACTTAATTCGTTCCAGAGGTCCGTTCTTAACCTGAAACTGTTCTTAACCTGAACCACCACCACTTTAGCTAATGGGGCCTCCCGCTGCCGCCGCGCCACCGCTGTGCGATTTCTGTTCTCATCCTGAAGCAAAGTTCTTAACCCGAGGTACTATTTCTGGGTTAGCGGAGTCTGTAACCGGAAGCGTATGTAACCTGAAGTGTATGTAACCCGAGGTAGCACTGTATAAGATTTTAGCTGCCGTTCATTCATTTTCAGCTTTGTATAATAATAATAATAATAATAATAATAATAATAATGGCAACAATAATATTTTATTTATATCCCGCCCTCCCCAGCCAAGACTGGGCTCAGGGTGGCTAACAACCAATAATAAAAACAAGTTGATTGAAATACAATTTAAAAAAACAAGATTAAAATACAGCATTAAAACATTAGGATGCAGCCTCTTCTCAGGAGGAGAAAGGAAAAAGAAAGAGGGGGAGGGAACCAAACTGATTCTAAGCCAAAGGCCAGGCGGAACAACTCTGTCTTACAGGCTCTGCGGAAAGAAATCAGATCCCTCAGGGCCCTGGTCTCAAGAGACAGAGCGTTCCACCAGGCCGGAGCCAGTGTTGAAAAGGCCCTGGCTCTGGTTGAGGCTAATCTAACTTCTTTAGGGCCCGGGACCTCTAGGGTGTTGCTATTTATGGTCCTTAAGGTCCTCCGTGGCGCATACCTAAAAAAGTGCACCTAGACATTCCGCTGTTGAACCCATAACCTAGGTTTAAGGTGCCATTTATCTCAGTTTCTGCCACTTTGTGGGGAGGGAATTCCACAACCTAGGGTTCGAAACCCACCCACCCCCCCGAAAAAAAATTGAGAGTGGCAGAAGAGGAGAGGAGGAGCCTTTGGCTGCTGTTGGAAAGCAGTGACCTTCAGCCTCCACAATTTCCTCAAAGGGGCAAAGCCTACAGAGAAGAGCTGCTGTGCTCATTAGACCTGGTACTCCTGAGCAGATCCTGTTTCTTTTAATAAAGAATTAACTTCACGTACCCCATATGATTTATTGCTGGCTTGCTCCTGACAGCCTGCTTCCATGAAAGTAAATCTCAATAAGCTTAATGGGAATTTCTTCTGATTCAGCACCTTTGGGATTGGACTGTCAAGACTGCTTTCCTATGAAAAGGTGGGGGCTCTGTTAAACTCACTGAGATTTACTTCAAAATAAACATGATTTTTTACTTTGATTGCAGTGTGAATAAGGTATGGTCTGGTTATATGTATTATAGGTAAAGGTGGTGAAGGACCCTTGGATGATTTAGTATTCTACGTATATTAAGTATATCATATAAGATAATTATATTAAGTATATGTGTTTTTATAGTTAAAGCCATGGTTTTCCCAGTAGTGATGTATGGAAGTGAGAGCTGGACCATAAAGAAGGCTGATCACTGAAGAATTGATGCTTTTGAATTATGGTGCTGGAGAAGACTCTTGAGAGTCCCATGGACTGTAAGAAGATCAAACGCATCCATTCTTAAGGAAATCAGCCCTGAGTGCTCACTGGAAGGACAGATCGTGAAGCTGAGGCTCCAGTACTTTGGCCACCTCATGAGAAGAGAAGACTCCCTGGAGAAGACACTGATGCTGGGAAAGATGGAGGGCACAAGGAGAAGGGGGCGACAGAGGACGAGATGGTTGGATAGCGTTTTTGAGGTTACCAGCATGAGTTTGACCAAACTGCGGGAGGTAGTGGAGGACAGAGGTGCCTGGCGTGCTCTGGTCCATGGGGTCACGAAGAGTTGGACACGACTAAACGACTAAACAACAACATATGTGTTTTTATCCCAGCATTCCCTCAGAGAACATATTTCTCTTCTCCACCATTTTTGTGGTCTCAGCAATCCTGTGAGGTAGATCAAGCTAAGGTCTGGTTGAAGGTCACAAAATGAATTTAGTGGCTGAATGAGGATTTTAATCATGGTTACTCTAGTCCCAGTCCAATCCGCTAACCCAGGTGTGGGGAACCACTGGGCCTCCAGATGTCGCTGAATTTACAACTTCAGCCCCAGAAAGCATGGCCAATGACTAGAGATGATGTGAGCTGTAGTTTGGCAACATCTGGAGGGCCATAATATGTGGTCTAAACCACTGAGCCTAGGGCTTGCCGATCAGAAGGTCGGCGGTTCAAATCCCTGCGACGGTGTGAGCTCCCATTGCTCGGTCCCCAGCTCCTGCCAACCTAGCAGTTCAAAAGCACATCAAAGTGCAAGTAGATAAATAGGTACCACTCCAGCAGGAAGGTAAACGGCGTTTCCATGTGCTGCTCTGGTTCACCAGAAGCGGCTTAGTCATGCTCGCCACATGACCCGGAAGCTGTACACCGGCTCCTTTGGCCAATAAAGCGAGATGAGCGCCACAACCCCAGAGTCGTCCATGACTGGACCTAACAGTCAGGGGTCCCTTTACCTTTATATTTTAAAACTCCCAGCCCAGTCCTCTTCCCAGGGAACTCTGAGAATTAGCTATGGGAGGGGAATAGGATTCTTCTAAGAACTCTCTGAACCCTTAAACAAACTTCCCAGGATTATGAAGACACGAGTGCTTGAAGTGGCATGATACGGTACTGCTTTAAATCTGCACTATACTGCAGATGGGGCTTGAGTACCAATTTCATATCCAGCTCTTTTTCTCTTAACTGAAAACCTTTTCAGATGCTACCTTTGAAAATGAGCTCAGAATGAAATATTTCCACTTCTGCATAATAGTCATTTCCCCATCTTATTCAAAGCCCAGTCACTTCCTCCTTAACAATTAAACCCTTGAGGTTGTGGTTTTATGCTCGGGGGGGGGGGGGTTGGGGTTGGGAATGGTTTAGTCACATAACGCCACATTGGCTAGACATAAACTCTCCATTTTGAATGGAACCAACCCATGATCATTCTAGATCATGGACCTGAATGGACACAGGCACTCTTCACTTAAAATTCTAATTAAATTTAAATGGATAAAAAATAGCTTTAAAGATAATTGGGTTTCTTTTTTTTTAATCAAAAAATAAAATACAAAATAAATATAAAGGAAAGAAACTGATAAAAGTCACATGGTTCATTTTACATATAAATCCCTGCATATTTTACAAAAACTATATCATACAGTATTCCATTATTTAAAAAGGTTAAAGACCACTGACAGTTAAGTCCAGTCGCAAACTCATCTTGCTTTACAGGCCAAGGGAGCCGGCGTTTGTCCGCTCTGCAGACAGTTTTTCCAGGTCATGTGGCCAGCATGACTAAGCCACTTCTGGCGCAACGGAACACCGAAATGCTGTTTACCTTCCCACCAGAGCGGTACCTATTTATCTACTTGCACTTTGACGTGCTTTCGAACTGCTAGGTTGGCAGGAGCTGGGACAGAGCAACAGGAGCTCACCTCATCGGGGGGGGGGGGGAGATTTGAACCGCCGACCTTTGATCGGCAAGCCCAAGAGGCTCAGTGGATTAGACCACAGCGCCACCTGCATCCCAAGGTACGTCCCTGCTAGCACTTAAACGCACAGACTTGTAGTCACTGTAACACTGTGGAGCCATCCCATCAATGCCCTGTCTTGCCCAGTCCTCTCATGCGCTCCTAAAATCTGTTTTGGCGGTTTCCTCCCAAGCCCTGTGTTGGGAGATTTCTAATGCTTGATGTTTTTATTATGTTTCTAGATATGCTGTAAGCCGCCCAGAGTGACTGGGGAAACCCAGACAGATGGGCAGGCTATAAATAATAAAATTATTTATTATTATTATTATTATTATTATTATTATTAACCCTCCAGAGCAGATTTGGAGAGGGTGTGGCATGTGAGGGGGCAGCAGGAGGAGTCCTACTGTGCAAGTTTAAATCCTTGCAGTGACAGGAAGGTTGCATAGCGCTACATTGTATACAGCAACAGATATGTAGTTAATGCAATATGTCATTTGGCCTAAAGCAAAACAAATTAAATTTTATTCTTTTTTTTTTTTTAAATGGAAACTTGCCTTTACCAAGGGGATGTGTAGCTTTCCCATAGGACCATACCATTCAGAATGTATAAATTTCACACCAACAGAAATTTGACTACCACCATTTTCTTTTATACTCAGCGCTGAAATCATCACAGGACTTTGAAGGTTTAGGAGAACAGCTCAGCTAACACAGTCATCCTGAGTCTATCTATGACTCATACTCATGTCCTTTCCCGAATCTTTTTCTGAATCATTTTGATTATTGCCTTTCTCCCTCACAGCAGCAGGTCTGTGGGTGGGACTGTTCTGTGTCTTCTTTCTGAAAAGGACTTCGCCGCACTGCAGATGTTTAGTACAAAGATCTGCAAGCCAAAAGCAGGCTTGGCCGACTTTTTCACGGTTTATCTTGAGACCCCCTGGTTCCATTCCTCTCCCCCCACGGCCTCAGCAGAATTATTCTTATTATTTTCTACCCCATCCATCTGACTGGGTTGCCCCAGCCACTCTGAGCAGCTTACAACATATATAAAAACATAATAAAACATTAAACATTAAAAAGCTTCCCTATACAGGGCCGCCTTCAGGTGTCATCTAAAAGTTATATAGTTACCCATCTCTTTGACATCTGATGGGAGTGTGTTCCAAATGGCAGGTGCCACCACCAAAAAGGCCCTCTGCCTGACTCCTAGTAGCTTCACTTCTTGCAGTGAGGGAACCACCAGAAGACATTTCGTGCTGGATCTCAGTGTCTGGGCTGAATTTATTAAATTTCTATATGCTACTCTAAAGTCCTAATGTAGGAAAGGCTCAGTAAATGTACTATAAAGCAGTAATGACCTGGCTGGAAAAAGAGACAGTCTTCTAACAACACAGAAGAAAGCAAATCCAGTGGCATAGCGAACAGGTGCTGTGGTGGCAGCTGGTGTCCATCGGGACTGATAGGGTCAGACACACACAAATACATTCCAAATTATATTGTACGTTTGGATTTTAATTGTAAGCTGCTTCGGGAGCCGTTCTTGGCTGGAAAGCAGGGAATAGGTTTAATGAATAACTGTTGCTCATTGGATGCAGTGGGGATTGGTGTCCATTGGGACTGGTAGGGCAAAAAGAATGGAGGTCACCAGTAGGTGGCGCCAAAGCCAAACCCATTCTAGTTATGCCCCCATCCTTTTCCTCCTTGCCAAATTCTTAAAGGACACCACTAAGGCTAATTTTGCTTTTATCTAATTGTAGATAAACATTTGTTCAGTTTATCTGTTTTAACTTTTGTTGCTTGTGTGCTGTTTATGCTTATTTTAGCTTTTGGCAATTTGATATGGCTATGCAGTTCTCTTAAACTTTTTGTTTTCTGATGGCCTGATTACTAGGCATGAATAAAAAAGAACTTCAATTCTGGATGCAAATACAACAAAGGATGCCTTTCACGAAAACAAAGCTAGGAAACGGAATGTAGTAGAGTCACATAAATTGTGTCTCTGCTCCTGTTATTTAATTCGGGCACCTTGGAGGAAAATTTTGAGGTAAGCGTCAAGCTAGTTCCCCAGGGAACTCATTCTTATAGTACAGCATGAGATCTCTGTTTGACTAAGCTCAGTGAATCTTTGCAGAGGGGGAAGGAAAGCTCTGCATACTTTCCGAGCCTGGGAAATCCCAGTTGCCTGGTTATCAAGGCATCTAAAATGTTGATACTGACACCTAGTGGTTTAAACATAGCTGATGCCTAGGAGAGCGCAAAATATGGTCTGAAGCTCAACATCAAAAAAACGAAGATCATGGCCACTGGTCCCATCACCTCCTGGCAAACAGAAGGGGAAGAAATGGAGGCAGTGAGAGATTTTACTTTCTTGGGCTCCATGATCACTGCAGATGGTGACAGCAGCCACGAAATTAAAAGATGCCTGCTTCTTGGGAGAAAAGCAATGACAAACCTAGACAGCATCTTAAAAAGCAGAGACATCACCTTGCCAACAAAGGTCCGTATAGTAAAAGCTATGGTTTTCCCAGTAGTGATGTACGGAAGTGAGAGCTGGACCATAAAGAAGGCTGATCGCTGAAGAATTGATGCTTTTGAATTATGGTGCTGGAGGAGACTCTTGAGAGTCCCATGGACTGCAAGAAGATCAAACGTATGTATTCTTAAGGAAATCAGCCCTGAGTGCTCACTGGAAGGACAGATCCTGAAGCTGAGGCTCCAATACTTTGGCCACCTCATGAGAAGAGAAGACTCCCTGGAAAAGACCCTGATGTTGGGAAAGATGGAGGGCACAAGGAGAAGGGGACGACAGAGGACGAGATGGTTGGACAGTGTTCTCGAAGCTACCAGCATGAGTTTGACCAAACTGCGGGAAGCAGTGGAAGACAGGAGTGCCTGGCGTGCTCTGGTCCATGGAGTCACGAAGAGTCGGACACGACTAAACGACTAAACAACAGCAAGGCTGCAAACCTAGCACAACAACCTCTGAGTAAAGGTAAAGCTTAAGCTAATAGGACCCACTTCTGAGTAGACATGGTTAGAACTGTGTTGTTAATCTTAGAATTGCGTGTTGAGTCACAGTAGCCCCCCAATAATTCACACTTCACACATCAATTTTTGTTTAAGGTTTTTGGCATAATTTTTGGCCACAACTTTATTCAAATACAAAAAATGTGAGTGGTTGCTTAGGCATTGGTTATGACTATCTGTCCTTGCCCTCAGGGACAGAGCTGGCCTTCCGGACACCAGCGGAAGCCAGCGTGGGAAACAAGTATTGGGTGAGAAATAAAGCCGGGAACCAGACCATTACTTCTCACCCTCATGTTCCTGTGGGGCTTGCACGGCCCAAGTCCGACTCCGGGGACAAGGACGAAAGAATGGCAAGCCCCTGGATTTCCTTTAACGGAATTCCCATTCGCATCATTTGGAGGGGTAGGCACTTACCCCTCCAAGCACCAATTTAACCAATGCCTAACCGCCAACCTTACAAGTTGTGACGATTTGCTACGTAGTAGGCAAAAACCAAATGGCACCAGCCAATCAGCCAGATGGCAAAATTCCTACTAGGCCCCCGCACCAAGGCGGACGACCCCATGACAGGCAATAGCAAGGTCAAGCGAGCAAAACAAAAAACCACCCTATAAAAGGGCGGGAGGGCGGGTGATCCGATGCAAAACGGCCAAGAGGCCGTGCCAAAGTCTGGCCCCTGTATATATAGACTCTGACCCCTCCTCCGCAATGGCAACAATCAAAACACCCCAGCAACCCAGTTTAACCATTAAATGGTCGGGATTCAACTAAATTTGCCTAGTCACCGGAGGGTGGCCTGTTCCCAACCGCAACACGTGCTCTCTGCTAGGGAGAACACGCTTTGTAGAAATGGAAGGGACCACAAGGGTCATCTAGTCCAAACTCCTGCAGCGCAAGAGGCTGGAAGAAAAGGAGCAGTGCCGTCCTACAAAAATCTGGAGTCAGAAAGAAAACCAGTAGGGAGAGCCCAATCCATAACAAAAACATAGCATAGATGTTATGACAGTGAGACAGAGCTGTTTGACAGTGGAATGGATTTTCGAGGAAGGTGGTGAACTCACCTTGTAGGTTTTTAAGCAGAATTTTCCTAGAATTCTGAGGGCTTGACTTTTTCTTATTTGTAACCCATTTTTCTTTTCTTTGTTATCTCTCACATACAGGGCCGGATTTAGGTTTGATGAGGCCCTAAGCTACTGAAGGTAATGGGGCCCTTTATATGTGATATTTTAGGGAGCAGGCTAGCAGGTGGGACCCATCATTTACATCATAGGAGCCTACACAACACAAAACACTGCTGCTGTATGTAGGTTTTATTTTGGTTGTTTTATATCTTAGATTTTGGAAATGTACATCCAGGGTTTTCTTCCTTTAATTTTTTGGGGGGCCCCAAAGAAAGTAGGGCCCTAAGCTGTAGCTTGTTTAGCTTATACAGTGGTACCTCGGGTTAAGAACTTAATTCGTTCTGGAGGTCTGTTCTTATCCTGAAACTGTTCTTAACCTGAAGCACCACTCTAGCTAATGGGGCTTCCTGCTGCCACTGCGCCGCCGCTGCGCCACCGCTGCACAATTTCTGTTCTCATCCTGAAGCAAAATTCTTAACCCAAGGTAATATTTCTGGGTTAGCAGAGTCTGTAACCTGAAGCGTATGTAACCCGAGGTACCACTATACGTAAATCCGGCACTGCTCACATACCACACAAAATTGCACACCATGAAACTTCAGTTTGCATTCCTGAGTCGTATTTATTGGATACATGCAGTGGTTTTGAGGGGAGGGGGGGAGAAGGAAAGAGTCGTTGTTTATTTAGAGTTTTTACTTAACCCAAATTGGATGTTGAACTTTTTGTCCTGGATATAAATGTCTGCTGTTTTTCTTGTGAAGAGGCAGGTGTGTTCTTTTCTTCATTTCCCATCAGTTCTAAGATGGAGCAAAACTGAACTGTAACCATTGATATGGCTATAACATTAATGTATGACAGCTGATTTTGTACTTTTGTACTCTCTTTATTTTGAAATAAATAAATAAATAATTTTAAACAGCCAAGGACAAAAACAGATTAGTTTTTAGAACTTTGTATAAAACCTGAAATGAAGGAACTAGCTGTATATTTGTTGGGTGGGAGCCAGCACCGAGAAGGCCCTGCCTATAGTGCCCAGCACCCTAATGGATCTTAATGGCAGGCACCCAAGGAGGGTCTCGGAAACTGATCTTAAAACATGGGCAGGTTCATAGGTGTCGGCTATCTATAGATGTTGTGCCCTTCCCCAAACAAACACCCTATGGCTTTTGAATCGGTGAAGGAATAAATGAATACACCAACCTCACATTTCCCTTTGAAATCCTAGGAAGTATGCAGCTGGTAACTCCTCCTTGCAAGATTATCTGCAGCACTTCACACGTGCACAAAATGCCAGCTTAGACAAAACAAAAAATGGGATAATTTGTTGCTATAAAGGTAAAGGGACCCCTGACCATTAGGTCTAGTCGTGACCGACTCTGGGGTTGCGGCGCTCATCTCACTTTATTTGCCGAGGGAGCCAGCATCCAGCTTCCGGGTCATGTGGCCAGCATGACTAAGCTGCTTCTGGCAAACCAGAGCAGCGCATGGAAACGCCGTTTACCTTCCCGCCGGAGCGATACCTATTTATCTACTTGCACTTTGACGTGCTTTCGAACCGCTAGGTTGGCAGGAGCAGGGACCGAGCAACGGGAGCTCACCCCGTCGCGTGGATTCAAACCGCCAACCTTCTGATCAGCAAGTCCTAGGCTCTGTGGTTTAACCCACAGCGCCACCTGCGTCCCGTTGCTATAGAACAGAGCTTTATTTTTACCGTATCATTAACAGTTAATGTTAATAAAAGTGAGCAATGTGGGTCACACAGGAAAATAAATTGCGAACATTTATTGTTTGTGACAATGGGAAGCCTTCCTAACCAATTTCTGGAAAGATTTAGAAACAGAAACTCAGAAGTGAGACAGGATCTTTCCTGTGCAACCTTGTAGTTTTGCCAGCAGAGGGCAAACACAGCATACTTCATGGTGGAAGAGGACAATGTATGTCACTGGATCAAGTTTCAATGAGGAAACCAGGCAAGGACATAAACACTTGCCCACACATAAATGATAAATTACACCTAATTACACTGACCTGGGAAGAAAGGAGTCCCATTGATATCGACAGCACCCTTTCCAAATGAACATGCTTAGCAAGGGATGAGTCATTTCATTTAAATCAGGGCTGAGGAAACCACGGCCCTCCAAAAGCTACAGAAGTTTGACTCCCATCGCTGAGCATTGGCCGTGATGTTGGCTGAGGCTTCTGGCTATCAAAGTCCATCAACTTTTGCCACAGGCTCCCCAACCCTGATTTAAGTGAATGACTCATTTAACAGTTTTCGTCCCTCGTTGCTGCCATAATAATAATAATAATAATAATTTATTATTTATACCCCGCCCATCTGGCTGGGCCTCCCCAGCCACTCTGGGCGGCTTCCATAAAAACCAAAAATACAATAAAATATCACATGTTAAAAACTTCCCTGAACAGGGCTGCCTTAAGATGTCTCTTGAATGTCAGGTAGTTATTTATCACTTTGACATCTGCTGGAAGGGCGTTCCACAGGGTGGGCGCCACTACCGAGAAGGCCCTCTGCCTGGTTCCCTGTAGCTTTGCTTCTCGCAATGAGGGAACCGCCAGAAGGCCCTCGGCGCTGGACCTCAGCGTCCGGGCAGAATGATGGGGGTGGAGACGCTCCTTCAGGTATACTGGACCGAGGCCGTTTAGGGCTTTAAAGGTCAGCACCAACACTTTGAATTGTGCTCGGAAACGTACTGGGAGCCAATGCAAGTCTTTCAAGACCGGTGTGATATGGTCTCGGCGGCCGCTCCCAGTCACCAGTCTAGCTGCTGCATTCTGGATTAGTTGTAGTTTCCGAGTCACCTTCAAAGGTAGCCCCACGTAGAGTGCATTGCAGTAGTCCAAGCGGGAGATAACCAGAGCATGTACCATGCAGATTTATATTAGTGTTTTTATGTTCTGCATTTTAGCTTTAGAAATGCTTTCGATTATGGCTTTGATATTATATGCACCCCCATCCTCGGATGAATTGGCGAAGGGCAAGCTATAAATGCACCAAAGAAATAACAAATACATCTCGTATCAAGGGTCAGTAAAGTAGAGACTACAAGCCCAGAATTATTTGAGAGAATCTTGCTGGAAGGTGTCCAGAGTGGCTGGGGAAACCCAGCCAGGTGGGTGGGGTATAAATAAGAAAATTATTGTTATTAAAGGTACAGTAGTGTGTGTGTACACAAGGGACGCGGGTGGTGCTGTAGTCTAAACCACAGAGCCTAGGACTTGCCGATCAGAAGGTCAGTGGTTTAAATCCCCACGGCAGGGTGAGCTCCCGTTGTTCTGTCCCAGCTCCTGCCAACCTAGCAGTTCGAAAGCACGTCAAAGTGCAAGTAGATACATAGGTACCACTCCAGTGGGAAGGTAAACAGCGTTTCCGTTCGCTGCTCTGGTTCATCAGAAGTGGCTTAGTCCTGCTGGCCACATGACCCGGAAGCTGTACGCCGGCTCACTTGGCCAGTAAAGCAAGATGAGCACCACAACCCCAGAATCGTCCGCAACTGGGCCTAACATTCAGGTGTCCCTTTACCTTTACCTAGTGTGTGTATAGAGCCTTAAGCAGATCTCTTTCTCTCTGTGGCGTTTACTAGTGAAAGCAAATGTGATGCAGTGACTAGGCTCCTAGACCAGAATGTGGGAAACCCAGGTTCCAATCACTGGTCAGCTATGAAGCTCACCTGGTGGCTTTAAAAACATGTCCCTTTGCCTTAGTCCATCCTTCTTCATAGCATTGTTGTGAGGCTCAAAAGCCTCCTTCTGCTCCTCGTGAAAGATGGATCACAAAAACAATTAAGAAGAATGGCATGCATGCCTGCAATGGGTTACTGTATTTTTTTGGTCTCATTTCCTATTTCCTGTATCATCAGTGAACACACCTTCCTGCCACTCAACCACAGTGCTGAGATCTAATTAAAATAATGCCTAACCTCTTATTAAGATTGGTGCTGAGTGCTCTTGCGGGCAGGGCCATACCTCTTGGAAAGGGCACGTGCTGTGCATGTATCGGGTTCCACATTTCATCACCTGTATCCAAACAAATCTCATCCTGAGACCCTGGAGAACTGTAACTCATCAGGACAGGAAGTGCTAGGCAAGGCAGAACAGTGGTCAGACTGCAAATGAGGTAGCTTCCATTCTCTCCAATATTTTCCAATGAAAATAAGGATGTCCCATTCCATGGGCAGCTTCCAACATATATAAAAGCACAACAAAACATTAAACATTAAAAAAAAACCTTCCCTATACAGGGCTGCCTTCAGATGTCTTCTAAAGGTTGTATAGGGTGGGACGCGGGTGGCGTTGTGGGTTAAACCACAGAGCCTAGGACTTGCCGATCAGAAGGTCGGCGGTTCGAATCCCCACGACGGGGTGAGCTCCTGTTGCTCAGTCCCTGCTCCTGCCCACCTAGCAGTTTGAAAGCACATCAAAGTGCAAGTAGATAAATAGGTACCGCTCCGGCGGGAAGGTAAAAGGCCTTTGTGTTTCGCCAGTAGCTTAGTCCAGCTGGCCACATGACCCGGAAGCTGTAGGCTGGCTCCCTCGGCCAGTAAAGCGAGATGACCACCGCAACCCCAGAGTCGGTCACAACTGGACCTAATGGTTGGGGTCCCTTTACCTTTAAAGGTTGTATAATCACAATTGCCAAAATCCGCCACACCGATCTGCTCGGGGGGGGGGGGATATTGTCACCCCCCAGGCATGACACCCAGGGCAAACTGCGCCCCCCCCCCCGCACACCTCTTGCAACGCCTCTGCCAAGACCTGCTTTAAAGCCTTACATGGCCTGGGACCCAAATACCTGAAGGAACGCCTCATCCCATACAAGCTTGCTCATGCATTAAATTCTTTAAATGAGATCCTTCTCTGAGTGTCATCAGTTGATGAAGTGCATTATGTATCTACAAAGCCTTTTCTGTGGTGGTAACTCAACTTTGAAATGCTCTCTCTACGGAGGTTCCAGATAGGACTGCTACTGAAAAACTGTATCTCCGATTTTTGTCTTTTTCTCTTCCCTTATATGGAGAATCAATTGAATAATAACAATAACTAGTCCCTTGTTGAGGCATCATCACATAATGTGTCTCCCAGACCCACCCTGTCACCACTGGTGTCAGCCAGTGATGAGGGATGAAGACAGGGAAACACAATGTCATGGTGCCTGTTCACATTCAAAGCTGAACCTACTAAATCCGCATTTTCCTAAAACATAGCCATTCCTTGAAATTTGCAACACAGTTCTCCACCTAAGTAAATGCATCTATTAGTGACAATAAAATACAGAGATGCATAATATTGGGGGAAATTGCTTTACAACAATGTTTGTGTGTTAGGCAAAACTGCATCCAAAAATAAATGTGTTTATTGGGAGAAACGCACCCTAAAATTCTGACAAGTTTTCATTATTATTATTTTATTATTTATTGACTTTCTATATCGCCGTATACCCGGTAGTCTCAGGGTGTTTCACAGAACCAATAAATGCAGTTCATGAGCATTTATTTTGTTTTGCTTTGCTTTTTTTAAAAAACAACAACTATCAAATTGCTGCAGAAATGGGGGAAACTGAATTTGAGATTGGAAAAATGATAAGCCAAGTGAACAAAAATTGGCAGGTCTTTCCATCCTTGGCCACAGCAACACAGGATAAGTGATCTTACAAAAGTGAGGAAAAGATTTCACACGGGGACGCCATGTTTAGCAGAAGCCACATGTTAATTGTAGCTCCACTCTGTCCCTTGTGTTGCCTGTTACGTCATTCTGTATTTTATGTGAGCAAGCCCTTTGTTGTACAATTTGTGTAACATTAAGATTTATTTATTTTTAATCCCTGTGGGCTTTTAGTCAGTGTTGCTTATGAGCAGATTTCTTACCTTGTTTACTCAGTTTGAAACTCCAGTGAGCTGTATTTACGTAACAGAAGAAAACACCCCCACCAGTAATTTAACACCACCTATTTGTTGTGTAACCATCCTAGGATAAGAAATTAACAATCCACAAAAGCAGCAAAGATGTGGTGTGTGTGTGTGTGTGTGTGTGTGCTCGGCCATTAACAAGCTGTTCTGAAGCTTGCTTCTTCATTTTAGAGCTTGGAGGGAGGGTTGAGATGTAGACACTTATTCCCAGCCCCAGGAAGTCCGTGCAATTCTTGCATTTCTGCATTGATTTCTATGGTTGAAGGGGGTTTCACTTCACTGAAACACTATATCAGATTTTTTCTCTTCCCCTGCTGTAAAACAGGTGGCTGGGTAGGCGACTGATCTGGCGTCCGGACTTCATATGGAAAACTATGACATATACACACAAGTTTTAATGGTGATACATCAAGGGAGATTCTGTATTTTAACATAGCTCCTGGCCCTCTTGTAAACAGGTACAGAGATCAAGCTTGAGAATGTGAACTACAGTGGTACCTCAGGTTACATACGTTTCAGGTTACAGACGCTTCAGGTTACAGACTCTGCTAACCCAGAAATAGTACCTCGGATTAAGAACTTTGCTTCAGGATGAGAACAGAAATCGTGCAGCATCGGCGCGTCAGCAGGAGGCCCCATTAGCTGAAGTGGTGCTTCAGGTTAAGACCAGTTTCAGGTTAAGAAGGGACCTCCAGAACAAATGAAGTACTTAACCCGAGGTACCACTGTATAGAGTTGCAGCCTGAATATGCAGGATAAGGATTGATTGATCTGAGAATTTATAAACTTGCTCTGTATTCAGACACTAGCCGAAAAGTGTGTAGAAAAATATAAAACATAACGTAGATCATGAAACAGTTTTTATTTTCTAAAGAATTGCCACCACTGCTATATAGGATTTGTGCATATCAATGTTGTTTCAAAAATGGGTGTTTGGAATCTCCTTCCTATGATGGTTTCTGTAGAAGGATGTGCCAGCTTATCTGAGACAGTCCATCCGTACTGAAAAACTGTCAATTAAAGTTGTCATCCAAATAGGAAATCGTTACAACATGGGAAAACCTCGTCCATGAAATTATGAAACTCCTTTCTTGTCTGATGAATCATATCCTGCCCTTTCCCTCCCTGCCTGTAATCCCTAGTCAGACTTTCCTTAATATATTATCCAGGGCTTCATTTCAGCCTCAAAAACTGTTGTCAACACTAGGGCTCAACTTTGGAACCTGTAATGTTATAATAATAATTACCTTACTGTAACCTACAATAAACTAAGGACATACCATATTTTTCCGTGTACAACACCCTCCCCCGTGTATAAGACGAACCCTATTTTTTGGGACTCCAAAGTAAGAAACTGGAGGGAGATTGCCCACAGTTGTTAAGTTTTTTGGGGGGGGGGAGAGTTGCTGAGCTTTTTGGGGGGGATTAATGACCATCACTCACCTGTTGTTGTTGTTGTTGTTCAGTCGTTTAGTCGTGTCTGACTCTTCGTGACTCCATGGACCAGAGCACGCCAGGCACTTCTGTCTTCCACTGCCTCCCGCAGTTTGGTCAAACTCATGCTGGTAGCTTCGCGAACACTCACCTGCTTGACTGCAAATGCCAATTGCACACCTCACCAAATCCACCAATCGTCTGCCCGCTCACGGCCAGCAGCCACAGATCGCCCACCAAATTGCCGCAACAACAGCCAATCGCAACCACCCCTTGCCACAGGCACCAATCACCCGCCCAGTCGTCACTGAATATCTCCTGCTTGTGGCTGCCAACAATCACCCATCACCCCTCTGCACTATCCATGTATAAGATGACGTCCAATTTTTAACATTTTAAAATAATAAATAAACCTTGTCTTATACAGAGAAAAATACAGTACATATTAGCTTATTCCCAGTCCATGTCAGTTTTGCAAATGTTCATTCATATGTCTGTTCCATTCCATTTTCATGTAAATCTGCAATTTGTTAAAGAATCTACACACAAATTTGTATATAAATATATATACAGTATATTATCATAGGTACAGTGTTTTTTTCTTGAAAAATAGGTGCTGGTACTCTTCATGAAGTTGTTACAACAAATGCCACACTTTTTAACAACAACAAAAAGAGGTGCTGGTACTGTATACTCTTGAGTAGCCCCTGAAAAAAAGCACTGCATAAGATACATATTTTATTCAACTGATATATTTCTAGACATGTTCTGTTCTGAAATATGGATTCTTAATGCTTTTTGTTCTGGGTTTTTTTTAAGCTGAGAACTGCACTGCAGAATTTGGAGAAGTGTGAAATCTGAAGGATAATGATGCTCCAAGCTGCACAGCTCCTCAAGGTGCAAATCAGGCAAATTCACATCATTCCCCAAGCATTCTAACAATGAACAAGCTCCACATTCACAAGGAATACTTGATGTGTTGCATTTTAGATGGATATTTAAGATGTTTTGAGCGTACACCGAAAATGTGAACGTGTCAAACATGTTTTTGCAGATGCATAGAATTGCCCGAGGTATCTCTTTCTAGACACAATTCAAATTGTTGGTGCGTACCTTTAAAGTCCCAAATGGCCTCAGCCCAGTATACCTGAAGAAGTGTCTCCACCCCCATCGCTTCAGCCCAGACACTGAGGTCCTCCTCCGAGAGTCTTCTGTTGGTTCCCTCACTGCGAGAAGCAAAGTTACAGGGAACCAGGCAGATGGCCTTCTTGGTAGTGGCACCCTCCCTGTGGAACACCCTCCCTTCAGATGTCAAGGAGATAAAGAAGACATCTGAAGGCAGCCCTGTATGGGGAAGTTTTTTATGTTTGATGTTGTTAAGTTGTGGGTGAACATATCAGACGACACAGCGATTCTTCAAACAGCTCTTGTTTATTCACAGGCCAGAACAGACCTGAACTGAAGGGTTCAGTCAGCCTGCTTATATAGAGCTCCAGTACAACGTAACTGTAACAATTTTCTAAAACTATCCAATCACTGAACGTCACTTTCAATCCCTTATTTGCATAGCTATCTACAGTATCCCCCTGCTGGTCCAGGGTGCGAACTTCAGTACATAACAGATGTTTTATAATGTTTTGATATATGCTGTAAGATGTCCAGAGTTAAATTGTTGTTGTTGTTGTTGTTGTTGTTGTTGTTGTTGTTGTTGTTGTTCTTCTTCTTCTTCTTCTTCTTCTTCTTCTTCTTCTTCTTCTTCTTCTTCTTCTTCTTCTTCTTCTTCTTCTCTTGGCCCTTAGGGACTTGCAGGGTCACTGGTACGCCTGTAACTCAGCTGGGATAGCCAAGTGGCAACTGTATGGACAGGTTGTCAGGGCCAGTCTCTAGGCAGTTGTCATGATCAAGACAGGAGCTGGGAGTCAGATGTCAGGAGTTGTGCCAGAGGACCAAAACTGGCACCCAGAGCTTGCGAACAAAGTCAGGAATCAAAGGTGAAACACAACACAGAACAAAGAACACTTATATTGCCCAAGAAAAACCCTCGCTCAAACGGGAAGCCCAAGGATAGCTCTGGGTTTTAGGTTTTCCTGGATCACTCTCTGATGAGCTACCTCCTGAATGGCTTACCTGGCCGTGGTGGCTTTGCTGAGAAAGTGGGTCTATAGTGTGACAAGGAGAACATAAGAAAGGCTGGGGCAGTGGTAGAAGGATTGACTAGCTTATTGGGGCCGATACGTCTCAGGATATTTCCAATCTTTTTTTTAGAATTTATTTAATCATTTTTTCAATACAAGCAACAACTGCAAAAGACAAAACAAAACCATAATAACAATAATAACACAATTTGACAATTCAGATTTAAATACACTGATATACCTATGACTGCACCCTTTTAACAATATTTTCCCACCTCTCTCTCCCCCCCACTTCCCCTCACTATCCGCCTTATCGCTTAAATATCCATTCCAGATTTCTTCATATTTAGGATATTTCCAATCTTAAGTGTACGCTTGTTGACTTGAAAGTAAGTTCTGCTGAACTGGACTTACATGCATTCTTTAGATTACAGTTCTAAAATTATAAAAGGCATACAGGTAAGCAATGAGGAAGAGTAAGTCATGAAAGAAATACTGTCTCGAGAGGAGATGCCAGGGGATACCGTTTTGGGTGTGAGCAGCTTATACTGAGCACCTCAAAGCAGATTTAAAAATTTAAATTGTGAGTCACGCTGGGGGAAGAGACGTCAGCCAAGGGCTTTGTTGTTGTGAGAGCAAACTGAAGCAAGCTTGGTGACTGTGTGTTTGTGTCAAGCACAGTGGACCTCACAGTAACGCAACTCTTCTGACCTACTTAAATAAATACAGTGGTACCTCGGGTTAAGTACTTAATTCGTTCCGGAGGTCCGTACTTAACCTGAAACTGTTCTTAACCTGAAGCACCGCTTTAGCTAATGGGGCCTCCTGCTGCCGCCGCGCCGCCGGAGCACGATTTCTGTTCTCATCCTGAAGCAAAGTTCTTAACTTGAAGCACTATTTCTGGCTTAGCAGAGTCTGTAACCTGAAGCGTATGTAACCTGAAGCATATGTAACCCAAGGTACCACTGTACTAGCTGCTTACCACACCACACTTTTCTGAGCAGTGATGAGTTCTATCTTCAGGTCTGTTTGGATTAGAGCAAAGCGGACACGATACGTCTTCCTGAGAACATCAGAGCCTGCTGAATCATGGCAGGATCCCACCCAGTCCAGCATCCTGTTCTCACAGTGGCCAACCAGAAGCTTATGGTAAACCCCAAAGCAGGACCTGATTGCAACACTACCTACCTACTTGTAATTTTCAGCAACTGGCATCCAGGGACCCACTGCCCCTGTAATTTTTGCTTTATTTACAAGAGGAGAATAGAGGCAAGCAGGCACTGCTGCAACAAGGCAGTAGAACCCTAAGAAAAGGTCCTGCAACAGAACACACTTGATAAGTATGCAAGTCCCGATCTCATCCTTAGTATCACATCTACATGAAGGTGGTAATAATAATAATAATAATAATAATAATAATAATAATAATAATAATAATAATAATATAATCTATTATTTGTACCCGCCCATCTGGCTGGGTTTCCCCAACCACTCTGGGCGGCTTCCAACAAAGATGAAAGATACAGGTACATTAAAATATCACACATTCAAAACTTCCCTGAACAGGGCTGCCTTCAGATGTCTTCTAAATCTCCCAGGTAGATAGAGACAGGACGACTCACAGCTTTAGTTATATCCACATGACTTCCCCCAAAGAAACCTGGGAATTGTAATTCACCCCTCACAGAGCTGCAATTATCAGACCCCTAACAAACTACAGTTTCCAGGGGAAAGCCGTTAAAACAACAACAATGTATGCTATGGATGTCACCTGTCTCTACTCCCACAAGCCAAACTAGACCGCAATCCCTCAAGGACCGCCGCTCTCCATATGAACCTGCCTGGACCCTGCAAACACCATCTGAGACCCTTATTTGTATGGCTCCTCTACAAGAAGTCAGGAAGGTGGCAACACGAGAAAGGGCCTTCTCTGCAGTGGCTCCCTGTTTGTGAAATGCTCTCACCAGAGAAGCGAAAACGTTCCTCTTCAACCGGACCTTTGGCTGATATACATCCAATACTCTTTTAAATGTTACAGATAGGTAGCCGTGTTGGTCTGCCATAGTCAAAACAAAAAAAATTCCTTCCAGTAGCACCTTAAAGACCAACTAAGTTAGTTCTTGGTATGAGCTTTCGCGTGCATGCACACTTCTTCAGATACACACTTCTTCAGATACACACTTCTTCAGTGTGTATCTGAAGAAGTGTGCATGCACACGAAAGCTCATACCAAGAACTAACTTACCGTAGTTGGTCTTTAAGGTGCTACTGGAAGGAATTTTTTTTGTTCTTTTAAATGTGTTTGTGAGAGGGGGTGGGGAGGTTACTGGTTTGTGTTTTTTCTTTGTTCTTGCTTTTATTATATATATTGTGTTTTTATCTTGTATTTTTATGTTGTGAACCACCTTGAGATCTATGGATGAAGGGTGGTATACAATTATAACAATAACAACAATACTGTAATAATTTTAAGCAAGAGATTGGTCCTTGCATGCTTGTTTGTTTCTTTGTTTGCTAAATAGAAGTTGCCTACTTCCATTCATGAGCCTTACATTTCAGTGACCTGCATGTACAAGTACAAATCTGTGTCTGAGATCAGAGCAAGGATGCTAATATCATAATTTTGTGGGGGAGGGGGAGTTATTCCTATTGTTAAATTGAGAGGCAAATGCACTTGGCAATCTATTGCCAGTCTTCCAATAATCCACCAGAATATCCTGTAAACCTTTTAGGGTGTAAAAATGAATTAAACCCTCAGTCAGTACTTTTTTTTTCTAAAAAAATGTTTAGGGGTACTCTCTTTTTCCTACTCCTGTTGAAATACTGACCCTCAATGAGGCCAAACTTAGATTCACAAAATGTTTAGGGGTTTGCATCCCCCTGTGTTTCCCCAGAAAAAAAGCACTGCCTTCAGTTATAATTCAGAAAGAAATGAGAAACTATCAGAGGTTTGGGAAAAGCTGAGTTGCAATGACTAATCATTTCTGAGTACGAATAATGCTGCAAACAGGATTCCAAAAATAGTCCACAGTTTAAGGCACGATTCCAGTATAAACACTTTCAGCCCAATGAAATGTGATCTCCAGTTTGCCATATTAATTTAAAAGAAATCAGGATTGCATATGTTTATTATTGTTCCCTAACATCCTTCAGCACTATGTATCTAACACGACTATGGTCTGATGTGAAGCCAGCTTTATTGCTCTTATAAATTCATCAACTTTTTTATTCCAAATGCAAGGATAAGGAAAGCAGGATGCACAAAATCCAGAATTTAGCAGGTCTGGATGAGCGTGATAAAAAACAACGAATAGCATATTATTGTAATGAAAGGGCTTTGGAAGAACATAGGAAATAATTACCCAGCTACTTAGTCAGAATAAATTTGCAGTATCCTTGATGCTCATCTTACAAACCCTGATCTGCCAGCTCCATTGATAAACTGCACGTTTAAAGCAGCCTCATTACTGCCTTGTAATACAGTATTGCCTTATATCTGGATATGCGCCTTGTTCCTTGAATCCCTTGAAATACTATAGGAATGTAACAGTAAATTTACCTTGTGTCGATTTGCATGCTGCATCGCCACTGTTGCTCCTTCTCCTCCTCGCAGTGTTTGCCAGCATTGTGGCACAGGGGCTCTCCATGGTCATCTTAAACACAGGGGCCTCACTCTGAGGAAGAACCCTGAGAGCTCAGATGGTCCACTGTCAGCTGCTTTTGGATAGCAGCAGTGAGGGCTCCATGGAGCCAGTGAGTGAGCAGGTAAGCCGTGGTTGGGGGATACAAAATAATCTACCTGTCTCCTGTCGTTTTTGTTATGTATTGAAGTTCTCACCCGGCCACCAGGAGTATTGTGTACAGTGGTACCTCGGGTTACATACGCTTCAGGTTACAGACTCCGCTAACCCAGAAATAGTACCTCGGGTTAAGAACTTAGCTTCAGGATGAGAACAGAAATCGTGCTCTGGCGGCGCGGCAGCAGCAGGAGGCCCCATAGGCTAAAGTGGTGCTTCAGGTTAAGAACGGTTTCAGGTTAAGAACGGACCTCCGGAACGAATTAAGTACTTAACCTGAGGTACCACACATAGTTTTCACTCAGGTCCACGCCAGTTACTTTAGGCGGGAAACCCTGGGTTGTTGTTGCTACAATGTTGACAGCCGGCTGCCTATAAAAGCAGGCCGGCTGAGCTGTTTGCTGTTCAGTTCTGTTCCAGCTTACAAATAAAGAGCTGCTTTGGAGAAATCACTGCGTCGTCTGCTATGTCTACTCACTATTTAACAGTTTTCCCTACCTTTTTTTTTATTTTAAATGTAGGTTACATCCACCATGCATCTCATGGCTTCCCCTGCAGAATCCTGGGAACTGTAATTTATTAATGGTGCTGACCTCACAGAGCTGCAATTCCTGGCGCCCTTATCACATTGCAGTTCACAAGATTCTCCATGACTGTTAGTGGTATGAGTGCTTTACAGTATATGTATGATGTATGTATGAAGGGACGCGTTGTGGCGCTGTGGTCTAAACCACTGAGCCTCTTGGGCTTGCCAATTGGAAGGTCGGCAGTTTGAATCCCCGTGACGGGGTGAGCTCCCGTTGCTCTGTACCAGCTCCTGCCAACCTAGCAAATTGAAAGCACGCCAGTGCAAATAGATAAATAGGTACCACTGCGGCAGGAAGGTAAACACCGCTTCCATGTGCTCTGGTTTCCGTCATGGTGTTCTGTTGCACCAGAAGCGGTTTAGTCCTGCTGGCCACATGACCCGGACAGTGGTCTGTGGACAAATGCCGGCTCCCTTGGCCTGAAAGTGAGATGAGCGCCACAACCCCATAGTCGCCTTTGACTGGACTTAACTGCCCAGGGATCCTTTACCTTTGCTTTTACCTATGTATGATGTAGTTGTGACCTGAATCCCCCCCGTTTCCTTACAAGGTGGCTGTACACACTGTGACACACAGCTGTTGCAAGACTTCAGTTATCCACCATTTTAATTTTCCCAGAGGAATCTATGCATGAAAATTTGCACATGTTAATTTTATGAAAAAATGTGCCATGTGCTTGCCTGTTGAATTTTTTAAGCACTTAGCAACATGACCAGGCTGGCTGGGGCTGATTGGAATTGGAGCCCAGCAACATCCTATTCCTGAAATACAGGAAATAAATGAAGTGGACTAAAATGTCATGCTAAACGTCGCACATTATATTGTACACATGATGTCTTGTACGGAGATTATCTTGGTGCAGGAAATAATGTTCCAAGAAGCAGCCCCCGGGGTCACTAATTTGAAAAGATGATTAACAGAATTGCTGTTTGTTTGATGATTAATGGCTTGAGTAGGATTGCTCAGATGAGACATTTGAGATGTAGTTTACTCTAGAATTGATCATACAATTTTAGGCAAGCACCCCACATATAAAGCACTGTTTCTTTTAAATCAACTTTAAAGTCCACTTTTTCACCTCTTAAAAACATGTGATTAATGTATGGTTTTTATGGGGGGAAGTCACATTATGGGGGGGGGGGGGGAATGAGGGATATAATTGCAATAAGTTACTAATACTCCAGTTCCAATGAAATCAATGGCCATACTTGATGTTAAGTTGTGGGTGAACATATCTGGCAACACAGTGATTCTTCAAACAGCTCTTGTTTATTCACAGAACAGAACTGAACTGAAGGGTTCAGCCAGCCTGCTCTATAGAGCTCCACCACAACACAACAGTAGCAACTTTCTGTAACTAGCCAATCACTGAACGTCACTTTCAATCCCTTATTTGCATATGTGGACCTGAGTGAAAACTATCTACAGTATGCCCCTGTTGGCCCAGGGTGAGAACTTCAGTACATAACACTTGAGGTGGCAGTGGTAAGCAGGCATTCCACTGTCAAACTGAACCGTATCACATCCATAATGACATTACTGCTGGAGAGGAGTACCTACCAGTTTGTAGCTACTAAAAGAATGCTGACTTGTGGGTTAAAATGAAGACCTTCTATGGAGAAACAAGGTTTCTTGTGTACCATAGCTCCCAAAAGCAAGAAGCAGGCTTCTAGCAAAACAAGTATAGCTGGGCTGAGATTTAGCACTCATTTTCTACCTCATCTGAGTGTTAAAGGCAAACAAACAGAGCCTTAAGACCGAGCCAGGTAAACTACCCCCAGCCTTGAAGCTTAGTAAAGAACAAAGATTTCCAATATTAACCATATTTACAAGCAGCCAATAAAAGGCCTCTACCAATACAAGGAACCTGGCTTTCAGTCCTTGCCTGATCAGCAAAGCAGTTGCTTTCACTGATTCCCTCACTCTTGCACTTCTGGTTCGTATGTTCAGCTATCTTGCATTACTTCAGTACTTCGCCTCGCCCTCAGTCAAAGTGCTTGACCTTCATTCTTCAGCCTCGACCTGATTACTGACTCCACAGCAACCATCTTCCTTTCGGAGCAGCATCAATCAGCTGGATAACATGTGAGGTCTGCTCCCTAGTCACAACAACTTGCAGCAAACCCCATCTAGGGAAAAATATTCCCTATTGCAGTGCTGCTGCTGACTTGATCGCTCCAAAATGGGCTGTTTTTTATTGTTGGTTTAGAGATAAGCATGATGTGGCTATATTTCTTGCAGCGAGCTGCACGAAACCCTCGGTCCGCTTGGTGAAGGATAGGCTATAGAAATATATACAGGGATAAGCACACAGAAACAGATATCCCTGGCTCCATTCTAGCCCTGACCAGGACATTCTAGTCCTGAAAGGACAGCAAGGAATGTCTTTTCTGGCTAAAGTCTGAGGCTTTCAGACTCTGCTGCACTTGTAGGGCCGTCTTACCCATAGGCGCTAGGGGTGCAGGGCACCGGGCTCTCAGCGGCGCCAGGCCAGGATTTGGAGTCTGGGGGTTGGGAAGAGCCGACAGCCGCTGCTGAGTGGGCCAGAGCCCATTAGAGCCACAGCTCTTCTGTGGGCAAGCGTGGCGCTGAGGCAGTCGGCCGGCTCCGCCCTCCTGCATGCCTGGGATAGGCGGGCCGACAAGAGGCCCGCCCAGTGCACACTGCTCACATGAGGCACCCGGCTTCGTTCAGTCGCCACCGCTGCCTCAGGCTCGACTGTTGTTGTGCTGGGCTCTGCTTGTCCACCCCCCGACCCCTGGCCCTGGCCTTGCTCTCCTCAAGCTCCCCTGTTGTTATTGAGGCGGCTGGCCAGGCCAGCTCTGCCGTGTACACCTCACCAGCATGCCCTAAAAAAAGGTCAACAACTTTGGGGTTGAAAAGGTTGACAACTCTGGGCGACCTGGGGGAGGGGGCGCTGAGTGTATCTTTGCACCCTGGTGCCGCATATGCTTAGGATGGCCCTGTGCACTTGCGACAATCAGCCCTGCTGGGGCATTAACGTGAACGTGGATACGCTAAAGTGGAGAGGGGACGTAAGATCACACACAAGTCAGGGACCAAATCATGAGAAAGATTCTAAGCATGCAGACCCAACTACAAACCCGGAGTCATGTGACCCAATTGTTCAAAGTAAGGGTCTCCTTGAGAGCAAGGCCAGAGTATTCAGGGCCCACCTCTTAAGTTTTCCAGTTTCTGGGAAGAATGCGGTTTTCTACTTTCTGAGTTATGTCCCTCTGCTTCGTTGTTCCTAGCATCCTTTTCCCATTGATCTTGAACTGGGCCTAGTCTCCGGATTATGTACTAGACCTTGACTTATAGCCCTGTGCTTGCTTATATGGAGATAGCAAGGAACCGGACAATAAGGTTCAAGGTTTGGGAAAGCAAGCCCAGTTCAAAAAGGTGTGGTTTTCCTTCCATAGTTTTGTGAAGAGAAACTTAGCCACGTACCCCCATGTCTGCTTTCACATGTGTTCCTCTGCAAGGACTCATATGCAGGAGAGCTAATGAGATGTAACAGATGCTCATTTGACTCTGAAATGTGACTTATTAAGCTGCAACCGTTGTTGATGTGACACTCTACAATCTGTTTTTCTTTGGTGTTGTATGGTTTTGTCTGCACTCATTTTTAGAACCATTATTAAAAAACAAAAGCAAACTGGGAAATGGGCACCTAATTTGCCTCTGAAATACTGTAATCAGGCTAAATAAGATTTAACCCTAGCCAGCACCTTTGTCCTATGTTTTGGCCACTGTTGTCATTATCAGTTTCTTGAAGCACCTTTCCTGAAAGCAGCCCAGGGCAAGATTTGTTGTATCTGAGAATTATAAACTCTCTGTCTATTGTGTTATTTACTTCGCTGCATCATCCGTCTAAAATGTAGAGTCTGTAATATGAATCCCATTGTAAGTGTGCTTGTTGCCAGTTTATAGAACAGAGGTCCCTCCAAGATTTCAGCCACCTACCAACAGATGAAGACCTCCCCACCCCCAACTTTCTTGGCAAGGAAAAATCTATACAAACTTGACCGCTGGTCTGCATGAAAAGTTATCTGCTTCTGCAAATTTCAGCTACATGTCATCCTCAATTCAGGTTAGGCATCAATTTTCCAATCTGAATCATCCGTACCCAGCTATGCACACCAGCTCACGTGCCAAATACCTGCAGAGGAATATGCATCACACTGTATGTGTCATTTTTTAAAAGGAGTTGATCCAAAGCCGTGAGAGGTTGGACAAGTTGGAAAGAAGGCATGTAGCAAATAAATCCATCTGTCAACACATGCCAGTCCAAGTGAATTCTTTGTGGGTAAAGGATGATGATACTACCGCTTCAAGGTTTCAGATATCTATTATTTGTTTCTGTTACTTCTTTCATAGTACTTATGAGGCTGCTTGTGGTGTTTACAGCACTTGTTTCCCCACTGTGTGCCAATTAAAATGGTAAAGGAGTAAGAATTTAGCCCCAACATGAGTTTGCGCAAACTGCGGGAGGCAGTGGAAGACAGGAGTGCCTGGCGTGCTCTGGTCCATCGGGTCACGAAGAGTCGGATACGATTAAACAACTAAACAACGACAAAAGAATTTAGCCATGTCTACTTCCCTGGGCCTAGAACTCGTGATGGTTGGCAAGGGGAAAAATGGTATAAAATGGAGAATTTCCTGCCTGCCAAGATCCAGGAGCAAGAACTCTTTGGTGAGAGAACCCTAGTAAAGCATGAAATTACAGGCTGTTAAACTTTTAAAATGTGCCCGTTTAAGTTCCTTCCAAAGTTTCCCACTTCTCCAGCATAGAAAAAGACCACATGTTTGAGAAGTTAAAAATTGTTTACTTACAGTTTCTTCAGAGGTCAGATTCATATGCCTTTCCATACAGTATTCAGAAAGCACAGGCAGCAAAAGTTAGGTTAGTTCCAAAGTGATGAAAGTTTCTAAATTATTGGTAAAGGTAAAGAAACCCCTGACCATTAGGTCCAGTCGTGGACGACTCTGGGGTTGTGGCGCTCATCTCGCTTTATTGGCCAAAGGAGCCGGCGTACAGCTTCTGGGTCATGTGGCCAGCATGACTAAGCCGCTTCTGGCAAACCAGAGCAGCGCACAGAAACGCCGTTTACCTTCCTGCCGGAGTAGTACCTATTTATCTACTTGTACTTTTGTGCTTTCAAACTGCTAGGTTGGCAGGAGCAGGGACTGAGCAACAGGAGCTCACCCATCGTGGGGATTTGAACCGTTGACTTTTCGATCGGCAAGCCCTAGGCTCTGTGGTTTATTTTTTTTTTTATATATAAATTTTTATTGAGTTTTCAAATTTTTAAAAGACAGACAAACATATAAAGACAAAACAAAACATACATGATTACATAGCCTTACTTTCATTACCTTCTTTCATTGACTTCCCCGCACCCCCCTTCCCACATTCCAGTTTCATTAATTATCTCAGCAAGTTATTTGCTCTCCTCCCTTAAATATTTCTTATCTTTTCTTAAAGTTTGTCACTTATGCTTGACCCAATTTAACTTATCCCATTTTACACAATAACTCCTTTCTCTAAGAACGGCCTAAATTCTCTCCCATGAATTCCTCCCTTCACATATTACATCAAAAATCATAATATAGCTGTTCTAGATCTCAAATTTTAACTATTCTACTCTCCCCTCCTCCCCTGCCCCGGTTTCTGTCCCTTCCCAAACCAATGTCCCAATAGATTGGCTGCTTTAGCCCGGGTTTCTCACATCGGAGGCTCTTAAGCCCCAGTTAGTCTCTCTCCACCAATTTTGTTGGTAGTCCATTTTGTTGGCCCTCTCTTCTTGAGGAGGTTCTGTCACCAGCCCCTCATTTTTTTCTCCTTCCAAGTCAGTGAATATCAGTTTCTGCTCAGGACCACTCAGTCTCTCATACTCCAGCCTGATGAAAAAGCCCCAATCATACTTGTTTACTCTTATATAGTCCAATATTCCAGTTATTCCGGGGACTTCTTCCTTTGTCTTTCTCTCCTTTTGCAGATTTGTGGTCCACTTGTCATTTTCTTTGTTTCTTTTGTTCCCAGAGGTTGCAGGCTTTTGGTTGGTTTTTTCCACCTGAAATTCTTCTCCTTCTTCCTCTTCTTTTTCCCCCAGTTCCAAAGTTATCTCCTCCTCTGCAGCTGCAGAGTTTCTTTCCATCAACTTTGTATCATTAGCAGAGTTGCTCAGTTCCAAACCGAAAGTCTCCAGTTGTTTACTTATTGTGGTACTTTGCTCTTGTAAAGTTCCCACGAGAAAGAACATCCTTTCAATCTCTGCCCATAGCTTCCCTTCTGCAGCCATTGCAATGTCTTTAGTTCCCTCCAGGGGGATTTCCATCATGATCCTATTCCAACAATCCGTTACTTGTTGTTCCCAGCCACTTTGTTATTCCCAGTCACTTTGTTTCAAAAAGTTCAATTTTAATGTAGCTCTTTTAGTCCGAAAAGATACTAATAACACAGTTCCAATTCTTTGCCGCTCGTTTGACAGCTCTTTTGACAGCTGTCAAACTCTTTATTCTTTTTCCTCGGGCTCCCACGCAGGGCACTCCCGGGTCCAAAGGGGGGGGGGGATTGCCAAGAGAAAAAAAAAAAAAAACTTCTGAAATTCTGCTCTTTTCCACTCCAGCACAATAACTTTGTAATCCAATTCGTGAGAGTTATCTATTTAAGCGCCAAAGTCTTTCCGCCTTAGTGCTCCTCTCCTTGCTTTGAATCTTTCTGTGGGGGGGGGGTGCGGACTTCCTTTTAACACACCCCCGATCGTACTCAATTTTAGGTATAAAATTTTTAGTGCCAAAATTCCCTCCTACTCACGGGTTATTTGTTTCAGTCCAAATTTCAGGAAGAAAGATAGCGCTCTCCGGTCATGGCTCGCGGCTTCGCTCCGCCAAGGCAGCGATCGACTCTCAGCGCCACGCCACTCTCCGGTCCACTCCGTAGCCTTTAAAAAGGCTCTTCGCGGGTCAGGGAGGGCGTTTAAGGTGCCCACCGAGTCACCATGTCCGCAGGCTTCCGCGCCTGCGGTTTCTAAGGGTCCCCGTGTCGCCGGCACGGCAAGACCCGTCCTTAGCGGAGCCGATTCCCTCCGGAGCTCGGAGGGAATCCGCCATTACCCCGTTCGCGCTATCCCGGAAGTCCTAGGCTCTGTGGTTTAACCCACAGCGCCACCCGCATCCCATTATTTGTACAGGTGCACAAAGATGACTTGTAGAAAGCCATGTGGACAGAGCTTGGAGCAACCAGCTCAGACCTTACATGCAGGGGTTCACATGTGTCAGGGCTGGAGTCAGATGCAGGTTAGCAAGCAAGAAGTAGAGTTTGTCAGAGAAGTTGCCCCTTCAGCATGAAACAAGCCGTCCCACTCTTTTCCCTCTGACCTCTCCTCTGTGTCCCACCACCAACCCCCTGGTTCTGAGTCTCCTCCTCCTGGGGGTTCCCTTGAGGATTCTTTGACTGGTGCCTTCCACTGCTGCTCTTCATCCAGCCAGTCCCTGACAACATGGTAGAACAAAAGGAAAAGATAGGTGAGAGGGAGTGACATAGCTAAGCTAGGGCTGCCGTACATCCGGAATTTCCCAGACATAGCCAGGATTCAGCCATTGGAAACAGCGCCCGGGCGGAAATTGCTTTAATGTCCAGGAAAATCCGGATGTATGGCAACCCACGTCGGAAGTGTAGATTTTGGTGAATTTCCTTTAAAATAGCTCAAAAACTTCATTTTGCAAATAAAAGCTCACAAACTTTAGGCAAAAGCAAACAGACAACTTTGTTTCCAGAATTTCCATCAGATCTTAAGCAACCTCCTTGCAAAGTGAACCAAACTTAAGTCATTTAAAAAAATCATACAGGCAATATTGGTGTGCTGTGTCTCCCAGGCTCGCAACTTAGTACTCAGCCAATGGTCACTGCATCAAATTGGGTAATTCATGAACTGTCAGGATAATGACCTCTCTTCTGGTCATGTGGGAACTGCAAAGATGGTTACATTAGGTATATATTTCATGATTCTGCCCCTGTAACCATTCATCAACTTCGTTGGACTGGTCATGTTGTGCGGATGCCTGCTTATCGTCTTTCAAAGCAACGACTCTATTACAAACTTAAGAATGGAAAGCTGGTGGTCAACAAAAGAGGCTTAAAGACTGTCTCAAGGCAATTTTTAAAAAAATGTAGTATAAACACCAACAATTGGGAAACACTGGCCCGTGAGTGCTCCAATTGGAGAATAGCTTTTACCAAAGGTGTCATGGGCTTTGAAGACACTCGAATTCAGGACGCAAGGGAGAAACGTGCTAAGAGGAAGGCACACTTGGGATATCCCCACTGTGATCAACTCCTGCCTGGAAACCAATGCTCCCACTGTGGAAGGACGTGTGAATCCAGAACGCCTCTACAGTCACTTACTGTGTTTATGGAAGACAATCTTACTCGGCTGTGAATGATCGCAGGAGGAGGAGGAGGAGGAGGAGGAGGAGGAGGAACGGTACATATTTCAAAGGCTATATATTCATATTATTACTACATTGTTGATTTTTCAGTAGTGGCCTAAAGATGGAGAAAATTAGTTTTGTCAGCCTGAAAACTTCTACTGTGTTGCAGGAAAAATCTGAGGGCTCCCTTGGACAAAAATAAAACACCAACCAGAGCAAATTGAAGCAAATCAGCAGCCTGTAGGCCTGGTCTTTATTGAAGAAAGACTGTCGCGACAGGGTGCTCCCCTCACTCGCAGGTGAGAGGGAAGACCCAGAAAAATAGTGTGCCAGGTCTTATAAAAACTTTTGAAATTCCCCTCCTCTAGGTCAAGCCCACCCCCAGAAACATCATGCATACATTACAGAAAGGAGGGGTTGAGGGAGGAGTTGGTGGCAACCTGAGTGTCTTGTCACCTGGCTGGTTCCTCCTTTCCCCCCCTCCCCATGAGTCACTTCCAGGAGACAAAGGGGAGTTTGCAGTTTTCTGCCCCCTGAGGGAAGATCTGATCATTGTCCTTTGTTTCAGTCCATGCTGAATCCACTCCCATATGCAAGTTCTTTGTGATTTTGATTGTCTTCTGTCTGGGATCATCTGGGCAGGGCTCCTGCAGATGTGCTGGGATGTGCTGAGATGGTGGAGGGATTATGGCTGACCAGGAATAAGTCACCCCCCTTTGTTAGTTCTAGTCATATGGAGTAAAATAAAAATGGAACAGTGCAAATCCAATGTATGGTTGATTTTCTATGAATTTATAACAGAAATGTGGCGTATGTAGTGTGTGAGTGTCTGTGTGTGTGTGTAGTTTGTACAAACAGAATGATTGGGGTGGGGGGGGTTCCTGCTACAACTGTACAGCCTTCCAAAGTGGTTAACACAACAGGACCTCTCACTTCAATTAACTTTTCACAGCCGCTGCCCCAAAGAACAAAGCTATTCTTAGTAAAGTGAACAGATTTGGAAAGAAGCAGCAGGAAATCTTGATCAGATTAATGAATTAATTGTATGCAAAGCAAATTCTTAGCAAAGCTAATTATGTGACCCTCCCCCGCCCAGTTCCTGATCATGTGCCTTTTAAAGCGCTGTCTCTTTAATTTGATCTGGTTTATGCTTTTATTTTATTGATGTGATTGCACTGATTGCCTTTATTGCATTTTCAAAGTACTGGTATTGTTTTAATGTTGCAACCTAAGTCACCCACAATTTTTTTGTTATAAGAGAAAATATAAATGAGTCTTTGTCAACCTGGTGCCCTCCATCTGTTTTAGACTACAACTCCCATCAGCCCCAGCAAATGCCCTAGCCTAGTCCTAGGGCTGATAGGAGTTGCAGTCCCAAACAGATGGAGGCCACCAGGTTGGCAAAGGCTGATATAAATAATGTCAATAATAGAAAAAGAAAATCGTAATCAGGGTCCAGAAATTCACTCATCACAATGGCTCTCTGGTAAGAATGAAGCTGAGCATAGCAGGAAATAGTTGCAAGGAGGCTTTGTTTCCAGAATTATTTTGGCTCTTGAATGTGCTGGAGACACTTCCAAATGTGAGTGCAATAAGCCCCCTGGTCTGAGCTGGTGGAGGAAGGAGAGGTTGGAGCAAGTCCCTGGAGTAATCCGAGTGCCTCCAAAGTTTAGCAGATGCTAGGAGCCTTGAGGGTGGGGAGGGAGTGTGATGAGCACAAATTTTGGCCGGTTACTAAGGCCAATATGTATGGACCCCCTTTCTGTTTACCCAACAGTCTGATCATTAACCTGCCTCATTTGAACAAACACACCCAATAGGCTTGCAAAATTTCCAGGGGTTGAAAACTGAACTGTGGTCAAAAGATAATTCCCTGGTGACACACACTTATTCTCCTTTGAGAATGCATCTTTGTAGCACTGCCTTTTCACGTCCTTTAAGTACCGGTATGTTCCATAGCAGCAGCAAGCATTTTGAAGAAGAAAAAAACCTATGAGCATACAAAGTTTTCGTATACAGAGTCAAACCGTTGGTCCACCTACCCAAACACTATTTACTCTGACAATGACTTTCCAAGTATTCAGCCACAGAGGAGTCTATGTCAGACTCAGAGGTCTATTTAATTGGAGGTATCAGGGATTAAACCTGGGACTTTGTGCTTGCAAACTCATTATCTGAGCATGGATCCTTATGTAATCACAAACGGCACCATCCACACACCTGAGGGGGTATAAGTAGGCCTGGGCCCTGGGGGAACCCTAAGTTTTGTAGAACAACAAGGAATATTTGGGAGGAGCAGGACCGTGAAACTAGCCCCACGAGGGACCATAAAATGTTGGCTGGCTGGCAGGGAGGGGGAGACGGGAAACCAGGGAGGGAGGAGAAAGGGAATGGAGTATCCTGGAATAGGGCATGGCTGGTTGGAACACTGAAGAAAGGTGCTCAACACTCCAGTCTGCAGGGGCCCTAGAAAATCTTGATTTTTGCTTGATAAATAGAGATGAGCTCAAATTCGAGCCAATTTGGGGATTCTCCCCATCACAAAGAGGGACACAGGTGGCGCTCTGGGTTAAACCACAGAGCCTAGGACTTGCCGATCAGAAGGTCTCGGCAGTTCGAATCCCCACGACGGAGTGAGCTCCCATTGCTCAGTCCCTGCTCCTGCCAACCTAGCAGTTCAAAAGCATGTCAAAGTGCAAGTAGATAAATAGGTACCGCTCCAGCGGGAAGGTAAACTGAGTTTCCGTGCACTGCTCTGGTTCGCCAGAAGCGGCTTAGTCATGCTGGCCACATGACCTGGAAGCTGTACGCTGGCTCCCTCAGCCAATAAAGCGAGATGAGCACTGCAACCCCAGAGTCGGCCACGACTGGACCTAATGGTCAGGGGTCCCTTTACGCTTTACCTTTACCCCATCACAAAGGAAAGCAGCCTGTTTCATTTTCTCCTTTTAAATTACTGGCGTACGTGGGGTTACAGACGTTGCAAAACTCCTTGAACTATGGGTAACCATACATTCAATTCCCACACTAAAGTCTCTGTGTTTGGATATATACAGCATTCCCCAAGGTGGGGTTGCTGTTTTGGCAGCATGTGACTATTCAACAACAAAGGCATAGTCAGGCTTACAGGCCTGAGGGCAGATGGGTATCTTGGAGGTGGGCAGACGGAAAGATGATAGCAGGTACACAATGGGAAAACCAGATAATGGCACCCCCCAGCAACAAGTTGCCTGAAATGAGGACATCAGAAAGCCTGAAAGCCTTTGTGCTGATGCCCCCCCGCCCACCCCGCCCAGTATCACCTGACTTTCCAGGCCAGGAGGACTATAGGAAGTGGCCCAGTGGCTGGTGCCTCAGTTCCTCACACCATCAGCTGCAGGTTAGGTGAGCTGAACAGACCAGAAGAACAGCCCTGCTGGAGAAGGAGAGATGCTCAACCAGCCAGAGGACAAAGGTAAGTTCAAAGCAGAGAGGGAACGAGGGTGAAGGAGGAGGAGGAGCAGCAGAAAAAGAAAAAAGTAAAGAGCTAAGCTATGGGCAAGCCTTGCCCGCTGACTTTGGACAGGGCAGGAGGATTGTGAAGGTGACAATTCTGGGGTCAGCCACCTCAGGGGCAAGCCAAGGAGGGAATGGGTTTGCTGAAGTAGGTCAGACAACGCCGATGCACTTGATAAGAGAGGGATTATAGGGGAAACCAGACTGTCTAAATAGACATATTAGAAGGACTCTAAACTCACCGGGGGGGGGGGGGGAGAGTTTACCAGGTGTTTTCTAGAGGCCAGAGAACCTCTAGGGCTCTGAAGATCCCTGGGATCCGTAGTGAGGGGCTGGAAACTCTCACAGTTGTTAATCAAGTCTTGTTGCAATTGCTGGGTTTCCAAGGCCCATGGTTTGTTCCCTTTGGTGCAACACAAATAGGTGTTCTACACACACATTTGCATGTGCACTATCTCTGATTTCCCAAAGCAGCTGAATATATTTTTGTTTTGATGGGCTTTCCCAGCTGGGTAAATGGGGTCTTTGCCATGAGTGTCCACGTATTACAGTACTTGTTCATATTACTTATTGTGTGTGTGTGTGTGTGTGTGTTTAACTGTTTTTAATGATCTTATACGTAAGTCACCTCAAGACTGTGGTTTAGAAGGCAATTAATAAATCAATAGTAATTATAATAATGTGTGCTGGGGAACACAACTCAAATCTATACACATGGTAAACATTCATTTTAGAGGATTTTTTCTTATTTAAGGTTTATAAGCTGCCTCAGTTACAGTGCAGACAGGCCAGGTATACAATATGAATATAATTTTATTTCTTATGGCAAAGTCTTCCATAACAGCATAAGCACAAGCGAAAACAGCAAAGCAATTTAGCAACTCTCAGCTGGTCACAATTTCCACATGGTAAGCATGTGGTGTGGTATATAAATGCTCAAGCGAAAAACAAGCCAACAAAATAACATTCTGGCTTTAAATATATTTAGGGTGGCCTCTTATGCATCACCAAAAAAAAGTGGGAAAAATGGAATACCAGTTTACATATGCTATTTTGTAAGGCAAGATTTAGAAATAACCAGTATCATTTTAATAGAAATAAAATGCATCTCGCCATAGTGGGGAAAACTGTGGTCACCAATGTGCTTACTCAGTATGCCGCCCAAATGCGCAACTTCAATGTCTCTGTTCTCCCTTCTTGCACCTCTTAATTTTTAACCATTTTTTTTATTGCATTTGTATCCCATCTTTCCTCCAAGGAGCTCAAGGTGACATACATGGTTCTCTGGCTCTCTGTTTCATCCTCACAACAGCCTTGTGAAGTTGTTTGGGTTGAGTGTTGGTGACTGGCCCAAGGTCAGCCAGTAAGCTTCGTGGCTGAATGGGGATTTGAACCCAGGTCTCCCAGGTCCTATGCTGGCACTCTAACCACTACACCACACTAGGTCTCACACTAATTGGGCCAGACAGCCCTTCAAAGGACTGCCCTCCCTAAAATACTGCTGCCCTAAATATATTGATTTGTGATTCTTGTGGGGTGATAGCAACTGTTATTTTTGCATTCTGATTGCCTTTGCTGTCTTCGGCGGCAATATATAATACCATCACTCTGATCTGAATAGTTTTCTCCCTTCCCTGTTTTCAAAGTGGGATTTTAAACAAATTTATGGAGGATGTGTCTATTGGAAAGTTAAATTAAACATCCACGTCCAGAGGCAGCATCTCTGAATACCAATTGCTGCCTGGGACAAACAGCAAGAGAAAGCAATCCACTTTTACGTTCAGCTTCTTGAAGCATCTACTTGGACATTGCCAGAACCAGGCTGGTAGACTATATCGACCTTGGACAGATCTAGCACAGCAGTGCATGCGTACTATGGGATGTCATAATGGTAAGATTGTAGATTAAAGCCTGTATCAGCCCCTGGCATCCATTCAGAACAGAAACTGGGACAGCTTCTGTAAATAAGGGGCTGTCGCTGGAAAATAGGGACACCTGGAGGGTCTGTTGATGTGAGTGCTTGGATCTCTGAGACATCCATTTAATTACCTGTAATACCTCGGATATAGAGTGTTGATCCAGGGCAGGCATAGGCAAACTCAGCCCTCCAGATGTTTTGGGACTACAACTCCCATGATCCCTAGCTAACAGGACCAGTGGTCAGAAATGATGGGAATTGTAGTCCCAAAACTTCTGGAGGGCCAAGGTTGCTTATGCCTGATCCAGGGCAATTTGGGAAGTTTAAATGCCGACACATCCTACAGATCCCGGTGTAATTGCTGCCGCTTCTGGGGAGCCTTCAGCCCTGGAGCCAGTCCTGTTGTAGACATTCTAACAGTCTAATACTTAAACTGGTGCTTTTAGGTTTTCCAAAAATACTGAAAGGAGTGTTTTTAAGGAGCATGGCTCAAGTAGTATAGAGCAGGAGACTCTTAATCTCAGGGTCGTGGGTTTGAGTCTCACGTTGGGCAAAGGATTCCTGCATTGCAGGCAACTGGACTAGACTATATTCCTTGTGGTCCCTTCCAACTCTATGATTATCTCTGTTCTAGAGAGGCAACCCACGAGACAGTGACTAGTTGGAGTTACTAGGTAGCAGAAAAACACTGCAGACATCAAATTGAATTGTTTAAGAATATGATTCACATTCACTTTGGTTAGAAGGACAGGGTTGTGAAAAATTCACCTTTAGGTGTTTCCACTCCAGGCCCACTTCCCTTATGCAATGTTTGCCCACTGGCCAGAAACCCTCCCAGTTCTCTGCCTTGCCTTGCTACAAAAAAAAGAGGCCAGTGTTTATTTTGATTGCAAGGTTTGTGCCCGCTGCGTTGGGGCTGTTGCAGTGTGATGCTGTACCTTGTACCTGGATGGAATAGATCAAAGTTCTTTTTCTTCAGGTACAATCAAAATCTTAAAGCACATGGTTACTTCTTGTCCAACCACCAGGTGTAGGTACTTTTTCAAGAACACCTGTGGTCTGATCACATTATTTCTGTGTGTACTTTGCATACTGCACATTACTTGTGCACAGCTTTCAAATGCCAGCTCCCTCGGCCTGAAAGCGAGATGAGCACCACAACCCCATAGTCGCCTTTGACTGGACTGAACTGTCCAGGGGTCCTTTACCCCCCTCCCTTTTTTAACCTTTTACTTGTACACAGCCAGTGTGGTGTAATGTTTAGAGTCTTGGAACTAGGACCTGGGAGACCTGGGTTCATATCCCCACTGAACTGTGAAGCTCACTGGGTGACCTTGGGTCACAGTCACTGTCTCTCAGCCTGATCTACCTTACAGGGTTGTTGAGAGGATAAAAACAGGGAGGAAAGAACCATGTATACCCCCTTGAACTCCTTGGAGGAAAAGTGAGCTATAAATGTAATGAAAGAATGAATGAATGAATGTTCTAGAAGTGGGAGCAGAGGAGAAGCAGAAGAAGAGGAATGAAACAGCAACTGCAATGGATTCAACTGACCAGGAATCCTGAGGCAGACTACTGTGAGGAGGCTGGGGGTGAAGTTTGGGCAAATCATCTCAAAGTACCTTTTCAAAGTTTGTCTATCCCTGCCAGCAGACATATACTAACTCTGACTCCAAGTGCCACATCACTTAAGAAGGAGCAATTATCCTTCGGAATCACAAGAATCTAGACCTACAACATTGTACGTCATTTCCTTGAATGTGCCCAAGTGCAGTGAATCTGAAACAGAGCACTCAACAAATTACATATAAGTGGCCAGAAGAAAATGAGTTCTGAAAAGCAAAGATTCAGGCATTCTTTTTACAAAGATGATGAGGATTTAATGTCAGTCTTGATATGGCCAATGTAACTTATGAATCAAAGTGGACAAAACATCATGAACCTTTGAATGATTTCAGTAGTTTTGTGTGTGTGTGTGTGTGTGTGTGTGTGTGTGTGTGTGTCTGTGTCTGTGTCTGTGTGTCTGTGTCTGGGGGGAGAACACAGAGCACATTCTGGCCACTTGACACGAGCCAGAGAAACAGGACCAAATTACACAAAGGAGATCTGTGTTCACATTTCCTGACTTAAAAAACAAGCACCTTTTAAAGCAGGTGCATGGGAATCTGAAATTTATCAGAGCTGCCATGTAATTGGTCGAACCCTTTCTCCATGCTGCTTATCTAATCTACCGGTATATCCTCCTGCTGAAGGTGCGAGTAAGGCTGCTTGTTCTTGATCTCCACAGTCTGTTTAAATTTGTTTTTATTTTGAATAAGCTTAAAGTCAGTTGGGTCAGCTGTTAATGTTAATTGCAACATGCTGGCAATGAGCATATCTGCTTTACTTTTATGTGGGCTTGAAAGCCATATATATTAATTGGAGGACAGGCACTGGGAGAGCAGCTGTTCTGACTTGACGTAGCATTTAGCTGATAAGGAAAGTTTTTTAGACGCTCATATCAACTGAAGGAAACTCGGCAGGGGACCCCAGTCCAGTCGCTGCTGTGGCACTGGAGCATGTGTACCGCACTGTCATTAGGATGTGACGTGATGGCATCACGTCACATTGCAACATCATTATGGTGTGGCCCATTGTGCACTGACGTTGGGCACCCACAGCCAAGTTGGTGCCCCTACTTACTGTAAACAGGAAAACCTACCTATAAATTTAATACCAAGATTGTGATTTTGGGTAGACATAGTCCTAGGTATAGATGGTGACTAACTATAGAACAAACTCATTTAGATACCTGGCTATACTCTTTAATGAAAGCCTCATTGGAAGGGTCATAGAATCATAGAATTGTAGAGCTGGAGGGCATGACGGGAGACATCTAGTCCAAACCCCTGCAATGCAGGAATCTTTTTGCCCAATGTGGGGCTCAGACCCATGCTCTACCAACTGAGCTGAATATTTCCACTCGGAAGCTATACCCTCTACCACCTAGAATCTCAGCAGCTCTTCTTACAGAATCCGTGTGGCCAACAATTAAGGCAAGAGCAGACTGCACTCAGTTAAAGTATATTTTTAAAATTGCCACTAAGCCTATTGAGCATTTTCCTGCTCTGTATTATATGGAATTGGAGTATGGCCAACTCTGGAAAGCAGCTATTATTATTTTACAGAACTCTGCTTTGACCTTGAATAAGTGTCAACTAAGGGATTGACTCTTCTGAATAGAATCCAAAAGGGACCTGCAACTAATCAGAAGCACCCATCCCCCCCCCTTGATATTCACTCCTGAGAATAAAGCATTTTAAAGCTAGTTATCTGACCAAATTCCCCCCAGCTTCCTTAATGCCTTTATTGAGCTGTGTTTCCAAGTGATGCCCACTGCAGTCTTGCACGGCTGATACAACAAGGTCCCAAATGCAGATAGACTTCACTGTCCCTGCTTTGTACCCCAAATGTTTTTGCCTGGCCGGAATGTGTCCTTGCATTCTAATGATGACTCTTGTTTGCGTGGATAGAGAGCTGTGTGAGCATGTGTAGCAACTAGCCTACTATACAAATATAAAATTTCTCTTCATTGTCCTGCCCACTTCTGCCTTCTGGCCTTGCCCACCACTGGCATGTGGTTCCCAGAAGGTTAACCAAATGGAATGCATTCCTCAGTCTGAAAAATATTAATCAGCCCTATCCTAAAGGATGTCACTCTTTATATTAAGCCCTCTGAGGGTGGCTGACTCATACAGAGAATATAGTCACATTCATACATCTGTAATCCTTGTTGCTCCGTGAGATTCCTTTTTTTTTTTTTTGCACTTGCTGATTACTGCTTTTACCATCATCCTACATCCTGTAAAGAATTTTGGGATGAAGCAAGGTTATGCTCATATATGATGTCACACACCTCTAATAATTTAGGAGGTATATAAAAACCCTGCTGCTGTCACTGTAACTGAACACTGCATGAAATGCTGGAAAAATATAGTGGTTTTGTGTTGGCAATGTGCTTTGATGCTGAAGGGTTGTACTGTGAACTCTTTCTAAGGTAAAGGTAAAGGTACCCCTGCCCATACGGGCCAGTCTTGACAGACTCTAGGGTTGTGCGCCCATCTCACTCTATAGGCCGGGGGCCAGCGCTGTCCGCAGACACTTCCGGGTCACGTGGCCAGCGTGACAAGCTGCATCTGGCGAGCCAGCGCAGCACACGGAAACGCCGTTTACCTTCCCGCTAGTAAGCGGTCCCTATTTATCTACTTGCACCCGGGGGTGCTTTTGAACTGCTAGGTTGGCAGGCGCTGGGACCGAGCGACAGGAGCGCACCCCGCCACGGGGATTCGAACCGCCGACCTTTCGATCGGCAAGTCCTAGGCGCTGAGGCTTTAACCCACAGCGCCACCCGCGTCCCTACGTGAACTCTTTCTACTTAGTGATATATTGTTTAGAAAGGTGTTGTAACATGCAGCTCAATCTCTGGGCGGCGAGAGACTCCAGGGCTAACCCAGGGTTTGGTTTCCTTGGACTGAATTTCACTGGAGACTGCTGTTTCTTGAGGACATAAGGTTTTACTTGAACTTATATACAACTTGAGCATAAGATGGTAGGACTCAAAAGATCAACACTCTAAGAGACGCCACTTCCCTGTTAGGTTTCTGGTGGGGTCCCCCAAGTCATAGCTTTGTATTTAGCAAGGCGAGCAAGTCAAACTTCTGTGTTTTCCCAGGTCCAGCCCAGATTATGGGTAGTTCTTGGCCTATTGTTCTACTACCCCATAGATGAGTGGCACCCAGTCAGGTGAGGGATGGAGGCCTACGCCCTCCTGGAAGAGCATCATTACCTTAACAAAGAGCCTGGTTTGATTAAATCAGAGGTCCTTTCTACTGCAAACTCCCATCTTAAAGATAACAAACCACAGGGTTGGAGGGGCCTCATAGCCATCATCAAAAGTAACCCTCCAACCCTGTAACAGTATTTCAAAATTGCTACAGCATATGAGGAGCAAATAGGCGAAGTAAAACACAATACACTGATGAATAGGGCTGCTTCAATCCCTCTTTATTAGGTGTGTGAATAGCCCAGGATGATCCTCGGTGGATGTTTCATTAATGGGAGCTAGTGGTTAGTAGTCTGTCTCCTTATACAGTGGTACCTCGGGTTAAGTACTTAATTCGTTCCGGAGGTCCGTACTTAACCTGAAACTGTTCTTCACCTGAAGCACCACTTTAGCTAATGGGGCCTCCTGCTGCCGCCACGCCGCCAGAGCACAATTTCTGTTCTCATCCTGAAGCAAAGTTCTTAACCTGAAGCACTATTTTTGGGTTAGCAGAGTCTGTAACCTGAAGCATATGTAACCTGAAGTGTATGTAACCCGAGGTACCACTGTACTTGGAAAGCTCTTTTTTTGCAGTGAGATACCTATCAAACTTTGGAGAAAGTAAGCTCTATAGCTGAGGGAAGGGGGCAGATTCTCACATGCACATCTAAAGGGCAGCTGGCAGTTTTGGAGAGTGAGAGAGCAATTTGTGCATTCCCTGAGGGCAGTGATGCAGTTGGGTAGTTTTAGATTGGATTGGAGTTAATGGGGGGAAAGGGGGCTTGGATAGTCAGGTACATTGTTTACCACATTTTGAATAAAGGTCCCACAGGAGATAAAACCCAACCCTTCTCCTTATCTCCCTTTGAAATACCATTGTTTCCAAGTGTACAACTGCAGCTCCTACACTCCAAGTATGTTTCATCCCACCCAACCACCTCCACAAAAAATACATGTGATGCCTAATATCCTAATTTGGATTTTTGAATCAGATATTTATTAGGGCAATCCTAACAATGTCCACTCATAAGTAAGACCTATTGAAAAGAATGAGTCTTACTCCCAGGTAACTGTGGTTAGGATTGCAGTTTATGTACGTATATATTATTTACATTTCATCTAGTTAATAGTGCTACACAAGATTTTTAAACTTTTGATGTGTGATGTTGAGCAGTCCTGTTGATTTGATAGCATCAATGGGGAAATCATGTTGCCATGTAGAAAGGTGTTTTTGATTTATGTATGCACAGTTAATTCCTTTAGATCCTATGCAGAGTTGGGTGAACTTGAATTAATTTATTTTAATAAGCTTATGTGTGCTAAATGCTGCATAATATTGAATTGTCAGTGAGACTTACCTCTGCGTAAACATGCATAGAATCAAAAATTTATTAAAAAGTCCAGTAGTATCTTAGAGACCAACTGTTCGTTCTTTGTATGAGCTTTTGTGTGCATGCACACTTCTTCAGATACCTTCTTCAGATGCATAGAATCAGGCTGTCTATGCCATTTCATTTTTCTCTGTAAAGTGTTCCAGAGCTACCAAACACAAAACTATTATTCAGAGGATCTCAAATGCAATTAACCCCAACCTACCCTACAAAACGTTATTTTTAAAATTGAGACATTTTTCTACTCCAGGTTAAATTCCAGTGCATCTTGGAGATGTAAAATGTCCCAAAGCAGAAAGGCAATTCAGACTGCTATCAGTTTTTGTTTGAAAAATACCACAGGAGATTAAAAAACCCCCAATATGTTAATACTAACTGGTGGGAAAATCACCACAGTGACAATGATTTCTTTGGGTGTGTTTTTTTGGCCCAGGCCCTTTTTCGCTTTTCAAAAAAGAAAACTGATCACCTACATTTGCATCAGTTTTTGTTATTTCCGGGCTGGAACTCAATGACACCTCTATGGAAAACAATCAATGGACTTTCTGGCTTTTATTTGCCCCATGCCTTTTCAGTACCCTTTTTATAAACAGAAAGAAAACTGAACGCTAAGCAGCTGAAATTTGAGGACATTGTTCACTATTATGCAAGTGACAACGTTCTAGAATTTGCACAGTAGGTTTACTTCTGTATAAGCAGTACAGCAAAAGAGGGCAATTGGGTTTTAGAACTAGAATGAGAAGAGATGATTGCATGTCAAATGAGGACTTTATTTCCCGATGAAGCCTGACACTAAAGAGGGCATGGGAAGTCTGGATGATTTTTGCACGTAGGAGTAAGGAAGTTAAAGAACAATGACTTCTGTCCCAAGTTAAGAGCTCAGACTGAGGAACTTTGCACCAGCAAACACTGTTTGCATTAGAACTTTCCCAACTTCTGTTCAGCTTCAGGCGAAAACCCACAAAAGTAGAAAAGGCAAGGCCGTCATCGGCATTTGGTTTTTTCCTCCTATGATCCTTGGAAAAACGGCCGTTCGTGCGTGCGTTTGTATAATTAAGAAAAACATACAGGGCCTGTTTTGGTCTCTCACTACTCAACAGGCCCAACTTTTACTTGGGCTTCGGTTGCCATAACAACGCAGTTCCTCGCCAGGCTTAGAAACAAGTGGAAGGCAAGAGCAGCTTGCAAATGGATTGGCCACGGGCGGGCCACGTGACGTCGGCCGTGTGTGTTTTTTTTGTGTGGTGTTTTTTTTTTCTTTTTGACAAGGCAAAATAAACCAGATAGCGACGGCGAGGAAGGAGGGGAGCGGACGGAGGGAGGGATGCCCGGCTGGGAAGGCGAGGAGAGGGGCGGCTAAGGCCGGCTTCCCGGAGGGTCCTAGAGCTGCGCGGGGCATGGGAGGCGGGGCAGAGACCCTCGCGACTCTCCCCGCACCCCGCTTCTTCCTCGCGCGTTAAGCTTCCCCGCTCGCGGGTCCGCCTGCCCAACTCTTCCTTCCCTTGCCCGCTTCGCACGACGCCGCCTCAGCCCGTGACTGGGGAGCGTGTGGCGGCGGCAGCGGCGGCGGCCCGCTTGGCTGGGAGGCAGAGAAGTGTCAGGAGGAGGAGGAGGAGAGTTAGTCAGCGGAGGAGGGCACGGCGGAGTCATGGAAAACCCTCGGCGGCCGCCGCAAGAGCAACAACAGCCCGGCTGGCGGGGAGGGAGAGCCTGCGCGTCGAGACTGGACTGAGGCGGGCAGGTCCGGGTGGCGTCGCCGCCGCCGCGTTGTTTACGTGAGGGCTTGAGGAGGCCCAGCAGCAGCGGCGGGTGTCCGCTCGCCTCCCTCTCCGGAGTCGCCGCCGCCGCGGGTTGTGGGGAGGAGAGAGCGAGAGCGGGAGCGATGCGGCGGCTGCCTTGACTTAGACCCGCTGAGGTGCGCGCGCGAGAGCGGGACTGCGAGCCAGGCTCATGCGGGGCAGGTGAGGGGCCGGGTGGGAGGAGGAGGACGGCAGCAGCAGCCGGGAGCCTTTTATTGGCCGCCGCGCGCGTCAGGCACATTGGGGCGCCTCGGGATCTCCGCCGGTGTTCGCGCCGCGAGAGGCGGGTGTCTAGGAGGGCCCGGAGCGCCGAAAGGGGCTGGCGGTTGCCGTTGACACGGGACTTGAGCGATGGGGCGGTGAAGAAGAAGTCGCCTTCCATCCCTCCTCTTCTCTCCTCCCTCCCCCTCTATTCCCCTCTCGGCCGGGTTGTGTAAGGTGAGGGTCGAGCCGAGCCAAGGAGGAGGAAGGTGGTGGTTTGTTTTTTTCCCTTGCGCGGAGCTCAATCCAGGTGCTGTTTAATTTACCACGAACAGCGCGAGGCTTTTTTTGTTGTTGCGCGTTTCTGAGGACTTAAGGAACAAAGTGGACCCTTGCGCTGCGCGGCTTCCCCGTCGTCTCCTCCTCCTCTTTTTTTTTTTTAAAGCCCTCCCTCCTTTTATGACAATGAGCGTCGGCGGCTGTTGTCAGACTGTTTTTATTTAGTCTCGGCGCGCGAGCAGGGAATTTGGGGGAAGGAGGTCGGGAGCTCTGCCCTCTCTCCCTCCTCCTCCTCCTCCTCCTCCTTCCTGCCTGGCTCCGTAGAACAGGTAAAACGCCATGGACTCCAGCCTGGGTTGACCCTGCCCTGGGGCTCTGTGATTCAGAGCCTTTTGATTCGGGCGAGTGTGTTGCATACGCGTCGGGGGGGGGAGTTTTAACTTTTTGTTGTCTGAGCTTTGGCCCAGGCAGGTTATAAATAGACCTGTTCAGACGCCGTGTTAAAGAAGGACACACTGGCAAGATCCAGAGAGAGAGAAGGAGGGAGGGGAGAAGGCAGGCATTGGCCGGGTCTAGCTTCCCCCCCTCCCAGCAGACTTCTGCTGCCACCACAATAAATGCCAGGAGGAGGCCTAGCTGCTACAGATTTTTGTGAGCTGTTAAGGATAAAGGGGGGGATTTTTATTGTATTATTCCTGTAACAATAGCAGAGAGAGAGAAATTAGCTGCAGACAGCATTAGTGAGACTACAAAGAAGAGGGAGAGAAAATAGCCCGGATAAGCCCTTCCACCCCCCTTTTCCTTGAAGAAGAAGAAGAAGAAGAAAGATTTGGACTGAAAATGAAGCCTGACCGAGGTAAATGATTCAATAAAAAATCCTATGCTTAACATTTTTATCCTGGATAAATGTTTTTTTTTAAATGGGTGGTGATAATATTGTGATGAGGTGGGTACTGGGTCCATTTTGGGGGGAGGGAAGAGTGAGGGTTTTGGAAGGATTAATGCCTGAAATTGATAATTATTGTTAGTGTCTGTAGTGTTATTTTTTTAAGGAGGTTGTGAAAATTTATTGGATTGACTTTGTCAATAAAGAGCTGGGTTTACTTCATCAATCAAGAACTGGAAGACAGAAACTCATTGTGAAAAATACCCTTTGCCCTGGGAGGATCATTTTAAATGTCAGAACAGTGTTGTGCTTAGGCTTAGGCTATTATCATACAATTGCAACATGAAAAAAAAATATCTGCCAGAGATTGCTATCAGGAATTTTGTTAGCAACTCAATCTCTGTATAAATGGATGATATAAACACAGGTTAGGACAGCATCGAAACTCATGCAAAGCAGCTAAAACTTTCATTCTATTTATATTCTCCTGACCACTTCTAGTAGAATCTGCTCTAGTTCCTTTAATTGTGTTTGTGGCTAGTAGTTAAATTCAGTGGGTCAGATAGCATCGTTCTACTGATTCAGAACTTGTGTAGCTATTGTAAAAATGGTTCACGCCACTAGAGTTAAGCAAGTCCTGACTTCTAATGTTAACTGTGTATTCATCATTAGTTATTGCTTGCAATAATGTATTTCACTGTTGTAACTAGCCTGAACATTATTTTTAGTGAACAGTGCAATCCTATGCATGTATACTCAGAAGTAAGTACTACTGATGTCTCAAGCATCTGCAGGATTGCAGGTTAAATTTCATATCTCACATTGGAGCAATGAGCACTCGGGAGTAATACCTTTGCTATACTGTATTGTACTTCCATAACTTTAAATACACAGTCAGTTACTGTATGAATCATTTCAGGCATGTAAGATTATATATTAAAGTGGTTGAGGATGTGTAAAAGTATCAAGGCTGTGATCCTATAGGCACTTACCTAGGAAGTGCTTTGTTTTTTGAGATGCTTGCTTATTGAGTATCCTTTTTTTGTTACGAAAAGTATGTTATTTTATGATATATTAAATAAGTGAATGTACAGAAGTACATGTGTCATGGCTGTTTTAAAACTGCTTGATCTTGAAAGAAAAGAAACTGGTGGGATACGGTCAAACAAAGGAGCATTGTGTATTGACAACTACTTGCAGAATCCTTATTTGACTTCAGTTGTGTCGTGTGCAATATGATTCTAAACATGTTTACTCTGAAGTAAAGCCGACTGTATTCAATGGTACTTACTCCCAATAAGTGCTCTTAGGTTTGCAGCCTAAATACTCAAAGGGAAAGCAGGGATTACTAAATATACCGAGATAAAGCAGAAGTTCAGTATTTGTAACTCCTTTCACACTATGAAAGCTTTGGCACAATAGATCTGATATGAGACAGTGGTGATTTATGGTGAGATAGCTGTAGAGTAGTCAGCCAGTGTAATGCAGTTGAAATAAAGGTGAATGAAGACTTCTTGCAGAAAACAACTTTTGATATATTGAAATTATAATGTCTCTGAGACACATCAGGCCACGTAACAGTAGCAAAATGTGCTTTAAATTGCCTTACTTTTTGCAGCAGCAAGGTGAAGTTGGAACTTTAAGTGCCAGTTGCAGTTTTGAAAGCAAATAAGAACTATAATTCCAATGCACATAGTTTTAACTGTCCACAAATTGTTACTCTTTGTGAACCATCTACAAAGGGTTAAACTGTGGCCTAAATGCCATATTCATCCTACCAATGCAGTTGTGAAGGCATAATCAAGCAAATGTTTACATGTGATTCCTCCCCTCAACAGCAGCTGCACCACAGGGAAGCATGAAATCACCTGCTTCCATTAGTTGCAAATTAATAGTGAAGGACACAGGATGAGTAGAGCATTTAACTAAGCTGCAGTACAGTCTGTTTAATACTGGACAGATAGGAGGAAAATTGTGCTGCACTTGGCTATAAAGGAGAAATGTTTTTTTCCTGTTTCTCCAGATGATATTCTTGGTTAATCAGTAGCAGTTTTGTCTTTTTCATTAGTAGTAGTAGTAGTAGTAATAATAGCTGAACTTAAGTTCAAAGTGATTGTTTGATCTAGGATTTTGGGTAGAAAAACATGCATTTAGAAGTAAAAATAGAATGAAACTCTTGATTTTAAATAATGTGCTAGTGAATCTGATAACTTCCTGTATTCAGATGAAAGGGGGCACTTATTACTAATTCTCTGTCAGTGACACTGAGAAGCATTTTCATTGATTTGGTAGCAGAAAAGATGGGTTGATGGAGGTTTAGAAACTTGGCTCTGAAATAAAGGGCATCGGTTAACATATTCAAAATGTATGAGGTATCTTATATTTATAAGATAGGGGGAGGGGTCAGAGAGAGCGCTCTGCCCCCCAACTGCTTGTACTATATAAGCTTAAGGTATGCAGTAAATAGTGTTCCATTGCATCCTATAAGCATCACTGAGTTTAGTAGATCTTAGTCTCCAGGCCTGGGGAACTGCCAACATTTCTGTTTTGCTTTTAAATCATTCAAGGTTTAACCACTTTTTAAAGTACCACTGACAGCATCACAGTCATATATATACATTTCTACTCAGAAATCTCATTGAGTTCATGGAGACTTACTTCCAGATATGAGGGTATAAGACTGTAGTCTAATTCATTTTGCCCTGAGGGGAGAAGAAAGAAACTTGGGGATTTGTCACCATTCATCTCCCATAGGGCCCCCTCCCTCCTCCAACTGTCACCAGAGGGGTGTCTGAATGACTCTTTTGCCCTGAGAGGAGTGAGAAGAAGTAGAATATTTTTTTAAAAAAATTGATGCTTGTTGTTGTAATTTTTGTTAAGCTGCGTGGTGAGGTCCACCTGAAAAACTGTATAGAAACACCTTAAAAACAATATTTTCCACAAAAAAACTAGTTCCAATTTACTTACTATATCTAGTAATTTGAAGGGGAGAAGTGGATATGCATATCTATAACAAGTCCTGGGCAGTGTTATCACCCATCTTCAGATGTTGCTGGAAATAGATGGTTTACCTACTGTGGGGACTTGCTTTTTCTTGTCATGTGTCAGGGAAGCCTTAAAGCTCCTTCCTTGGAAATACGTCCCATTAATTTGTAAGTAAAACTGCTTATGACAACTGAAACTTTCCAACTCCAGCCCACTGATGTATCATCTCCAACTTTTATCACATACAGCCCGAAACTCTGTAATTGTAGATTGAGAGTTTTGTAAATAGCCAACAGGCATATTTGATAGTTCTATTTAGATTTAGCAGGGAGTAAGCTTGTTTTGAAGATTGCAGGACTACCTCCCAAGTAAACATGCATAGGATTGTGTTCATCTTTGCAGATAAGAGGTGCAAAATTCAGTTTAGGATGATGAATAATAAACAAGAGGCATATGTGCTCCAGGTGATGTTACTTCCTGTTTAGTAGGGTGGCGGCAGCTGTTCTGAAGATTGCCTAAATTGTGCTTCTAGTTATAGAAGCCGCAGGTAAATGCAGGCATGAGGCAATGAAGTGGTAGTGATGCTGCATCCTGTTCTAGCAGGGAAGCTGTTCTGGCAGTTTTTCTTGCTATTGGATTGTACTCCTGAAAAGTAAATATAAGGGAGAGATCTGTGATGTTTGTTGGATTACTTTATAAGAAATGTGAGGATTAGGAAATCCTAGAAAAAGATGGCTCAGATGGCAATCTTATTGTCTGGTGGTTTGGATAATGATGTGGGGAATCTAGCCTTAATTATGGGAAAAACAGATGTGCCATTGTAGTATATAGTGTACAGACACAAAAGAATTGCAAGTTGCTCTGATTTTTTTGTGTAGATGAAGGACTTTCTGGTGTTTCGGTTCCTAATTAATTTTCACCTGCTCTGTTGCTGCCAAACAAAATTGCATAGTTGTTAGTACTACTGACCTTTTATTAGTAATCAAAGATTAAGTGAAATCTTGATGATGAAGAAGAATCTTGGGTGGAAAATGGAGGATGTGTATTAAAATATAATTGAGCATTTACTGGAGACAACATCTAAAGTGAAGTACAAACTATAATAAAGTAGTAATTATGTGCTTTCATCTTGTACTGAAAGTAAAAATGGAAATAGCAACTGTAATTTATTCAGTTAAGGTTTTAAGCTGCTAAGTTTGTGACCTATCTCTTTCCATTCAGCAGTGCATCCTTGTAGTTGATTAATTTTTATGGCTTTATATGAGGCCAGGCTGGATCTATGGCAATAGTCCTGTCACAATTCTGGATTCATGGTTGTAGTCCTTGGATGGAACCATCTTTGTTGGTAGAAAAAGGCATGAGTGGTATAAGCTATACTCAAGAGTAGACCCATTGAAAAACCAATGGACTTAAGTTATCCACTGTGGGTCAGCTCTGAGCATGATCTAGTCAGAAACCACTTTAGTATTTCAGTTCTGAAAATCAGTTTTATAGTGCCACACTGGACTTTGAATGAAAATACAACAAGTGCCTCTGGTAGCAATGGGACTTGATATTGATCTGTCACTTTCAGAGTGAATAGTATGAAAAAAACCCCATGACTTCACCTAGTGTTTTTACTTTGAGACTTTCTTGATCGTGGGAAGCAACAAACAAATTTAAAATAAAAATAAACAAGAAGGCTAACATTAAAAACAAATTAATAATAAGGTGAAATAATTAGTTTAGAATAGTAATGAATCAGATACTTCAAACAATAATGGGCAAGAAACTCATAATTCACATGACAGTGTAATGTGTGTGACTCATTTTCTGTTACCCAGATGCTTTCAAATTTACTCTTATGCCTAGGAATTAAAATATTCTTCAGACCACTGTGTAGACCAGATCTGGGGAGCATGTGGCTCTCCGGCTTTTGTTTGACTCCTAACCCCCATTGGCCCCAGTAAACATGGTTGATGTTGGGATCTGTAGCCCAGCAACACCTAGTCCCTAGCTCTGACACAGATTGATTCACATGTTAAAGGAAGAGGCTGTTTAACCAGTTTTAGTTTGTCCTTTTTCAAGCAGGGTGCTTCCAGATACGTGGCTTCTAGTGCTGTAAGCTATAAGTGGAATTGCAATATACTTTCCATGCTATTGGGAGTACGGTACAGTGGAACCTCGAGTTGTGGATGTAATCCATCCCGGAGGCATGTCTGCAACTTGAAGTGTTTGCATCCAGAAGCGCCATGTCTGCGCATGCGGCGCAATTTAGTGCTTCTGTGCATGCACGAAGCACGATTGAGATCTTCTGCACATGTGCGAGTGGTGAAACCCGGCGAAACCATTCAGGTACTTCCGGGTTGCCACAGGACGCAATTTAAAAAGACGTAACCTGAAGCGGATGCAACATGAGGTTTGACTGTATTGCAGTTTTTCTATGTATATATCCTGCTGTGTGATATTCACATCAGCAGGTATGAGACAGGGATGATTTGCAGCTCATCATCAAAAGTCTACTGCAGTCTGTTAAGGTATCATCTTATAATTTTATTTCTTTAATCTATTTTTAAAAATTATTGCAAAAACATATTTTTGGCTTTTTTTAGAATGAGATCATTCGCCATTACAGTGGTACCTCAGGTTACATACGCTTCAGGTTACATACACTTCAGGTTACAGACTCCGCTAACCCAGAAATAGTACCTTGGGTTAAGAACTTTGCTTCAGGATGAGAACAGAAATCGTGCTCCGGCGGCGTGGCGGCAGCAGGAGGCCCCATTAGCTAAACCGGTGCTTCAGGTTAAGAACAGTTTCAGGATAAGTACGGACCTCCGGAACGAATTAAGTACTTAACCCGAGGTACCACTGTATTTTATATTGACCTACTGACCAGTCGGGACGCGGGTAGCGCTGTGGGTTAAACCACAGAGCCTAGGACTTGCCAATCAGAAGGTCGGCGGTTCGAATCCCCGTGACGGAGTGAGCTCCCGTTGCTCGGTCCCTGCTCTTGCCAACCTAGCAGTTCAAAAGCACGTCAAAGTGCAAGTAGATAAATAGGTACTCCTCCGGTGGGAAAGTAAACAGCATTTCTGTGCGCTGCTCTGGTTCGCCAGAAGCAGCTTAGCTATGCTGGCCACATGACCCGGAAGCTGTATGCCGGCTCCCTTGGCCAATAAAGTGAGATGAGCACCGCAAGCCCAGAGTTGGTCACGACTGGACCTAATGGTCAGGGGTCCCTTTACCTTTACTTTACCGACCAGTCAGCTGGATACCGATACCAAGAAAGGTCCTAGAACAGATAATTAAACAGTTGTTCTGCGAACACTTGGAAAGGGATGCTTTGATTATTCAGAACCAGCATGGGTTTCTCAACAATTTATGCCAGACTATTATTTATTTATTTTATAGAGTTGCAATATTGGTGGATCAGGGGCATGTTGTAGATGTAATGCATCTTGATTTCAGTAAAGATTTTGACAAAGTCCTCCGTGATATTCTTCTGGAGAAGCTAGTAAAGTGTGGGCTAGACAGTGTTACTAGTTAACTGACTAAACTTAAAAAGTGACCACCAAATGTTCCTCACAACCCTGTCAAAAAGTAATGTGCAGGTTTCTGTCCTAGGATTGGTTTTGTTCATAAACTTTCTAAGTGACTTGGATCATTGATCTGACCCAGCTTCATCAACCTGAGTACAGTAATCATGAAGCCCTTCATGGGCCCGGGTTTGAGGGTCTAAACCTGGTTTTGGGTCAAAGACAAGGTGAGGATGTTGCTGGTTTACCAGCCACACTGTTGCAACAACTATTGCTTGGTTGCAATTATTGCTTTGAGATGCTGTGGCAGCACAACTCCAGATAATCTTGGAAGAAGCAAATTTTTTTTTTTAGATCTGTTAACGTTTGGGTTCTGGTCAGAGTTGGGACAGAAACAGCCTTGGTCATTCTGATGAGTGACCTTGACTGGAAGAGAGACAAGAGAGTGTGACCCTATTGATTATCCATGATCTCTCAGCCATGTTCGATAGCATTGACTATGATATCCTCCTGGGGCGATGCATTGGGATGGGAGTTGGAGGCACTGTGTTGCAGCAGTTCTACATGAGGGGTTGTTATCGGAGAGTAGCACTGAGTGACACTTCTTCAACTTTATGGCTCTTGGGTTGTGGGGTTCTGATAAGTTGTTTCTGTCCCCATTGCTGTGTTAACACCCATGTGAAGCTGTTCGAAGTGAACTGCCATCAGTATGCTGATAATACCCAGGTCTCTCTTTCTCTCTACAAACTGAGTTAGGTGAGGATGTGCAGGTGCTGAATCAGTACCTAGGTGCAGTCGGCTGGATGGGGCCCAATAAATTGAAACTGAATCCTAACAAGATAGAGGTTTTTGAAGGTGATTCAGCGTTATTCTCCCACCCCTGTTGTTATCTACTGATGCCCTGGACATAAAAGATTCACAAAGGCCCTTCTTTCCTTGTACCACAATGAAAGCTGTCATGAGAGCCAGTGTGGTGTAGTGGTTAAGAGCGACAGATTCGTCATCTGGGGAACCGGGTTCTCGTCTCCACTCCTCCACATGCACCTTGGGCAAGTCACACTTCTTGAAGTCTCTCAGCCTCACTCACCTCACAGAGTGTTTGTTGTGGGGGAGGAAGGGAAAGGAGAATGTTAGCCACTTTGAGACTCCTTCGGGTAGTGATAAAGCAGGATATCAAATCCAAACTCTTCTTCATCATCTGTTCCAGCCAGTGTTAGAAACTGGGGTAGAAAAGCTAGGAGCCAAATGGCTTCTGGGACCTGGGTTGTGGGCACCAAACAGAATGTCTAGTCGTCACGGGGTGTGTGAGAGTTGGCAACACTTTTTATTCATTATTTTGATAAGCATGAATTAATATACAATTCACATAAGTGACACATTGTTAATATCACATTTTTTGCAGAAATTGTTAATACATGTTTAATTCGGTGTTTACAATAAAAATATTGGTACCATACTTGAGTTTCTCAAATACTCTACTCTTTATTGTTAAACTTCTTAACATATTGTCTATCAACATATACTTTGAGACTTCAGAGCACATACACTTCAGAAATCCTTGAGTGTCAGGTGCAAAAAAATGGCACCCAGACTTTTTGAGGTGCTTGCAAATGGAGAATCCTTAGGTGCAAAATCTGCCTGGCGCCCTGCTAATTTTGAAACCCGGCTCCAGTCAGCTTGACCAGTGATCAGAGATGATAGGAGTTAGAAATCCAATAACATCTGGAGGGCCACAGGTTCCTTACTCCAGCCTTAGGCCTTCCAGGTACTGTAGCAAAGATAGATGATATGATTTCTCAACCACAACCAAGTTGTGGCTTGTTCTTCATCCTGGCTATCTGGCCCTGTGACTTTAAAACAGGCACCCCCAACCTTTGGCCCTCCAGATGTTTTGGACTACAATTCCCATCATCCCTGACCACTGGTCCTGTTAGCTAGGGATCATGGGAGTTGTAGGCCAAAACATCTGAAGGGCCACAGGTTGGGGATGCCTGCTTCAAAAGCTGCAACTGTTGTGTGAAAACACTGCAACTTTCTAAATTTTACAGACTTCATGGCAAATGAAGTTGTGTGATTTTAAAATCTTAAATTTCTGTACACTGAGAGGGCATGTTTCTGTTCCTCAGTCTTTGACTCTGGAAAAATCCTGGCTGTTTAGCATGTGAAGAACCTTTAACAAACTTTATTAACTTTACATGCATGTAGAAATAATTCCCAATAGAGTAGAAATAGAAATAGTAGTTTCAATTGACATTTTTCAACAGTGTATGTGTTGTTTTCCCCTCTTTTTAACTATTAACATACTGTGAGCAAAACTACTATTCAAAACAAATGTTCTTGTGTTTGTCATATGTACACATTTTGGGTATGTTGAGCTAAAAATGCCATTTATCTTTTTATATAAGAACTGTAATAATAGCAACACTCAGTGGCACATTTAGTGTGTCCTGCTTCTTGTTGTTCTGCTTTTCTTTGCTCTCAAATTGCCCAAACACAGCTGGGTTCATAAGAGGAGAAAAGAAAACATGATACTACTGCCAAACAGACAGGAAACTGTAGTAGACCTTGTGAGCAGTGAAGGGTTGAAGCACGCCTTCCGTCCAATCAGCTGCGAGTTCTGTTGCTATGTGCACTCTTACTCTGCCTTCTTTGTGGAAAAAATGTCTTGCACAGAGAGGCTGAATATGTAGCCAAAGCTGAACATTTTTGTGTTAGCCACTGCAGACATCTGGATTCCCGAGATACTGACAGTGTAGCCCATTTTGCTGCCAGAAGGCAACTACTTTTTCCGCCCGATTCCAGTATGGTTTACAGTGGAAACAAAGGGCTGCACAGAGAAGGTGTGTAAAAAGAAAGGAGTAATTCTTAAATGTTCTTAAGTTGTTTATGAACCCTGACTGTGTTTCTTCTTTTCTCTTCCCTATTCTGTATACTTGGTGTTATAAGCTGCAGTTTGTCTTTTGTCTGCATGGAAATCTTACACATGGATAATTTCCTTGTGACAGTTTTAGAACTCACTTGTGGTGATAAACAATAATGAAAATCATGTAATTGTTGATGCCAAACAAAGGTGGAAAGGAAAAAGGAGAATGATATGTGAGAGAGGAACTTGCCACTTCACAAAAAAAAGCCATTTCCAGTAGTAGGTAGTGAAATTTAGTCTGTGTGTGTTTGATTATTGAACAGCTCCATTATTGATCGCGAAGCTCATTCAGTTTTAATGCCATGAAAATTATACTACCATATACTAAGTTTATATTTTGCATAGCTTCATGTTTTCTTTCCCTGTAGAATTCCAGTAATTCACCTTTTCAAACTAACTAAAGGTTTCCAGAATAACTTTAAAAGTATCAGAATTTTGGGCTTATCCTCCCTGTTATATGGCATTTTATACTGGATATCAGAGATGTATATTACTTGCCATAGAAGACCCACTAATAGCCAGGCATAATGCTTGCTTTATTGTTCACAGTGAAAATGGAAGACTTGGCTGACAATGTGTTTCTTTTGTGTGTGCTTTTTGTTCATATAGGTCAAAGTTCTTTCAGAACACAAGGAAATGATTACATTATTCTACTAGTATATCTAGTGCTAGTAAATACAGCATTATCCATCTCTTGCCATTTGCTTGCATTGGTCCAAAGAGAGGTTATAAAAATAACACCCAGCCATTTGGCTGTTTTGAGAAGCAAATTTTAACGATACTAAGAAAAACCCCCAGTAATAATTTGGAATTAAACAAGGTGGTACCTTTTTTAAGCTACTGCTTTGCAAAGCCAGTTAACAAAACACTGAAAGCCCCCACACCATTTTTCACCAATGGTATTGTGAGTCAGATGAGGTTTTTGAGAAACACAAGAGTCTAATTGTGACCTGGTAACACAGATGTTAGTTGTATTTGGAGCATCTCTTGATAGCCTAGAAAGGGAAAACCATTTGATTTACGTGATCATGGTGGTATCTAACATGCCCTCTGAAGGAAGAAGAATGTTCTCACTGGGCTCTTTTTTTTTATGTCTAGGAAAATCTTATGCTTTGCTACGAAAGAATGTTGCAGCTAGGGATAGCAAAGGGGACTGAAGGTTCTTTCAGAGTAGCTATTCTTTCAAGCTATCCAGCATATTTATAGATAAGTTCCAAAACCGAGTTATCATCCTGCAATAGAAAGGGGGCATAGGAGCATGGATTTCTCAGGGGTTTTTTTTTGGGGGGGGTAGGTGTTGGGAGGTTCCACATGTGCATCATACACCTGATTATAGTTTCTCTCTCCATAGAAGACTATGGTAAATTTGAGAGGGTGTAGCCCTGGTCTCTGCGGACATGTGCTCAGGCTTGAAGTTCATTTTGGAAGCTTCAATGTGCACAATGAAGAGTTCTGCCCTGAAGCAGTTTTCCTGTTCCATTTACTGAGTGGGGCAACTCTGCATGCCCATTCCTTTGCATGAACAGAGTTGCCATTTGACTTCCTTAGAAGAAAGCAAAGTCCACTCACACAGGAGTTCTAGATCCATATTGGAGTGTGCTCAAATAACTGGGCCAGGCCATAATGTTCCCATAAGCACCCGATGTTGGTCCAAGAGATTTTGCCTTGAGGTCAAAGACATGATGGTGGACTCCTTTTCATGTACAAAAGTTAATGGGACTGATAGTTGAATCTTAGGTCAAAGTGGCAATGGGATGGGGATACAGGGTAGGCCACATTGCATATACATCTCTGTCCTTTGACACTTGCTATTCCAGCTCCTTGTTCTTTTCCCCCAGTATGCCACCCGAGACAGTTATCTAATGGTTGGGCCAGCCCTGATTTAGCACTTTTTATAGTGGATTCCTCTTTGATGTTATGCTGTCTTGTTTGAAGTTATCTGTATCTATAACAACTTCCTTTATATAAACAAACAAATAAAAATAATGTATATGTGTGTGTGTCTTTCTGTTGTGGAACTTCTGGGAGCTTTTACCACTTCTCAAATTAGTTATAAAGTCTCAGAATGCCTCATATGAAGAAGAAAAAGCTACAAGAAATTCTCCATGAATCAGGCCAGCCAATTAAAGATATTAGAAAGCAATACAATAGCAGTTTTATGGCCACCTTATGGATCATTGCTCAGTATTTGCACACTTGTGGTCTAAGGGCACATGATGGACCCCTTTGTAGAAGCAAGTTAGGTCTAGGTCTGGTCAGTGCTGAGATGGGAAATCCTTACATATTGCCTTGCATTCCATAATGGCAAACATGCAGGATATAAATACTGTATAATAAAATATGTGAGTACATTGTAAATGTTTCATGCGAAATTATTTAGAAATAGAATAAATACATTTTTGAAGGAGGCAATTTAAAGGTAAATTCTATGATATAGTATCCCTTAAAATAGCCAGACTGAATGGCAACAAACCCTTGTTTAGTGATCTGTATGTATATATGCTCTGTTTCTCACAAATTTTCACAGGGGAGTTCTCCTAAATGTCATTGCAAATCAATTTATACTTGCCTTTATGCAAGCTTATGCATTGTAACTGAAAGAAATGGGCTTGCTAGTTCCAGAAATTGATTGAATCATGCAGGATATAAATACAATAAAATATATGAATTCAAGCTAAAAGTACTATCTGTATCTTTTCACATTTTACACATAGATTATACAATTTAGGTTTTATATAATTCTCACAGAGTTGGAAGGTATATGTAGACCAGGTACAAGGAACTTGTGGCTTTCTAAGTCCCATCAACCCCACTCAGCATGGCCAGTGGTCAGGGATGATGGGAGTTAGGAGACCAGCAACATTTGAAAGAACACATGCTATCTCTCTCTGATGAACATCATTCTTTGCTCTGAGGCAGAACATCTGTATCTAAACCATCCATGGTGGATGTTTGCCCAAACTTTTCTGGAAAATCTCTGAGGAAGGAAATGGTACCATTTTCCAATGCATCTTTTTCTTTTTACATAAGCTGCAATATGATAGTTCTAGTGGTAAATTATCATGATGATTAGGAATGTCTTTAACATCATCTGTAGTTTTTAAATAATTTACATGCCCTTAGTGACCAATAGGATAAACTAAAGATTCCTGGGAAAACTCTGGTTTTGATGGTAGGTTTGTAGAGATGTGATCTGCTTTATTACCTTGAGGGAAGACCAAGGGTTTCTGCATTTGCTTTAGTTACATTCTTTTTCTGCTAACTATGCTGCTTTCTAGACTCTACATCATTTGTGAATTGTGTTTTACTATAACCTGCCTTCTGCCATAGAGCCCAAGGCAGTGTACATGTTCCCAGGCAGTCACCCCTCCAGGCGCTGACAACACCTGGAAAACCACAGGTTCCTTCCATTTCCAGTCTAGTCCATTTGGTGATAGTATTATCTTTTCTATATATGACAAGCATCTTTCCTATACATGTATTCACAATGTATATAGTTTTATTAGGAACTATTAGATCATATTGATGAGAACATTTTTCATGTCCTTAGATATAGGTTGAGGCAGATCATACCTGTTCCAGAAATAGTCACCTGCAATGCTTAATACACTTCCTGTAGTACTGTTCAACCCAAAGGCAACTAATTCTAAAAGCAATTCCCTGAAAACTTGGTAGCAATTGCTTGATTTAACTTTGACTCTCTGACTCCTCTACAAAAGGATTTGCAAGATGAAATCTTAAAAACCCATGAGGCGCTTTTTCTCTGATCATTGTAATGCCAAGAGTTTTGTAGGAAGAAAATGTGGCAAAAATGTGTAGCGAGCACAAGTCTCTTGAACAGCACACTAACGAGTGTTAAAAGTGAATAGAGGCCAGATATTTATTCATAATAACCTCTTTGTAAAGAAAACTACTATGGTGAAGTGTGGGTTTTGTATTCTTCCAGTTAAGCATTTTCAAGCAAATGCTGTGTGCAGATGCACACAAAAGAGGAGTCGCTGAACTCTTGACTGTGTATTTGCTACATGTGACGTGTACCTAATTCTTTGCCAGAACCAGTTCAGGGGAAACTGTTTCTCCTAGTTTTCAGCAGCAGGCCGTGCTCAGTGCTGATTGGCTGGGGTTTGTGACATTTCCCTATCTCACTGGAGCAGTTTTGCAGTGTTTTAACTTTTGCTGTTGCTAAAGCAATGATTAAACTTGAGGTGATAAAGTACAGGTGGCACTCAGAATAATATTTTAAAGTGGACTTTCTATCTGAAGCATGGGCAACATTAACAGACTTGGCAATGGAATCACCAATAAGTGTGACTGACTTATTTGGGCAAAAAACCCCAAAGTTCTATATCACAGTATGCCTACATGTATTTCTGTATACTCTTCTTTCCCTCTTGTGTTTGGTTTGCAGGTATGCTAAAAGCAATTCTCAAAACACTGCCCAGGTAAGGATAGTATGTTCTTAAGTGGCAAGATTTCTGTTGTATCTTTGCAGCTTGGGCAGAATGAGTTGAGTTGTAGTGGTTGTGCCCAGAAAACTTTAAATAAAAACAGTAAGGTTTCATGCTGTCTCAAAGAGTTTATGGTTTGTTAACTGTGGGAGCTGCTACAGTTTTCCACAAGGTATGAAAAGATTTAGAATCCTACGGTTCATTATTACCTCGGTAGTTGCTATAAAAGACTAAACACAGATGTATATTTGAGAAAATCTCTTATTTGAGGAGGGAAAGAAAACAAAAGAGATCATTGTGGACTTTAGGAAATGTAAATTGAATATTCAGCCACTTATTATTGAGGGGAAGTGCGTGGAACAGGTCTCGGTGTTTCAATTTCTGGGAATGGAGTTGAGAGACGACCTAACCTGGGGAGAGAACAGCAAAGACCTGGTGAAGAGAGCACAGCAGAGGTTATATTTTCTGAGAATCCTCCGGAAAAACAATCTCTCAAAGGACCTGCTGATGGCATTTTACCATTGCACTGTGGAGAGTGTACTAACTTATGGTCTGTGTGTATGGTTTGGGAGCTGCACAGCCAGGGAAAAACCAATGCTATCCAGGGTTGTAAAGACTGCAGAGAGAATTATTGGGTGCACTCTTCCCACCTTAGATCAAATCTATGCTGCCAGGTGCCATAAGAAAGCGGAAGAGATAGCACATGATAGTACGCACCCCTGAAATGATCTCTTTCAGCTTCTGCCTTCTGGAAGAAGGTATAGGGTTATAAAGGCCAGGACTAGCTGCCTGGGAAACAGTTTCTACACTAATGCAATTCTGGTTCTAAATGCAGCATAAGGAGTCTCTGTAGTATAGTGTATTTTAAAATTGGGTTTTAGAGTTTTTAGGGTTTTTTGAATGTTTTGTGTAGTTTTTATGTAGTTTTATGTAGTTATGTGGTAGTTTTATGTAGCTTTATGTAGTTTTTCAATTTAATTGTTCCGCAAGGGACAATGACAATAAAGATATCGTAATCATAATCATTATGGTAATCGGAGATAATGCAACTGATGTGATACAGTCAAAAGGCTAGGCTCCTGTCAATAACATCACTATTGCATTTTGATGCTTCTGGACATTTCTTTTTCAGGGGCAGCATAATGTAGATCACATTCTAGTAATCTAGATGTGATCAGGGAATGTGGCAGGATCATGGTTCCCACCCCCATGGAAAGGCTGTGCTTGATGCATCAGCTTAAACTGAGCAAAGGTGCTTCTGGACACAGACACTACCTGTCTGTCTGGGACTAAGGTCAAGACCTGGTGTTCTTGATCCTTCAGCATCCTTGATCCTTCAGGAGGAGTTCCGCCCCCTCTAGAACTGTTTTAGTACCTCTATCCAGATCTGCCCTCCCTCCTACCATCTGTACTTCCATCTTATTTGGATTAAGGTTAATTTGTTAGGCCACATCAAGTCCTCAGTTGACCTCGGATGGATTCAGAACTGCCACAGTTTCCCTGGAACTAGGTAGAAAGAGTGTGGGTGGAGGAGTGACGAGCATTCTGACAACACTGTACTCCAGATGACCTAAATAATTAAATGAAAGGCTTAGAGAATAACAAATGGAACAAGACGATCCTTCCAGAACCTAAAAGGCCATTGGTACTACATTCTGAGATCCATCCTCCAGGAACGATACAGAAGGCACCATAAAATTGTGCCACCAATCCAAGCCATCATATTACCTTGACAAGGCACTCTGTAAATCCTCCTGCAACTAGATATTGTCATGGTCCCTGGAGAACGTATTAAAATTAAAATCAATCAAAAGTTGCTTGTAATGCAGATTCCAATGTTCTTGTCATTGGAGTTGTACTTGAAAAAGACCGGACTGAAAATAGTTGTATACCAATCATTGTGCAGCAATTTGAGTTGGGCAAACAACTCCCCACCCCATGTATGTGCCCTAAGCAACTCCAATTTTAATTCAATAAGTTATGGAAGCTTTAAAATTGTGCACGTTAGCTAGAAAGTTACCTAAAACAGTGAATTGTCATTTAGCAATAACTTAAGAGCTATAATCAAAAGTTACTTTGTTTAAATTGAGATTCATGACAGTACGTCTACTGAATGATGCTAGCCATACAATCTCAAGTACAGTGGTACCTCGGTTTAAGAACAGCCCTGTTTATGAACTGTTCGGTATATGAACTCCGCAAAACTGGAAGTAGTGTTCTGGTTAGCAAACTTTACCTCGGTCTACAAACGGAAGCCGAACGGTGGAAGGGTACCGGCGGCAGGAGGCCTCATTGGGGAAAGCGCGCCTCGGTTTAAGAACGGCTTTGGTTTAAGAATGGACTTCCGAAATGGATTAAGTTCGCAAACTGAGGTACCACCGTACAAGGCTCAGCTACCACTAAATAGTAGCTTTGAGATGCAAGGATGCTGCCTCAAATGGCTGCCAATTAGCCAACAGTTCAAGGTTCTGGCATTTGTGTACAAAGTCCTCTACAGCTTGTGACCAGGATATCTAAAAGCTTGTCTCGCCCCTTCTGTGCCCAGTCACTGTGCTAGAGGGCCTTCTGCAAATATCCCCTCATCAGGAGATGTGTTCTGTATGGTGTGGGAAGTGGGCTTTTAGTATGGTAACACCTGTCCTTTAGAACAGGGCGGTCCAACTTTTCATACCAAGTGGGCCACAAGAGTACTTTGACTGGGAACCTGTGGGCCACACACTGCCTTGCCTCATGGGGGAGGGAGGAAGCGAGGCCAAAACTTGATTCCCTTCTCAGTCCTCATACTGCCTTCCCAAAGCCGGCTAAGCGAGGGCTTTGAGAAGGAGGCATGAGGCTCTGGCAGGGTCCTAGAGCCCTCCGTCCTCCTTCCCTAAGCTGAGAAAGTGCCAACTAGACTTTAGGAAGGAGGCAGGAAGACTCAAGGACCCTGTCAGATCCCTCAAATCTTCCCAAAGCCAGGCAGCACAGGTGTTAGGGGTGCGAGTCAAATGTTGCCAAGGGCTACCAAAAAAGGCATTGGGAGCTGCTTGCTGCCCGTGGGCTGTGTGTTGAACCACTCAGCTTTACAACTTCTTGGCATTGCCTATTGGGCAGGTGCTGTCACTGTTACCCTTTCACAAGGGCCACACATCCCATTTTACCATTTGAGGAGAAATGGGAAGTACCCCACTGGGGCAAGAGGGGGGCCACCTCTAGGACTTCCACTGCCTGAGGCAGCTGTTTCACCTTTTTTATGGGTGGACCTGTCCTGTCTTTTCAGCACTCATTGAAAACCATTTTTCAACAGGAATTTAGAGGCTTTTTTTCCAGTTGGTAACTGTATTAGATGAAATGTTTTTCTTGTTAAATCACTTTGGGCTGTTTTATAGGAAGCAATTATTGAGTGAAATAAATAATAGTAAATAAAAATGCAAAATAGTGGATGGGAAAGGGAGCAGGAGCAAGAACGTTGTCAATTATTGGCTTCCTCCCTTTCAACTCAACTAATATAATTTCATTATTATTCCTTGTACAACAGCTTTGCGTTATTGGGTGAAAATTTAACACATTATGATTCTGGAATCTTTGCCTAATAACCTGTAATTTGTGGGGAACTGGAAAAGATATCAGTATTCTAGTTTGATAAACATGGATGTGCCTGTTCTGATTTCTAAAAATTATGATTCATTGCCTTTTCCAGATCAACCTCAGGACAGTGGAATTAATGTATTCCACAAGTCATGATTAGACAGAAAATGTGGGTTGTGCTGTAATTGTCCATTATTCAAACATAGACTCCAATGCTCCACAGGAGTGGGCTCTTCAGAATCTAATCTTAATCATTTTTTTAAAGAAAACATTCTTTGGTTACGTTCTGTTTTGGTTTTATGAAGTATGCCTTTTTTTAGTTAAGTCTGAAAATAGAAGCGCTCAGATTCAAGGTGGCAAATAGAAAGGCTTCTAAACATAGTCGTGTGTTTTCAAGTACATTTAAAATCTTTTCTAATGCAGCTGCCGCAGTTTTTACGTTAGAAGTTAATTCCAGATTAAAGAGTCAATTAAAAGCTACCAGCTGTGGTTTGGGCTTCCATATATTCATGAAAATGATATGCAAACTTCCTGTATCTTAATCTTAGAGTAGGCTTTCCATGGAGAACTGCTGAATGTATGCCAAGAGGCATATTCTAGGGGACCCATTCTGTTCACACCGGGCCCAGGGTAGTGTGTGACTTAGAGCATACCTAGCACTCTTCTCCATTGGAAGTGAGTATCAGTAGTGGTGGGGAAGCTGTATTTCATTGTACTTGTCTGCTGTAACTGATCCGATTGAGGAACTCCAGATAAGCAGCTAGGTTTCCAATGGCGTGAGGGGAGATATCAAAAGGCAAGCAGCAACAATATAGGAAACTTCCTTATAACACGTACTTCAACCAAAACCCAGACTAAAATGTGTCAATTCACAGGTAATCTGGTTTCCTTCAAGAAGCTTTTGCAGCAGAACTGCCACTAGCACTTAAATTCCAAGGAGGGGTTTTAGAAAGGCACCACAATATCCTATGCAGTAGAATGGAACGCCAGCAAAGTCTTTGTGTGGCCACACTATCCCCTAAAAACAGAAAGAAAGGACTTGCCAAGTGTGGGTGAGAGAGTGAAAACCTTACTCATTGAATATATTTCTAATCTCTTGCAAGAATATGCCATCTCAGCCAGCTATTGGCATACCACCTGCCCCCCAAAAGCCACATTCTTCTTATCAAAGAGAAATATAATAAGGCACATTTTTCATCAAAGGAAATTAGAGCTCAATTTAATTTATTTTGAATTATAGTGTCAGCAAACGGACTTTTCTTGTGTGGCTGGGGCTGCCACAGTTGAATGCAGACCAGTTGATATTTCTTGCAGGTCCCTTCATTAAGCAAATGAAAAATGATAAAGAGCCAAGTCTGGAGAAGTTTCCAGTTGAATGGTACAAAAGGCATATAGCAGTAGCACCAATATTACTTTCAGCCTACTGTGGAGCTGTAGAACAGAAGTCTTAGCCCTCTCCCTATATAAGGCACACACCTCTTTCTTAAACCAGGCAAATATTGTACTTTATGTTTAAGTTGTCTGCCAGTGTTGCTGATTAATGCTGATAAAATTTTTACAGCAATCTGGAGGATAAGTTATAGAAGGCGATAGCAACCCTAAACCATCCAAATCAGGTGAGAGTTCAAAAACTCAACCTGGGGGTTGATAATATGATATTTGTGACTCTGAATAAATGCATGGATTCCCCTTCATCACTCATCTTGCCAGATGCAGAGAAAGCATTCACTAGAGTACACTGGCCCTTTGCAGACACTAGTGCACAGAGGCCTTTGGGTTATGTTGGGAAATGTTAATTTAGGTGGAACTTTACTGTTTGGTACCCACATTGCGAGTGATGATTAAAAGAGTGCTGTCTTCCTTTGCTTTAGAGATGTAGACTGGGCAAAGCTGCCTTCTTCCACGTCTTATTTTTAAATCTCTGCTTAGAGTCACTGGTTTGTGCAATCTGTATGAACCATTGCATCAAGGGGATGTACGTTGGATGAGAGCAGCACAAGATTTTCTTATATGTAGATGACATGCATGATACTTGCCCAAACCACATGGATAATGTGGATTGCTCTTGAGTTATAGCATTAACTGGTCTAAATCAGAACTCAATACCTTAAACAAAATCTGACCCTGAAGCCTCTATGATTCCTGGTAATTTTATTTGCATCCGACAGCCCTAACATACTGGGAAATTGAAAGGTAAAAATGGAAAGAATAGTTGTGTAAGCAAGGTTAGACCTTGACAGGTGGACACAACTGTCTCTGGGACAAGGTCAACGTAGTCAAAATAAATGTTTTGCCTAGTCTTATTTCTGTTCAGAGAGGCAGTCCTTTATATACATTTCACAGTGATATCTGAAGCATCTCAGTGCTTTATTTCATAAATTTCTTTGGGGCTCTTTCCCCTCTATGATTATCTTCTGGGGGGGGGGGGATGCAGTTAACCAGTTGAAGAAGGGCTTTTGCATTCCTGGAACTGGAGCTTACCACAGGGCCAGTGTGTTGGTGGACACTCAAAGGTGTCAAAAATGGGTACCACCTAATCTTTTGCCACTAGCAGCCCTAATGTGGCCCTGTGTGGCCCCTCCTTTTGGGATGGGATACTCTCAGCTCCAAACGCATCCAGGAGGATGGTACCCCACTATCCATTTTGGCTGCAAGAGAGGTTTGGGGATAGATTACCACAGAAGTTTTCTTTTCATCCCTATCACCATGTGAAGCAGACATTTAGTTGAAAATACAGGGCTGGCAGTGGAGCTGATTATGTCAAGCCAGCTAATTGGCCAGAATCTCATCAAATGGGAGAGATCAATATAAACTTCCAGTATCTGCCAACTAGCAGTGCAGTCAATTGTAACGTTGCTTGACTTCTCTCATTGTATTTGAATATTCTGATATCTGTAGGATCTGGTTCCCTCAGTCCATCATCCGAAACCTGCAATTTATGTTAAGCTATGTTGGTTAAGACCAGCATTTGATGTGCAGAGGTTAAGATAGGTGTGGCACAGGGTGGAGAAGTTTTATGGTGAGCAATATGGAAATGTTATGGACCACAACAACTTCCTCCACCCTCCCCTGTAGCCAAAGTTGATGTTGCACCAAGTACTTGGGTGGGCAGAACTGAATCAGATCAGCTCCACCCAGCCCACCCATCCACATCAGCTCCCTCATCTATATAAGAATGTCACAGATGAGCAAGATCTTGCTATGAATTGGCCTGGCATTTAAAGGCAATATCACCTTGCCATAGATACCGCAACCCAGATACCTGTGAGATACAGATAGGGCTGGTAGAAGAGACACTTTGTAGTCATCTAGACCTTCCCATACCTATGTCCAGTTGCTGTACCTGTAGGCCTCCCTGTCCTACAACCACAGACCTCCACTGCAACAAGGCTATAGGAAAGCAGAACCCAAATGTTGCTTTAGCAACAAACGTAAGTTTGAGCCCTGTATGAGAGCAGCAGATTTGAGTCGGTTGGCCCAGTTGCAAACTCTACAGAGACCACGTGCCTTTTCAGTTAAAAGGTTTCAGCCCACTCTAGCAGGCCTTTTGTCTGATGGAGCAGGGGAGGCTCGGGTTGTACTGGGGCTTTTGGGATTGAGTCCTCTATCACAGTGACATGTTCTCCGGATGGAAGAGCATTGGCTAGTTTTGTGGAAGTGCTTCCATGGCCTTGTATATCTGACTGATTACTCTACCTTACCCCCTGAAAAAAGGGAATCTGACCCTTCTACTACCTCTACCCAGGTACATCCTGAATACCCAGAACCCTGAATAAAGACCCTCCCAAAAGAAATGCCTCCAACACTGGCACCCGTTCCGTAATCATCCATTATGTATTCTGAGTATGTGTCCATGAATGGCTTCCCAGGCCAGCACTCCCCATCGCTCCACCTTTTACCAATAAACTGGGTTAAGTCCATGCCTCCCCTTTTGGTTGTTTCTGCCTCTCACCCAGGAATCAGACTGATGAGACACAGGGGATTGATGCCCTCATCCTTTGTGGCTTCTTTGCTGGTACTGCTACTGATGGTGGGCCTGCTATTCTTTTAAGCCCTTGTCCCAAGAAGCTAATGCAAATCAGGAGCTGCTGTACTGCAGCTCCCATCAGTTCCATCCAGCACGCATGAATAATGGCATGGGATGGTCAGCTTTGTAGTTCAGCAACATCTAGATGGCCAAAGGTTTCCCATACCTGAGCTAGAGGCTTCTAGGGAATAAGGCACTGGAATCCATTTTACCCCAGTATGTTGTCTTTTCCCCTCAGTATTAAGCCTTGAGAAACAAGCATAGTATGGAGGGGAGAGAAGCAGCAGCAAACACAAAACAAGAGGCTCCCACTGTCAGCTGAATCTGTAGTTATGAAATCTGTTCCTATGTTCAGATGTGATCCTATGCATTTAGCCTTGCATTTAGGCCCAACCTGATTGATAGTCATAGGAAAGGAGTCATTGGCAGCAAAGGACCTAAAAGAAAAAAGACTTAGGCCATTGTCTGCGTTAATATTAATTCAATCCAATTTTTATATGAAACTTCTTGAGTAGTTATTAGGAACAGAGCCTTCATCCCCCCCCCCCCAAATGTTAATGCTTCGTTATTAGATCTCATATCAGCATTGTTCCTGGGTCTCCTTTCCTTTTCCCTATTCAGGGCTGGAAGAATGCAGCACTTGATTAGAAAAGCCATGCAGCTGTTAAACTGTTTTGATTGCAAGGGAGTGGGGGGTGGGACTAACGCCGGAGTTGTATATTTTGAGCTGTGAATCCTGGCCCTCGAAAAATATGTTCTAAGAATACACTGTACAGGCTGTTACAAAATACACATGCAACAATAACCTCCCCTCAGGAGAGGCTTGCAACTGGGATAACTCCCTGGGATAACGGGTGAAACTAGGTCAGAGCTGTGCAAATATTTCATGGGAGATCAGCCTGCACATTCTGTGGCTCCAGATAATGCTATATTTCATGCAATTATCTCCTTTTAAATACTGTTTCATGTACTCTTGTGTGTCTGTGTGTTTACAATCTGGATTTTAGGGTTTTGGGTTGCAAATCACACCGTGTCCTCTTTGGAGTAAAATTGTTGCAATAAACAAATGCTATAAATAAGTATAAACAGTGCTTTTTCCTGGGAGGATGCAGGGGTACGCATACCCCTAAACATTTTGTGAATCTAAGTTTGGCTTCATTGTGGGGCAGTATTTCAATATGAGTAGGAAAATGAGAGTACCCCCTAAACAATTTTTTTTAAAGAAAAAAAGCACTGAGTATACATTCACCAAATGTATGAGTCGTTGACCACTGGTTAAATGATACTTATGTAAAGGACTCCCTTGTCTGTTAGTTTGATGTTTATGCACATTAGTATTCTGTTCTCAGTATGTTTACCTGACGGCAGCTCCATTGACTCCTGGGACAGTCAAGTAGCTATGCTTAAAGTTTCTACCATATATGGGTTAACATTTTAGCCATATATCGCTATATATAGACCACGGAAAGACTATAACTTTCACCTAATCAAGAAACTAAAAGTTATTCTTAGAATCAAATAGATAAAATTTCTGTGGGAATATTTTGCCACCTGCTTAAAAACTGAATCTGTAATACAGTTCCAGTAAAACATACTGTACTGAAAACACTCTATCCTGGGATATGAGCTTAAGCTGTGCTGACTTTGAACTTGTGTATGTTTACTGATAGTCTAAAGTTACAGAATTTAAAATAGACCTTCTCAAGTTTCATTAGTTGTAGCTGATCACTCTGTCGGGGACTCAACATGTCTGATGACCTGATTACAAAACATAGGTATTTTACCAAAGCTGAGCTCACAACCAGTGCCTTCCAAGGTTGAATCTCTTGCAATGTTATCCAATATCCTCTTCTGCCCATAGAACTTCTTTATGAAATCCACCTCAATTTCCAAGTACTGTCGAGGGAGTATATTGTCAAATTGTTGCCCTTTGTTTTAAATGTTGTGATATTTTTCATAGTGCTTTGTTTTAATGGAAAGTTTTTAAAAACACTCTTTTGGCAAGTGCCTGATTGGGAGGGTATCTGCATGAATCTCTAATAACTCCATTGTATAACTGCTAGCAAAAGACAGAAGCATTGGGCAAGTTCTAGCTTTACTCATTTGCAAACTATTTTATATTCTGAATTATTTTGAACCAGAATAATCGCCAAACCTGACAAAATCCCAACATGTAAATATTGCAAAGTATGTGAATTTGTTTTGTTAGTTGGACTATAGTAGTTGCCTTTGTACTATAAATTTCTGTAAGATCCCACTGCCTTGATCATAATTGTGACAATGCTTATGCTACCTTTATATTAGAATGTCCTGCTGCTGTTTGTACTGGCAGGTGGGAAAAAATACTTTCTTTTTATGACTATAATTGGCATGTTTAATTGAAACTTAGAAAATCACAGGTTATTAGAATAATCAATAGTTATTTTACAAGTCCTATTGAATTGCTGAGACCTGTTTGTGATTTAGATCTTGCTAAATAGAAATGTCAATTTTAGTATCTTATAGTGTGCATGGCATCTTGGACAATGCTTGACTTAATATTCGTTGTTATCGGAACCAAAGGGATGTTAGCTGAGAATGTTATGTGTTGTTGAGGTATATAGCAACTCCTTGTTTTGGGTATCATCCTATTTTGAACACCAGCTTTAATTTTTTTATGTTGCATGAGGGCCCCTACAGACTGGTATTTTTTGACGGGTGTATTCTGCAACATGTCATTGATGCAATAATAGTGCATTAGTGGTGGTTTTATACTATTCTGTTCATACATCATTCCACTTGATTATTTCTGCAATACTTCCTCAATATTCCTGCATTATTGCTATCTGGAGGGCCACTTTTGCATTGTAGTGCAACAGAAGCAGGACACACACACACACACACACACACACACACCTGGAAAACAACAACAGTGGTATGGAAAATTGGAGGATTTCACCAGTTGAAAACAAAGCAGTATGACCACCCCAAAACTTTTGTAGGCACAGTCAGTATTGAAAATGGCATTGTCTCCCAGCTACCCCAATATTACCCTGAACACAAATAATCATGAAGATACAATTCAAAGGGTTTGGGGGGGGCAGGTGGACTTGATTCACCCCTCTCTCTTCCCCTTACAAAGTCACTCAAAAGGGAAATGGATTTGTCCAATTGTACCAGCATATTTTATTTTCTGTACCCTGATGTTATGGAAGCTGCTTGCTTTTGACATTAATGAATAACATGGTGTTGTAAAAATGGGCAAAACGTATATTTTTGTCTCATTTTGTCTCATTTTTGTCTCATTTTGTCTCATTTTGTCTTATTTTGTCTCACAGTTGCTAGGGGAGGCACCAGCTCCTTTCTAAATTCCTTCAGTCCAAACTTGTTCTACATAAATGGTAGAACAAAAATTGGAAGGCCGCTTCCTATGTTCTAGTTGTGAGATTCCATACAGTCAATGGATTCCTTGCTTACCATTCAGAGATTCTGTCCGTTTAAAAACTTCACTAGTTATAGGGTCAGTCTTGATGGTACCCATGGATCCTTTCCAAATCTGTGATCCTGTATTTGTGAGTTAAGAATCTATAAGAGGAAACCTGCTGAAGCAGTCAAACTCGTTCCTTTGTTAAGATAATGGCCTTAGCAGCTCAGCTAAGTACCTGTCCTTAGCATCTTAAAGAGCTAGCCCACCTAACCTAGCTGGGTGCCACATCTTCCTAGGATGAAGAACAATAGCCAGAGCAGCGGGATCTGCGTGGGACCCAAAGCTGTAGCTCCTGGGTTTTTGGAAACCTAATAGGGAGGCAATATCTGTTGAAATGTTAATGTTGTGAGCTCTTCCATTGTATGCTCAGGTTGTATATGTGTGTAAATAAAACCATATATCCTAAAGAAACCTCAGTCTTCACTGACTGTTCCAAGGAAACAGAACTCTAGAAAGGCACTAGCAAATTTGAAGTCTTTTGCTGCTCTGGTCTCCCTTCTTACATTCCTCTTCCCTGAAACTAAATTCTGGAACATCTCTTGAACAAAGTTTCAGCCTTCAGCTATAGGTTTCAGTAAACTTACCTCGGTTGTTGAGTAACTATTCAAATGCCTGAGTTTCTAAAACCTGAACTACTGTTTTGGGTTTCCTCCTTGTTGCTCAATGTTTTCTAAAGATGCAAGTCTTAAAACATTTCCTTATATAAGTTAAATGGAAATAGGGTTGTTGGGGTTTTTTTGCTATTTACTCTGCTTGACCTTTGGTAATTCAGCTGAAGTGGGTGGTAGATGGGTTTGTTCTTTGCTGTAACTAAACCATTGTGAAACATAAACTTACATTTTAAACGTTGCAATCTTTAAAAATGCTCGGACACAGTACCACTGAAGCAGAATGCAAATGAGGCCTGCAGTTTTTCACAATGGGGAGTTCTGTGATAGAAGCATAAAACAAGGGAATTTGTTACATTATGCATCTGCTGGAATCAAGTAAGTGTAATTTATGAAGAGCACTGCCAGCTGCTGCTTTATCTACTGAGAGTTGGTGAATTTTAATTCTTTATACTAGTTTAGACTGGACTTGTGCTGTAACAATGCATATTCTGTGTGCTCCTTGTAAATCTTGCTTGGCACAAGAGGTGTCCATTATTCAAAGCTGCTTTTAAAAAATTCTTCTGTAATATAGGAGTGGAAGCCCTTCAAAACTTATCCAAAAGTAATTTTTTTAAGCTGATGTATTGATTCTTGCCCAGTGAATATTAATTATTTAGTCTAATGCTTTCTGGGGCCCCCTAGACTTAACATAGAACATGGGATGGTGAAGAAATTAGTTTCTCATTAAAATGTAAATAAAATCTATCTAATTTTCACTACTCAAACCAACACACAAATCAAAACACTGGTGTCTTTTGAGATTTGAATTTATCCGAATTTTGCAAAGTAATTATTCAATAAAACAATATGTACAATAATGCACATACAGACAACCCCCTCCCCCATTTCTGCATGTTCAATATGTGCATGACCGTGCATTGCACCAAACCTGGAAGTGACCTGAAAACATCACAAAAACATCACAAAAAGAGGTGGGACGGAATGGGGTGTTTGCAGGCTTTTTCAGTTGTGTTTCAATTATACATGATTACACTAACATTTTTGTATACCGCCCTGGAATCTTTTGATGAAGAAAAAAGACAGATTGTAAACAAACTGATACAAATACAAATATTTGAAAGAGTAATTTTTGCATCTCCAGCCTGTGGAATTAAACGCTTCTGTAAAACTTAGTAGTATTTCTTGGGCCTAGGCTTTAAACAGTGTAACTTGCTGCACTTTACTGTGCAGAGATAGTTCTTTAAATTTATAAAACTTTACTCAAAAACAGGGTGGATTTGAGTTAAATCAAATAACTTTATATTACGATTTAAATCACTAGCCAGTAAGACTTGATTTCAACCATTTTTTTACAGGAAGACTCATTCTTGCTGGTATAATCTTAATATTTACAAACAGATGAAAGGTTTCATTTTTGGAATAATAACTTTTTATAGTTATATGAAACATTACTGATTTATACTGTTTGAAATACATAGATAATTATGAAATTATTGTGAGGTTTAATAAGTTAACTGTTTATATTTGGACAACTTTTCTGCTGTACTTTATTGGAAGGAGAAAAACAATCTTTTCCTTAATAACGATTTAAACAATTTATTTAACTAAAGCAATAATATTATAGCATATGTATCTATGTTTGTTAACTGATGTGGTTAAACTTTAAAAAAAACCCCAAACTTAGCACACATGAAAAACTTAAAACAAATCCTTATTTCCTGATGAATAGCCTTTGGACTATAATGTAACTTAAACAGAAAACTACCTTTATAAAGATTTTTCCTCCAAAAGCATTTTATTTTAAAAATCCAATAATTTTTTTAAAAAAATCTGACTTATTTTTTTAAAATCATTGATTTTTATCCACCCTGCTCAGAAAGCAGACCTGAACAAGGAAAAAGTTAACAGTGAAGGGATTCATCAAGAAAAGTGAGATTGGTTTCTAAACCAAAAATTTCCCTCATGAAATGGTAAGATGACATAAAACCCAAGAGTCTCATAGTCACACATTTCATGCCTCTCAAATGTAAGAAGCAAAGGCAGTTTTCAGGAGAAGTTATAAAACTGTGCTTGTTTCTCAAACTTGCCATGTGTTACTAAAATAAATTTGCTGTTCCTGGCTAGAAGGGGTTGGGTTTTTTGCCACTTCAATTTAATCCAGCAAAATATAGTAATTTTTTTGAGGGATCAGAAACACCAGGTTTCAGTAAAAGTTCTTCAGAGAAACCTTTTGAAGTATATACTTCTTTGAAACATTTTTAGGAACAAAAGATTTTAAAACATTCATAATAAAAATCATTGTAAACGAGTAGAGGCTGAGCAGCAGACTATTTGCTGTGCTGAGTGCTCCTGTTCAGAGTCCCAAAAATGCCATTCCACCCCCCCCCCCATGTTCCTTTTAATTTTATTCATTAGCTCAGCATTTTGTACCAACTGATTGGGTTTGGTCTTGTTGACCTATTTTGGTATTTGTGGTTTCTCTCTGGTGTCTGTGGGCAGCTCTCTCTTCTGTCCCCAAGAAGATTTTATAATAACTTCTTAGTATATACCAGGAAATGAACTATCTAGGTGATGAGATTTTTTTAAAATCTACATTTCTATATCTTTGTGTCCCTTCCTCCTTTTCTGCCCATTCCTACTTGTCACCTGGTTGTCATGCCCCTCCTTTCAACCTCTCAGTTTAATGTCAATGAGTTTGGGCTGATTTGTGAATTTTACTGCTCTCCACCTTAGTTTTCCCTCCCATTAGTTCCCATCTGCACACCTTAGCATTATTCAGAATATTCTGATAGCCACTGTTGTGCATATGCAAGCATGAGAAGACTGAAAACTTAGATGGCAGAAATGATATTGTGGGAACTATTTCATACAGCTGTACAAATTTCATTTTTGACATTGGCCCTGTATACTTCCCTGTCAGTCCAGCGGAAAGGCTGCTTCTGTGTAGCCAATCAGCACTGGGATACAGAAAGTTGCTTGGCCTTTCTTGGAACTAGTGGCAAAATTTCGAAGGACATTTAGAATACAATTTCTGATTTTGTGATGTGCAAAAAGAGTGTTATGGTGCAGTTTGATGATGCAGTTTGTATACTATAATTTAAAAAAGAATTAAAAATATGATTGAATTTTGTCAAAGTAAAGTGTGTGTATGTAACAAAGAAATAGATTTTGAACTATTGTGCATATTGGTATTCTTATATAAGTGGATGTTTTGGTCTCTCTTAGACACTCTGGACGAATACTTCGAATATGAAGCAGAGGAATTCCTCGTCAACTTAGCCTTGCTGATTACTGAAGGTAGAACACCAGAATATTCTGTGAAGGGTAGGACCGAAGGCTTCCACTGCCCTCCAGCGCAATCAAGTCAGCCCGTAACAACTAAACATGAATGCAGTGACAAATTGGCCCAGGTATAATGATCAATAGACTCTTCTACTGTTTAAAGTAGTTCTTCCCATAAATTAAATTGCAAATGGTGTATAGTACTGTGTGTGTTGTATTTAACGCCTTAAAAAGACCACCTATGTAGTACAATGACACTTTACTTAAGTCTTATCAGTGTTTGTCATTCAATAAAATGCTAGAATCCCTAGTTTTCTTAAAGCACAATAGTCAACTATTGGTTGGTGTTCTGATAAGATTATCTGTTTTAACCACTGGTGGGACTTGTAGATGTTGCATGCTATGCAGAATCAGCGTATAGTGGCTCCCCCAACTTGCAGGAGAGAAATTTAGAATAGAACATTCTAATTTGCATCTTTTGATTAGGGAATAAACTGTTCTAATGTCCTAACGTTCAATTAGGAGGCTGTAGAATATGAGAAACTGAAAGAGTACCAAAAATCAAATATACAGTGGAGATATACAGTGGCCATGTTGTTGAGCAAATATGACCATATTCCTGATGCTTTTGAGTTCAACACTTATCATTTATTGGATCTGAGCTAGTTTAATCCCTTTTTAAAAACTTAAGCAAGTCATTGAATTTAGAAAGCTGCAGGGTTTGATTCTGGCCATGTTACCCTCTTGGGTACCGTTGGCCATAGAAACCTACATGCTTTAATCAAGGATGAAGTGGAAACTGGATGAATTGGAAATAGCTCAAGAAGAGCTTTGCCAAGCTGTGTCACCTTTTCAAAAACACATTATGAACTTTGTGTCTTACAGAAGTGTGTCTTGTACATAAGAAGCAGATTTAAATCTAATATACTGCTTTCTCATATTTTTTTCAAGTGTCGTCAAGCTAGGCGCACTAGGTCCGAGGTTACGTTGTTGTGGAAGAACAATATTCCGATCATGATAGAAGTTATGCTACTTCCAGACTGTTGTTATAGTGATGAAGGGTCTACTACAGAAGGAAATGACTTAAATGATCCTGCAATCAAGCAAGATGCATTGTTACTAGAAAGGTGGATTTTGGAGCCAGTTCCACGACAGTAAGTTTATATATGAGGGTTGGTGAAATACGTAACAGTTGGCATAGAATCTTAAGTCTACAACAGGCTAGTGTGTATGTTTTCATTTATTTGGTTTGGGCATTAGTCACATTTTGTCAGATTGTTTCTTTTGTGCAAGTAAAATATTAAATTGAGGTTGATTTTTTACTTTTCTGTAATTTTACATACTCATTGACTTTGCAAATAGTGCATTCCAGCTTTGTGTGCTAATGGATTGTGAGTAATTAGAATAGATTTCAGTGAATCCACAAGGCTCTCTATTCTTGATGACACTGTGTGCTTAATTTCTTACCTTAGTTTTTAATGATATATTTTGTGCCAGTAGGTACAGTAGAAGTTGGATAGCAGGTTTGATTTTGCTACTCATTGCTATTGGCTTTTAATAATTCTGATTCCTTGTGCAGTTCTTGCAAGATGCAAAAGAATCCCTTTATGAAGGGAATTATTGTAGCAAAAGTGTGAATGGGAGGGTATTTTCACTCTCTTTTTGGATAATCTAATCAAAGCCAAACTAATGCTTTGCTTTATTTTCCATATGTTTTTTAATCAACAGATGTTTGTTTATATTTTATGTATCTTTAGAAGTGGTGATCGATTTATTGAAGAGAAGACTCTCCTGTTGGCTGTCCGCTCTTTTGTGTTTTTTTCTCAGTTAAGTGCTTGGCTGAGTGTATCACACGGAGCAGTCCCTCGTAATATACTCTACAGGTAGGCCTTAATGAGACATTACCTCTCACTTAGCAGACATCTGGGGATTAGAGAGAAGCAATGATTTTTCCAGTTGTGTTTCTCTGTATGACCTAGTTTGGGATAAAATTGAGGTTCTTTATTTAAAGAAAATATATGTCTGCTGAGAGCTGAGAAACCCTCCCCCCAAAACTATATTGGATTGTGTATAAAGAATTGGTTTGCATTTAAAATCCCATGTGTTTTCTAATTTTTCAGAGTAAGTGCGGCACATGTGGATCTTCAGTGGACATTTTCCCAGACCCCAACTGAGCATTTTTTCCCTGTTCCTAACGTTTCTCACAACGTGGCCTTGAAAGTCAGTGTCCAGTCTTTGCCTAGACAATCTAACTATCCAGTCCTGACCTGCAGTATTCACACCAACCTTGGATTTTATGAAAAGGGAATAGAAGATCATAATGTACACCAGCACTGTGATTCCATCAAGGCAGAGCAATGCACTGTGCCCACTTCACAGCGTGCTTGTGGCAGAATAATGAGGACTGAAGGTTTGCTTGGTGTGAGAAAAGGCCCTGAGTTTAGTACAGCTGTTAAAAATATGAAACTTTATCCACCAACTGGGCCTGTGTCTGACTTTGGGGCATCGGAGTCTAAAGTTCAGTGCTACACGGCTTCTGTTGACAGCAAGAGGTTACCGCAGGAACCGCCAGAGAGAGCGTTAAAATCAATTTGTTTAGCTGACTCCCACGTACATAATGGCTACTCTTCCCGCCAGACATTAGGAGAGTCTATTCCTTTGATAGGCTGCTTACTCCAAGAGCGGCATGAAGTTATAGCAAGAATTGCCCAACATCTGATTCACTGTGATCCAGCAACGTCACCCACCATAGGGCGGCCATTCAACACAAATGATGCAGGTTTGGTTAACTCAAAAGTTGCACGTTGTGCGTACGAAGAGGAGGGCTTGCAGAAGAAAGGAAGAGAATTGTTCTCTTCTTCTACTGCTAATTCAGAACTTCCTTCATCAGAAAATAGCAATGTTGGAAAACCTCGAATAATACCAGAAACACCATTGTCTGATGCCTATGTTCCAATGAACCAGTGCTCTCGCCAAACTGTAGAGGAAACCAACCCTCTGATAAGCTCCTTACTTCAAGAGCGGCAGGAGGTCATAGCAAGGATTGCCCAACACCTGATTCACTGTGATCCACCCGTGTCTCATGTTAGTCATCCAGTGTTTAATGTCCATGAAATTAGTTCAGTTAATCCAAAGACTTTTCACACTTCCTGTGAAGAGGACAGCCCACTGAAGAAAGGAAAGGGACTATTTTCGGATTCCTTCTCTAGTTCAAAATTGACTTTCTTGGAAGACAACCAAAAAACAAGAGGTAAAACACCAGCAACTCCTTTGAATTCATTTAGATATGATGTTGAAATGAAGTTATCTCCAAAATCCCAAGCAAGAAGAAAACTCCTGCTAGCAGAGCCTAATGAAGTAGTCCAAAACACATTTCAGCCGTCTCCTGTCAATAGAAATAAAAGTCCATTAACCTATACAAACCAATCATGTAGCAAAGAAGATTATAAATCTGAACTGGCAGATAAATTAGAATCTGTGATTTCTGGTTGTTCCCATAAATCTCAAGTAGTAAAGAAAGGTATTGCCAAGCAATGTTCTGATTTCAGTAGCACTGATGAAGTAGTTTGCGCAGATAAGCATAAGGACAAAACAATCACTAGCGAAAACAACATCCCAGACTGTTCAAATCCACCGTGGGATCAGTCCAAAATACCTGAAAATATTAAAGTGACTGTAACACAGGCACCTGATAGTTTGCACAGAAATGAACTTAAGCGCTTAAACAAAGACTCTAAACAACCAAATATTTGTGAACAAAGCTCCCAACTGACTAGTATTGAAAATTATTTACATAGAGATCATGAAAGTTTCAAATGCAAGAATAAACAAGACAAAGTGAAAAATGAACATGATGAGAATGAAGACCCAACAGACTATGAAGTTCAAAAACGTTCTCAGAAGAAGCTGGTTGAAGAAGGCTCGGTGGCTTTGTTTGAACAAAAGAAGAATGCAGAGATGCTGGTGGGTGTTAGCTAACTTTCATGTTTTTGTTTTTGCTTTTTTAAACTACTCATGCATTTAATTTCTGTCATACTTGGCCCCACTATAAAGTGCTGAAGTTGACACTTTCAATGTTTTGTGGGTCAACTGAAATCCTTATAGTTGACAGTACTTCAGTCAAAAGCACATTCACGCTGTACCCTTGCATGTGATGTTGAATGCCTGTAGATTCTTTATAATCTTTGCTAATAATGCACTTATGTACCAAAACTCTGATTGCCCGCTGTGGCTTATTCTATCTAGAAGATTATCTATTTTTCCAAAACATTATGTTGCTATAAAACAGAAGCTGTTTTAATTCCCAAGGGAAAGCACCTTGATTCCATTGTATCCCTTAATTTTGATACGGCTACCCTAGCATCAATGCTCCATAATGCATTCTTGATTCTACAAATAAACAATGCCTGTTTGTGCAGTAGTGCAAGTAAAAAAACAAGTCAGCATGCAGTATCTACTTTGATTGGAATGTAAGTGAGCTGCTCTGTGAACTGTAATTTGACAATTTAGCTGTTTGAACTGAGCTGTAATCTTAAAATGAGCTGCTGAAGGCACATCCACAAGGGAGCTTTCTTAGACTTTCAGTCTGGTTCTTTAGTTCTAAATCAGAAACATGGAGATAGGCCCTTCTTTAGCCCAAAGCAAGGAACTTGCTGTTGAAGAATCCCTTAATGCAGGAACCCCCAACCCTCAGCCTTCCAGATTTTTAGGCCTACAACTCCCATGATCCCTAGCTAACAGGACCAGTGTTCAGGGATGATGGGAATTGTAGTCTAAAACATCTGGAGGACTGAAGGTTGGGGATGCCTGCCTTAATGGGATTTCTACTGGTGTTGTACTGTAGATGCTACCTGCATTGATTTGTCATTGCTCCCGACATATGACATTTGCCATATGTCTGTAGCTCTGACATACGGAGAACCAGCATGGAGTAAGTTGCACTTGTCACTTCCTTATGAATTTTGGAAGCTCAGTATACTTAGGATGAGACATTGTCCCTGAGAAATCACCTGTGCAAATGTAATTTAAAATGTGCAAGAGAACTGAACTTGATAGGTTTCCTATTTATAACTGATTGTTTTTCCTCTGTGGGCAGCGCACAGCACCACTCAAACACGTGTTGCATAGGAACAAGTTTCAACATTTGGTTGGGACTTCTACGAAGGCTTTCCATCCTCGAACTGGATTGCCTCTACTTTCAAGTCCTGTAAGTTGCCGTTACATAGTTTTGTTATGTTTCATAATAATATTTTTAAAACACAGGAGGTGCTTTATTTTAGATACTTTGCCTGCAAATTATTTTTACTCCTTGTTAAGGCGTTTACCTATTAAAATATTTATACGTAGAAACAAAGCAATAAATTAGAAAAAGCTATCCTCAGTTGATGGGTGGGAGATAACAACTATAGCAGTCTCTTTTATAGTTTCAGAGTGTAAATGAAAGCATGATGAAATGGCCAAAAAAGGATCAGAATTTAGACTGCATAGTTTTAGCTCACATGGACTGCTGCTGCTGTTTCATAACCCACCTTACTCCCTGACAGGGAGAAAGTTTACAGATAAAAGCAGAACAGCTAAACACACAGGGGGGAAATCGTTAAAAAAAAATTATATATCTATATATTCTATATTTATAACCTATTAAAAATATAGACAATCACAACAAAGATAGCATGGCACCCACCCTATCATTTAAAACAGTCAGTTCCCAAAAGCCTGTTGGCGCAAGGAGGTCTTCACTTTCTGGTGAAAGGACATCAAGAAGGAAGCCTGTCTTAACTTCCCTAGGGAGAGGGTTCCAAAGTCTGGGGGCAGCGACTGAGAAGAAACTCATAGACCCTAGTTCTGATCCATAGATAACACTACCAAAAAAAAAGCATCTTCCCACAAAATGAATTCTCAATGCAATCAGCTTAGATAGCATTGATTGCCTGCTGGGAAAGGAGAAAACTTGAAAGGGTCGTTTTCCTCCCATACAAATTACTGTCAGTGACAGTATCATGATAACTTGTCGAACAAAATGCACACAACATTGGGTCATTGTGTGTGTGCAACCCCAGACAATGGATGTAGGAGATGCTTCCTTTAAACAGGATCTCATCCAAAAAGATAAGCTTCACACAGATAATACTTCTTGGTTCAGTATTATTAATAATACCTGTCCTTTACCATGAGGTCCCAGGGTGGGTTACAATAATTCAAAAGCAAAATATTAAAAAACGGTTACAATAGATTAAAGTCAAGAAAATTTGAGCTTTCTGTTGCACATTTAGGGCTGTTGTTAGCTTAACGCTATATATAATTTTAGATTTAACTACATAATGTTAGATTTAGATTGCACTCTGATGTGGAAATACATTTGTGTTCGAATTTGCACGTACTGCTTACATGCGTTGTTGGCAATTAATATAAATTGAGAGAGCCTATCTGCATCACAGATGACCATCTGCCATATTAAATGATTTAACTCAAAAAGCAAACCAATAAATATTATTCAAACTACTGATTATATGGTAGTGATTCGTCACCCATACCCCTGTGGACCACTTGAATATTACTAAAGGTGTTGGAGGACCACTTTAATTATTTTTCTGTCTGCTGCAGCAATTGTAACACACTGTGCTATAGGCAGTATTGTTTTTAATTGCATTTTCACAAACATGACGCAGAATGTTTTACAACCATTAACCTGAATGAAGTTCACAGGCCACTGGTGGTCCACATGGGCACAATTTGGGAACCCCTGTTACAGAGTCCCTTTTCAGTTCTAATGCCTGGGACAAATGTACCAGCTGGCCAATGGTGGGAGGCTGGATACACTCTGCTTTCATTATATCCATTGGCTTCCATTATGCCCCTAAAACATTTTAAAATGTTTGATACCAAGATTTCAAGCTCTGTTAAGGTCTTGTGGTCAAAACCTAAGTTTGTTTTTCTCCCCAATCTCCTTCCTCTGAGGTTCCTGAAAGAAAAACACGATCGGGATGCTTTGATTTAGATACATCATTATTACAGTTGAAATGTTTGTCCTCCAAAAGGTTTGTCCTCCAAATGTTTGTTCTCCAAAAACCTTTTACAAAAAGGTTTATAATATTTGTATGTTTTTACAATGTAATCTGTAACTGTGGGTGTGCATGAGAGAGTATTACAAAGAAAGCACAAATGTGCATCTTCAACAAGATCTCCTCAGACTCAGCTAATTTTATTCATACAGTAACTAGCACTGCAACCTTCTAGTTGATTTAAAATTAGCTGGTTTAGAAACCAACTAAATAAAAAGATACCCCTGATTAACTAAGGGAGTTGGGCATGTTTAGCCTGGAGAAGAGGAGGTTAAGGGGTGATATGATAGCCATGTTCAAATATATAAAAGGATGTCATATAGAGGAGGGAGAAAGGTTGTTTCCTGCTGCTCCAGAGAAGCGGACATGGAGCAATGGATCCAAACTGCAAGAAAGAAGATTCCACCTAAACATTAGGAAGAACTTCCTGACAGTAAGAGCTGTTCGACAGTGGAATTTGCTGCCAAGGAGTGTGGTGGAGTCTCCTTCTTTGGAGGTCTTTAAGCAGAGGCTTGACAACCATATATCAGGAGTGCTCTGATGGTGTTTCCTGCTTGGCAGGGGGTTGGACTCGATGGCCCTCGTGGTCTATTCCAACTCTATGATTCTATGATTCTAACTGAGCAAGACAGTAAATTCTTTTTAGAGAAAACTTCTAAAAGGTACAGATGTATTTATTTCAACAATTTATATACAACTTAATCACGATCACTTAGTATGTAGTCACTTAGTCACACCTATTTAATTTCTTGGCAAAAATGGTGCATTTCCCAGATTCAACAATATGACCTGGGTATCGTCATTGTTTTAACTGGCAGGCTAAGACAAGTTGGTGCCTTACTTGTGTTGCTGAATGCACACAGGCCTTCTGTGGAATGCTGATGAATCCAAATATTTGGGAACTTCCCAATAATTGCACAGAAAGATGCCTAGATCATATATGCTAGACTGTTACCTTGTGCAATGTCAAACTAGCAATTTTTCAAATCTGTGGAAGCAGAATCTATGAAAAGTGTGTGTCAAACTGACATTTTAAAGAGTAGCTTTAATTGGTGTTTATACATTCTGAAATGTACATTAGTTTAACTTCAAATCATAAGACAGTGGAGGGGGCTGATCTGTAGTTCTCTAGGTATTGTTGAAGTACAGTTTCCACCAGCCCCCAGCTAGCATAGCCTGTGGCAAGGGATGATGGGAGTTGTAGTCCAGCAATATCTGGAGAGCCACATGTTGGTCACTCCTGGCATACGTAGTTCAAACTTGGCAGCTTTAATGCAAAATGTCTGTGTGCATATACCGTATTTTTCTGTGTATCACACGACCCCATGTATAAGATGACCCCTATTTTGGGAGCCCTCAACAATTGCTGAGCTGCTTTTGTAAGTTTGCTGAGCAGCTTTTCGACAATCTGGCTGACGGAACTGGTGCCATAATATACCACATACTGGCACTCACCAAATACTCTTCCTAAACCAGGAAGAGCGGGTAAGCAGCCTCCTCTCCGACATTTCCCTGCTACCGTCGCAGCACCAGCCCTTGCTTACTTAGCATATTAACCCGTGTATAAGATGGCCCTCAATTTATCACAAAAAAATTCAGAAAAAAGATTGTCTTATACATGGAAAAATACGGTAACTGTGGAGGATATAAGTAGTGACTCTTGGTTTATTTTTTTAAAAAACTTTTTTAAATAGCCCACGAGGGTGTATAAGGAGAGAGAGTGATCCAGATGTTCACGAGAAACCATTTCTGAGTTCCAGTGCACCACCTGTAACAAGTCTTAGCCTCCTTGGAAACTTTGAGGTATGTACATGCTCCTAAAATACTCTACTTCTTGCAATTGATGTATTGATACGCTACTACATGGGTAGGCAAACTAAGGCCCGAGGGCCGGATCTGGCCTAACCGCCTTCTAAATCCGGCCTGCGGGCGGTCCAGGAATCATCATGTTTTTACATGTGTAGAATGTGTCCTTTTATTTAAAATGCATCTCTGGGTTATTTGTGGGGCCTGACTGGTGTTTTTACATGAGTAGAATGTGTGGTTTTATTTAAAATGTACCTCTGGGTTATTTGTGGGGCATAGGAATTCGTTCATTTCCCCCCAAAGAATATAGTCCGGCCCCCCACAAGGTCTGAGGGACAGTGGACCGGCCCCCTGCTGAAAAAGTTTGCTGACCCCTGCACTATTATGATATGCCCAGTGTGATTCTCAGCACACTTAGTGCCTGTTCTTTTCATTTTCTGGTGCAAGGTACAAATGGCTTTGCACAGACTTTTTAATTGAAGATAAATGGGGTGGTTGGGTTTTTCTTGCAGATTTTAAAAAAAATATTAATAAATATGTTATGAATAGATAAGTACAGAAATATTTGTACAGGCATCTCAAAAGTTGCATGCAATAAGCACGGGTGCTCCTGCTGACATGCATGCCGAAAACCGCACCAGAAGAGGGGCAGGGCAGGGGCTCTGCATCTCAAACGGATGAATATCTTTTATTTAGCCTAGCTGGAGTCATTATTTCATAGGAATTTTCTTTTAAATGTATACAAAGTGTAAATTTCAAAACATTTTTCCAGACCCAGGTCCATTTTGAGGGGGGAGGTATATATTGCTAGGCATATCAGCATTCCACTTTGATTGATACCTGAGCTGGTTCTGGTTCTGTAATTATTTTATATATTTGTCTTAAGGTTCCTTTTGACTGGTTACTTTCTGAAATTAAAATTTCAAATCTTTTGCTTCCTCAATAGTACAAAATCTTCTTAATTGGTGGTGGTGGCAGTGGTTGTTATTTACATTTGTATACCATTGTTCATCCGAAGATCCCAAGATGGTATTATGTGCTGCATCTACAGAACTGAATTAAGGGGTGCCTGCGGCTGCCCCATTTCATAGATTACTTGGTAGTATAATTTGCCTAAAGTTTATTTCATCATTGATCCTAATTTGCTTTGTCTGTTTGCCTCCCGCTATGACATGTCTCCTAAAAGGTTTTTGGGATGTGTGTTTTTGCATTCCATGTTGTAGTAAACTGTGGTTTGAAATTATAGACCTGGACTATGTTTACTTTTGATCCCCGCCCCCATGATGTATATATCTTGTGTGAGAGGATTTGCATTAATAATTTTAAGACCCCTTTTTTGTATTAGGCCAAAGCATATATAAATAATCCAGATTTTCTGGTGACTTAAGCATAGAAGCATTATTATAGTATTTTATTTTGGGAAAAGCCATTTCTCTTCATATTTTATGTTGGTAGAGAGTTTGTGATGTAACTCAAGGTCTTTTATCTGCCCAAATAAATTTAAACAGAAGTTCTTGCCATTTTTTGATTAGGTTTAGCTGTAACATTATGCTTAAAAATAAAAACAAGACCCGGGGCATAATGCTCATTTTTTATAGCCAAAATTCTGCCAAACCCTGTTAAATTTAGTAACTTTAAGCCAATTTGAACAATTCTTCTGGGTTTTACAGAATCAATACTATATTGTCTGCCAACCTCCCATAGCCAATGGTGGTGCAGGGGGAAAACCCCATTACACAGGCAGTGGGCAGGGCTTATACTGAAAGGGCTGGTTAGATGAATCCGGCCCAATGTATAAATTAAAAAACCAGGCATTTCAAATCTCTACTCCAGTCAATGTACATCGCATGGCAGCTTGGGGTTAACTAGGTTTGTGATAACATTTGCCACGTCGGGACTACAGCTCAGTGGTGAAGTGTTTGGTTTGCATGCAGAAGACCCCAGGTTGAAAACTTTCATCCCTAGTTAAAAGAGACCAATGGCAGGTGATGTGGAAAAGTCCATCAGAGGTGCTGCCTGTTGGTGTAGACCATACTGTTCTAGATGGGCAAGTAATCTGACCTGATAGCGGGTGTCTTCCTTGTTATCTGTTTGTACACTTCATAGGTAGCTTTTTTCAACAGAGTTTTTTCCATTCTTCCAGGAGTCTGTACTGAACTATCGTTTGGATCCCCTGGGCATTGTGGATGGCTTCACAGCTGAAGTGGGAGCAAGCGGGGTCTTTTGTCCAACGCACATGACTCTTCCGGTTGAAGTTTCATTCTACAGCGTTTCTGATGACAATGCACCCTCTCCATATATGGTAAACATTTGAACGTTACAGTTGGCTATGGAAATACATTTACATGTCTGAACTAAATCCTGAAACATTTGTAAAGATGGTTGGGTTGCCTTGGATCCAAAGCATACTACTGTTGCATGCACGGAACCACAGCTTTGGTAGCAGTTCGTTGCCAAAGGTCTGTAGTCCCTGCTGTCCCCTGTGCACACTTTTACTTTTTGAACTTTTAATGGCAGACTACGTGTTCACCTAAGCTGGGTTTTCCTGCAATAAACACGAGATTGCAATCTAGCTCTTGCCTAGTAACCACTTCCATTCATTATTGTATGGAATCTCAGCAGCTTAAATGCAAATGCATGATTACAGCTGTTGATACTCCCTATGTATCTCAGCATTTATGCAGAAAATAAGAACCTGTTTTAACTCATTTCACTTGATAGGGAATGATTATGGCAACAGAAACTATTGTATTATGCAGAATCGGCGAAGTTTACTGGAAGAATAAGAAATCGGGGTGACAAAGTTCTTAATCTAGAGTAGAAATCATTTCTTGAATATTTACAAAAATATTGTGAACAGGTTAAGACATTAGCAGGATTAATGTAAAAACATGAAGTGATATGAAACAACTATTGATTATATGTGATAAACCATAATACATGAATTTGATTTGGAAATGCAGTAAAAATATTGTAAACAAAAGGAACTGCAGAAAGAGGGAAAGGAGAGTCTAAATATGATAAATGTAATAATTTGATTTTAAAGAGCTTTTTGCTTGTAAAATAAAAATTACAAATAATTTTTAAAAAGTTAGGAAATGATTATAATTCTTTGATCAGCACACAGGGATGAGTTCAGCCTCTAGGTGTTAGTATCCTTTTGTACTCATTTCTGACTCATGCCTCCACCCAGGAAAAACTGGGACTTCAGCTTGGTATGGCTAAACAGTATTTATTCAAGTTAACAAACAACATCCGCATTAACAAGAGACTGGCAACGTAGACAAAATGCAAAACTGTCTACTTCTTCCATGGGTCTAGATGTGCTAGTGGCCTTTCCCATGATTAATTCAAGAATGAAGTCAGTGAGGTGGCATGCTGTCGAAATAAAAAAAATAAAATTGTCCAGTAGCACCTTATAGACCAACTAAGTTTGTTCTGGTATAAGCTTTCGTGTGCATGCACACTTCTTCAGATACGTGTGCATGTACACGAAAGCTTATACCAGAACAAACTTAGTTGGTATATAAGGTGCTACTGGACAATATTATTATTATTATTTATTTCGACTGCGTCAGACCAACACAGCTGCCTACCTGAATCTAGTGGCACGCTGTGTGTTTGTTCCACAAAGGTGCAAAAACTTTAGCACAGTTAACATGAACACAATGGCAAGGTGTCAGTAGTTAATGACTGCAGCCAATCGTTGGTGGCAGTAAATTTATATTCCAATCAGATTGTGGCTGCAAAGAGCCTCCTGTAGTTCATTTTGGCCTTGCAGCATCAGCCAATCAATCAGAGAACCCAGTTGCTGGCAGCGGCGTAGCGTGGGTTATCAGCACCCGGGGCGAGGCAAGTAATTTGCGCCCCCTAAACCGGGGCAAGGCAAGTAATTTGCGCCCCCTAACCCGGGGCAAGGCAAGTACAGTAATTTACTCTCCCAAGCAGCAGCAGCGAGGCTTCTCTTTCCCCCGTGCTCTCCTGGAGCTGCCTCTTTTCTTTCCTTTTTTCCCTTTCTCCAAGGATTTTCGCTTTCTCTCCTTAATTGATTCCTCCTCCACACCGCGGCGTTTCCTGGCTGCTTCCCCCCCCTTCCCCCCTCTCTCCTCCTCGCTCTGCTTGCCTTGCCCTGCCCTGCCCTGCCTAAGGGCGCCCTGAGGAGACTCCGCTCTCCTTTTTGACCGGGCGAGGTGGAAAAAAAGGGGGGAAAGTCTCTTCCCGCCCCCTCGCCAGACTCCCTGCTCAGCTCGGCTCACTACCCAGGCGGCCAGTGGAGAGAGAGCCTCAATTACCATAAAGCTCCTCTCCCTCCGCTTTGCCAAGCTGTCAAAGCCCGGCAGCAGCGGCAACGGCAGCAGCAGGCGCAGCCAGCCCCCCGCCAGCCAGCCCACCCGGCTTCCTCTCCTTTTTTTGCCCGCGGCAGAAGGCTTCGCTCTCCCCCTTCCGCGACCTCCTCGCCAAGCCGAGTGAGCGCGGGCTTCCTAACCCGTGGATTTTAGTAGGGGCAGAGAGCTGCTAGTGCGAGCGCGCCCCCCGCCCATGTTGCGCCCGGTGCGGCCGGCACCCCTGGCACCCCCCACGCTACGCCACTGGTTGCTGGTTTGGCATACAAACGTCGCATCCTAGTACTGATCTCATCCAGGTAGGATGAACTCGCTTGTTCATAATTTCAGCCAAAAGGAGTTGTAAAATATTTATTGTAAAGGTTAGCAAATCTCTCCTTCAGCAGAACTATAGCACCGAATTAGCTTTTGCTAATGATTCACTATCAACCAATATGTAGTCTATTGTGCTAGTTTTTGACCCTAACAGGAATGTATATTCGCCAGGGATCTCACCTCTTGTGCGGCCATTTAGAATGTGTAAACTTAGCTGCCTCGAAAATTTGAAAAGGCAGGTGCCGGCATAGTTTGAATAATGGTCCTTAGATAGCCTTGGGGTCTGGTGGGCTTCTGGGCTAGATGTCTCGGGAAACCCAATTTTGCACCTGCATTTGGTTGCTAAACTGGAGTCATTTGGCCCTAGTCTTTTGTTTAAATCACCTACCAGCAGGACCTTTGCCCCTGGATAATCTGAAATCAGCAACTTAATAAAGGTTTCTAATCTTTTCCACTTGCTATTGGTGTCAATATTTAAGCTAGTTGGAGGAATATAAACATTTATAAATAACACTTTAGATCTTCCCCATGAATAAGTAAAGCCATTGCTAGTTGGTCTAGGGAGGGCAGCTCTTTACAGGTGGCATTTAGACATTGGGAAATCAAGATGCATCTTGAATTAGATTTTAAATCTTCACAAGGGAGAGAGTGACTCCTGGTCTTGGTCTCCTTTCCTGGCCAGATCTTTCACCCTGTGCTCTCAGTGCCCCTTGTGCTCTGAGTGTAACAGACCCTTACTTTTCTTACTTGTTGAAGGTGGCTGTGGAGGAGGCACAGGTGTCCCAAGCACCCATTTGTTGGTTAACATATCATTAAGGATATGTTGCAGCTTCACCCAACTTTCAAATGAGGCTCCTTTCTATTTTGGGTGCCTTACAGTAAGACTGCAATACCAACCTCCACCATTTGGTGGCTTCTGTTTTTCTTTGCACCTTTACATAACTCCTTTGGAGTTTTGCACATTTTCCTTTTTGTGGGGAAAGCATCATATGTGAAACAGCCCTTTATATAAGCTACCAATGAACATCTTGTTTTGATAAGTTATATACACTTGTCTCCTGTGTGCCAGCCTAGCTAAATAGGTACGTACGTTCACAAAAAGAAAACACATATACAGTACCCAAAAGTACTCTTGGTTCCCACTCCTGTGGCAGGCAAAACATCCAATATACATTACATGAACTGCTTTGGACTGAAGTGAAGAGACTCTGTGGGCCCCATTATAGCCCAGTCATCTTAGTTAGGAAAGGAAGCTATTGTGGTTGTCCTGTCTTCCTGCCTGCAAATAAATGCACTGTGATTATTATCCTGTGGAATTGACACTGTTCTTTAATCCTTGAGTTAGGAGTACAGTGGTGCCTCGCAAGACGAAATTAATCCGTTCCGCGAGTCTCTTCGTCTTGCGGTTTTTTCGTCTTGCGAAGCAACCCGATTAGCGTCTTAGCGGCTATTAAAGGCTTAGCGGATTAGCGGCTAAAAGGCTATTAGTGGCTTAGAAAAAGGGGGGGGAAGCGGGGGGGAAATGGCAAGACTCGCAAGACGTTTTCGTCTTGCGAAGCAAGCCCATAGGGAAAATCGTCTTGCGAAGCAACTCAAAAACGGAAAACCCTTTCGTCTAGCGGGTTTTCCGTCTTGCGAGGCATTCGTCTTGCGGGGCACCACTGTATGTGAATACTGTTCACCCTTCATGATCAATTTAAATGCAGATGTTGAAATAATCAATTATCCGTCCTGAAAAGATGCTTAAAGGGGAAACCAGAGTGAGTGAGACTAAACTGTCCTCTATGAGCCACATTTTGGTGCACTCTTAACTTAACTTTGGGATGCGGGTGGTGCTGTGGTTTAAACCACTGCGCTGCTTGGACTTTTCAATCGGAAGGTTGGCGGTTTGAATCCCTGCGACGGGGTGAGCTCCCGTTGCTCGGTCCCAGCTCCTGCCAACCTAAGCAGTTTGAAAGCCCATCAAAGTGCAAGTAGATAAATAGGTACCGCTCCAGCAGGAAGGTAAACGGCATTTCTGTGCACTGCTCTAGCTTCGTCAGAAGCGGCTTAGTCAATGCTGGCCACATGACCTGGAAAAACTGTCTGCGGAAGTGGACAAACGCTGGCTCCCTCGGGCTGTAAAGCAAGATGAGTGCCGCAACTCCAGAGTTGTTCGTGACTGGACTTAACTGTCAGGGGTACCTTTACCTATATAGTGGTACCTCGGGTTAAGTAGTTAATTCGTTCTGGAGGTCCGTTCTTAACCTGAAACTGTTCTTAACCTGAAGCACCACTTTAGCTAATGGGGCCTCCTACTGCCACTGCGCCATCGGAGCCCGATTTCTGTTCTCATCCTGAAGCTAAGTTCTTAACCCGAGGTATTATTTCTGGGTTAGCAGAGTCTGTAACCTGAAGCGTCTGTAACCTGAAGCATATGTAACCCGAGGTACCACTGTACCTTTAACTTTACTGGTGTGTTACCCATGTGAAAAAACTTTTTGAAGTTTCTATTGCAGATAATTTTGAAGGTTAAACACTTTGATATACTGATGCTTACATTAAGATGCCTATTTGTAATTTTCCATTTCTTGTTTGATCCTTACAGGGTGTAATTGCTTTAGAGTCACTTGGTAAAAGGGGTTATCGGGTACCTCCTTCAGGAACGATACAAGTGGTATGTACTTCATGACATAAGAGTTACATCAACAATTCTCTTTCCAACATACAGTGGTACCTCTAGTTATGAACTTAATTCGTTCCGGAGGTCTGTTCTTAACCTGAAACTGTTTTTAACTAGAGGCATGCTTTCGCTAATGGGGCCTCTTGCTGCTGCTGCGTCGCCGGCACACAATTTCCGTTCTCATCCTGGGGCAAAGTTCTCAACTCGAGGTAGCTCTTCCAGGTTAGCGGAGTTTGTAACCTGAAGCGTTTATAACCTGAGGTGTTTGTAACTCGAGGTACCACTGTACTGCTAATCACTTGGACCTCTTGGATATGAGCTGTTAGATAGCTCCTTTCTTTGTCCAAAGGCCACAGGCTAGAAGAGCAGAAAGTATTTGGAAAGATCATATTTGAGAAGATAGCCAGCAGTTACCTAGCAACTGCAGAGGTTGTCTCAGTCAGATAATATGGAAGGTGATTGAGAAGCTTATTAGTTCTTAGTCTCCTCTTTCCAGAAGCAATAGCTGTGTATGAAAGTGCAGTTACTGAAGACACATGAATTTTCAAGTGTTTGGTGGTTCGACAGAATAGTGCCATTCTGAAACACCTGTTTGTCCTTTTCAGACCTTATTTAATCCCAACAAGACTGTGGTGAAGATGTTTGTGGTGATATATGACTTACGAGAGATGCCAGCCAATCACCAGACATTCCTACGGCAAAGAACCTTTTCAGTCCCTGTGAGACGAGAAACAAAGAGAAGCATTAATAAAGAAAATATTCGACATACTGAAGAACGACTACTACGCTACCTCATTCATCTGAGGTAAGGCTGCTGAGCAAAGGGCTGTATCCAACGTTCTCTTTTTGCTAATGCAAGGGCTGTTGCACTAGTGGACCGGGGGGGGGGGGGTTGGATATTACTCAGCAGAGGAGTCCAGCACTGCAGCTGTGCTAGTGGAAACTTGCTGTGCAACAGATTGGGCAAAGTTAACAGCAACCTGCTTAGGCATCCTCTTTGCAACCACATCCTGCTGGTGCAAAGCATGTCACCAGCAGAAGAAATATACTACTAAGTGATTTTGACTTAGTGCTATGTTGGATATATCCCAATGTTCTTATGTGTTACTTAGTGCAGATAATTCTTTGAATCAAAACAACAGCTTGTGGTTTTTTTTAATTAGTGCTGGAAAAATATTTTGGAAAAAGGCACCGGGACCCTGTTAACTGTACTTTTGCTTATGCAGATAAAAAGTCAAATGGGCCACATGTATTGGTTTTTCATTCTTTGCTCCAACAATAGATTTGAAACAAGTGACTCAAGTTTTAGTTGCTGAAACCATACACATTCTCTCCCAAACAAATGAAGTCATACAACTCTAAACTGCTTTGTGGCAGCATCTGTTTAGAAGGCCCTAATTAAAGTTGTGTCAGCGCTTCCATTGTGAAAGCCCCTTAGCAAGAGGTTGTCAGCAGAAACATTTGCCTAGGGCTGAAACTTGCCATTCAGACTTTTAAAAAACAAAAGCAGTCCTTTAAAACCTAAGGGTCAGTTTGCTTTTTCATTTTTTCATGTCCATGTTTGTGTCCATCAAAACTCCTGTAAGTTTTGGCAGGTTGCTTTTGTACTTTGTGTCTATGTGACTGAAAACATAACCTATAATTTTCTCTTGTGAGATGGATAACAATCTGCTGATACGCAAACCATAGCTGTCTGTCTAGAGACTAGCCAGCTTCTGTAAGATTTTTAAACAAGCTCATGCCCAGACTTAGCTTAGATCCTTTAACACTTTTTCTTGGCATGTTCCAAGAGGGTGTCATTCTGAGAGATATGTTCAGTTTTGCAGTGAAGATTTATCTTGTTTTCTCATTGGCTTTGAAAGAATGAGATACAGGCTATAAAAATATCAAACAAATAGGCTCATCACCCTAAATATATGCACTAATGTGTTCTGATTCAATAATGTGCCATAAACATAATTGAAAATTGCAGTCACTGTTTCATCTGTTCTTCCTACTTCAAATAAAATGTCTCAGTCTGATCCTTAGAGTACAAGCCTCAAGCAGTGGTTATATAAGGATAAATGGAAAAACACCTACTTCCTTTTGAACTAGATAAAAAGTAACAGTTTAGACTATTGAAGAAATTTCTTCTCCAAGCTTTGTTCTTCTGTGACATTTCTTACATGTGCTTTACATTCAGCAGTGACTAATACTGACATCTGTTCTCCTAGGTTCCAGAGTTCTAAGTCTGGAAAGATCTACCTCTACAGAGATGTAAGACTCCTGTTCTCTCGAAAATCCATGGAAGTTGACAGTGGCGCTGCATACGAACTCAAATCTTACACTGAATCTCCAACAAACCCTCAGTTTTCTCCCCGGTGTTAGCAAGATGCAACAATGAAAAGTATTTGCTCAGTTACCAGATTACTATTTAATAAGATGAACAATTGGCATAAACTAAACTGTTTAAAAGTGAAGAAAGTGAGGTGGTGGTCAAATGAGAGTCAAAGCTCTTCTAGGCTCTTGGACCAGTTTTTAAAAATGCTTCTGGAATGAGCTTTGTGTATTCCAAGTAGACTGGAACATACTTAGTCCTAATCTTTTTATACTGGTTATAAACCACTTCATTGGACATGTTGCAATAGCAGATTCCCAAATTAGTTTAGTGTTTACACCTTATTTTATTTTTTGGTTATTTAATATTTAATGTTTCTTTTACTTAAGTGATGTTTGTCTTTACTGTTCTAATGTAGCACAAATCCTATGTAAAATCATACTACGTATTTTTGACATTATTATTGAAATCTGAAATATATACAGAAGTCTTTACTTTGTGTGATGTGTTTTTAAGTGATACGTAAGCTGCTTAAAATAAGGATGGGATTTTGAACTTCCATTGCATTATCATACTATGCAAGCATGTAGGGCAGGATGGGTTGTGTATTCCCCCCCCATATTGCTAATTCCTCACCCCCACCCCATGATAACACATGAAACCATACTTCAAAACTGTGGGACTACTCATTCAAATCATGGACCCAACCTATAATAGCACCCATTTCCCTCCTAAAAGACCCCTCATCAAAGCCTTTCACATTGTTCTAATCAGTATCAAAATTTTACATAACACTGCTGTCCCATACCTGACTTTCTCAGACTGTGTTTTTTTTAAAAAAGATGTACTGTGAAAACAAAGTAGTATTTATATCTTAAATATATGTGAAAACAGCAACATTTGTATTGGTTTTATTTGGAGATGGTCTTTGTGCTCTTAATAGGGTTTTGTTTTTGTCCACTATAGACCACTAGCTGAGTCTAGAGCAGAGGTGGGGGATTGGAGGTAGCCAGCGGCAGTGCTATTTTTCCAGAAAAAGAGGTGCTGGAACCCATCTGAGAGGTGCTGGAACTGACTTCCTGTGAGTTCCGGCTGGAAAAAAAAATCCCTGGCCGGTGGGCTGTATATCCAGACCTTTCCCAGCACCCATGGACAACTTTGATGGGTGGGATTGCCCACCCTTCAGTCACCTGACATCACCTGACTTCAGGTGAAGCCTTTTCCTTTGCCCGCATAAATCAGAAGAATGTAAGAATAGCCTTTTGGATCGGGCCATCTAGTCCAGTCAGATGTCCGTGGGAAACCAGCGAGTAGACATCTGTTTGGCCACTGTGAGAAGCAAACCATGGAGGAAAGGGAAGTGGGGTTTGTAACCACCATTGAACAGCTTGATTGATATCCACGAGGACAAAGGAAGCCTTTCCCTGCAGGGCTTACAATAAGTGCCACTGTGGGAACTCCATAGTGCAGTCAGTCTCTCTGAAGCTTGCTGTAAGTGCTGGTCAAACAATTGTTTCCTGGAAACCAAGCGGGAACACACTTTAATGCTCCTGATTGTTCCCTGGCAGGTAAGCTTTGCTGCAAGCAACAATCCATTGACCAGCACTTACAGCAGGCATTTTGAGGCTCCTCTTTGTTGGGTGCGGTTTTGGGAAAACAACATTGCAGGTCAAATACGAATCCCTGCTGGGCCTAACTTGGCCTGTAGTTCATAGGTTCCCCAAAGCTGCTCTAGAAAGTCATCCCTTTTCTTGTACCTTGAAATAATTGAAACAATTCACTCACCAATCTCCAAGACACTAGGATCTCCTTCCATCTTCCCCCACAAGAAACTCCAGCAAAGCAAATAAATGTTCAGACATTCCAACACACTAAAGGGCATTGTGGGATATTGCTTGTGTGCAACAGTTCCACTAAATTAAGATTCTGAGTATTTGGAGGGGGGAGATGTTTTTGAAAAGGGAGTGAGAAATCACCATGAATTTTGTGGTTGGAGTTTTATGGATTGTGAGGATTCTCCAGAAAATACATACAGTATTCAAGAGTGTGGAGCTGGTTAAGGAAACTGCAACAGATTATAAGCCAGTACCTCCAAAGAACTTGAGTCCTGTGGTGCTAGAACTGTGGCAGGAACAAAAACCAGAAATGTCATATGCAGAAAAAAACTGAATTCTTCAAGTAAATCATTCAACCCAAATACCTTCTACAGATTCAGGATGGCTTTGAAACCTTTCTGAGTTCAATCAACTGTTTGAAAAACAGCTTGCTGATAGGCATTTTAATGCCAATGATTTAACCATCAGTTAGTAGCAAAGGCTTTTTGTGTGTGTTGTATAAATGTCATTTAAATTTACTGGAAAGTGCCCCATTGGTCTCAACAAACAATTACACAAAGGTAAACTCAAGGTTGTTACACCTTTACCAACTGTTGCTCCGTAGGGCAGTATCCAACATTGTGAAAGTTGATTTCTGCTCATGTAACAGAACTTCCCTTTCTTGTCCTCTGTGCCCCCAAATCTGACTCCTAAGAGTCTCCCAGCCCTCTGGAGCAGATTAGAGGAGTGTGGAAGGCTGCAGAATCTATCCTGCTAATAGTTTCTGTTCCATTGGCAGACAGACTTTGTTGCATTTCACTCCTAGCAAACAATTTGTGTGCAGCCGCCTATGACCATAAACAGGTTCTTCCTTTGGGGGTTTTGCAATACGTACAAAGAAATAACCAAGCTGGCATCATAAGCTACTGCATACAAACAGCTCACCATGTGGCAACTGCTCACTAAGCACATTACTTTAAATTTGCCTCCACATGAAAGCTGTAATAGTACCAACTGGCCTAAGAGTGTCTTTCATCTTTGTTAACTGCAGCTACCACACCCATATCTGAAGTTAGGGCAATTTGAGGTTCTAGGTCAGGGGTGTGACTTCAGCAGTCCTGAAAATCAACACACATCAATTTAGAACTGAAGCAGTGCTTTGATACCAAAGGGTGTTACTCCTTTGGACAAGTTATTAAATTTCCCCACAGCCCTGTAAACACAACCACTAAGGGACTCCCTTAGATGCTCATGTTACGCTAATTTTGAAGGGTTTTTGGTTTCCTCCTCCTAGGCTACTTCTGAGACTGGCCTGGTTCACACACCACATTGAACTAGTTAAACTATGGTTTAATTTGGACAAGCAGATGTGCAATTGCAGGCGCTTCATCCCTCCCCTACTGCCAAGGGAAGAAACAAGCCATAATCTGGCTTGTCATAACATGGAACCTGGGCTTATGATTTGTTTCTCTTAGAACAAACCACAAGTGGAAGTGAATGTATGTTTACTGAGTAACAAGCCATGCAATGTTTTTTCTGCCTTCCCAGTAGAGGAATAGCAATAGTAGGGGAGGAACAAAGTGCTGCAATTCCAGCAGCCTGCACTAGCATGATTTATTTTAACTATGGCAGAGGTTCGGCCCTCAGAGCCCCACTTGAAATGGCGCAACTTCTTCTCAAAGGGTTCAGTGGTGTTGCAAGGCCAACTCCCCACCCACAAAGTGGTTGTAAGCGTTCTTTTAGGCAGGGAGTGGGGAAGCAAACTCCTTGAGGCTGCTGCTGTTTTTCATCCTTTGCCGGCCAATGGATGGAGCCAAGCTGGGCTGGCTCAGTCAGTAGCGCATGAGACTCTTAATCTCAGGGTCCTGGGTTTGAGTCCCATGTTGGGCAAAAATATCCCTGCATCCCAGTGGGTTGGACTAGATGACCTAAACGGCCCCTTCCAACTCTACAATTTAGGATTATGCTGAACTGAACAGAGTTTTGTTGTTGTCGTTTAGTCGTGTCCAACTCTTTGTGACCCCCTGGACCAGAGCACGCCAGGCACTCCTGTCTTCCACTACCTCCCACAGTTTGGTCAAACTCATGCTGGTAGCTTTGAGAACACTGTCCAACCATCTCATCCTCTGCTGTCCCCTTCTCCTTGTGCCCTCCATCTTTCCCAACATCAGGGTCTTTTCCAGGGAGTCTTCTCTTCTCATGACATGGCCAAAGTATTGGAGCCTCAGCTTCACGGTCTGTCCTTCCAGTGAGCACTCAGGGCTGATTTCCTTCAGAATGGATAGGTTTGATCTTCTTGCAGTCCACGGGACTCTCAAGAGTCTCCTCCAGCACCATAATTCAAAAGCATCAATTCTTTGGCGATCAGCCTTCTTTATGGTCCAGCTCACACTTCCATACATCACTACTGGGAAAACCATAGCTTTAACTATACGGACCTTTGTTGGCAAGGTGTTGTCTCTGCTTTTTAAGATGCTGTCTAGGTTTGTCATTGCTTTGATCCCAAGAACGGAGTTTACTCCCGTGTAATTGGGGTTAGGGCGGGACCCTTCTTAACACCCGCGTCTACATTAGAGGAGAGCTGCCGAGAACACGTCCCAAGCACCAATAAACTACATCTCCCAGAATGCCACAGCGGACGAGCGGGCTCCCATAGGGGAGCGCAATGTGACGCACGCAAGCTGCAAGCCGTGATCCTCCTGCGAGAGAGCCGCATATCCCGCGCCTGCCCTTCTCCGGCCTCATCCACTTGCTCTCCAGCGGGGCGGCAGGGTAGCGGGGCAACCCGGAACGCGAGCAGAAATTTGAGCCTGCCGGCTCGCCGTCGTCCGCGGGCGGCCATCTTGTGTGCGGTTGTGGTACCGCCAGCAGGAGCAGCAGCAGCAGCAGCTGATCGCCGGCGGCAGGCCTTTCTCCTCCGGTGGGTTGCTGCCGCGGTTGTGTGGAAGCCATGTCTGCGGAGAGCCCGGAGCCCGCTTCGGCGGAGGAGCAGAAGGTGAGGCGTCGCTGCCGGGCCTGAGGCGGCGCGAGAGGGAAGGAGAGAGCTCAGGCGCCATGTCCGGAGCCGGCGGAGGCAGCTTAGGCCGCGACTTGTATGAGGGGGAAAGTTTAGTCAGGGGAGTCTCCCCTCACTCACCGGCTTGCCTTCCTCTCTGGGCCCAAATTCTTTTATCGGGGGCTTAGGGGGACGGTTCCTGAGAGAAGCTTTGGTTCACCTCAGCCGCCTGGCGCGCGCGCATTATATGGCGCAAAGTCTAGGGAAAGGCCTCTCTCTCTGTGTATGTATATGTATGTATGTATATGTATGTGTGCTGCTAGTTTCCGTGGTGGGTGCGAGTGTGGGTATCCCTGCCGTCCCCCCGTCGCCTCAAGAGCCTCCCTTTCCGCTCCTGGCAGTCGAGTTTCCCTCCTTCGTGGAGAAACGGCCGCAGCAGGAGCCACAAAACTTTGCGCTGGGCGGGAGAAAGCTGAGGGGCGCCGCCGAGGCGTTTTGTTCCGCAGCGCGTGGGGTGGCGGCGCCACTTTCCCCTCACGTTTGTTGTTATTATTATTACTATTATTATTTATTTATTATTTCCCTTGGTCCGCGGGGACGAGGTGCTTCCCCAACGCCGGCGAGATAGGGCGGGCTGACGAGGCCTCCGGGTCGCCTTGCCCCATTCGCTGCCTCGAACTTGCAGGGAGGGAGCCCGGGGTGGGCGTGCCCGCCGCCGAGGGCGCAAGCGCCTCCTTGGGCCCGTATTGTCTGGGTTGCAGCAAGCCGGGGAAAGCGCGGCGTGAATGTGACGACATCGGCCCCTCATCACGCTCGCTCGCTCCCCCGCAACGTGCAGCGTGGAGGCCGCGTACGCGGCTCGTGAGCCCCCTTAGCCCGCCTCACTTCATGCCCAGCTTGGAAAACACGCCATGGGTGTAAATCTTAGTTTTTGGTTAATTGCCAGCGTTCTGTTTCATATATACCAGTGATGGCCAAACTTGGGTCTCCAGCTGTTTTGGGACTACAATTCCCATCATCCCTCACCACTGGTCCTGTTAGCTAGGGATGATGGGAGTTGTAGTCCAACAACAGCTGGAGGGCCAAGTTTGGCCATCACTGGTATATATGAAAGAGGGAGGCTTTGATGCTGCTTTAGTGCAGTAAAGAAGCTGTAATGGACCGGTTTTATGCTTTAGTCCAGTGTTCCAAAACTTGGGTCTCCAGCTGTTTTTGGACTACAATTCCCGTCATCCCTGACCACTGGTCCTGCTAGCTAGGGATGGTGGGAGTTGTAGTCCAAAAAAACAATTGGATTGCCAGGTTTGGGAAACGCTGCTTTAGCCTATAAAGAACAAAAATTAGGGTCAATATGCCATTTCTACTCAGGCATACCTGGGAGTAGACAGAATTAAACTGAGGAAATATGCGTAGGGTTGGGCTGAAAGTGCATTGGAGGGGGGAGACGACGTAACTCCCCGTAATTTTTTTTGTTCTGAACTGGCCTGCAGTGAAGAAGTCTTACCATGGGATATAAAGTTGTTTGTTGGTCTGGGTTCTTTTTAAGAGTTATGTATTATAAGTCTAAAACAATTAACTGTTTTTGCATTTTGTTTACTGACTTTTAATAAAAACAATATCTTCACACATGCAACTTGAAGATACTTTAACCCAGGCTTCCTCAAACTCAGCCCTCCAATGGTAAGGAATTATGGGAATTTTTAGTCTCAAAACATCTGGAGGGTCGAGTTTAAGGTAGCCTGCTTTAACGCAATAAATCAGTGGATTCTAAGCATACCTACATGGTTTGGGTTGTGTCCTTATTATCCCATGTGTTCATATTAGCACCATTTATATTACAGGAGGTCATTATCAGAGTGAAGCTTTGGAACTTAATTGAAAACTACTGTCCAGCATCTGTTTGTTATCTGAGGGGGCAGCACATGGATATTCTGATGGTTTTCTGTTACCGGCCACAGAATCCCAGGTTGTGGCTCATGTTGATTCCTCAAATAGCAGACAATAAATGTAGGCTGGGTGCAAATAACTTGTGACCTACAAAGCTGTATTATAGCTTGTTTGACAACCCCTATGTTTGCAGACCAAGGTTATTGTACCTATCGTAGGCTGCAGAAGAGCTACATGTGTGTCAGTGGAAGGGCTATTAGCCGGGTTCTGAGTCCACTTGCAGTGCCTTCTACTCTTTCTCTGGAATGAGGGAAGAGGCAAAGTATTATTGAAATACTGAACCTTTGTGTGTGGTTGTAATTGTCTGTAAGCTGCTTTGAGAACCATTCTTGGCTGAGAAATGGGGTATACATCTTTTGAAGGGTTATTCAGCTGGGTGGATCACAAAATATACATGCCTAATCTCTAGGTGTTCATGCATTTTTACCCAACTTAAAAGCAGTGTACATATTTTTGTAAAATGGGCAGTAACCCTGGTATTATTCAGTTAGTGAAAACAGTTATTAAGTGTGGTATACGTTGGATGTGAAAACTGATAGGGCTAATCACATCATATATTGCTGGTGGGGGGATTAGCCAATAAAGGTTGAATATTTAAAGATGGGCATTTTGTGAAATTGCAAGATGATTCAAAGGAAGGCATAAGTAATGTAGTAGAAATACTAATTCCTTGTGTTTTCAGGAAATGGAAGACAAGGTGATTAGTCCTGAGAAAGCTGAAGAAGCAAAGTTGAAGGCCAGATATCCTCATCTGGGACAAAAGCCTGGGGGCTCCGATTTCTTGAGAAAGCGGCTCCAGAAAGGAGTGAGTAAGCTTGAACCATGTGTAGTTAGTCTGTCTAAGCAAGTAAAGCCTTTTAATCTGTCTGCTTGCAATGATGCCAGTTTTGCTCATATGGATGAGAAGTTTGCTTTGAAACCAACACCTCAATCATACTTTCTGGGCAGTAAAGGCCTATCGATTTCAGTTGTGCTTGAGTGAAAGCATACTTCACTTCATATCAGAGCCCACAAACGGTGCATGGTGCTTTCTAAATTGACATTTTCCCTCCAATCTCTGGGGGTTTTTAAATGTAGGCATTCTTCACCCTTTGCTTAAAAGAGCTGTGAAAATACGTTGCGTGAATTACTTGTTTCTTCAAGAACACACAGTTTAATAAAAAGCAAGTGTAACTGTTGATCCATAAGAAAATAAAAACCAGCATCCACAGTTGGGCAGTACCATTATTGGGACCAAGGCATCTCTGCCTTGGTTCGCCTCAGTCCCCACCATTGACACTTACCCTTGGGCTGTACCTGGCAGTGCCTTGTGTTCTCCCTCTACATGTGAGGTGTGCAAGGCAGCATTAACCCTCACACACCTGCAGCGGCAGATCAGGCATCCAGCAAACAGCCTCTTTACATTGGAGCTTGTTTTGGTGTTGCAAGCCAGCTGATTTGCAGGGCAGGGCATCAGCAAAAGAGTCATGTATTTTAGTGCAAGCCGCCCAGCAAGCATCACAGCAGTGCCAGCCAGCCAAGATGGAAATGTTAGGCGCCAAATGTGGCCACCAGACATCTCCACTTGCTCACAAAAGGCCAGATGCCAGTCGCGAAATGTGACTGGTGCCTACTTAGTTTCAAACACTGAGTTACATTAACTTGAAAACTAAAATTGGTCCATTGGTACAGATTCTCCTTTAGTTTTAAAGACTTAATAAGGCTTTAGGGAACACAGAGTATTTTGTGGCCTACTTGGTTGTGAAGGTGGGGATTGTTAAACTGGAACAGTGAAAGCATACATGCTCAAGTGTTCACATACTCCATATTAGTGATCATTTATTTAAATTATATATGAACTTTTTGTCCTGTCCCTCCGCAAAAAAATAAACAGGCATAAAGCAAATGTCTAAAGCAAATATTTATAAACCACAAATGGGCAGCAGTACTAAAAGTGACATTAATATTGTGGTGGACAATGCCTTAGCAATACTGTGAATTTTTTAAAAGGCTTTCTGAAATTAGAACATTATACAGCATTTTTCAAAAGGTCTGGCAAGTACTCTTGTTTTCCATCACCAAGAAATTTACTACACAGCCTAACAACCCCTTAAGATTAGATTGTATTTAACTTGCTACAGGATAACCTTTCAGGTGAGAGGGACCTCTTTATGCATCTTTTCACGTGAAACTGAAATAACCGCCAAGGCCTCGACTAGTAACTCAGTAGTTCTGAAAGTTATTTCCAACATTTCGTGATTGTATTGAGAGTTGCCTGCAGAGTCCTGATTTTATCAAGTAACCAATTTCTGAAGGGGACTATAGCTGCTATCTCCAGAGTGTTATGGAAGTGGCTTTTACCTATATACTATAGCGTACACCAGAATAGTTTTTTAACTTTATAACCATCACTGGTGCCAGCTAGTGTTAAAGCCACTGTCTGGTAATGACAAATGGGGATTTCACTGGGGGTATTCATCTGAGGTGTGTATATATTTTTCGGTGCAATAATTCTTCCAACTTTATATTTTTTGTACCTGAACACATTGTAATTAAGAAAATATGCCATATAGAACTTTATGAAGACTGGGAATAGATAGAAACATTTGAGTAAGCAATTAAACAGTGCCAACTTCCTTTCCCCCAGTTTATACAAATAAGAACATAATTATTCACATTTGGTTGAAAGCAAATATTAAACAGAGCAAAGTTTGAAAAAAATTAATAGAAAATAAACCAAATATGTTTTCTAAAATATATTGGATTATATCTAATTTAAAATGAGCTGAAGATAATAAATCATGGTAGAACCAAGAAATGCAATGTAACATCCCAGTGAGCTTAGTGTCTGAGCAGGAATTCAAAACTTCATCTCTCTGGTTCAGAAATGGGGAGCCTGCGACCCTCTGGACTCCAGCTATCATTAGCCTCAGTAAGCATGGCCAGTCGTCAGGGACCTGTAGTCTAGAAACATACTTGCTGTAGTCATATCTCAACACTAACCCCTTCACCACCAGGACTGTCTGAAATATAAACAAATGGTTTCCTAAACAAATACCGTAGATTCCGGCGTAGAAGACGACTTGTTAACCCCGGAAAAGAGGTTAAAAAGCCGGGGGTCATCTTATACGCTGGGTATGGGCGGCGCAGAGCGGAGCCCGCCTGCCCCCCTGCAGCGGCAGTGGGCTCTGCTCCGCGCCGGGAGAGAGCAGCTTGGCGCGGAGCCTGCTCACTGCTGCTTCGGAAGCAGCAGCTCTGCGCTGGGCAGCTTGTATTAGGCAACTGGGGTTATAAGACGGACCCCCAAATTGCAGCTGCCAATTTGGGGGGCCATCTAATACGCCCAGTCACCTAATACGCCGGAATCTACGGCAGTATAACCTGTCTTAAAAGTGTGGACGTGCCAATTAAGAGAAGCCTGTTTTGTAATGCTTTACACCTTTACTAATAGGCAATAATTCCACTTGTTGATGGCAAGAAAATGCTAGCAATAAAAGTAGCCCCTAAATCTTCTTTGAATATTATTTCTATTTATAATTCTGCAAGGCTGAAATAGTTTTATTCAGACTTTGCTCTGTTTGTTCATAGGTGCTAATTACTCACATGGCTGCAATATAAAGACGCCTGTTTTGTTCATTAAGATAAATAACATGCTTTAAGCAAGATTCTTAAACTTCCCTAGCCTTTACATATCTGGTTTTAGACTAACAGGCTACATTTGATGGGTCATAACTATTTGATCAGGTATAAGTTTCGTTTTTCTGTCTCATCTTATATAAAACCTGCTTGAGGGTTTCTCACAGGCACCTTATTGACCACTGCGAGAACAGGATGCTGCACTAGATGGTCTTACAGTAAGCCCAGAATGTCGCACAGTTAGGCGATTCTTGGGGAAAGTAGTATATTTAGTGTGTGTTTCTGTTGTACTCAATTCACCGATTCTTTCTTGCCTTACAGCAAAAGTACTTTGATTCTGGGGATTACAATATGGCTAAAGCAAAGATGAAGAATAAGCAACTCCCTACTGCAGCTCCTGATAAGACCGAAGTCACAGGTGACCACATTCCCACTCCACAGGACCTTCCACAGCGGAAACCCTCTCTTGTTGCTAGCAAGCTGGCTGGCTGACTAGATGGCAGAACTGCATGAATCTTCTCATTCCCTTAATATTTCCTTAATAGTTACTTCTCACATTTTTTGTTTCCACTAAGTCATTGACTGACCGCTTTGCAGGTAGTGGTAGCTTGTGCTGCTATTGTAAGAGAGTCCTGTTAAGAATTAAGTTGTGTAGTCCATGGAAGAATTGAGAACAATGCACTGATTTTAAAAAAAGGACACGTTTTGTTAGAGCAATGTAAAGTAATCTACTTGAAAAATGTACATATTATACCTATTTGCTAGTGTAGGGCTGGTTCCAGCAAGTGACATAGCAGGTTTGACAATTTTTTTTATGTTTCTGCTTTCTTTAGTTCACCTTAGTTACAGCATAGTATGTTTCTATTGAATACAACCACCTGTTGTGTTTCTTGTGTTTGGTTTTGTAAACTAGAGGTTTTAGACCGCAAGTTGCTAGAAGGTAAAGCATGTATTTAAAAAAAAAAAAAAGATGGGGCTCTGACTTAATTTGTGTATCTGCTCTTGAACTTGAATGGCCTTAAACCTACTTCAGCTTTAACAATAGATTTTTTACTTGGGCAATATTTGCTCATTTTGGTGTAATTCTTGTAAAACTCGTGCTTATCGACAACTGCCTGTTGAAGCTGGTATTCCTTTTGGTCCTGTAGTGTAGAACACATTTTTGAAGTGAATGAAGTGTGCATGTGCATAGACTGAATTCACTTTTGTGCCATTTCTGTAAATAAGATGGTTTTGCACAACTTTTGCAAATATCTGTTAACTTTACATTTTAAAAAAATGTGCCAACTGGAAGCACAAATAATTCTGTACCTTTGAAAGTCATAATCCTCATTTGAGTCAAACTATGTTACTGAAAATAACAGACTTCGGCGTTTAAAATCTGGAAATCACTTAAAGAACTATAATAGAAAGGCTTTGCTAGTATATCCTTTCTCTGTGTCAACAGTAACCTACAGTGATTAGTCTAAATATATACTATAGATACAAAACACTTTAGCTAGTATACCTTAAGGCAAAGTACTTCAAGGGGGCTAAATTATTTTAAAGGCAAGTACATCACATTAAGCAACTTGTAGATAACTAGGGTATTCCAAAGCTACTACAACATCTGCATCTTTTAAAATCTATGCAGGATATTTTGGACTGTGAAAATATGGGTATATTTTGATGCTATTAGAGGTCTCTGACACATAAAAGAACATCTAATTCAGTAGTTGTTAAGTAATCCATACATTTGGATTGGGAAGTGCTACTGATTTTTTTTTTACATATATTGTAGTGATTCATGATAAACATTCTAAGTCTTTATTTGTCAGAGTATGTTATCAATACTACAGCAGGAGTGGTTCAGTGAATTGACCTATTTGTCTTGCATATTGGATAGAAATGACAGTTAAAACTAGTTAACATCTATGGTGGTGTTTCTGTCTGTGCTAAAGGAATTTTATATTCTTTTTGCCTGATACCTGCACTGTAAAAGAAACAAGACTCTGCTGGCTTCTTCCAAGAGGATTCTTTTTTTGGGGGAGGGGGAAAGTTGTCAAAAGAGCTTACCTTTTTTGTTTGTTTTGTTTTGCAAAGCTCCCACCCTTTAAAAAGCAAATTTGAGACAATACAGCTAATAATATAATCATGTTAGTTCTGACCTATAATACTAATCAAGAGACCTGGTTTCAAAGGTACTGATTACTACTAACTTCCATTGTCTTCATCTCTCTCTTAATTTTTTTTATAAAAATCTTAACCTTGTTTCTGTATCAAAATTGGGTATCTTAAAATATTTGGGTGATAGGTTTAGATATACTGGAGATTAGGGCTGTTTTTTCATTATCTGTTCTGTCTTAAATGAGGAAAATACTTGCAAAGTCTCTAGCATATCAGTTTTTGTCTATGGGAAGTAATTCAGTAATTGGTTGTATCTCATTTTGATTTCCTCTCCCTGTAACATGAATATATTCACTGAAACAGACTTAATAGCGAAGATAATACCTTGTTATTAGTGAAGTGAAGTTGAGGAGAACAGCCCTCTGTTTAATTCAAGAGGAACAAGGTAACATTAAGTGGCTTTTTATTGAAGGTTGCTAATGTACATTCACAATTTATTTTTGTAGAAATAAGTAAAAGCTAGGCTTTCTGAAAAGTGACTGGCCTAAAAGTAGTAGTTCTGAACAGCAAATGACCTGGAATATTTCCTAGTTGCTACTACACCACAGATCATAGTTAGATGAGCTGGTTTGACATATAGGGAGGTATAAATAGCCATGTAAATCTAAACATTCCATTCCCCCAGTTACAGTTTGCTATTTTATATTATTGTTGTGACTGTGCAAATTTTCCGTGTCCACCAATGAATTAAAATGTTAAAGACTGTAAAGAGAACATAAGCTGGTGATCCATAAGAATATATACTACAGTACCAACCAGTTCAGTCTGATGTTGGACCTGTGTCTCTGGATAAACCTCAACTGAAGATAGTTTGATCATCTATGCTGTGAAGGAGACAAGGAGCTAGATCAACAATCATTTTATAGAAGAGCAAGTGGATTACTAACTTTCAACTTTAAGCTTACTCCAACAAGATAAAGCTGTAAAACTTGTGTACATACTGTATAATATGAGTTTTACTATTTGATAAAATGACCTTTTTCAGAGATCTATCTGCACTATAGTCTAGCAATCAATCAGCTTTATGCAGTGATTAGTAGTGCTCAAGTACGTCTATAATGAAGACAGTATGTTGTAACCCCCAAACTCTTCCCAGTAGTTAACTAGTGGAGTAATTAAGTGATTCAGAAGTGTTCTTCCCCTCACTCCCATCCCATCCATTCATTATTCATTGTCATAGGAGAGTGTGTGTGCAGAGGCCACAAAAGAACTGTTTGGTTTGATATATTCCTTAATGCATTTTTGATGCTGAAGTGGTGAAAATTTCAGTTGCTCCTTACCAACATCCACCTTGTATAGTATGCATAATAAATTCATCTAATTAGTTTTCATCGCTCTGTAGAAGTTTGTCTGGTCTCTTACTGTGTTTACTTCCACAACTCATTAAATCTTTTAGCTTAAAAAGTCCCAGTAGAACTTGCTTTGCACTTCTATGACTAGGCCTGTTTTTGTAGTGTATGTCCAACTACAAAAATATTACATACTTTATTGTAACTACCTTTATATACATCAGTACCTATTTTTCTAATAACAGTATTAAAGCTTATTGTTTGACTTTAATTCCATAATAGGCTTGTTTCTATGCTTATGAGATGTAAGTGTTGTTTGTGGTAATTAACCTGAACTTTAACTGAACAGTAATAACCTTCAGATGGGATTCTTATTATAGGGTCTAAAGCAGGAGCTGGAGAACCCCTTTAATGCCTAGTCAATCTGGTGTTTTCTAATACAAAAACCAAGGTGCTCAACAACCTCTAGCATACAACTTGGCTGGAAGTTTATCGATCACCAAGACTTGCCTTAGAATGCAAACATCTGCAAACTGCAGCTTCAGCTCACAATCGAAGAACATAATCCAACCTGCGTTCTATCTGTCCTGTCTTGTCTACTTTGACTGGTAGTGACTGTTATATTTTTACTGGGCACAATGGCATTTGAACCTGGAACTTGCATTCAAAGCATGAAAGCAACTGCACATTTTCTCTGCCGTGCTGAACGCATTTCATCTCCTGTGCCTTCCGGTCTATCAGTTGTTTACAATGGAACTTAGGTTTGTAAGGCTGTTTGAGTAATGTCCAGCTGGGCTGCCCAATGATTGCCTATTTCTTTAATAAATTGTATTGGCCAACCAAATACAGGTTATAGCCCTGAATAGTAGATATACCATTATGAAGAAATATGGCAGCCAGCCCTTACCTTATGCCACAATGGCTCTATTCTGCCTCCACTGTTGGGAATCAGTACAGTGGTGCCTCGCAAGACGAAAAGAATCCATTCCGCGATTCTTTTCTTCTAGCGTTTTTTTCGTCTTGCGAAGCAACCCCATTGGCGGCTAAGCGGATTAGCGCTATTAGCGATTTAGCGCTATTAGCGGCTTAGCAGGCTTAGCGGCTAAGCTGTTAAAAGGCTATTAACAGCTTAGCCCTTTCGTCTTGCGGGTTTTTCATCTTGCGAGAACATTCGTCTTGCGGGGCACCACTGTATGCCTCTGAATACCAGTTGCTGAGAATCACAAGGAGAGTGCTGTTGTACTTTGGGTCCTGCTCGCAGGCATCTGGTTGGCCTGATGAACAGAACGCTGGCCTAGATGGGCCTTTGGTCTGATCCAGCAGGCTTATTGTGTTCTAAACTGGGTCAATGACACCCTCCCCAGCAGAGGCTGTTGCAGAGGCTGAGACACCTGTATGAGATGCTTAGAGCCCACAGGCTCGCACACACTCATGCTGCCAACTGAGTGATTGATCTCTCACGATGCAATATATTTTGTTGCGGGAGCAAGACCAAAATAGCTAGACACAACAGAATAAGGCTGCTTTGCATAGGGCAGAGCATAGCCATGTGATGGCAGCCGTCTTGTATCAATATCCCAAAGTACCTGGATAAACTTACAAACTCAGTGCAGGACTAGATTGATTTCATCCCTCAAGCATTTATTACACGTTGACTAAAATATAATATGCATTGCACCTGGTGAAACTCCACTTGATGCAAGCAGTCTCTTGGTTTTTTTTTATACACGGTATAGGAAATGGTGTATAACAGTTCTGGGCTTGATTCTATGAATAGATGTACACTGTATCTACACTGTTTAAATATAGCTATATGAACAAGTTTCTATAATGGGAAGATTGAGCTGATCAGATTTGGAGGCTTTATTGTTAACTCTAAAAGGCCTGGGGCACTCCAAATACAAAAGGTAAGTTGAGAGGGGTTTATAGCATTTACATCATCATAGAGTACTTCCAGGTTGGTGTTTGTTGTGGAATTTATGCTCCTTGAAGCATCTACATGATGTTGGTATCAAAATGCCAGTCTATATATCCCCCCCCCCCTGGATTTGCCATTTCTGGAGAAAATCCCAAGAAGTAAAAACTTAAACCACACACACTCATCAGTGACTAGTTTTAATATCTCAAACACCTTGATGCAAAGTAACTGTGTGAAAGTACCCTTAACCTTGCTTTCCACAACTCATGCTAGGCATGTTGTTTTTGGTCATCCTGGCTACAACTTATTTTTCTCTCTCTTTTTAAAGGGGGCAACACATTTCATGGTGTAAAGTGTGGTGCACCTTAAGCAAAAAGGAAAAGGCTTGATTTTAAATCCCTCTTTGTAAATGGCACACATCCTTCAGCATCCTCCTTTGGTAGATCAGACATGGTTGGGATTGGTTCCAGCATGAAAGCAAATCCTTAAATCTTTACAAGTTAATATTTAAACACTCTTGTCATTCTGTTATTAAGGCAGCCAAGAAAATGCATTCTTATTCTTTCTGCACTCTGCCTTGAAGGTAAGTTGGAGTGTGTCTCACAGTTCCTGAACTCCCAGTTCCATTGAATGCAAGGAACAAACTGCAGGTACAACAAGTTGCCTTGATGCTGTTAGGTGGAGCTCTTCTCTGTCGGATGCATCTCTTGCACAGTGGTAACTACTTCCGGAGCAGTTTTCCCCCCCAGGCACTTCCCACTCAGACTGAGTGGTGCTGCTTGGTCTACTTTCCAGCCATCTTGATGTCACTGGATATCAGTACTGCTGCAGCACACAGAACATGTCTGTGACGATACAAAATGCTTAGAGCTCTGCGAAAGTAGACTAGAGTTTCTGGAACAAACATATTAAACCTCTTCCTGGGTTGTACCACTTCATACTACACATGGGGGTGTTCTATACTGTATGCACAAAGCCACATGCATAAAAATAAATCCCTATAATGAGGAGGAAGCCCAGAGCTGAGGCAGCTAAAAACATCCACCATACAGTGACCACACTTGATGTGGATGCTGCAATTTTTGTACTATGCAGAAATAAAATGCTGGCTGTTCTTGGTATATAGTACCTGCTCCCTGAACTTTGTGTGCATCATAAAATAAAAAATGGGATTTGGCTTACTGTGTCAAATTTCTAGTGAGGAGCAGAGCTAAGAGGAAGATGCAGAGATCTTCATGCAGCTTCTTCTGATTCTCTACTTCCTACGCAAGTCAGAGAACTTGTGAGCAAGGTCAGGTCAGCTCCAATACATTTTGCTGGCTGAGGCCTCGATATGCATACTACCCATGACTGCTCAAGTTATTTTGGAACTCGATGCAGAAACTCCTACTCCTACAGTTAAAATATAAACATGGGTGTATGCAGAATTCTTTTCCAGGGTTGTGGAGGGGGAGGTATATGCATACCAAATATATAAATTCATATTTTGTTTAAAAGGAACAGACTTCTATAGATACATAAGCTTGTATAGAAAAGGTAGTGGTACACACATTCTCTCTAACCAGCTAGTTACTACAAAACAAACTATAAACAGCTGTCTTCCAAATTTGCTGAAGCTAAGAAGCTCTGAGGCTAGAAAAGAGACCATCTAGGAACTGAATATATTGTACTTTTAATTCGATGGAAGAAATTAAACAAATGATGCCCAACTGCTAAATAAACAGTCCTAAGAGCATGTCATTTTCCTTGTAGTGGCTTGATAGCCACTACCTCTCTCTGCTTCTGAAAATAGCTGGATGTGCCTTAATCCTATAACTTCCTCACTATGGAAACCTGAGACCACGCTGCCTTTGTGCTCTACCTGTATCTCTCCAGATCTTCTGCCTGCTTCCTACAAATGCAGTTGAATTCCACTTAGAAGAACTGGATGATTAGCCTATATAATCTGCTCCCCCTTTTAGCATTTGGAGTCTACCTAAGACCACAGTGCCACCCTGAGTGTTGTATTACTACCTAAAGCAACAAATCATGATAACATTTATTTCAAAGAAGGTTCCATCAATACGGTCCAAAGGCCTATGAGGTGAACATCCTCCTCCTTCTCCTTCGGAATAAGCTGCATGGCTGCAACCGTGGTCATACTTGAAACAAGTTCCTCTGAAACCAATAGGATGCAGAGGGTCCTCCAAGTGCCACTTTCTGCCCAATTTACTTATGAATAAGTGGTTAGGACTGGATTTTAAACATATCTAGCATAAGAGTATTAAGTCTGGTCTTTTACAGCAACTGGATGCTCCTCAATTCCCCATTTCTCTAAATTACATGAACTGATGATTCCCCAAGTGTATGCTTTACAGCCACTCTCACTGCTAGCATGCTGTATTCCTGGACATAAACCCCCTCTTAATTACAGCAGCTGGATGCTCCTTTAATTTCCAACAATAGCTGAATTTGAATGCCTCTCCATTTTGAGGCAACCACTATATATTCACTATACCCTACTCTTAACATTTCATGCTATTCTTGAGCTCTTAAACCAGGCATCCCCAAACTCGGCCCTCCAGATGTTTTGGGACTACCACTCCCATCATCCCTAGCTAACAGGAGCAGTGGTCAGGGATGATGGGAACTGTAGCCCCAAAACATCTGGAGGGCTGAGTTTGGGGGTGCCTGTCTGAAATACATGGCTATATATCAAGCCTGTTTAGTAAGACGTATGTCTGACCTGAGTGGGACATTTTGCAGGTTTACTTGGGAGTAAGTTAAGCTGAGATGAAAGGGATGTAAAGCTACTACTGACCCACGACTACTTACCTAGAAGAAAGCCTACTGAACTCACGGGGTCTTGCTGTTGTGTAAGCATTCAAAGGATTAGTCTGCATGCCTGAAATGCCTTGCAACTGTAGTGTGTAATCTTACGCAGTGATCAATTCAAAATATACTTCCACAGTAAGTCCACATTGACAGCAATGGAACGTACTGATGAAACACAGGATCTGATAGTTATTTGGAGATTGTCATCAGAGAGGGTTCATAAGAGGAAGCAGCAACGGTTGTGATTATATGTGCAGTTACTTGGGGATAAATGCTTCTTATTATTACCTGGCTTTTCTGTTAAACACACACAAAGTGACTTCCAAGAGTTAACAAAACAATAAAATAAGGAAATGGTATGGAAAAACAAAAATTTAAAAGGATTAGTAAGCAGATAAATAACAATTCTGCAAACAAAAAGATCTAACACTTTTTTTAAAACGGCAAGCACTGCATTGAAATATAAAAGCTCTTTAAGCATAAAGCTGAAAGCTAGAAGAGGAGGTGCCTAGTGGATTACCACAAGGAAGGTATTCCACAATCTTGCTATCTGGACTAAAAAAAGTCCTGTCACTGATAGCCACCATCTGTTTGATGTCACTTAGGTGAGACCAGCCTTCCAGAAAAGAGCAGAATCACTGCAAGGGACAACTAGTATTTGTGACTGGTGCATATGGGGTTTATGTCCTATCAGTGCTGTGCATTTTGGGTTGTGGGAACCCTCCACTTCCAGAGAGGGTTCTCATGCTGGCATACATATGACCGCCAGATGGGGCAGGGGCCTGAATCAGGCCCAGCCCATTATTTCCTTTGGGGTATGTCCATATATGCCCCTCCTTTGGATAGCATGGATCTGCCTGACTGTCATGACATGGCAGCAGTCTGAGCAGGATTTGAATATGTATGTATCCTTCACTCCTGTGCATGCTGCATCCCCTTCATGTCTCCTTGTTTTGGACATTACTCCAAGCAGATCAATGGCAGGCAAGACTTCTGTCTGCCAGTAAGTGAATGAATTTCTACATTGTGCATGTTTTCCACTGCTAGGGTGAGGGTATTTCTGCCAGTGGGGGCTCCCCATTGCCAAGGGAAGGGGGGGTTGCACCACAGCCTAATCCTCTCCAACCTGGTGGATTTGGGGTTTGGACTGCATAGTTATTAGAATGAAAGTGTTAGCTTATTGTTGTTGTCGTTTAGTCATGTCCGACTCGTTGTGGCCCCATGGACCAGAGCACGCCAGGCACTTCTGTCTTCCACTGCCTCCCACAGTTTTGCCAAACTCATGCTGGTAGCTTATTAGTATGGAGTAAATCTCTATATACTCAATGGGACTTACTTTTGAGTAAAATGCTTAAGAATGCCCTGTAACAAATCTACTAAGTATGGCATACACTTTACTGGACTAGAGCCAACTTCCTGAGATATATGAAATATTATCTCCGTGAAGCTGAAATCTTGCAGAAACTTGCCCAGATCTAGTTGAAGTTAACATTTCATGTAACTGATTAAAGCTGACTCTAACAGGTTTATGAAAGCATCCCCCACTCAAAAGACTGCAATCCTAAATGTACTTGGGAAATGATTTTTATTGGAACTTATTCCTGAGAAAATGTCCTTAGGATCCCACTGTAACAGAGTAATACTATGTAACCATGTATACTCATAAATGCCACTGTCTTCAGTAAAGCTTAAAGGTAAAGGGACCCCTGACTGTTAAGTCCAGTCACAGACAACTTGGGTTGCAGCGCTCATCTCGCTTTACTGGCCGAGGGAGTCAACGTTTGTCTACAGACAGTTTTTCCGGGTCATGTGGCCAGCATGACTAAGCTGCTTCTGGCGAACCAGAGCAGCACACGGAAACGCTGTTTACCTTCCCAGCGCAGCGGTACCTATTTATCTACTTGCACTTTGACGTGCTTTTGAACTGCTAGGTTGGCAGGAGCAGGGACTGAGCAATGGGTGCTCACCCAGTCGCGGGGATTTGAACCGCTGACCTTCTGATCGGCAAGTCCTAGGCTCTGTGGTTTGTGCATCTATAGCCCTATGCACACAGACCTGGGAATAACTTTCAAAAGACTAGCTGGGTTTCTGTTGCAGAAAGATAAGCAAGGAGTCTTGTGACACCTTGAGGCCTAACCAATTTATTGTGGCCCACCTTTTTCCTGGAGTTCCCTTCATCAGTTGCATGAAGCATTACCTTCACTTGGCAGGTGTGTGTGCATATGCATATTTATTTATTAAATCTTTATTATGCCCTTCAACCATAGATCAAGGCGGTTCACAGCATAAAAATACAAGATAAAAACACAAATATATCCATCAAGCACACACAGGCATGGGTGTACAGAAAAAATATATTTATAAAAATTAATAATAAATTTGAACCCCACTCATCTGACAGGGTTGCCCTAGCCACTCTGGCTGGCTCCCAGCATCCAGGGGATCAATTGGCAACAGAATGCAAACAGCGCAGTCAATGACTCGACTGTACTTTTTGGTCTGTTCAAGGACGCCGTATGGCCCCATTCATTGCTTGCTGAACTTATCTGGGCGCAGAAAGGCCCAGCTGAGCCTCATGGACAGTGCCAGATTTACGTATAAGCTAAACAAGCTATAGCTTAGAGCCCCACGCTCTTGGGGGCCCCCCAAAAAATTAAAGTAAAAAAACCTGGATCTACATTTCCAAAATATAAGATAAAAAACCAAATAAAATACAACCTACATACAGCAGCAGCATTTTGTGTTGTGTAGGCTCCTATGATTTAAGTAATGGGCCTCATCTGCTCCCTAAAATATCAAAGGTTTGCTCATTTCTATATATCTATATATAGGGTGGGATTCTGGTGGTGCTGTGGGTTAAACCACAGAGCCTAGGACTTGCCAATCAGAAGGTCGGCGGTTCGAATCCCCGCAAAGGGGTGAGCTCCCGTTGCTCGGTCCCAGCTCCTGCCAACCTTGCAGTTTGAAAGCACGTCAAGTGCAAGTAGATAAATAGGTACCGCTCTGGCAAGAAGGTAAATGGCGTTTCCGTGCGCTGCTCTGGTTCACCAGAAGCGGCTTAGTCATGCTGGCCACATGAACCGGAAGCTGTACGCCGGCTCCCTCGGCCAATAAAGCGAGATGAGCACCGCAACCCCAGAGTCGGCCACGACTGGACCTAATGGTCAGGGATCCCTTTACCTTTATATATAGGGTGCTTACATTCTGCATGTGTAAATGGCTTTAGATACGACCATATAGCATATATTCAGCACAAAAAACAGCGACAATTTGTTGTTGACACAGCTGGACATATAAACGGCCCCATTACTGTGGTACCTCGGGTTAAGTACTTATATCGTTCCGGAGGTCCGTTCTTAACTTGAAACTGTTCTTAACCTGAAGCACCACTTTAGCTAATGGGGCTTCCCGCTGCTGCCGCGCCGCCGGAGCCCGATTTCTGTTCTCATCCTGAAGCAAAGTTCTTAACCTGAAGCACTATTTCTGGGTTAGCGGAGTCTGTAACCTGAAGCGTATGTAACCCGAGGTACCACTGTACCTTCAGTAGCTTAGGGCCTCACCAAACCTAAATCCTGCCCTGCTCATGGAAAGGATGCATCCGAGAAAGGATGCAAACCGAGGCTCGCGATACAAATCTGCGAAGCACATTGCAAATCTGCGAAGCGATGCAAATCTGCGAAGCACACTAAATAAGCACAAAAACACCACCCCACCCGCAGGTTCTTCTGGGTTTCTGCGGGAGGCCGGACTCGGCCGGGGAGCGAGCAGCCCGGGTCTGAGGGCTTCTCCTTCCATCGCCTCGGCCCGCCGACACTTCGCCCGCGCGGCCGGTGGGAGGCAGCGCGCGCCCACGAGAGAGAGAGCCGCCCGGCGGCCGCCTTCCCTTTCTCCGGCGCCGGCTGGTACCCACAATGCACGAAGAGCCCCTGCAGCCGGAGCGGGAGGAGGAGGAGGAGGGAGCCGGCTGCGCGCCTGCATCACCCGCATCCTCCTCGTCCTTCCCAGGTAGCAACATGGCGAAGCCAGCGAGGCCGCCTCCTGAGGAGAAACGGCAGCCGTGAGCGGGGCGCCGCCGCGGCAAGACGAGCTCGCCTCTCTCGGCGCGCGCCCCGCCCTGCGCCCCGCCCCGGGCTGGCTGGCTGGCTGCCTGGCCTCCCTCCCTCCCTCGCCGCTTCCCTCGCTCCAGCCCGGAGGCGAAGAGCCGCTGCCATCGCGGCCGGCCGCCCGGAGCAGCCCCTGCAGCGCCGCTGCAGCCATGGCAGCGTCCGAGCTGTACACAAAGGTGAGCGGCGGGGAGCGGGGCGGCGGGTGGGGGGAGAGAGACGGGCGCCAACGAGGCCTAGGCTTTCCCCCTCAGCCTTGCCAAGGCGGGAATGAATGGCGAGGGGAGGCCGAGGCCGTTGCAGGGTGCTTGGCAACGCCGCGGGAGGGGTGTGGGCCTCGTTGCCAAGGCGACGGGTGTGTGTGTGTGTATGTGTGGGGTGTGTGTGTGTAGAGAATGGGGCCAGGCCCTCGAGGAGCGATGGTGGTGCCTATGAGTCACACACAGCAGGGATGGAGGAGACGGGATTTGGTCCCTATGAGCCATTTCTCTCCCTCATCTCTCTTTCTGCCATCCCCACCTTTTTTTAAATTTTATTTTAGGATGTTGGGTTAGGGAGCGAGGAGCCGGCCTCCCTCACAAGCAGAGAGGTTGGGTGCTCCACCTGTCATGGGCGAGCTCCTTTGGATTCCTGCATTGCAGGGGGTTGGACTAGATGACCCCCGGGACCCCTTCCGACTCCGCGATGCTGTTATACCCCCCTGTAGCATCCAGGGGGTGGCTGGGCTGGGATGGGCAGGTTGTCACTTTTCCATCAGGGCCTCTGTGGCTGAGGAGCATCTACCTTGCCTGCATCTCCTTCCTCTCTCCTTCCTGGTGACCTGAAAGTGAAGAAAACAAAGGGGCTGCTCCTCATTTGGAGCAGCTCGCTCACATGTTACCTTGTTTTATGTCCTCTTCCTCAGCTATTTCTCTCCACCCCCCTCTTTAACATTTTCGCCACATGCTGTCATCTTGTGGCACCTGGAAGCCTAGCATCATTTATTGCGGCTGGAGCTTTGGGTGGTGGAGGAGAGTTTGCTTTGTCAGTTGTATTACTGCTTGCCTGATGAGGAATTCTGCTCATAATAATCCCAGCTACGTGCCCGCTCTCAAACCATTGCATTTTTACATCTTCTGTTAGATAAGCATGAGTCATGCTTGATTTCCTTATAATCAGCTGGTGTTTGTTTTTGCACAGTAATGAAAACACTTGCCGGTTGGAAGGAAATAATGCAGAGTGCACTCCTTGGCAGTGGTGGTTTTTAGGTTCCCTTGTTTTCCAGGGATGCGCAGCTGGTGGTGGATGAAAGCTAGGTTATGCCAAGGGAGGGAAGGGCAGGCGATGCAAGCTCCTTGTCTCTTAGCAGCCTGACTCGGCAGCTCCCTTGGGGAAGCTTCAGTGCTAATGAATTGGGCTGTGTGATGTGTTGGGATAACTCATACAAAGAACACTCTAATTGCAGCATGCAGCATCACGCTTAGTTCCCAAGCTAAACTTTAATTATGGCCATAGCTATAGACATGGAACACACACATTGACTATATGTGTAGCCAAACCTCAGTCATGTGCCTCGTGCTGTCGTTTGGAAGTTCTTTTTATTTATTTAAAAATGCCTGTGAGGAGGGAGATAACAGTTCCCCAGCTATTTCTCTTGTTCCATACAAATTGATGGGGGAAATATGCTATACAGAATAAGAGAAAAAGGGCTTGGTAGATGCATCATATGTCTCCGGTGATCACATTAGATATCATGATATGTGAAATATCAGCTTTTCAATATGTATAGATGTGGTATTGTTACAGAGTTCTCTAGCTCAGGGTGTTGTGGCCATGCTTCTTGAATATGCTTCTCAAATTAATCCCTAGCTTTGCTACCGATATTTTTTGTTTCTAGGCCTGATGGGGTTCTGCGAAGCCCAGAGATTGAGAATGTCAAATTCTCATCGCTAATGCATTTAAATTAATATCTATTTTAATCTCATTTATTGCATTTATAAGCTTGAATTCTAAGCTGTGTCTCCTGGCAAAACTTCACTGGTTCTCTTTGTATAGTTAACTTCATCTTCTGCTCTAATAACAAAGACAACCTAGCTAGCTAGGTATTCATCAGGCCAGCCATTACAATGCAATCCATTTCAATTTTTCTGTGAACAATATAGGTAGCATAGAATTTGGGTCTTGCCATTCAAAACAAACAACCTCTTGTCTATTCAATCTATGGAACATCTCTGAATGTTTTTCAGTCTAGGTTGTTCTTTTAATTCTGCTTGGTGGAATTCAGTTTGGGTTCATAAAGCTTGCAGTACAAGAACACAAACTTTTTGTAAGTGTATATATTAATACTGTGTTTACTTTTTAGCCTTGGGGTAGAGTCTGTGCTTTTAACTATGTGTGTTATTGAACTAGCTATTATTTTATAACTCATTTTGGACACGATTTTAATTAGTGTTTGGCTTCTCTGGAAAAGCTTATCTCTGGTGCATGTGGAATCATTTGAAGTAGAAGAATAATAGTCCGGTGTAAGTAGGGACTGGGAGGTAAACTTCATGCTAAAACTCTATAGTGATCTCATGAAGCCCATTCTTTTGGGGGGAGTGGAGAAGAGACTAACTATGCAATCCTATACATGTCTATTCAGAAGTAAGTCCAATTGAGTTCAGTGGGGTTACTTTCATATAAGTGCACCTCAACAACAACAAATGTTTATTCGGCTATTACGCCCATCATGAAGCACAACACAACAAAACAAATCAAATAAAACAGCGGACTCATACAAACCACAAGTAGTATAACACAGTTCACACTCACAAGGACGGATATTAGCCATTCATAAAAAAGTTTAAGATTAAGATTAAAAAATTTGGCACTACACTAAAAACAATATCTGATGTCATTATAGAAAATTCTTGTGACTATCAATAATCAGCTAACATTCCGTTCCGTCTCTTGTGCGAGAGGACGGCTGTTAGGAATTTAGCAACCTGTAGGGTAATATAAGGATCCACATCTTGAAGTACCCAGGCAAGCTGTAAGTCTACTGGTTTGTCAGCCATAGGCTGGATTATGGGGTTTAGGATACTAGCACGGGCTGAACTGTACAAAGGGCAGATAAACATAACATGATGTAGAGATTCAGATGTTTTCATTTCACAAGCACACATTGAAGGGACTTGGCCCTTAGTGAATCTATGTCTCAGCACGTTTGTTGGAAAAACATTGAACCTAGCTCTAATGAAGGCATAACGGTGAGACACAGCCATAAGCGATGTTAAGTAGGACGGAGCGCGGTAGATAGGGGTTATGCCGAAATTTAACGGCGAGCAGGCTCCACCACCAGCTACGAAATTTTGGTATAGCTCCACATCATCCAGCCTTTGATTTATACACCTTTTTGCCACATTTAGATCCAGTTTGAGCAATTCAGTGGGTGAGATCTCATAGGACAGCAATTTGGCATGGATTTTTCCTGACCACAAATTTGTGAAGTCATCCCGCCACATGCATTGAATTAGATAGTGGTTCGGGAGTTTATGCCATAGGGATATCCAATAGATCAAAACTCTCCTCCATATGACTAACTCCACTGAGGGGATCTTCATTTCTAAGCGAATGGCCGCATTACTTACGCATGTTGGTAATTTTAAAAGTCGGCGTAAGAATTGGCTTTGAAGTGTCTCTAAAGGTGAGAGGTTTGCAAAGGCAGCCCATAAAGGTGCAGCATAGGCCATTGTGGCCATCACTTTGATGCTATACACTTTCAAGGCCGCAGGGATGAATAAGGCCCCCTCAGAGTAGAAAAAACGGAGGAGGGAGTGTGATAGGGCTTTTGTCTTGTTTTGAAGATATTCAATGTGCGCTTTCCACCCTAAATTATATTGAAAATAAATTCCTAAGTATTTAAATTTATGTACTTGTTCGATTTTCGTGCCCTCCAGCTTCCAAGAATAAAGTTTTCGACTCCTTGAAAATATCAGTACTTTAGACTTGGTGTGGTTGATAGACAGATGATTAGAAAGGCAATATGTCACAAAAATCTTTAATGCCCTCCTTAAACCCACTCTAGAGTAAGAGAGTAGTACCGCATCATCTGCGTAGAGAAGTAAAGGACAACGGTAATCAGCTATGCGAGGGGTGTGGATAAATTTTTGTGCGACGGCTAATGGGTTCCTCATATCACTGATAAATAAGTTAAAAAGAAGCGGCGCTAAAATACAACCCTGGCGTACACCCTTATTTACTGGCACTGGGTTAGTCAGGTCTCCAGCAGGGGATAATCTCACCCTGGCCACGGACCCGGCATGAAGTTGGGAGATAAGCCACAGGAGCCTTCTATCTATTCCCCAGCAGGCAAGTTTATCCCATAGCAATTTCCTCGGAAATATAAGTGCAGTTGAGACTTTTTGTAATTAAAAGCAACATTAAAGGACGTTGTGTGTTGGATTTGTCTGAGCACCTGATTTTCCTGGATTGAAGGAGTCATAAAAATACGAACTGCCCACTAGTGTTTTCTTTTTTGATACTATGAAAGGCATGTAAGGCTTCATTTTTGTTTAAATCATAAGAGAAATGCTAATGTGGAGATTGTAATTTACACAATTTGGTAATTGGTACAAAAGAAAACAAGGCATTATAGCATCTGGATCTTTTTTTTTCTATAGTGGGCATTTATGCGTAAAGTGTTGTCTGACATGAATCACACCAGCATCTATGCGCTAGCTGGAGTTGGCACTTTCTACAGACCTAGCAAACTAATGTTTGTGTGAAGTGATTATGGTGTATAGAAAAATATTCACATGTCAAAGAAGTTCCTCCACTCTTAGACCATATTCTGTTTCCTAGGAATTACCCAGAAGAAAAAGCAAAATGATCTAAATGCAGATGAATCAATATCTGAGTGTGTCTACAAGCCACATTTGTGTTTTTTCTGCAGAAAAGTACCTAGGCCTTATTTGTAGCCAGCAGGAGACTCAGTTAAAACTCCAAATAAATATAATGGGCTTCTCACTGAGATAAGTGTTCACATTAATGACATCATGCATTGACTTCAGTGGTGATAGATGCAAGTACATCCAGGAGCAAGCTGTTTAAAACTCATCATTTTCTAAAACAAGTGGCAGGAACCTTTGCTTACATTTTCTCGGGTAAGCACATCCCAAGTTGTGCTTTTCTAACTTCTCCCTACTTTTAAAAGACGATTTCTGTTTTTCTTTTAATAAGATGCTGCCCACTTCTGTGCTGTATCGTCCTTCCAATAATATTAAATAATAAATAAAATATCATAAAATAAAATAAAAGTAATAAAGGGAAGATGCTTTACTGTATTTCTGCATTTTATTTTATATATCCTTTCAATTCTTAAAATGTATTCATTTCTAGGATTTTATGTGTTGAGCTGTCTGGCATTTCCTACAAATATATAATTGCAAAATAGTGGAGTTACCGCCCCACTGAATTGTATCTCATCCCAACTTTGTATTTTTTTCAGACACCAATTAATAAATGACACTTTTTAAAGCAAGCTTTTAGTGGCTGATGAGTTCAGTCCTTTAATGGTATATTTAATTTTGCTTTTTATATAATTAAATATTTTATGGAAATTATTAATATAATATAATATAATATAAGGGACGCAGTTGGCGCTGTGGGTTAAAGCCTCAGCACCTAGGACTTGCCGATCGAAAGGTCGGCGGTTCGAATCCCTGCGGCGGGGTGCGCTCCTGTCGTTCGGTCCCAGGGCCTGCCAACCTAGCAGTTCGAAAGCACCTTCGGGTGCAAGTAGATAAATAAGAGACCGCTTACTAGCGGGAAGGTAAACAGTGTTCCGTGTGCTGCGCTGGCTTGCCAGAGCAGCGATGTCACACTGGCCACGTGACCCGGAAGTGTCTGCGGACAGCACTGGCTCCCGGCCTATAGAGTGAGATGAGCGCACAACCCTAGAGTCTGTCAAGACTGGCCCGTACGGGCAGGGGTACCTTTACCTTTACCATAATATAATATAATATAATATAATATAATATAATATAATATAATATAATATAATATAATATAAATGTGTGTGTGTGTGTAACCACACTGATAATTTTCAGTAAAGGATGGTATAGAAATCTATAAATAAAGCTACTTCCAATTTACTGAAATAAAGTAGCACTAGTCCACCATCTCTGTTAATTCAGTTACTGAAAAATGAAACAATTCTTCAAAATTACTATACATAGTGCTTTTTGGAAATTTGATTCCCAGCCCCTGCAAAAAGATCTAGTCACTGCTACCCAATTCTTCTGTCTGTCTTTTCCTTCCTGGTGGCTAGAAATACTTCATCATCACAGTTTTCAAGCTCAGTTATATGACAGCAGGAACTGGTAGCCTAGAGAGAAACAGTTTTCTTGGGAAAACTTGCCATAAAATTGCAATAGCACAGCAAGACAGAAACAGGTTTGAGTCTTCCCAATTAAACCCAGACACTGTGTAAACAGTACCTAAGCTAACGGAAAATGTGAACTAAGCGAAAGAGTTTCCCATCAGCTTTGTAGACTGACAAGTCTGAAGCTGTGAAAAATTTGAGCAGATCAACTGCTAAATAGTGGTTTAGAGTGCTCATCTGAACACTGAGTTTCTTCGGAGGAAATGAAATCAGCCTGGGCAGGGCTGCCTACTCTGGGAGACGGAGTTCTGTTCCTGGAAGTGTGTTCTTGCTCCACAAATCGGTCATAGGGGGTGTATTTTGAAATGCATGTAGACTTGTACAGTTAAAAATTAAACTTATAATTTTTGCTCCTTGAACAATTATTTATTCAGCCGGAGTTAATTAGTTGGGTTGTTTTCACAGAGCAAGAAAAATGCAACGGAACCTCCCAAACACCCTTCAGAACAAACATCCTCACTTTTCTATTGGCCCATGCACATTTAAAGCGGCTTGCTTAAATGACACTAATAAGAGCAGACATCCAGCAGAGCCAATTTAAATATGGCAGAGTGACAGCAGTTACTTCTTGTGTACATCTTGGGGTTATGGTGTTTCAAATGCAAGCAAAGTAACAATGAGTAAAGAAGGTTGTAAAGTCAATCATGGCTCTGTCCAGTATGGTTAGGTGTTCGGTGAAATACTATCTAGAACATGGATAGGCAAACTAAGGCCTGGGGGCCAGATCCAGACCAATTGCCTTCTCAATCCAGCCCGCGGACTGCCCGGGAATCAGCGTGTTTTTACATGAGTAGAATGTGTCCTTTTATTTAAAACACATCTCTGGGTTATTTGTGGGGCATAGGAATTCATTCATTATTTTTTTCCAAAATATAGTCCGGCCCCCCACAAGGTCTGAGGGACAGTGGACTGGCCCCCTGCTGAGAAAGTCTGCTGACCCCTGATATAGAATCATAAAATTGTAGAGTTGGAAGGGACTCTGAGGATCATCTAGTCCAACTCCCTGCAATGCAGGAATACTGTACACAGCTGTCCCATATGGGGATCAAACCTGCAACCTTGGCGTTATCAGCACCATGCTCTAACCAACTTAGCCTGTGTGTTCCTTACCCTTGACACAGTTATCAGTCAGGCAATTTTTGGCCACGTCTATCCACAATTTAGGATGGAAAGCATGTGGGTGTTCATATGTGACATGCTTTTGGACTTCGATACCCACATTAGAAAATCATGTTAAGTCTTATAGCATGTGTCTGGCTTCATCCTGAAAGGCTTCCTTAACAATTTCCTAACAGTGGCACTTGTGCTTTGCTCTTAAATTCCTTTGCCACTTAAAGCAAAGCCAATTTACTCTGGGGTGTGGCAGATCGTTAGTAGATAAATGCTGAATAGGCTCAAATCTGAGAACCACTAACCACTCCCAGTATTCTGCTCCTTTGTGATGTGACACAGTACATGAATCAGCACTTTGTGAGATGGTTCAGCAGAATAGCTTAAAGAGGATTGGAAATGGAAAATTCCAGAGTTCTGCTGCTGTGATGCCAAGTAAGAGGATTTTTGAGTTTCTTCCATATGCAGCATTCCCTCCACAATGTGTACTGATGCACAGCTAGAAGAGTTAGTAGCAGTATGTGATAAAAAGCAGGTACAAGCCAGGTACACCCTTGGGTACCTGTGTTCTCCTGAATCATTTATCATGGGACTATTTATTAAAATGGTAAAAAGTGTGCTATAAATGTGAAGGAAGTGGGAATATTATAGCATACAGTCAAGCAACCCCCTAATTTAGGTAGGTTATAGAATACAAGCACTTAAAACAGATCAATCTTGTTTCTGTATCTTGATGTGGCTTTTCTTAGCACCTTTCGTAAGTATTGTGTAGTCTTGCCTGTGTTTCTCTAGGTATGTTAGAACTGGAGAAACAAGATCCACGAGAGGCAGGTGTCTGGAAAATATGTTGTCTAAAGGTCTTGAGCTTTAAGCAGGGGAATAGTATAGTGGCACCTCGGGTTACAAATGCTTCAGGTTACAAACACTTCGGATTACAAACTCCGGAAGTAGTACCTCGGGTAGAGAACTTTGCCCCAGGACGAGAATGGAAATAGTGTGCCGGTGGTGTGGCAGCAGCGGGAGGCCCCATTAGCGAAAGCATGCCTCAGGTTAAGAACGGTTTCGGGTTAAGAATGGACCTCCGGAACAAATTAAGTTCGTAACCCGAGGTACCACTGTATTGCCATTAAATGAATATGTAACTCTGGAGCTGTCACATGACTAAAGAAATCTTTGTTCAGTATACATGTGGATTTTAGTAATTTGACATATGAGAAAAACCGTTAGTTCTAAAGAAAAAGCATGGTACTTTTGTTTTTACATGATGGATGCAAGTGTTTGTAAGCAGGCATCATCTTAAACGAGGTTACCTCCTTCCCTCCCATGTAAGAGGGAATTATTTCATTAGTATTCAATGCTAAAGCATGAATTTGTATTACTAGGTAGAGCTTGCACACTTCTCCCTCTCTTCCAGTGCAGCTGCGAGATGTTCAGAATCTTTTGCTTCCACTTTCAACTTACTATCCTAACCTGGACATAGTATTCTACATGGATAGTAGAAAGAAACCAACTTCAAACAGTAGTTCACAAAGCTGACTTGTTTTCATTAACCAAAGTTAAGACTAACCACAAGAAAGCATGCTAAAATGAGGTTAATCTAAAAGAGAAGTGAACTTTCCTTATCTTCTCACAGCAAGGAGGAAGAGGTGAGCCCAAAGTTCACTGTGGTTCATCTTTGCAATGCTAAACCATGACTCCATCAGATGTCAAGGAGATCAGTAAGAATCAGTATAAGTATACAATATTTAGAAGACATCTGAAGGCAGCCCTGTACAGTGGAACCTCAGAAGTCGAACACCTATGAACTGGAATGTTTCGGCTCTTGAACGATCAAAAACAGGAAGTGATTGTTCTGGTTTTCGAATGAATTTCGGAAGTCGAATGTCTGGTGCGGCTTCTGATTGGCTGCGGGACGCTCCTGCAGCCAATCAGAAGCCGTGCCTTGGAAGTCAAATGTTTTGGAAGTCGAACGGACTTCCGGAACGGATTCTGTTCAACTTCCAAGGTACATCTGTATAGGGAAGTTTTTAATGTATGATGATGTTGGAGGAAGCTCTTTTTAGTCTTGGTTGAGACCTGGTTTGGGGACATAATCAACCTTGATCACCCTGATAGATGCTTTGCTTCAGGAGAGGGTTGGGTGGAGTATTACCGGTACCTTGTCGCTCTTGCTTGATCTTTCAGTGGTTTTCAATTCCATGGACCATGGCTTCCTTCTGGGCAACCTCCAAGAATTGGGAATTGGTGGCACTATATTTATTGCAGTTCCACTCCCTATTTACGGTGCTGTGTTCAGATAATAGCTTTGTGGAATTATGTATCTGCCCCTGGCAGTTTTGCTGTGGGGTTTCACAGGGTACTATTTTGACCCCAATGTTGTTTGATATCTAGCTGAAGCAACTGGGAGCACCCATGAGGAGACTGGGGGCACTGCGCTATCAGTATGCAGCTATTGCCCAGATTTGCTTTCTCTGTTAAATCTGAATCAGGAGAAGCTGTGGTTATTTGAACTGGTGTCTGGATGCAGTGGTTGGCTGGATGAGAGCCAAAAAATGCCCCCCGATCCTGAATCCTTGTAAGATGGAAACTCTGGGCAAGCACTTCTGAGGTTTGGAACTTTGGGAAATTCTGGATGAGGCTGTACTCCCTCTGAAGGAACGGGTATGTAGCTTGGGGGTGCTCCTATATTTACCTTTGCTACTATGTATAAAGACCCTGATGTTGGGAAAGATGAAGGGCACAAGGAGAAGGGGACGACAGAGGACGAGATGGTTGGACAGTGTTCTTGAAGCTACCAGCATGAATTTGACTAAACTGCGGGAGGCAGTGGAAGACAGAAGTGCCTGGCGTGCTCTGGTCCATGGGGTCACGAAGAGTCGGACACCACTAAACGACTAAACAACAACAACACTATGCGTAAGCTGGTTTTGTCAGGGTATGGGAGCTGTTCCATGCGAATGCCCCTATCTACCCGAGGATACATGTGTATCGTTTACCATATCAACAATTTTGGATATGAATCTGATATGCAAATGTGCATCAGAATGCACATTGCAGTTTCGGTGCTGCCCTTTTGCGCTGTGTGGGATGTGCATTCTATGGAATGTGCATTCTGTCAAGCATCCTCATCTATGCCATGGCACAGCTAGTAATCTTTTAACCATTTTGACCATTTTATAGGCATGAATATAGATTTCCGGAATGATAGTCTTGTTGATAGCAATAGTGACTTAGTAGTCCTTTTGCAGAATTTGGGGTTGTTGTTTTTTGCATATAATGGATGTAAGCAGGAGGTTAGAGAGGCAGGCCTGAGTGTGGGAGAGGTTGACAGGGGCTGGAAATGAAGAGTAAGAGAAACAGGGGGGAGGGCGATCATGAAGCCTTCACTTTTTTTTAAGCATCAGATTTTACTTCATGGTGCAGATTATGGAATATGAACATCCCTGTGAGCTTCCCTGTCTGTTAAATTATAATTTTAATGGAGGAAGTAATTGGGAGCCCATCATTTGATAAGATGTAAGAGCACTTAAAGCTCTCTGCTTAATGTAAATGGATAGAGGAACTTTTTTTTTAATTGTTGTAAAAGTAATGTTTGGAGGAATGTTTTTGAATATCACCATTTGATGACTATCACAAGACAGTTGGGTTTTATCATTCTTCCAAGTGGCACGGAAAGAAAACACTCTCGCTCTTTGTGCTGCAAAGGAAGTCAAATTGCCCTGACAATGAAGGAATTCAGTGGTCTGACATGGCTGTCAAACGTTGCCCTTTACAGGGGCGTTATGGTTGGTTTTTCTGTTGCTTTGAAAGTGGATAATATCAGTCTTGCAGACGAGCTGGGAGACGCCTGCTAGTCAGTCTGAACTGTGTGGCTGATCAGTTTGCCCACTCTCAGAAATACGTCTTTCTGCGTGGAGGACATATTGCTTGTGAAGGCGAAAATGCTTGCTGCTCAGATTACCAGGAGTTTGCACCACCAGAGATACTGGAAGAGCATTGATGATTTGGACTATATGTATGTTAAAGTAAGTTTATCTTCTCTTCTCACACATACCTCAGCTGTGAATCTAGCACCATTATCTATGCTTGCTAACTTCTTGCTACTTCATCTAACATGGCCGCAATCCTATGTCCAGTTACACAAGAAACTTACTGGCTTCAATTGTAATTGGATGCAAGATTGCATATAAATATACATTTTACACATATTGTGGGCAAGCCATAGGGCGTATGGTTTAGTTGTGTAAACAAGGTTAATCAGACGATGTTAGGATAACTTTTATAGAGTGAAACTGTCTTTGGTATGTGTACTTTCTTCTTGTCGCTATACTATGTTTGGGAATTGTCATGGCTTTTGAGGGAGGTTTCTCTACCGTACGTTGTCAGTGTACTAATACTAAAACAAGTGATAAAATAAGCTTTTCAGCCTTGGAATGCTGATTTGCGTTCTAATTATTTGCTTTTGGATAGTTCTGTAACATAATACTTTGTAGGAAGGGAAACTTATCTAAGCATATGTTGATCAGCTAAGCTTTGAGAAAACTGAAGAGCAAGTAAAAACAATTTGTTAGGTATTTTTCTATTTAAGCATACCTGAAGAGAGATTTAAGCTGCAGTCCTGTCCACATATACTTAGGCAGTGGTTCTCAAAGGGTAGGGCAGGAGAGGATGGAAAGTGTGGTGGGAAGATTCAAGAACAACATTATATTTTGGGAATGATTCATGCGGCTGTGTTGTTTTATACTTTCTGCATGTCCCATGATCATATTATAGTTGTGTTCATGTTGTAAATTGAGCACTGCTAGGAGTTGTTTCTTTTTGTTTCCCCAACAAAAAATTTGGTGTGGCACAAGAAAGTTGTTACAGTGGTGCCTCGCAAGACGAAATTAATTCGTTCCGCAAGTTTTTTCTTCTTGCGAGTTTTTCGTCTTGCGATGCACGGTTTCCCATAGGAATGCCTTGAAAATCAATTAATGCGTTCCTATGGAAACTGACTTCAGACCAGGTCCAGGGACAATCTGTCCCCCGACCTCTTCTGAAGGCTGGGGGGGGCGAAAGTCTTTGCTCCCCCCCCCCCCACGGCAGCATTTTAAAATCGCCCCGGACAGCGGAGGACTTCTCCGCTGTCCAGGGCGATTTAAAAGCCCTCCCGGGAAGGCAGCCAGGGGGGACAAAGATTTTCGCCCCCCGCCACCTCTTCTGAAGGCTGGCGGGGGGCGAAAATCTTTGTCCCCCCTGCCTGCCTGCCTTTAAAAGCCCTCCCGGGAGAGCGGAGAAACGCAGCGCGTTTCTCCGCTCCCCCGGGAGGGCTTTTAAAGGCAGGCAGGCAGGCAGGCAGGCAGGCAGGCAGGGGGGACAAAGATTTTCGCCCCCCGCCAGCCTTCCCTTCTTTTGAAGCAAGGGGCGGCAACGGGGAGAAGATCGCTTCTCCCCTTTGCCGCCCCTTGCTTCAAAAGGGGTCCGGGGGGAGAGAGAGGAAGGCGCGCGCCTTTCCCTCTGTCGCCTCTTTTGAAGCAAGGGGCGGCAACGGGGAGAAGATCGCTTCTCCCCTTTGCCGCCCCTTGCTTCAAAAGGGGTCCGGGGGGAGAGAGAGGAAGGCGTGCGCCTTTCCCTCTGTCGCCTCTTTTGAAGCAAGGGGCGGCAACGGGGAGAAGATCGCTTCTCCCCTTTGCCGCCCCTTGCTTCAAAAAGGGTCCGGGGGGAGAGAGAGGAAGGAGCGCGCCTTTCCCTCTGTCACCTCTTTTGAAGCAAGGGGCGGCAACGGGGAGAAGATCGCTTCTCCCCTTTGCCGCCCCTTGCTTCAAAAGAGGTCCGGGGAGAAAGGGGAAGACGCCAGCATTTTAAAAAACCTCGGGACAGCGGGGGACTTCTCCGCTGTCCGGGGCGAATTTAAAATGCTGGCGGGCGGCAGCGAAGCCTTCGCTGCCGCCCGCCAGCATTTTAAAATCGCCCCGGACAGCGGAAAAGTCCTCCGCTGTCCCGGGGTTTTTAAAAAACCTCTCCGCCCCCCGCCAGGCTTCAGAGCAGCCTTCCGAAGCCTGGCGGCGGGAGGAGGTCCGAGGACAGTGGGCAAGACGCCCTGTCCCGGAGATTTCCCTATGGGCTTTCGTCTTGCGAAGGAAGCCCATAGGGCAGTGTTTCCCAACCTTTTTTGGGCAAAGGCACACTTGTTTCATGAAAAAAATCTCGAGGCACACCACCATGCCAGATGGGGAAAGGTCACTTTTTACTTATGTAAAAAAAAATAAAAAAATAGTAACAGCATAGAAGGTAATGGTTAGGCTAGCATCCCTCTTCCAAATATGCTAGGTTTTTATTTGCAGGGACTGTTCTACATGGGAAAGCATTCAGCACTGTCATTCTCCCATCTGCCATCTGAATTGGTACTATTCTGGGTCAACTTACTCTGCTGCATGTGTAGATGAAAATGGCACCAAGTGTGGGGCAGGGGGCAGAAAAGGTTTCAGATACAGGATATTAAGCATACACGTACTTCAGATTGAACTGGTTGCTTGCTTTGCAAGTTTTCATTTCCCAAATGACTGCCTTGGCAAGCGCAATACCTACCAGGCTCAACGCCGGTCTCGCGCTGCCGCTTCCCGCGCTCTCAAGGACCTGGGAGGAGGAAGGCGTGAACGGAATCCCGAAGGCGCGAAAACCTCGCGCATGCGCAGGCCTTCTGCCTGCGACAGCCCAGTAGGCTGGCCGAAGCGAGCGGCGATGGGATGTGGGAGGGAGCTCGCTCGCCGCCCCGCGTGTGCCTATGTGGGGCACGTTACAGCCCCGTGACGTCAGCGCCACGCAGGCAGCCAGGCAGGCAGACGGCGAGAGCCCCGCGCTGGGCGGCCTCTCCTCGCCGCCGCTGCCCCTCCTTTCGCCGCCCGACTCGCCTGCCTCCCTCCAGGCAACATCTCGCGGCACACCAGGCAACGTCTCGCGGCACACTAGTGTGCCGCGGAACACCGGTTGGGAAACACTGCCATAGGGAAATTCGTTTTGCGAAGCGTCTCCAAAACGGAAAAACCTTTCGTCTAGCGGGTTTTCCGTCTTGCGAGGCGTTCGTCTTGCGGGGTACCACTGTATTCTGAAAGTGTGGTCCAGATTACTTGGGTGTAAACCCGATAGAACACCTAAGCCAGGGGTCAGCAAACTTTTTCAGCAGGGGGCTGGTCCACTATCCCTCAGACCTTGTGGGGGGCCGGACTATATTTTGAAAAAAATAATGTACAAATTCCTATGCCCCACAAATAACCCAGAGATACATTTTAAATAAAAGGGCAAGTTCTACTCCTGTAAAAACACGCTGATTCCCGGACCATCTGCAGGCCGGATTTAGAAGGCGATTGGGCCGGATCCGGCCCCCGGGCCTTAGTTTGCCTACCCATGACCTAAGCTTTTCTTCTGAGTAAGTATTTGTAGGATTGGAATATAAATCTCTCTGGCTTTTGAGTTGTTTCTCACTCGCCCCCATTACCTGCTATATCTTCCCTTTCAGCCTTGCAATATTTTGGAGGCTGCAATCTGATTAGGTTATTGAATCTCCAGTGATTCTGCTTACTAACAGCTGAACTGAACTGAAAAAGAAGGTTCTCCAGAATGTGGTATCAGGCAGAACTTCCTGGTTAGACAACAAAGCAAACAAGTTATATTCCTCAGGGGTTTCTTCTCAGGGTGTGTCTGACTAAGAACACGGAGAGAAAGTAATGGTTTTAAAATGAAGGTGTTCTAACAGAAAACACGCTTGTAGCTTCTGGGCAAGGACTCCTGTTTCCTTAAGAGTTTTTCCCCAAGTCTGCTAATGAGCTACTTAAAAGAGAGGTTCTCTGGAACTTCAATCAGCAAAATGAATGTTTCAAAAACAAAAACGACTATCTACTTTTGAGTTCTGCTTCATACAAATGGGCATTTTGAAACATGATACACTTATTTGATTTACTTTATTTAAATATTTTGCTCTGCTTTTAGGCCTCCAGAAAAACTCCCCCCCCCCAATAATTTTTCATTGTTTTTCATTTAAATACAAGAACAACATATAAGGACAGTAACTTGTCCAGTGGTACATTCTTAAGTGTAATGTGCCATAGATGATCTGTGAGATTATGTTGATTATATTCTAAAACAGGATGAATGGCATCTACCTTTAAAGTAACCCTAATGGGATTGCTCCAAGAGCTGTCTAGCTCAGGAAAAGCCGGGGATAAGGATTTATTCTGTAATTTGAGTATGGCTGGACACACTTCAACCAGGTCAAACTTTCTGGTAGATGCCAGATACAAGAATCAAAAGTGTAATACTTGTCCATTTCCAGGTTATGATCAAGCTGTGGTTTTTTTCTGACGTATATCTTATTTCCCATGTTGGGAAAAGCAATATGAGAGATTAGTCTCAAATGAGTGGTTTCAGTTCTGTTTAATGTCTTTTGACCTTTATATCTGTGATAATTAATTTTACCATTAGCTCCGTTTCCAGATGTTTTGATGGGCTCTGTTCTTTTTGAGAAGGCACAAATAACCTAAGCATATAATGTAAATAAATGCTACAAATACTGGTATATTTTCATAATTCATTATATGATGTATTGGAATGTATTGGAATTCTTGAAATTGAGAGCTACCGTTGTGTATAGTCAAATCTTCTATATCCAGACACCTCGAGGGTGTATGTGGTTTATATAGCACGTTGTCAGGAAAAAGAGGAGAGATCTTAAGAATTGAACGGAACAGAGAAACTGTTTATCTAGCAGTTGTATAGAGAAGGCTAATTAAACATCTGGCCAGGAAGAGAGATGTGCAGTGTATTCGGCTTTGATCTCTTTGGAGTACCAGAGACTGGAACACTTAATGCATCATGAGATTCAAGTATTTGCATTTTGTCCCATGTATCAAAGACTGCTTCTGGAGACTTACATTCCCAAAGGATTAGATATTATGAAATGATATTGCTGGATTGTTCTTAACTAGAGGTGTGGTTCACTCCCCCCCCCCCTTTAGTCTCTTTTTCTTTGGGCCCAGTAATAACTTCAGCGAACACGGGAACAGATAATAGTCAGAATTTGCTGCTTTGCCGCTCTTGAATGAAGATATTGTTCCTTCTTTTCTTACATGATTTCCTCAAAAACATTACTTCCGTATTAAATATATTACTATTTACTGAAAGAAGACATTTGGGAGCAAGATGGGTAAAACATTTTTTATCTCCCTTTTCAGTTGAAAAAGTACCTTACAAATATTGCTGATAAGCTGCGAAACACAAAATGAAAAGGGAGGGAGGACGGTAAAAGCAGACTTGGACACTAAGTCTTAGTTACAAGATTCATGTAAAAACAAGCTGGAATTGAACAACTTGGAGAGCCAAAAGTTCTGGTCTCTTAACAGAACTGTTGTGTGGCAGTATGGTGTAATGTAATGAAGATTGTGTGTGCAAATAAAGTATCCTGAAATAGATGTCAGATTCTTCTGACTTTTCTTTTAATGAGACAATAAAACCATCTTTGCACACTACAAAACTATTTGTAGTGCCTCTCATTCTTTGTTGCAGCCAAGAGGGTTAGTGTGGCATTCATCTGTTACAAGGCAGTGTTAAGTCTGTAAAAAGGTGTTTCAGCAAGGTGTGGCTTCCCCAATCCTCTAAATCAGGCGTGTCCAACAGTTAGATCATGATCTAGTGGTAGATCACGGGGTGTTCCTGGTAGATCTTTGGTACCTCAGTTATGGGGGGAACTGTGGCTTCCTAAAAAAGCTCAAGAACTTTGGTCTATCCAACAACAATGGATAGATCACTGCCATTTTTTAAATGCTGTGAGTAGATCGCAGTCTATTGGGAGTTGGACGTCGCTGCTTTGAATGTATTAGGTACATTGAATAATCATTGCTGATTTCTATCCTCGCACTTCCTTCAGTAGAAAGTAAGCCAGAGGAAACGAGAGATAGATGCCAGGTAATAAATAAACAGGCTCAGGGGATTGGTCAAGAGTATAATTTGCTCTTTGTAATAGTTGCAGTAGAGCCCTTCCATTAAGGCATGTCTTCCTTTTGTGCATACATTTTATGCTGTAAATTGAAGAGTTTCGATTTGGCCCCTTGGATACTTTACAGAAAGGCAGGATATAAATCTTGATAATAAGCAAACACATGTGCGCTGCTTTGATCCAAGGCAGTACTGTACTGTATTCAGCAGCTGCTAATGCAGTGACCACGGAAGGTGGAAGGGATTTACGTTAAACTGAGATAAATGCATAGGAAGGAAGCAACACAAACTGTGTTTAAAAACAAAAACAAAACCTCAGCTGGGCTACGAGCGCATAAATGTATATGGTAGGTAATGTATGCTTGATGGCCTTTTGCAGTGGAGAGTTCTGTTTTAATGGCAGCTCTGTAAATACTGACTTCTCTCTGTTGACTTTTCGGCCAATGCATTCTTGGGAAACTAGTTTCAAGTTGCAACCATAAATCATTGCTCCAATTTCTTACCATGAGTCTCCTTTAACTGTTTATGTTGTCCTATTGTGCCTATTACATCACAATGTGCCTATTACTAGTGCTCCAAAGTAAGCCCACTTGAGTTCAGTGCTCCTAGAAAAGTGTGTATAGTATATAGTATTGCAGTTCAGCAGCAGGGTGACTTTTTCAGGGTCTTCTTTCTGTTTTTCCTGTAAAAAGGTTAAGCTATCATAGCATTACATTGATGTTTCATTAAGCTACAAACACCAATATAAAAGAAGCTTCCTTTTTTGTAATTAGGAAACTAGTAATAACAAACAACTGCATTCATGATAGTCTAGCCTTTGCTCATATGTGGAATACCTTTAAACATCTTATTGGGTCACTGCCTTTTTCAGCATAGGTCAGTTGAATTTCAAGTGGAATGTGATCTTCATCAGCCCATTTATATGGGGATTCTTGGCATTTTTTAACTATTTGGTACTTTAAAAATCAGTAGTAAATGTGCGTAACAAAACTTGGTAGGTTCAGTTAACTTGAAGACTTTTAAGCGTAAGAAAAGCCCTACATAATCAGACCAAATGTCCATCTTGCCACTTATTCTGTTTCAAACAGTGGCTTGCTGAATGCTTCTGGGAACCTCACCAGCAGGGATGAAGGCAACATCCCTTTCTGTTGTTTCTTCCCCAACTCATGGAATTCAAAAGTAGACTTTCTCTGAGTTTGGTATTTCCATATTTCTGTCATAATGAATTTTGTATGTCAGTTGTTATATATGGTATGAGAAAGTCCTTTTATTTGTCTTTTCCGAATTTGCTACCCATCAGTTTCACTGTACGTTTCCATATTCTTGTCTTATATGAAAGGGAGGGAAAATATCTCTCCGCACTGTGAAACTTCTTAATATTTTTAACATTACACAAAACCAATGGGAGGTGTCAGCCAGAGAATTGGAGCACAATGCCACCAGTATGTGGACACACCCAGCTCTATTTCTTCATACCATCTGAATCAGGAGAGTACAAGTGCTGAAACAGTGCCTGGAGGCAGTGATGAACTGGATGAGGAACAATAAACTAAAGGTGAATCTTTATAAGCCTGAGACTTGTTCTTGGGCTTGCAAATTAGGCAAACAGCCCATTCTGATGGGGTAGCACTTCCCATAAAAGAACAGTTCTCAGAGTGCTCACGGGCCACTGTGGCTAGGAGTGCCTCTGCTCTCCTGGTTCACCAATGTTGGCTGCAGTTGTCCATGCTTCCATGAGCTCCCAATTTAACTAATGTAATACATTCTATGGCAGTGTTCGAAGTTCGTCAGGCGCTACTGACATGGGTCCAATTGCAACTGTATGGAGATTTCTGGGTGCCAGGTTGGTACCCACAGTTTAAAAACCTCTGCCTTAGTCCTTAGTTAATACCATTTCCACTTCCACTGTGTGTGTTTCTCTTTTTTGCATACTGGGACAAGTGAATTGTTGTAAGAACAAGCTACAGTCAAGCAATGTAATCAAGATCATTGAATTGTAATGTTGGAAGGTACCCTGAGGGTGATCTGGTCCAACCCTCTGGCGAATAGATAATTCTGTTGCATAAACGGTAACCTAGGTTTAAGCTGTCATCTGGCACGTGGCTTATATAAGTTTCTAACACTTCTCTATGTGGGGCTTCCCTTGAAGATGAGCTGGCACAGAATGCTTCTGCTTGGTTGTTGTATAAGGCATTGATATAGACGCACGTTGCACAGATTCTGAAAGCACTATATTGGCTGCCACTGAACATCAAGCCCAATTCTGGGTGCTGGTAGTAGCATACAGGGGAAGCCCGACTTGTGCTGCCTTCAGTGAATGTGATCTAGACAGGTCACTTTATGAAACAGGGCCTTCTCAGACTGTTCTGCAAATTATATGAGTTCAGATAGCAATTCAAGTTGCTCCAACCAGTCGTTGGAGCATAATAACAGTGACATCATCTGTATTTGTACTTGCATTTCTTTAATTAAATTTAATGCTGTCTGCTGTACTTTTGGACTGCACTTTTACTTTGCTTTTAGTTATATACCTTTTTGTTAGCAGACCGGGCTTGTGAGAGGTAAGGGGAAATATAATCGATAAAATCGATTATATCGATATAATCGATAATGATAATGCTGTGTATTTTGATTCATTTGCCTAAGCTGCATGCTGTGCTATGATCTAGCAAAGAGAGCAAATTTTTAGTCTTCAGACATTCACCTTGAGGTCTCTGTTGATAGCAGAATCTGCCAAACTCTCACTGTTCATCAGTTTTCTTTCAGAAGGTGGCACTGGTGAAATAGATGAAATGTGTGTAGTTTAGTCATGGACAGGAAAACTAGTAAGGGAGTGTTACGGAGATTGCTTTCTTAAATATGGAGGAGCATCAAGAATATTATTCTCCACCTGCAGTCTGAAGTGATACAGTAAATTCAAGAACAGGCTAGTTAGAATCTTCTCTCTGCTGTGCTACAGGAAGGTGTATTAGCAATATTAGCATTCTCTCTTTTTGCCTCCCTCCCTCCCTTTCTCACACTCCAGAACTTGTACAGGCACTGTAATCTTCCTTTCTGTTGTCTTCTTCTTGCAAATGTAAGGAAACTATCGGTTTCTGAATAATACAGCTTGAGGCTCTGGTGTCTTCATTTTGTTAAGGTGCACTAGCCAATGCACCAGTGTTGACACAAACTTGTCAAGGCAAAGGGCAAGTAAGCCTTTCCAAAATGCCTGGTGCTATTTTTGCTGTGGTCAGAAAAGCTCTTTTTTGTGTTTCTGTTAGGGGCAATGCTTCACTACACTGTATTCTCACACTTCTTTGATTGCATTAAAAGAAATTCTCTTCCTGGCTGGGAAGAAGCATCATTATATTGTCGCAGGTGGCAGCTGCTGCTCTCTGGTGTTTCTTTTTGTGTCATTGTTTCTGTTGTGGAAAGCAACATTGGGCCATATACAGCTGAGTACTGCACAGCGTAGATCCACTGAAAATTAATGGCCCTAAGTTAGTTGTGTTCATTTAATTTCAGTGGGTCTACATTTGATACAACCCACATAATCCAGAAACTGTATGAAAAGCTGTGCTGGGGCTCTGTCTCCGATGACTAGAAAGAAATGTGCTGTGGCATTCTGGGTGTTCGGCAGTCTCTGCCCTTTCAGAATGCAAAAAGCATCCTGGGCTCTGAGCTTGCACTGGATGGAGCAATAGCTAGTTGAGAGAAAGCTTGGCAAACTAGTGGTTAGAGTGCTAAAGGAGGACTGGGAAGATGTGGATTCAACCCCCAGTTTAGCCATGAAACTCACCGGGGGGCTTTGAGTCATCATTTCTTAGCCTATAACTAACCTTCCAGGGTGGTTGTTGGCGGGTGTTTGTGTGTGAGTGCCAAGAACTATGTATGCCAACTCAGTGGCCTTGGAGGAAGAGTGGGATGAACTGGTAAATAATGGGCAGTTGAGAAAGGGGCCTGGTACTTTCATGACCACCTCTGAATGGGTGAAAGCTGTAGCTGTGGCATTATTTATTTATTTATTTATCCATCCACCCATTCATTCATTTACAAACAACATTTACCATATTTTTCGCTCCATAAGACGCACTTTCCCCCTCCTAAAAAGTAAGGGGAAATGTGTGTGCGTCTTATGGAGCGAATGCAGGGGGGAGGCAGGCAGGAAAAGCCCCCAAGAGCCACACACAAGCTCCGCGCGGCTCTTGCGGGCTTTTCCCCAGGAGGGAGAAGGGACTGACGCGGCCAGTCAGTCGCTTCTCCCTCCTCGTAGAAAAGCCCGCAGGAGCCGCGTGTTCCTTAAAGGGTGCGCGGCTCCTGTGGGCTTTTGTGGGAGGTGGGGGAATTGCCATAGTCGTGCGCAGCCTCTCCCGGCCTGAGAGGCTGTGTGCGGCTAAAGAAGCCAAGACAGTGAGCGGGATCCATCCTGCTGGCTGTCTTGGCTTCTGCCATAGCTTTGCACAGCCTCTCCCGCTCGCTGTCTTAGCTTCTTTAGCTGCGCGCAGCCCCTCCGGCTGGGAGAGGCTGCGCGTGGCTATGGCACAAGCCAAGACAGCCAGCGGGATGGATCCCACTCACCGTCTTGGCTTCTTTGCTCTTTGGGGCTGGGGGGGGTTAATATTTTTCCCCTTGATTTCCCCCTCTAAAAACTAGGTGCGCCGTATGGTCCTGTGCACCTTATGGAGCGAAAAATACGGTATATGCCACCCAAAAACTTAAAAGCAATGGGCCAGGCAGGGGGGAACCATAGAACCAGCAACAGGAGGGCATAGCAAAACTCTCAGGAGGCACCAAAAATTTCCCAGCTCTTGAAAGATCAAAAATAGGCAAATTATTTAAAAACTTAGGGAGAACTGCCCCCTTTATTTTAGTTCCAGAAAGAGCACTGTAGCTTCTGAGAGTGGTAGAGATGTGTGAGTGTTATGTCAGTCTTACAAATAGTACTTTGACATGCTGCATTGCTAAGTCTAGGAGCATATTACAGTTTCACTTCCTCTCCCAGAGAATTTAAAAAAGCTAAGAATAAAAAAGAAGCCAGCCGCTAAGAAAAGGGTTGTGCTAATCATGCTAAATAGCTGAAATGTTTTACATTATAGAAAGTGCCTCAAGACTGTGACCTGTGAGAGGAATTGAAAAGCACGTGGTAAATTTTGGCAGCTCAGTGTTTGAATTTCACCATTGCTTTTTAGAGCCCCAATTTCCTGCACATATGAATGTAGCAACCACCACCAAATCAGGAAGACTTGAGTAAAATGCAGGGAATTCATGTCTTGTGATAATATTCGAGCATGCACTCACCTGTGCTCCAAAATGATGCTTGTCAGAGGAAGATTGCACCATATGCTATTTCAGGACTTACAGATTGACTCTAAAATCATCTCCCTTAAAGAACATGTACATATTTGGCCTAGTTTGTGCCCTGTGCTAAACCATGGTTTGTTTAAATGGTTGTTTTCTGGCAACAAACGATGGTTTGCTGTTGGCTTAAGAATTATCCCTTATTTTAACTATAGTTAGGTGTTAATGCCCAAACTCAACAGCTATGCTTAACCATGGTTTCTTTGACTACTCCACCTCAGACTCTTGCCAAGCTACAAAAGCATGAGGCAAAATACCTGGAAAACAAAACAAAGCTTTGGAGAATCAAGCTGTGGCTTTTTCTTCATTGATGGAAAAAGTCTTCCTTTGATGGAGGAAGACCAGGATCATCTCATGATGTTTTGCCAACTGAGGCAAAGGACAAGACAGGCCCCTCTTCATTCCTCATTTTCCCCGTAAGATTTTATTAAAGCTTTTTCATAATACAATAAGATTAAAAAACCTAAATAAAAACAAAAGCAGAGAAAGCTCTTAACACTTGTCTCTTAACACCCTCCCATCTCTCACCTGGGAGCTTTCCTTTCTTTTCCCAGTCTCTCACCCTGGGAGGTCATCTCAGCATCCATCCATCCATCCATCCATCCATCCATCCATCCATCCATCCATCCATCGCCTCCATGTGTGTGTGATCCTTGGACCCAATATACAGAAGCCTACTATATTGGCAGCTGAATCTTACTTCAGTGCTGCTGATGGGATAGTATTGAGGTGTGTGTGTGTGTGTGGGTGTGTGTGTGTGTGTGTGTGTGTGTCTGTGGTAGTCTAGATCTTTGTTTTGTAGCTGAGGTTCAGTTACTTTCTGAAGAATAGATTTGCCTGTGTTATTTGGATGTCTATACTGTTATGTAGGCTGCTGTCTTCATTTCATATGCTCAAATATTCCTACATCACTGAAAGAAACTGAGTAAGCATTATTGAGGAGTCTGTTCTTCGGTTACTCCTTGCTTGAGTTTAAAATGACAAAATGCTACTGTGAAAGGTACTTGTATAATTCCTGTGCATATTGATTGGAGCTGAGACGTTCCCAGGGCATTGTTTCCTAGGTGTACATTTTTTTGTTTTCCTTTTGTTGGTTTTCAGAACTTTTTTTAAAATTGAAACTTGGTTTCAAGCATTCACAATCACAAGTAACAAGAGGAATGAACTTACTAACAATTTAACAGTAGTTTCCATATCTATACATCCAATTTAAATAAAACACCTAACAAATAGAAAATAAAGAAATACGCATCCCAGGTGTTTGTTTTGAGAATTCCTGATGAAAAGCCAGCTTATTTCTAGTCATCACTGATGTTGTCAAGAGGTGAATGCCTCCAGTACATCTTGTGATGTGAATGTTTTGGTAGTTAATATGGTCTGATGATTTGTTCATGTGATCTCAGATGGTATCATAAAGTACAAGAGGAATCTTGCCCTAGTTCATGGTGTCTGCTCTTTCTGTGAGATAGAATTCCATCTATGCTATGCCTCATTCTGCCTCTCCACTATTTTTTTTTTATTATGTTGTGTGCAAAAGAAAGAGTTGGGAAAATGTACTTGTTAATTGTTCTGCATAAATCTTGTCAAGTGTGTCTATGAGTGTCGCAAGGAGAAGCAGCAGAATTATTATAAAATTATTTTTATTATTATTATTTGCCACTTCAAGTCAAAGTGACTTAAACAAACATTAAATAAGCACAAACATTCAAAAGGCCATAGCTAATTAGACATCAAAGGCATGGTGAAAAATGAATGTTTTTGTCTGGTGCCTAGAGATAGGTAATGATGGTGCCAGGCAAGTCTCCCTGGGGAGAACATTCTACAAGCAAGGCGCCACCACTGAAAATGCCTGTTCTTGTGTTGCCAACCTCTGGACCTCATGTTGAGTGGGCACGTGAAGAAGGGCCTCAAATGATGATTGCAGGGTACAGGTTGGTTCATATAGGGAGAGGCAGTTCTTGAGGTGTTGCAATAATATAATGGATGCTATTTAGCAATATCTTGGAAAAAACAATTCATTTGTGTTTAATTTGTGGAAAACGTTCCGGCTTTGGGATTTCTTTGCAAAGATATCTCACGCCTGCCCAGTATTCAGCCACTGAAACAGTCTCAAGTAAATCCTTGTGCTGACACTGTGTGTTATTTATCCTTTGCTAAAAAGAACCCCAACAATCCATCACCCTTGATCTGAGGCCAGTGTATTATATTCATGGATGGTAGGGTTGGGGTTTTTTTTTGGTAGCAGCTGCTGCTTTCTTCTCTATTCTAGACCAGCTTTAAGCCGTGCAGAACATCTGTGCTACTTTCCAGCTGCCATAGAATGTTTCCAAGAGTTCTCTCTTAGGTCTGGGTTTCAGTAGCATATACCCTGATGTGGAACTGCTAGGACAGTGTCACAGATCTGTAGCAGGGCATTACTACCCTGCTAAGCTTATATAATAAATACTACAGATTGCATGTTTGATATGAGTCGGTGTTCTGATGCTTTAGAATAGAGCTGGCTGTAATTCAGAATAAATGAGAGCAACATAATGTACAGCTTGGCCACCTCACGCAGCTTTATTATTAAAACAATTCTCTTTTCTGCTTTCTTAAACAAGGATTGAAGTGTTATCTGTACTGTTGGTAAAACTACAGATGATGAAGCATGCATGTTTAAAACTGCCATTTTCTGGTTGTGGTAGCAGGATCTTAATATCCTTTTAACTATCTCACGTGGAAGGCTCAGCTGGCTCTGGCAGTCTGGTTTCTATGGTGATCTGCAATCTGGTTTCCCCTTCTCTCTGTTGTTGCAAGGAGATAGTGTTTTGGTTTCCCAAGCAGAGATTCGAAAGGTGCTCCTTATGATATTGTGGCACAGCCTTATATATGAATGAGAAATGATACCCAGCACCTGTTTTTATTTTTAAAAAGCATTCATACCCTTCCCTTCAGCCGAAAAGGCTCTCAAAACAGCTTACAAAAATCAGTACAAAGACAGTCTGTGACCTTAGGCTTATATTCTTAAAAATACATGACACATAAGAAAAAAAGGATTGGGAAAGAAATAAAGTTATAGTTGTTATACTGCAGTTATACAGTTCAGTCGGTGCAGATTCTGGCTGTCTAAATGAACAGCCCCTTGCTGATTTCACTGGTCTGAAAATATCAGACTGGGCGGCTTACAGTACATATAAAAACACTTTAAAAACTTCCTGATACAGGGCTGCTGTCAGATGTCTTCTAAAAGTTGTGTAGTTCTTTATCTGCTTGAGATCTGAGTAGAGAGAGTATTAAACAAGTATTTCTGTGGAGTGTGTACTGCAGTGGTGCCTTTTCCCCAGTTTCCCCAGGGCCGGCCCATCCATGAACCAGCTGAGTTGGCCACCTCAGGCGGCAGGATCCACTGGGGCAGCAGTTCCCAATGTAGATCCACTAGTCAGAATGCCAAAGCAGCAAAAATGTGCGCTCAGCTTCAAGCAGCTTCCACAGGAAAGGCACCAGTATTAGTTTCTTTTGCACAGAAATGTGGAACTTGCGGCTCTCCATATATAGTTCAACCAAACCTCCCACCATCACTGACTATTGGCCATACTAGCTGTGGGGCTAATGGGAGTTGGAATCTAACAACTGGAGGGTCACAAATTCCCAGTCTCTGGATTAGCAGGTGCTGGAAGGCATGGTGACCTAAGTGTATATTTGGGTTTAAGATTGGGATGGGGGAGCTGTGGTTTGAGAATAAACATCACAACTATTGGTGCTTCTGAGGCACATTTTTCTTCTTGTCTCCATTGTGGAGGGCAGCTACAGAGTCTTGTGCTTGTCAGGCTTGTCAGGCTGTGAAACAGTGAATCTGGAGTTCACCGAAGCTCCCTATTGTACTTGCATGAGAATACAGTAGACCCTCAACTTATGTACGTTTAACTTGTGCACGTTCAGCTTCATCTGAAGATCACAGGATGGTTCGCCACAAAGAATACAAAATGAGAACACGGAATGCATACAAAACAAACCATTAACCCCCCTCCTCAAACACATTTAAAGGCCCATATTCTATTGTATTGTTGCGGTGTGGTGCATGGCTTTAAGTTAGATGCTTTAAGTTCTGCTATGGAACACAATGGGTTTTTTATGAATACAGAAAAAGAAAACAAATGCTTGCTCTGTATTCGATGACAAGTAGTTCCTGGTTTTGTCTGCCATAAGCTTGTCCATTAAATCACGTGCACCCACTTTAGAAGTGGTTCCAAGAGTCATAAAGCTTCATAATTGTGGAGGAACTGTCTCTAGGTTATAGGTCCAGTTGTTCTTTTTTCTCTTTAGTGTGGTTAGCATTTATTTAACCCGCTTCCAGGATTACCCAGGGCATCTACAGGCATTTCATAAGACTTCAACTTCTGCTGTGCTATGTTTGAAGAACAGAAACTTTCCCTCCCAGTGCTTCATAGATATAACAGAACCCTTTTGCAATACTCGTATTCACACCAAGGATCACTTATCCTTTTCAGTTAGGGAACTGAAACCACCCTTTCGCCAATGATTTTCGACAACTCTGGTTTCAGCCAAAAAAGGCTCCCACAGTGGCTTTCAAAGGTCAGTGCTGAAAGGAAAGACACAGTAAAAAAAGGAAAAGGGATTGGGAAGGAGGAGGAAGAAGGAAAACTTGGACACTCGTTCTTATTTGCAGAGTACTTATAACAAACAGCTGGGATGGAAAAAGTTAAAGGTGAGGGGAAGCCAAAAGTTGCTTGTTTCTTGGTAGAGCCAATGGAGTGCTGCAGCTTGATGGAATGGCTGCTTCCAGATGGCTTCTAAGATTCACAAGGTGTTGGCTGCATAGTTTCAGGCATAGCTGCCTGCATAAAGGCCCAGAATGCCACTTCCTTTTTAGTGTAGTTTTGCAAGAGCTCTTCCAACTGAATTGCCTCCTGCATTTCTGTATTGTCTAATCACGTTTCTTAAACTGAGGGGTACTTCCTCCCTCACACCCAGGTATGTGCCAGCCTCTCCTCTACTTCCAGACTCAAGTGCAAAGGCACACAGTGGTTGCTCAGTGCAGGTCCATTCATGGGCAAGACCAGCCTGCTTGGCAGAGCACCCTAGGGGTGTAGCAGGAGCTGCCACGTTACTTCAGGAAACTGGCCATTGTACAACCAAGTATGCTTTGTCAGGAGTGCAGGGCTGGCTCAAGACATTTTGGTACCTGGGGTTGCCCCTGTCCCCGCCAGGGAAGAAGGGGTGAGGGAAGATCTACATCAGGAACAAGGGAAAGAGGAAGAAAGATCAACATTACACAGTCTGTTTGCACTACTGCCTTCTGGCAGGAGATATAGAAACATCAAGTCAAGGACAAATAGACTGAAAAACAGTTTCTATCCAAGAGCTGTGGCCTTTTTGAATGCTGTAACTCGATAGTGTGACCTGGGAGTTTGATGGGTGTTGGTGTGGGTGTGGCTGGAATGTGGTTTGTTTGGTTGTTGTTGTTGTTTTGCTTTTGTTGTTTTTAAGGGATGGCATCCAATTTCGTTGCACTTGTGCAATGTTGCACTTGTGTAATGACAATAAAGAATCTATTCTATTCTATTCTATTCTGCCCTGGTGGATCCTGCTGCCTGAGGCGGTTGCCTCATCTTGCCTCATGGATGGGCTGGCCCTACAGGAATGGGTTTATATCCTATTACTTTTGCTGCTTTTTTTACTAGTTGAATCTATAAAAAAGTGACTGGAGGTTCCAGAAAGTAGAATACATTAGAATAGCAGAGCCTCCAATATTTCACAGTAGAAAATCAGAGCTATACGTGTGAAAGGTACATTCCTGAATCCACATCAACTCCTATACAGCATTGCATTTAGTCTTCAATAGCCCGTCATCCACTGGTTTTAAAGCCAAGATGGCATTTGTTTCTTTTGGTTAAAGATACATTGGAAAATCATAATTGTCTGATAGTACACTACCGCAAGTCAAAATATTTGCAGTAAGTGAAATGAAAAACTTCTGCATACTGCACTGATGTCACAGCGCATGGATTTGTATATGTGTGTTAACTACAAACAGTATGCTCTATCCCCACTCAGTAATGTAAGCTCTAGATTCCCTCGTGGTGATAGAGTGAGCTGATTCCTAAAGAATGGCAATTCTAGCAATTCACATTAAAACGATTTCAGCAAGGCAAAAATAGGGGCCATCATTTCTCAGAGACAGGTAACAAAAAATTGGTACTGTCCCTGGTAGACGGGGACAGATGGAGTATATGGAAAGGCAGCCTTGCTACTTGAGAGTTTGTGAAATACGAGTGTTATCAAAATATCTGAATAGTCAAATTAGTCCTCTAGTCCGCCATCTATATTTTCCACAAATTTTTAAAGAAATGTTGGGCTTATTCTGATGCAGTGGCAAGCTATGGTTTGCTGCTCCATGACTACTCGTATGCTTAGTCCTCCCCTCCCGCTTCACATGCTCGCATCCCCTCCTGATTTAGTGGCACAGCTGGTTGTTACAGCCAAATCATTTAGTGCAAAGCTGCGTTTGTTTGTCTGTAACCAGGACCTTAGAGCACAGTTTGTAATGATTTTTGGTGACGTTTGAGGTTAGGAAGAGAGGGTGCAACTTTTAAATGAATGCTTTTAGTGCAGCGTGTGAATTTATAACTGTTGTTTGTGTGGATGCATATGACAACAATGGTGCATTTTGTGGAGGGATGGGCACAGTTTGGATTCTGATTTCAGGACCAGAATGTCTTGGACTGAATGTGCTGTGTGAGAAAACTTATATATGTGGGCGGGGAAAATAAATCTTTAGGAGTATGTCTGCTCTTTCCACAAGGAGTTTCCAGTTAGACCACTATATAATCTTTCTTCAAAAGAAAGTGGCTATTGCACTTCTAGATTAGAATCTTCAAACAAAAAACCTGATGGATGATCTACAGTCCTTGCCTTGAAGTCCTTTTGGTGGAGTCCATAGCGTCAGTACTTGGAGGCATATTCTGCAGTAAAACCTAGGGTTCATTGGAGTGAAATTATAACAAAAATTCCCAAGCACTTGTTAATTTCCTAACAATCTGTATAGGCTACATCTGTTAATAAAGTTAAGTCAGTGCATGGAAGTCGTAGTTATTAAGTTAGCATTAATAAACAATTCCAGAAATTCTTCTCAAGTGGTGGTGGTAATAATTCGTGCCTGTCTTTGCCTTGAAGCGTTCAATACATACCTGTGGGCATTGCATAATTTCCCTTGAGTTCCCTTGAGACACTTCCTAGATACCATGTTTAGGATTGCATCCTTGATTTCAAATAAGCGCATAGGATTAACTGGGGATAAAATTCAGTTCATTGGATTATTACAATATAGTGTTCTCATTGAATTCAGCTGAAGACAATCATGTTTGCTGTAAATATTTCCCCCCATAACAAGGCTGAAAATTTTAAAAAGGTAATGGCTCCCAGTACGTTTCCGAAAACAATTCAAAGTGTTGGTGCTGACCTTTAAGGCCGTAAACAGCCTCATCCCAGTATACCTGAAGGAGCATCTCCACTCCCATTGTTCAGCCCGGACACTGAGGTCCAGCGCCGAGGGCCTTCTGGCGGTTCCCTCGCTGTGAGCAGTGAGATTGCAGTGAACCAGGCAGAGGGCCTTCTTGGCAGTGGCGCCTGCCCTGTGGAATGCCCTCCCAGTAGATGTCTAGGCAATAAACAACTATTTTACTTTTAAAAGACAACTGAAGGTGGCCCTGTTTAGGGAAGTTTTTAATGTCTGATGCTGTATTGTTTTTAATATTCGGTTGGAAGCCGCCCAGAGTGGCTGGGGAAACCTATCCAGATAGGCGGGGTATAAATAATAAATTATTATTATTAAATATTATTATATAATGTTAGTGTGTGTGTATTATTTCAATACAAATTGCTTAGAAAATACAGCTGATCCTTTCTTAATTTTGTTTTGCAGTATGCAAGGATTTGGATACCTGATCCAGAAGTAGTCTGGAAATCAGCAGAACTTGTAAAAGATTATAAATCAGGAGACAAAGTCCTTCATCTTCGTGTTGAGGATGGCAAGGTAATGTTAACTCTTTTCATGTTTTTTAAAAAAATTGCTATCATTTGCTGCAAAAGGTCTTGTTTATTTGTAGTACAGGTGGCAACCTTTTTGCGCAGGGGTTCCATTCCCAGCCCCTGTGTACGTCGTCAGAGTGCGCTGCCCCGTAAGCTCTGCCCCACCCCCATTCTGCCTCTGCTCTGCCCTCTTCTGGATTCAAAAGGACCTGCATGGCGGTGATTGCACATCAATTAGACATGCCTGAAATTGTTGCTGCCTGTATTTATATTTTGCCTATTAGCCCAAGTGCTCAAGGTGGCTTACAGTGCATTGTAAATAAAATTGGCAGTTATGTATGTGTACTCAACTATATCCATATACATTTCTTTAAAAAAATGTATAGTGATGTGTTTGATCATTTTGGATGCATGTAATATATGCTCTTATTTAATTTCCAGGAACTTCAATATAGCCTTGATGCTAAGTCCAAGGAGCTACCACCCCTGCGAAACCCTGACATACTTGTGGGTGAAAATGATCTGACAGCCCTCAGCTATCTCCATGAACCTGCTGTTCTTCATAACCTGAAAGTTCGGTTTATAGATTCCAAGCTCATATATACATATTGTGGTAAGCACAAAACCAGACTTTCCTATGTGGCTGGGCACGTCAGATAGCTATGGATATATTAAGTTATATGTTGCATTTAGGGCCCGTTGGTTTGTTTTTGGTTTCTTTTTCAGAAATTTGTATAAATCCTTTCTATTTATAAATAAAATCCTGTGTAATAAAATTAAACCATAACATCCTGAAACTCATAAAATAGTAGAATACTATAACAGTACAAGACTAAAACAGCAGCACAAAGTAAAAACAAACAGAACAATTTAAAAACAGATATAGAATAAATAATAAATAATAAGTCAAACTTCAGAAATTATTACCGATTTGTCACTGAAAATGTTAATCATATATGCAGTAATCCTTGTATGGGTTCCTTAACTGGAAACTGCCTTTCTGAAATATAGGCTAAAAAACCTTAACAAATGTTTGTTTCCATTGGCTATAGGTAACGATTCTTTTTTTGCAGAAGAAACTCTGCTATTTAAATGTAAACATGTAAAATCAGATTATATGTCAACTGCAAAACGACAAAAATAAGGTGTTTTGGAATCCCATAGAAGATTCTGTTTTTAAAAAAGTAATGTATTTAATTTTGAAAACCACTGTGGTATGTAAGCTTAGGAGATGATTCCAATGTTGGCAGAACATGGTAATGGGAAAACACCATCTCTGCATGCTCAGGATTTAATGTGGCTGTGCAAATGTCTGGCTGTACAGCAGCTTACAAAGCTGTGACACTGATGCAGATTCTTAGTACAGTCTAGCCAATTTACATGGGAAACAAATTTCACCACAACCATGTGGATTTTGAGCAGCAGTCAAGCTGTGTAAATAATGTTTGAAGTGGCCATACTTGGAACTAAATTCTCTTGAAATCTATTTTATTTGCATTCTATAAGCGTAGGCTGCAGTTCTTCCTTGGTGATGATTAGCACATAGTTGTGCTGGTTTTGCTCCACATAGCCTGACTTTCCTGTGTTCTGCCTTTGACTGTAGTAGCTTCTGTATTTTTTGGCTTTACAAATCAATGTAGCAAATGATATATCTTGGCTAGAAGCCCCTCCATAAAGCCAAATGTAGCAGGGGCTATTGCATTAAAATACTTAATTTAAACAAAAATTATTCTACCACACTTTGGCATCTACTTTTATAATACAATGGTATTTTTGTTTTGATTTTGTTTGAAATCTCTTTCATGTTGTTCTGTAAAAACCGTCACAAGTGACACACTCCGGATTACATAAATATATTTTTGGCATCAGTTTTTTAAAATGCTTGGAGTATTTCTTTTGCAATAACTAGAATTAGAATGTTTTTAAACCACTGAAAACTCTCATTTTTGGAATTCAGGTGCATATCCTAGTTGGTCATATAAAGCTGCAGTGGCCAGTTGGTTTTTAATACTGGTAGAGAAGACATGATCTTATCTATGTTGACACAGCACTGAGCATATCTTGACTAGCAGGGCAAAATGTTAAACTCCTGATCTGCCATAGTAGAACAAAATAAACGTAGACTTTTATGTGTTCTTAGGGATTTTATTCCAGAGATATTTCATTAGGCAAAAATATTACTAGTACAGTTACATGTGTGCATACTTGGAAGTTAGTCCCATTGAGTTGAATATGGCTTACTACCAAGTAATAGAGCAGTCCGGAGTATCAGCATTTCTTTTGGATTACACTCTGGAGGTGTAATCCAAAAGAATGGGAGCCTTTGGTTCCTCATATATTGTTGGACTATAGCTGTACTCAACCTTGATGGGATTGGGCATACTGGTTGGGGCTGATGCAGAGTGGAGTACAACATCTGAGAGCCAGTGTGGTGTAGTGGTTAAGAGCGGTAGACTCGTAATCTGGTGAACCGGGTTCGCGTCCCCGCTCCTCCACATGCAGCTGCTGGGTGACCTTGGGCTAGTCACACTTCTTTGAAGTCTCTCAGCCCCACTCACCTCACAGAGTGTTTGTTGTGGGGGAAGGGAAATGAGAATGTTAGCCTCTTTGAGACTCCCTAGGGTAGTGATAAAGCGGGATATCAAATCCAAACTCCTCTTCTTCTTCATCCCTGGGGATTATTGGAAAAACCAAGAGTTTATTAAAACAGTTCATTTTTCTTCAAGGCCTGAAATACATTTACCTTTCTATTCTTTAAGCTATCCTTTGCAGGGAGAATGTTTTAGCTCTCTACCTTCTGAAATTAAAAAGAGAAAGTTTTTAAAATGGGTTTTCAGTTTTAAGTGAATCTAGCCCGTTATATTTATAATTAGTTAGCAAGAACATTCTAACAACTGATAGAATTGAAAACTGTTTATTGAGTTGTACATAAAGCTACTTCAGTATATGTGTTCGTTTTCACTAGAGCATTTCAAGAGGCCCTGGAGATACTTATTCCCTCTAACCTTTTGCATCTCTGCCTCAGAGCTGCAATCCTAATGATGTTGTTTTTTGAGAAAGGTGGAAGGCACCTGTTCACTGGGGATGCTTCACATGGAGCGGAAAAACAAACGCTATTTTCTTCCCAGGTGAACTGTGCCACTGCTTGCATGTTAGCACACCTGAATTGGCTCCTGGCATTCTCCTTTCATATCAAACATTTATTTATAGATGATTGCATACCCTCCAACATTCCTGAGGGGGGGGGGGGAAATCAGGATGGTACTGCGTTGCTACATGAGTCAGGTGGCTTGAGTGGAAGCCACTGCCTACCAAGGCTGGAGAAAGATGTTGGAAAGAGGGAGCACAATAAACATATTTTGGGGCACAGATATGTGTCCACTCCTTCCTCTCTGGGCCTTTGATTTACCCCAGTATTGCAAGGGGAGCCTATCTCAAATCCCTTCCCAGCACCTGGATGAGTCAGAGCTCTAAGTCCCTCTTACAATGCCTGGGCTGTTCATTCCAAGTGCGGATTCCTCATGAGACTGTTCCCCCTACCATAACCCCCTGAGGTGGGAATTCCTTCAGAAGCACCTTTTGTCGTTTAGTCGTTTAGTTGTGTCGGACTCTTCGTGACCCCATGGACCAGAGCACGCCAGGCACTCCTGTCTTCCACTGCCTCCCACAGCTTGGTCAAACTCATGTTTGTAGCTTCAAGAACACTGTCCAACCATCTCGTCCTCTGTCGTCCCCTTCTCCTTGTGCCCTCAGTCTTTCCCAACATCAGGTTCTTTTCCAGGGAGTCTTCTCTTCTCATGAGGTAGCCAGAGTATTGGAGCCTCAGCTTCAGGATCTGACCTTCCAGTGAGCACTCAGGGCTAATTTCCTTAAGAATGGATAGGTTTGATCTTCTTGTAGTCTGTGGGACTCTCAAGAGTCTCCTCCAGCACCATAATTCAAAAGCATCAATTCTTCGGCGATCAGCCTTCTTTATGGTCCAGCTCTCACTTCCATACATCACTACTGGGAAAACCATAGCTTTCACTATGCGGACTTTGTCGGCAAGGTGATGTCTCTGCTTTTTAAGATGCTTTCTAGGTTTGTCATTGCTTTTCTCCCAAGAAGCAGGCGTCTTTTAATTTCATGACTGCTGTCACCATCTGCAGTGATCAGGGAGCCCAAGAAAGTAAAATCTCTCACTGCATTTCTTCCCCTTCTATTTGCCAAGAGGCGATGGGACCAGTGGCCGTGATCTTAGTTTTTTTGATGTTGAGCTTCAAACCATATTTTGCACTCTCCTCTTTCACCCTCATTAAAAGGTTCTTTAATTCCTCCTCACTTTCTGCCATCAAGGTTGTGTCATCTGCATATCTGGGGTTGTTGATATTTCTTCTGGCAATCTTAATTCCGGCTTGGGATTCATTCAGCCCAGCCTTTCGCACGATGAATTCTGCATATAAGTTAAATAAACAGGGAGACAATATACAGCCTTGTCGTACTCCTTTCCCAATTTTGAACCAATCAGTTGTTCCATATCCAGTTCTGTTTTTATTTTGTGTTTCCCCAGAGTGGCTGGGGAAACCCAGCCAGATGGGTGGGGTATAAATAATAACACTATTATGATTGATTATTATTCTGTGGCTGTTCTGGCAGAATCAGGACTGTTGAACGGTATGTAATTGCAGTCTATAACAAGGAGGCGTATCCTGTGAAACTCTGCAAAGCTCCACAGATGCATGGCACAGAGCATTTGTTACTTTAGAAACTAATATGACTGACTGTCATTAAACACTAAATTTTATTATATATTATTTAGCATTATATATAATTGATTATAATTTAGCCTTTAATGGCATGTAAGTGGCATATAAGTATATATAAAAATTTGCTTGTACCCACTGCACTGTTTCCCTGCAGATGCAATGATGAACAAATGGCAGGCCTCACAAGCCTGGAAGGACAATATGTCTTGAAATGCTCATCTAGATATGGTGTGAGCGTAGTGGCAGAGAACCAATTATCTGTAGGTGGTGTTCATAGTTACTCCTGTAGAAAACAATGCCAAAATAAATTTGCCAATTTTCTTGGTAATAACTGCATACAATGAGTTTCCAATTATGGGTGAGTGTAAGTCACATCTGCAAAATGTGGTATGGGGCTGGGTATAGGGAAGAGCCTTAGTTGGTCTCTCTACTAACTTTCTGCTGTTGGAGAGCTTCTCCCCACACCTAATTTTGGTGTTCCTTGGACCACATGAAAGATCATGTGGAGGCAGCTATTTGAGGAAACAATATAGGAAGAAAGAAAACTGTGGAAAGGTTATAAGCTATTGCAGTCAGTTAAGTGAATAAACAGCATTTGAAAAAGGTAGCTGGATCTCTAAAGCAGAGCAGGGGTCAGCAAACCTTTTCAGGAGGGAGCCAGTCCACTGTCCCTAAGACCTTGTGGGGGGCCAGACTATATTTTGAAAAGAATAATGAATGAATTCCTATGCCTCACAAATAACCCAGAGATGCATTTTAAATAAAAGGGCACATTCTACTAATGTAAAAACACGCTGATTTCCGGACTGTTCGTGGGCCGGATTTAGAAGGCAATTGGGCCGGATCTGGCCCCCGGGCCTTAGTTTGTCTACCCGTAGCTTAGAGCCTGTGGTTTGCTACACTCATTACATTTAGTCACATGTCGCCAAACTCTGGCTGGTGAGAGTTTTGAAGGGAGGCAGACAGAGAAAGTTAATGGGGATTGTAAACCTAGGGGGAAGCAGGCGTCAACCGCCACTTATCTCCCTCTTTGTTTCTGTCCCTGTATCTCTCTGCATAGCCTTCCAACTCCATGGGGAAATTAGCTGGTAAGTGGAGAGAAAAACAGCTGCGGAAGCAAGGTGGTCTGCTGCATTGTGTGCCTGTCTGTAGAAGAGCTCTTAGAATCAGACAGGCAGAGCTTGGCTAAACATGGCTACTTTTGACCTATGAGTGTAGAATGTGCCTAGGGCTCTTGGAAAGGCTGCCTGCATATAGTTCCGATAGCCCCTTTGAAAGCTGACAAACAGGGTGGTTATCTAATAAATCTGAGATAAACACTCTGATGTCCAAAATGTCTTACAGCACCTCTTGCACAGATCGTGGTATCTCTCCTTCATTTGGACTATACAGTGGTACCTCGGGTTACATACGCTTCAGGTTACAGACTCCGCTAACCCAGAAATAGTGCTTCAGGTTAAGAACTTTGCTACAGGATGAGAACAGATATCATGCTCCAGTGGCGTGGCAGCAGCAGGAGGCCCCATTAGCTAAAGTGGTGCTTCAGGTTAAGAACAGTTTCAGGTTAAGTACAGACCTCCAGAACGAATTAAGTACTTAATCCGAGGTACCACTGTAATTACATGAGCCTGTCTTACCCTGTGTCATACTGTTGGCCCCTCTAGTCCACTATTGCCTTCTGTAGCGATTGGCCCTGCTTGCCAAGGTCTCAGGCAGACGTCTTTCCCAGCCCTGCTGCTTGAGATACTGTTGAACTGGAAATCGGATTCCCTGCCTGCTGAGAATCTTCATCTCTCCTAGTCTGTGGATAAGTCAAAGGTGCTGGAGTAGGCAGGAAACAGAAGGAGGTAATACAGCTCTTTCCCTGCCAATCACCTACTTGAAATCTTTTTAAACCGGGCTGTGACCTACAGTAAGTCCTGAAGACTCAGAAGCCAGGAAAATGCTTTCAGCTGACACTCTGCATGGAAATTAGTCACCCTTTGCATGGTTTTCAGAGTGATAAATGGTCACCTATATACCTGTTTAGCTTTATATTCCTCATGACCTCTGTTTTCATGAAACAAATAAAAAAGGGGCGGAAACAAGTTTTGAACAATTTCATGCAGAACAAATCTTTCTCTAAAATAGAACTCCCCGCTTTCTTTTCTCTTTAATATTTGCCGACAACATATCTCATAATTTCCCCCCTAATTTTATTTTGCAGGTATAGTTTTAGTAGCCATAAATCCTTATGAACAACTGCCTATCTATGGCGAAGATATCATCAATGCGTACAGTGGCCAGAACATGGGTGATATGGATCCCCACATCTTTGCTGTGGCTGAGGAAGCATATAAACAAATGGCCAGGTTTGTATGAAAGAGGCTTTATTTGTTCCTGTCACAAAAGCATAATTTTCTCCATCTGTAATATGTGTTTTCTGTGCAGAAAGGTCCTGAAAGGATTTTCCTTACCTGTATGTTGTAATAAATATCACAGGTTAACTCTGTTAATAATCCCAGTTGAAATGTCTGACAGGTTGCCCAAAATTTGGTTGGATACCTTAATAAATGTATAGCAAATAAACAACTTTCAGAAATATGCAGTAGTTGAACAGTGTACAGAGAATTAACAGAGAGAAACTCATTTACTCTTGAAGCACTAGAACTTTGGATCATTCAATGTTATTGATGGGCTTGGGACTAACAAAAGCAATTGCTGCTTCACATAATGTATGTTTAAATTTTAGGTAGATCACCAGGGTCATAACAAAAATATAGGGCTAACTAGATATTAGCCATGGGAGTTGTGTAGAAACTCCAGAGTATCTTGATCATTAGATGAGCAGTACATCAGAGAAAGGTCATTTTTATGTGCTTTACAGGACACCTGGCATGCTGCTATTGGAGACAATGTCAAGAATCAGAGGTCCAGATCTCACATAACACTCTGCCAAACCATGGCTAAGCATGAGCGTGAGACCATGCAGGTTCTCTGAGGAAAAATCGTGGCTGCTTTGCTCCGCCCCTGACCCTGCTATTCAAAGCGAAACCATAATTTGGCTTGGCGTTACATCCAAACTGAGGCTCATGGCTTGTCTCACTCCAGACAAACCATACATTATAGCCAAGGCTTGTTCTTGACTTATTGCTCATTGTTTGTCTGGAGGAGACAAACCATAACTATGGGTTTGAATGTATTGTTGAGCCATGGTTCAGCCTTGGGGAGTGCAGCCAGGACCAGGGGAGAAGTCAAGATTTTTCCTTTGAGTACCTTTACATTCACCTGTTCATACTTACGGTTTTACTTACAGAAGGGTAGGAAACCACACTGAGAAGTAGGACTGATCTGAAAAGTTATCTTACAGGCACCATCCAGGGGTCCAGAGCCAGTGTGGTGTAGTGGTTAAGAGCGGTAGACTCATAATCTGGTGAACTGGGTTCGATTCCCCGCTCCTCCACATGCAGCTGTTGGGTGACCTTGGGCCAGTCACACTTCTCTGAAGTCTCTCAGCCCCACTCACCTCACAGAGTGTTTGTTCTGGGGGAGGAAGAGAAAGGAGATTGTTAGCCTCTTTGAGACTCCTTAGGGCAGTGATAAAGCGGGATATCAAATCCAAACTCCTCTTCTTCTTTACCTTTATCTTTGACCTTTTTATGGTGTAACCCCAGGAGCCAGCATGGCTGAGTGTTGGAGTAGGAGCAGGGAGGCTTAGGTTTGAATAGCTATTCTGCCATGAGGAAGGAAAATATGAAATAGGGTTTGGCTTGAATTAATCCGTGTTGGAGCAGCAATTAACCCCGCCATTTCAAAGGCCTATCCTGTAATGTGCAATCTTTGTCATCTATTATTTCTCAGACGATATCCTAGAATTTGATAACTATTGTTGAATTTGACAATTTTCACACATTCTTTCTACCGAGGGCAAAAAGTTATACCAGCTGGACATGGAAAGCCACTTTTAGCTGGGAATTGTGCCTAAGCTTCAGAATGAAGAGAAAATTAAATGAACTCACAACCATCTATACAATTTGCACTGGGCTAGGACTTCCGAGTTTGCTTTCTGTCTGATTTTGTAGCAGAGATGCTATGCAGACCCCTCATAGCCAGTTGCTTTCCACACAGACTGAGGTCAAATGTGGTTAGCATTGGATCCTGAAGTTCATATGAGGTGCCCCCGCTGGAAGCTGTTCACTGAGAATTAGCAGACTGTTGCAACAGTGACCTCAACGAAATAATCCTCAGGGAGTAACTTTCATCTTGCTGGCTCATTTTTTTTTGTCCGGAATGCAATCTGTCATGATTTTGCAGATACTGATTATTTCCATTTGCATGTGTGCTTAGCTTTGTAGAAAGTGTTTGTACATTATCAGTTGTTCATTCTGCACATTTCAGCTGTGTCTGTGAGTAGAATGTGAGAGAGGGAGAAATGATATACTGCCAAATGAAAATGCATACGGTTCCATAAAATCTCTCTTAGCGCAGCCTTTCCCCAGTGTAGCACTGTCCAGATATTGTGTACTACAGCAACGCCCATCATCTCTGACCATTGTCCATGCTTGCTGGGGGTGAAGTCAGTTGCAGTCCACAACATGTGGAGGGCACCAGGCTGTGGGAGACTGGCTTAGAGCTTTTATCAAGCATCTGGTGCATTTAAGCCATGATTGATTAATAGCCCTAAGGAGCTTCAGTCCTTCGTGTTGGAAGGGGCGCCACTAAATCCTTGACAGGTTTGATTCAGAAGCAGCTCTGGCTCGTTGCTCCAGATGTTATCAGTCTTTGCGGTCAGCAGTTTTTCCAGAGGAGTGGGCTTAAAATTAGGACATGTTTTTATAAACCCGTTACTAATGAAGTAAACCCCACTTATGTTAAGTAGCATGTGCCGTGTTTAGGGTTAGTGGTCCAAGTTTGATGCACCCTTAAATTATTCTAAAGCCCCAATCCAGTGGGAATTTCTCCTGTGCAGTCTCCATTGGAACACTGGGGACAAATGTGGTCTTGCATGGCTCCCCTTCATTTCAGTGGGTTGTGTAAGAGAACTGCTCTCTAAATTGTTGCATCTTGAAGAAAAAAAGATCACCTGGGGAAATGTTGAGTGGATGAAGCTGGGTGTGTCAGATGGGTGAACTACCCCTTTTGGATGAGGGGTGCTAGCTGCTGCTGGGTGTTTTGGTTTTTTTGGAGGGGGACGGGTTCAGAATTTTTTCGTGCTTTAAAACATCATTCATTCTTTAAATGGAAATGTCACCAATGGAAAGGCTTTTTAAAAAAACTTAGACTGGGTGAATAAGTTCTCTAATTGAGGCCGTATATCACCAGCACCAGCCCAGCTATTGCTCAGCAATATTTTTTGCATTCTCCACTATAAAGTATTGCACAGTTGTACAGTTGTGCAGAAGATAAGATTAAGGGCAGGCATGATCGTTGACTCTATCTGAACAGTGGTCACACAGAAGATGGAGCAGACTTTAAGGGAAGCAGATTTTGGATAAATGCTAGGAGAAATTTCCTAATGGTTTCAACAGGGGAAGAGACTAGATATCTTCAAATTCTGTGATTAAAACCATACTGAAACAAGGCACTTTGATCAGCCTGATCAGAGTCAGCTTTTTTCTGGTTCCAACTAGGTAATGTTAAAATACGCAGAGGAAAGTTAGTCCCAAGTTTGTAGAGTTCCATGCTTTCTATACGGTGAGTTATGTGAGCTGCCGTGTCTTAATCAGTGGTGTTTAACTGTGAGCTTTATTATCTTTTTAGCTTATTATTACAAAATAAATATCAATGGCTTTTACAAAAACTGCACAGAAAATTCTTTTAAAATTCTTTTATATACACCATCCAATAGATAAAAAGAAAAAAAATACATGCAAGTACCAGATTGTACCTTAGTTAGGGCATTCGTTTTTATACATCACTTCTAGATTGGAGGTGCTTTAAATTTATTTTTTTGTTACTACTATTAAGCACTTTCTAAAAAGATTAACCAAATTACTTTTTGTGCTATTACAGTGGTACCTCTGGTTACGTACTTAATTCGTTCCGGAGGTCCATTCTTAACCTGAAACTGTTCTTAACCTGAAGCACCACTGTAGCTAATGGGGCCTCCCGCTGCTGCAGCGCTGCCGCTGCGCGATTTCTGTTCTCATCCTGAAGCAAAGTTCTTATCCCGAGGTACTATTTCTGGGTTAGCAGAGTCTGTAACCTGAAGCGTCTGTAACCTGAAGCGTATGTAACCCGAGGTACCACTGTATCACAATTCTTTAGGTTATTTAAAATACAGTATGACTTGTGGTGCAAGTCTGTCATTCATACTACTTCTGGCCATTAAAAACAATAATATCGCATTATACCAAATGCATGGAAATTCAGAAACTTATTCATAGCTGCTTCTAGGAGTTCTACTATGGACATACTTAATTCAAGCTCATGTATAATACCATTATACGTAATACCATTAGCGTAAGATCCTACAAAATACTGTCTTTATTGCTACCAATGATGTGGAGCATAGGTGACATACATAATTCATTGTTCTGTAGAGAAATCAATTTTGCATCTCCTTTCCTAGATAAGCTGTACATGGCAGTTTATGTAAGTGAACTTTATTGGTGGTGTGTGTTCTAGGAAACTGCTGATCAGCTCTGGCCAGTTTGCCTTGCAAATACTTTTTGAATTAATTGAAATGGTGGTTGTAACCTTTAAAACACAACATTAATATTAATATTTAAAAGAGGATTAGACAAATTCATTGAAGACATGTCTATCAGTGGTTCCTAGCCGTGATGGCAATGCTCTGCCTCCATGTTAGAAGCAGTAATAACCCAATATCTCAAAATTAACCTGGCTAATCATAATGCTTACTGAGTGCTTTTGCATCTATCAATCTTATGACACCTGATAGCTAATGCATCCTCCCCACATCTCTGAAAGGAAGAGTACAACTTAATTATCCTATTTGGACCACAATTTATTGCACAGGCCAGTGCAAAAGGCAAAGCTTTCTTCTTGCTGTATAACAATGTGCAAAGATGTGGCTTAGGAACAATTAAGGATCTTAATGGTCAATTTTATGAAGAAGGTAATTGACAAGATCCCGAAAGTACTTTATAAGAATTATGTTCTAGAGGCAGTGGACTGGAAGACAAAGCAAGATAATAAATTGCAAGTTCAGACTTTTTTTGTTTGCAGAATGTTCATTAAAAACACCAGAAGAAAAGCAAGATGACAGGAGTGGAATGATAAGTGCAAATAACAGATTAGAAAATAGTACATCCTGTCTTCCTTCAAGGTAGTAGGCATATAATTTGCTTGTTCATTACATTTTTTAACCCACTTCTTTCCAAGGAGCTAAAAATGAACACACGCTTAAACTCTCCCCTGTTTCATTCTTGCAGTAACTTTCTGAGGTAGCTTAGGCTAAGAGATGGTGACTGGCCCAAGGGTCATCATAGTTAAACAAAGCATAAACTATGGAACTTGCTCCCACAGGAGACAGTGATGGCCACCAACAAGGCAGTGATGACCTCCTCCTCTGTATTATTATTGTTGTTGTTGTTATTATTGCTGTATTATTATTATTATTATTATTATTATTATTATTATTATTATTATTATATTGCAATTTATTACCTGCCTTTCACCCTAAGGTCCCAGGGTGTGTTACAGATTAATATTAATATTTAAAAGAGGATTAGACAATTCATGGAGGATAAGCCTATCAATAGGGACGCGGGTGGCGCTGTGGGTTAAACCACAGAGCCTAGGACTTGCCGATCAGAAGGTTGGCGGTTTGAATCCCCACAACGGGGTGAGCTCCCGTTGCTCGGTCCCTGCTCCTGCCAACCTTTCAGTTCGAAAGCACGTAAAAGTGCAAGTAGATAAATAGGTACCGCTCTGGCGGGAAGGCAAACGGCGTTTCCGTGTGCTGCTCTGGTTCGCCAGAAGTGGCTTAGTCATGCTGGCCACATGACCCGGAAGCTGTACGCCGGCTCCCTCGGCCAATAAAGCGAGATGAGCGTCGCAACCCCAGAGTCGGTCACGACTGGACCTAATGGTCAGGGGTCCCTTTACCTTTAAGGTTATCAATGGGTCCTAGGCATGCTTATGCTCTGCCTTCATGGTCAAAGGCAGTAATGCTTTTGAATTATCAGTTGCTGGAAATGGCAAAAGGGGATAGCGCTCTTGTGCTTGAATCCACTGTAAGAACCGGATGCCGAACTAACTGGGCCATTGGTGTGATCCAGTAGGCTCTCCTGAACTTTGTAATTGAGTGGAGATTTGAACCTAGGTCTCCCTGAGCCTAGTCTGACACTATCACCATTGCACCACACTAGGGTTTCACACTCAGGCACTGACCAGCCTCCAAACTGCTTGGTTTCATCAGTGTTACCACATCATTTGTCTTCAGTTCATAGCCTTTCTCTTCTTCCTAACTTTAAAAGCGACAAGGAAGGATTTGGAAATACTGGATGTCTCAAGACAATTGTGACTTGAAAGGGCTTGAACAGAAATGCAGACTTCTTTAAAGAGCAGTGCAGTTGCCTTTGTAAAAACCTGTCACTAGATTTTGCATAGCTACCAGTTTTTTATGCCGTTAACATGTATCCATTTCCTTGCCTGCAATAAAATAAGATTGCTGTCCATCCAGTTGCTAGTTGCACGATTGATGTCTTGTCAAGTCTTGCCTCCAGTTCCCACATGTTTTGATGCTGGACTACTGCTGCATGCTTCCCATTGTGCTGAACACCCCTTCCATCAGTAGCTCATTCATAGCTATTCGTGGTTCTGTAACTCCTGGCTACCTTTGCTGGACAGAGGTTGAAAGCAAACTGGATCTCTGCCCACCAAGGCTATCTCCCACAGGCTCCACCTCCTTTTGGAGAACTTAGCTTCTTAAAAGGGCAGCCCTCTGATCTGAAGGCTCTCCTCCTCTGCACCATAGGATCAGTCCTGTGCTGCTGTACCTAAGGGGAGGTTCTGTGAAAGCCATTGGGTCCCTCAAGCTCAGGAGAAGACACCAGTGAAGTCTCCTGATCTCCAGCAGAAAGTGGTCCAGCACCTTATCTGGTGTCTATGCAACCTTTGACTCTGTGTCTAGATTGCTGCTGGGCTCAGAATTCATGCCACCAAGCTTGGCAAACTATCTATGACTAAGACTACAGGTATTCTATAACCTTAGATACTGAGAGGTGCAGTTTTACTCATGAATCAATTCCAAAAATAATCACTTACAATTACAGTGGTACCTTGATTTAAGAACAGCTTAGTTTATGAACAACTAGGATTAAAAGCTCTGCAAACCCGAAAGTAGGTGTTTTGGTTTGTGAACTTTGCCTTGAAATAAGAACATGTTTTGCTTCCTGTTGAGTGTGTTCCATTTGTAAATTGAGTCCCCTGCTGCTATGGGAAAGCACGCCTTGGTTTAAGAATGCTTTGGTTTAAGAACGGATTTCTGGAACGGATTAAGTTAGTAAACCAAGGTACCACTGTATAGTCTTTGCTCTGATTAGAATCTGATTAGAATCTGTGTGACATTATATCCTAAATATAATTAAATTGTCCCGGATTGTAGAATCGTGTTTCATATCATGAAAACTAGCTTTCTGAATAAAAATGACACGTGAGTCTGGTGGCACGAAGCCTTCTAAGCCTGGACTGGGGGGAAGGTTCAAGTTCAAGCTACGAAAATGCACAATGAACTCCTGTCTAGCATAGAGATTCACTGCGGAATAGACAGCACCAGCTGATTCTGCTTATATAGAGGCTGTCTGTGCCAGGTACTTGCCAGAGGGTGTTATAATAGGCTGCATACAGGGAATTTAATAGTGTATTCTGCATAGCCCTGGTGAGAGAAAGTGTGTGTGTGTGTGTGTGTGTGTAGGTGGAGTGGGGGCCTATACTGATGTTAGTAAAGAGTGCTAATGTGCTTTGAAGGGACTACAGAGGGCCTCTCAAATGTTTCCATTAGTAATACATAAATCCTTATCAAAATGACTTTTTAGGAAATTGTCTTTTATTTAACCTAGAGGAAGAACCATCTTGGTATACTAGACTTTCCTGTGTCCCAGCCTGTTAAAAACTATGTACTGATTGTAAGCACTGTGTATTCTAATAAGGTTTTGTATTGGGTTTAATCCTTGTCTTGTGTATGTTCTCCTTCCCTTTTCACTCTTCCCCTTTTAAACATGGAGCAATTGTGTGTTTCCCCAGAACCTATTATAACTAGTTGCCCCTACTTCTGCATTATTATTATTTTTTCAACAAATCTGCCCTGGCATGTTTAACTTGAGATTGCATGCAGTGTATTAATATGGGAAAAGTTGTAGCTGGTTTCACACCTTCTGCGAGAGCTGATCTCGGGCTTGAACATGAAGTGGATGTCTTTACAAACCTTCCTTCTGAAACCACAATCTCTTAAGCCTGCATGTCAACATATATTGTGCATTTTCTCTTCCCCCTGCTTGTTGAAGACTTGCAGGAGAGAAGGAGCCGTTCACACCTCATGGAAAACTAACTTGTAAAAATACTTGCCATATTTTGCTGAGGTCTCTCAGTCACCAAGTCAACATCACATTGTTGTGTCATTCAGCTTTCCTGGGCTCCATAGAAACAGGTACTGGGGTGCAGCTAGATTTGTCTTTGGCATGCAGTAAGTCCTGAATGGGCATGCCAACTTCCTTTCTGATGGTTGCATCTTACTTTGCCAAGCCATTATTAGGCATTGCAAGTATAGGCCATCATAAAATATCCACATATAAAAATTTAAAATATATACAAATAAACAGCCATGTAAAATATATACAGTGGTACCCCGCAAGACGAACGCCTCGCAAGACGGAAAACCCGCTAGACAAAAGGGTTTTCCGTTTTGGAGGCGCTTCGCAAAACGAATTTCCCTATGGGCTTGCTTCGCAAGACGAAAGCCCATAGGGAAATCTCCGGGACAGCGGGGAAGCGCAGCGCGTCTTCCCCACTGTCCTCGGACCTCCTCCCACCCCCCGGCTTCGGAACGAAGCTCCGAAGCCGGGCGGCGGGGCGGGAACGCCTCCTCCCGCCGCCCGGCTTTGGAACGAAGCTCCGAAGCCGGGCGGCGGGGCGGGAACTCCTCCTCCCGCCGCCCGGCTTTGGAACGAAGCTCCGAAGCCGGGCGGCGGGGCGGGAACGCCTTCTCCCGCCGCCCGGCTTCGGATGGCTTTCCTGAAGACTTGGGGTGGGAGGAGGGTTTTCCTTCCCACCGCCAACATTCAGAATGCTGTTCTGAATTTTGGCGGTGGGGAGGAAAAACCCTCCTCCCACGCAAGCCCCGGGAACAGAGGGAAAGCGCTGCGCGCCTTCCCCTCTGTTCCCGTACCTGTCCTGAAGGCTTGCGGTGGGGAGAAAAGCCCTTCTCCGCACCGCCAGCCTGGCAAGCGGTTCCCCTAGGAACGCATTAATTGATTTTCAATGCATTCCTATGGGAAACCGTGCTTCGCAAGACGAAAAACTCGCAAGAAGAAAAAACTTGCGGAACGAATTAATTTCGTCTTGCGAGGCACCACTGTAATGATGAGGATTTTCATTGGGATTTCCCCCCTCTCAATAGTGCCATTCACCACTTTAAGAGATACTCTTGACAAAAACTCAGCCACCTTTACAGTTACTTCGGGGTTAATGTCAGACAGATAAAATCTGATATTTTCATTGTGCCATGATGTTAGACGACCCAAAAAATGGGATAGCATGCGTCTGCGTAGCTGGTTGTACAATAGAAAGTAGAAAATGATAGGTTCTACAGTGTCCGGCACATTCAAAGAACATTCACAATGTCTGTCATTACTGGGGATGTTTAAATATCTGCCCTTGACAAAAGCTGAGGGGGAAACGTTCAGCTCAACATCAAAAAAACTAAGATCATGGCCACTGGGCCCATCACCTCCTGGCAAATAGAAGGGGAAGAAATGGAGGCAGTGAGAGATTTTACTTTCTTGGTCTCCATGATCACTGCAGATGGTGACAACAGTCATGAAATTAAAAGACGCCTGCTTCTTGGGAGAAAAGCAATGACAAACCTAGACAGCATCTTAAAAAGCAGAGACATCACCTTGCCAACAAAGGTCCGTATAGTAAAAGCTATGGTTTTCCCAGTAGTGATGTATGGAAGTGAGAGCTGGACCATAAAGAAGGCTGATTGCCGAAGAATTGATGCTTTTGAATTATGGTGCTGGAGGAGACTCTTGAGAGTCCCGTGGACTGCAAGAAGATCAAACCTATCCATTCTGAAGGAAATCAGCCCTGAGTGCTCACTGGAAGGACAGACCGTGAAGCTGAGGCTCCAATACTTTGGCCATGTCATGAGAAGAGAAGACTCCCTGGAAAAGACCCTGATGTTGGGAAAGATGGAGGGCAGAAGGAGAAGGGGATGACAGATGATGAGATGGTTGGACAGTGTTCTTGAAGCTACCAGCATGAGTTTGACCAAACTGCGGGAGGCAGTGGATGACAGGAGTGCCTGACGTGCTCTGGTCCATGGGCTCATGAAGAGTTGGACACGACTAAACAACAACAAAGATTCTTGAGTCAGATCAGGGACTTCCTAAAGCTCATCCCTTCACTTCCTTCTTTCCATGATGGAGGGGAGACAGAATTTTTGTGGTGGCAGTCTCTGCAGCTGGGAAAAAAGTATCATCAAGTCAAGGTGTTCTTTGCTTTCTCCCATTGATTCTGGCCTGCCAGTGCATATTTCTAATTGTCACACTGGAAAGAACAGTTGCGTGGATTATTTCTACATGTGGGAGACTCTCCCATTGGCCCCTCCTAGTGGTGCAGCAGTTAAACTGCTAGCACAGTTTTACATCTGGTATGGTTTCAAATTGCATGGGGGACTGACCGCGTGTTGAAATTCCTGTATTGTAGGGGGTTGAACTAGATGACCCTTGGGGTCTCTTCCAATTCTCCGATTTTAGTTGCTTAATAGCAATCAGAATGAGAAGGAAAAAACCCATCTGGTGCAGTGTTTCTCAGACTGTGAGTTAATAGCCCTTGGTTCCCTTTCAGATGGGCTTCCGCACTGCATTCCATCCCTCACCCATGGAATAACAGAATTGAAGACTTGAAAGGGACCACAAGGGCAGTGTTAAAAACTGAGATATGAAAGCTAGGAGCTAAATAGCACCTTAAACCTAGGTTATGGGTGCAACAACAGAATGTCTAAGCACACTTTTTATAACAAGTATACAGAGCTGAAAATGAATGACCTGCAGCTAAAATATTATGTTCATTTTTCACATGGTCTAGTCCTTCACCTGCCCACCCCACCCCCAATATTCTTAAGAGGGTCTCTTTTCCAGTCTTCAGAGAGTAGCTGGAAGTGGGGAGGCAGAAAAAGGTCCCCCTTTCCTTCCACTCTGCAGTTTTAATTTGAAAACTTATGCGCAGTACTGCGCCCAGAGCTCAGAAACTGCTCATGTTAATGAAATTCCTGTTCGCAAAATGCGCCTAGAACAGTGGGAGTTTTGAACACTGCACAAGGGTCATCTACTCCAACCCCTTGCAATGCAGGAATTTTTTTGCCCAATGTGGGGTTCGAACCCACAACCCTGAGATCTGGAATCTCATGATCTACTGACTGGGCTATGCCAGCCTCAAATGCCATGGAGTCTTCTGTCTACATGGAAGTGGAAGCAAGGATGTTGCATGCTAAGTTGAAGAGGAGGAGAGGGAAAAGAGAGAAGGAAAGAAAGGAAATGGTCAGAGTGTGCAGCCAAGTGTGAGGGAATGAAACGAGAAAGAGAAAGATGGCGTCAAAAGGGGCATGATGAGCTGAGGGAGAGGATAAAGAAGCAATTTCCAAAGGCAGATGTCAGTGTTTGCCAACTGATTATGCCAAACCCTGCCTCCATCTGTTGCCATTCTTTGACAGTCATTTTATGACCAGTGGTCCTCAGTAATTTTCAGCCCTCTTCAAGTGGACCCTGGGGAGTTTGAGAACCCCTGATATCTAGGATATTGAGGGCAATTGGAATGCAGCTTTTTGTTTTAATGTTGAAATACATATTTTGTTCAAAGATTAGAATACAAAAGTATTCTTTCTTGCATAGCCTCATGTCTTGAATAGGAAAAAAGCTCTACGCCTGCATTTCTTGTAGATTCATACAACTGAGTTACTGATTTGCTTTCTTTGGTGAAATGTTTTGATGCTTTGTATAAGGAACTTTTGAATGCAAAATATTGCTATTCTATGTTCCATATGAAACACACCTGTACATATGTTTGTATGTATGTATGTATCTATGTAAACAAGCTTTCTCCTTTAAAGTAACATTTATACGATTTTTAGGCTTCTACTTTCTTAGATTGTGTATGCTTTGCATGTTATCCCAAACACAATATGCACGTCCGAGTCAAGATGGTTAAACATTAATACAACTGAAACTGATTTGTTTCCATTTCAGAGATGAACGGAACCAGTCAATTATTGTAAGTGGAGAATCTGGAGCTGGAAAAACAGTTTCTGCTAAATATGCTATGAGATATTTTGCCACTGTAAGCGGGTCTGCAAGTGAAGCTAATGTCGAAGAGAGAGTATTGGCTTCCAATCCTATAATGGAGGTAAGACCAGGAACATGGTTACTTTAAGTCTCATGGAGGGTTCTTTTGCTAGTTGATTTGCCTTTGCTAAATTGAAGCCAGGGGTTTGCAGGGAAATGTTGGTTGTCAAAGTAGTTTTATTACAAATGGAATATAATAACCCCACCCTAGCCCTGAAATATGGCGGGTCGAACTGTTGGACTTTAGCTGGAAGAAAAGGAAATGATAAAAATATTTCAGGCAATATGGACCCAATTTCTAGAGTGCTTTGCTTCACCAAATAGTATTTCTTAAAAGCTGAACATCACCTTTGGGTGCTCCCCCTTTTTCTTGTTCATTTGCATCCTTCTAAAAAGTGGAGAGGAGCAGGTAACACAGTGAGTGACTAATTCTTTCTAATCTGAACTTCAGAGAATGAATGTCTGCTCATATAGTTAACATTTACCAGAATTTGCATGTGCTGTGAAATAAGGAGTGGGTTTGAAGCTTACACATCGCCCCAACTCCCACTCCATATTTTATTTGTTTTATTTTAAGATGGGATCTCCCTGTCCCTGGCACTCAAACCTTACTTCTTAGTGTATGACCCTTAGTCCTAATCTCAAAATACATAAAAATCTTGCAGGGTGAATATCCTCTGAATAGCCCTGGAGCTGGACAAAGGCATTTTAGGGAGGTACCTAAACAACGCCTTTCAGCAATATAATAATATTACACAAGCCTCTGAAAAAGAACCCTATTTAATAGAATGTTCCACTGTACTGTATTAAACTTTTATTTGCAGTTCTTAATTGCTTTTCTATTTTAAAAATACCAAAAGTGACATATAACATTAAAATTATGTCCTAAAGCATGTTATAGATGTCTTGGCAGAAAGACGGTATAGATAGAAAAACAATAAATGATAAAAGCATTAAGTGATTGACAACAAGCATTGTGATCATGCTAGTTAAGCTGAAATTAATTCCATATGGTCTGGTATGGAATTTAATTTAGAGGAATGTCATAATTATAAACAAAGTTCATGGGAATTGTTGACGTTGAATGAAGCTCCCTTTCTCCCTTGGTAATTTTTAAAAATATACCTTTTCCTTGTTTTAAGCATTTCTTGAAACAAACAAAAGCGGAGATGACACTATCTGCCCTAATGCAGCTTTGGCACAGTTTTTTTTAAGTATTCAGAGATAAGGTAATTTTGCCTGGTTTGCTGTGTTGTGTGACATTTCGAAACAATATTACTGAACACTTATCGGTACCAAATGCACTAACAAATGGGCATATATTTTCATTCTTGTAGCCTGATACAGCATTTTTATGGGGATAGTTCTAGGAAACTTGCAAAATGCTGTTTGTAGACCTGTAGAGCTGTTGCTAAATTTTGTCTCCAACATGCAAGAAACCACTGAGAACTATTCTGAAGGTAATTTCTGTAGGATTTGCAGTGTACAATTCCAATTCTCATCTCCTTTACTCTCACTTCAACCCTGTGAAATGTTGATTATGTTGCAAGAGGCGCACCCAGAACTTTGAGCCTGAGAATCGCATCCCTTTTTACTAGGCCAGAGATTGGGGAACTTGGGGCCCTCCTGTTGTTGTTGGCCTTCAACTCTCACCATCTCTGGCCATTGATGGGGCTGATGGGGCTTGTAATACTACAACATCTGGAGGGTTACAGGTACCAAGGCACGGAACGAGTAATCCAGTGCATTAGGAACATAGGAAACTTATACTGCATCAGATCACTGGTTTATTTGTCTCAGTACTGTCTAGACCAGAGCTTTCCAAACTGTGTGTCATGACATATTAGTGTGTCGGCTGCAGCGTGTAGGTGTCTTGTGAATGCTTCCCAGATTCCTCCTGGGGTTAGAAAGGGGTTAGTTTAACCTCTGGTTTGCTAGTAAAACTGACTTACTGTGTCGCGAAATGATGCATGTCTAAAAGGTGTGTCACCAACATGAAGTGTTTGGAAAGCTCTGGTCTAGACTGATTTGCAGAAGCTCTCCAGGATTTCAGACAGAGGTCTCTCCCAGTCCTATCCAGAGATAGGAGGCGGAAGGCTGAACTTAGGAGCTTCTGTGTGCAAAGCAAATGCATTCCCACTAAGCTATGGTCCTTACAAAGATGTCCCCACTACTTCAAAAGTCTTATATTTAACCAATTTGTGTCATATTATGCTTTTTGTGATATGCTGGCCCCCTGCAACTCCGATGTGACAGGTGCAGGAATAAGGCAAGTGGCTTAGAAAGTAGTATTAGTTTGTGGATTTGTGCCATAGAGTGCCACTAACATGCAGGTAGCTGCAACAGAAATACATGTAGGAAACTCATCTTAAGAAAAGGGACTTCTTGCATACTGCTATCTATATGTTTTTTTAATGAATTGCTTTCATATTTACTGCTATTTTTCTTCCCACATAAAGTGTTCTGCTTGTGTCTGTAAACGACATCTGTGCATTTATTAATGTATTTTTGAGGAGAGGAGACATTATTCACGAAATTAGGGCTGCAGACTCAACAACTATTATTATTATGATTAATTACCGTATTTTTCGCTCTATAAGACGCACCAGACCACAAGATGCACCTAGTTTTTGGAGGAGGAAAATAAGAAAAAAAATATTCTGAATCTCAGAAGCCAGAACAGCAAGAGGGATCACTGTGCAGTGAAAGCAGCAATCCCTCTTGCTGTTCTGTCTTCTGTGATAGCTGTGCAGCCTGCATTCGCTCCATAAGACGCACACACATTTCCCCTTACTTTTTAGGAGGGAAAAAGTGAGTCTTATAGAGCAAAAAATACGGTATATCCTGCCTATCCAGCTAGGCTGCCCCAGCCACCCTGGACGGCTTCCAACATATATTAAAACATTACACATTAAAAGGCTTTCCTTTACAGGGCTGCCTTCAGTTGTCTTCTAAAGGTTATATAGTTACTCATCTCCTTGACATCTGATGGAAGGGTGTTCCACAGGGTGGAATAATTAAATTAAATTTTCTTAATCATATGAGTTTAGTCAGTTAATGGAATGATGTACTGATTAAATGTATATATTGGTAAAAACAATAGTTCTAGAGTAAGAAGCATTTGTTTTTAAATAATGCATGCATGTGTCAAAGCAGACATATCTTGGAAGTATGTTTCTGAGAAAAAAGGATGGAACCTACAGTTTTCATAAGTACTTGGTGTGTTTTTTTAACTGCTTGATGAATCCAGCACACATTTTTAGTCCATTAAATTAAAATAAGTTTTAGCTAATTAAGTGATGTAGCCAATGATTATATTAAACATCGCAGCCAGAGTGAAAATCTATATTTAATAGTCATCAGGCTTCATTTGTGGTTCAGGTAATTTCTTGTAATGTAATTCAGCCACCTTCTCTAATGCTGCAGGTAGGTTCTTAACCAGGAGAACTGAATATTGACTGCCTCATAACCCCCTTTTCCTTTCCTTTCCCCCTTCATTCTGGTTTTATTATTGTTTGGTTTTTTGTTGTTATTGCTGTGTTTGTGTATTGATATAAACAAACAACCCCCCCCCCAATTCTACAAAATCTGAAATTTAAAAAAACCTTTGCAAAATAAGGAAAACTCTGTGCAATCCTTCGCATGTCCACTCAAAAGTAAGCCTCATTGAGTTCAGTGGGACTTACCCCCAGGTAAGTGTGTGTAAGGTTGCAGCCTCAAATTGTTAATCCCTTTTTGTTTTCCCTCTCACAGTCTATTGGGAATGCCAAAACCACACGGAATGACAACAGTAGCCGCTTTGGAAAGTACATCGAAATAGGTTTTGATAAAAGGTTTCGAATCCTTGGTGCCAACATGAGAACTTATCTCTTAGAAAAATCACGAGTGGTATTTCAGGTAAAATGAATGCAAACTTGTTTTTGCTTGTCCATGTAGGAGTTCCATTGTGAGTCGATACATGATGGCATGCTTACATAACCTAGCATCCACGGAGGGCAAGGAATGGTTGCTTTGGAAATATTGAACAATAATGTGTCATGTCCAGCTACTTAATGCAGAATCGCTGCACATCCATCTAGCATACTCAGGAGAAACAATGAGTTCCTTAGAAATGTGATGTTATTGAGAAAGAGAGAGAGAGAACAAGGACTTTACTCCTTGAAAGCTGAACTATTTTGCCAGACCAGGAACTGTGCTTCAGTTCATGCAGCCAGGGGAAATGAGCAAGAACATCTCCCCTCCACTTCAGCTATACTAGAAAGGGGTAGAGGGAGTGTTCAGGCAGTGTGTACGTCCTGAAAGACTAAGGAAGAGATGGATAACCTGTGACGCTAGGTGTTGGTGGACTAACAATTCCCATCTTGCTGGGGCTGATGAAGGTTGAAGTGCAACAAAATATGGAGGACCGCAGGTCCTCCATCCCTGGACTAGGGGAAGGAGGAGGAGGGTTCTGTACAGAAATACTGAGGGTGACATCCCCTCCCTCCCCTTCTCCATCATCTCCAGTTCCTCCATGTGGGATACAATGGGAGGCTGAGAAATCCTGCAGTTTGTACCTGTTAATCCAGGGAAAAGGAACCTGTGACCCTCCAGACGTCGTTGGATTCCAGATCCCATCGGCCCCAGCCACCATTGCCAGTAATCAGGGATGATGGGAGTTGTAGTCCAACAATATCTGGAGGGCTATAAGTTTCCCTTCATTACGTTAATTGACAGCTGGTGACCTTTTTCCTTTAGAAGGCTTGCAGAGCAAATGAAATAAGGCAAGTATTTTGCTGAATTAATATATGTTTGATACCGGAGCGTTTAACATTATCCCTCTTACTCCAGTGTCCATTCAGTTCTTCATTAAAGTACAAAATGGAATCGTGTGTGTGTGTGTGTGTGTGTGTGTGTGTGTGTAAAGGTATTTATGTGTTTATAGATATCTTTTATTTCATTTTATTAAAGGCAGAAGAAGAGAGAAATTATCATATCTTCTACCAGCTCTGTGCTTCTGCAACGTTACCTGAATTTAAAACTTTGCGGTTAGGTATGAATGCACATCTGCTCCATTTTATTATTCACATGACACGTTCCAAAGTAGCATTACTATGTTTTTAGTAATGGGTTTTAAATAATTGCTTAAGTTTCTATAAATATGCCTTTTGAAAATAGAGCACGCAAAATTGCAAATCTATAAAGGTGAATGAAATTTCCTTCCGGGTGTGTTACATGCAGCTGATATATTTGAGCACACAGTGTTGTAGTTAGTATTATATTGCTTATTATGGCTAAATTAAAACACAGTGAGGTAAAAACAAATAAACCCCTATTCTGTAAGAGAAAATCTTCGTTTGAAACATTGCTTTAAATTTCCTTTTAAAACTTTAGTTGTTGCTGTTGTTGCTACCATTGGTATTACCATTGATTTATTAATTGCCTTCTAAACCATCTTAAGGTAAATCTCAAGGTGATTTACATATAAAATAATTAAAAACAGTTAATAGCACAAAACAACAAGCACATTTAAAATAAAACCAAAACCCTAGCAAATGAACATTCTTGGTAAATACCTATTTATACAGCTGGAAATTCTTATTGGAACAAAAATGTCTTCAATAGCAGACACCTCTTGTATCTTGCCTTCAGCCTACAAAAGGGGGGTATAAATCCTTGTACTAGGTAAACAAAAGTTTGGCTTATCAGTTTTACTTGAACACAGCATTATTCATTTTGCTGGGGTTTCTTTTAGTCTTTTAAGAGTTAAAACATCTTTGTGGAATGCATTTCTTCTTTGTATGTAAAGAAACTTTTGCTTGCTTGTTTATATTAGGAAATGCAAGCTATTTCCACTATACAAAGCAAGGAGGCAGTCCAGTCATTGATGGAATTGATGATGCCAAGGAGATGATGAACACCAGGCGGGCTTGCACTTTGTTGGGTAAGTCCTGGAAGCACACGAATTTCTTCAGGACTTTGAAACGGTGGCTACTGTGCCTAGTAGTACATTATTACCCACAGCATTAATTTTTAAAAGGTGAACACTTACAAACTGCTGTGCTTCAACATGCCAGTGGCATACACGCTGTTGAATGCTTCAGTTGATGTGCATTGAGAAGCCATAGGAGTTGTATTTTAAGTAAGTTTGAGCGTTTCTGCCTTTTTATTGGGTAATTAAAATACCCGTTTATGAAGCATGAATTTCTGAACCAGCTTGTGGCAGGCTCTGTCTGTCTATCTATCTATCATCTATCTATCTATCTATCTATCTATCTATCTATCTATCTATCTATCTATCATCTATCTATCTATCATCTATCTATCTATCTATCTATCTATCTATCTATCTATCTATCATCTATCTATCTATCTATCATCTATCTATCTATCTATCTATCTATCTATCTATCTATCATCTATCTAATTTGTACACCACCCTTCATCCAAAGATCACAGAGTGGTTTACAACATATTTATTGGAAAGCTTATTATCCCAGCTCTTCATACAAAGGTTCAGGGCAGCTTCCAGCATAACCAGCACAATCCTGTGTGTTTTTGCACCACAGAATTCACTGGGGCTTTCATCCAGGTAAGTGGGAATAGAATTGGAGTACAAAACAGTCTTTAATAATAAACAGACGGAATGGAGACAAATCTTTTTCAGGCATTGGGCTAACCCAGGGATGGAGAACCTTGGGCCCTACAGAAGTTGTTGGACTACAACTCCAATAAACCCCATCCAGCATGGACAGTGGTCAAGGATGATGGGAGTCGAGCAACAGGTTCCCCATCCTTGTTCTGATTATCCTTTCCTGAATTCATTCTAGTATGTGTGTTTAGACTAGAGACCTGTAGCCAATGATTTAGTTAGTTCAAATCCATCTGTATAATTCAGCCTCCCCCTATTTCTTGGCCTACCTGTCCTCTGTTTCTTGGGCTGTAATCCCATGTTTCCCAAAGCAACCTCGTCCTCTTCCTTCCTAAGAAGCGCATACAGCCCTTCCTATTCTTTCATTCTGTGTGTCCACATTCCTGACAGGTTTACCATGAACAGTGAAAATATTTGTGACATAAATGGCATCACAGCAAGCCGGCCAATGAGAGACAGGTGACAGACACAGTGTTGTGAGCAATTTGGCCAATTTTATGTATGTAATTTAGTACCGGATAGTCATATCTTCCTTTCCAAACCTATCGTATTTTAATTAGCATTCAGACTTACTTATTGTATTTCTGGTTATGAGTAAAAAAGTTTTGTACTTTCTGTGTTGAGTTTTGATGTCTCTTCTCTCTGTTGTCATGCTGGCTTGCTCTTAAGATCTTCAGGGAACCCTTCTTTTAGTTGCATTTTCTTTTTAAAAAGTTATCTTTTTTGTCATATATGGCTTGGTCTTTAATTTAGGCATTTAATAAATGTAAGACAGTGTTCTGGGTTCTACATGTTAACTGGGGAATACACATGTACAGTGGAACCTCGGTTTTCGAACGTAATCCGTTCCAGAAGACTATTTCACTTCCAAAATGTTTGAAAACCAAAGCATTCATTTTCGGAAGCATTTACAGTGGTACCTCGGGATGCGAACGGGATCCATTCCGGAGCCCCATTCGCATCCTGAACAGAACGTAAGACGCGACTGTGTGTGTGTGTGTCGCATCTTGTCACTTCTGTGCACGCGCGTGACGTCATTTTGACCGTCTGCGCATGCGCGAAAGGCGAAACCCGGAAGTAATGCGCTCCGTTACTTCCGGGTCGCCGTGACGCGCAACCCAAATATACGCATCCTGAAGCGTATTTATCCCGAGGTATGACTGTACTTGCAGAAAACTCAATGCGGAAGCCGTGTGGCACATTCGACTTCCAAAAATTGTTCGAAAACCAAAACATTTGACTTCTGAGGTGTTCGAAAACTTAGGTTCCACTGTAGTAGATTTATGCAGCTGGTTTTTTTATGTGGTAAAATTCCCTTTAAAAATTTAAGGTAAACATAGAAAAGTAATATTCTCATATATAATGAACCCTGTCTGGGTGTTCTGATATATAATATGGGTATAGCAAGAAATTAAGGCAATTCTCTGAGTAATTAACAACTGAGCTGTTATTGCAACACCTTCAGTTTGCACAACTTGCAACAGTGTTGCGTCACCTGTGGCCCAGCATCTGTTGTTGGACCCCACCAGCCCAGATGGCATGGCCAGTGGCCCAGTCAGATGGGAGCTGTGGTCCAGTGAGATCTGAAGGACCACAGGTTTCCCATCTTGGCACTAAATGTGCATTTCAAGATAGTAGCTGATGCGAAAGGAGATAATATCTCACTATACAAATCTCCTTAGGGAGGCTTTTTTACTGATGAGATACCAGCAGATATTCACTGAGGATTGAGTTTGAATGACATTTTCTCCACACAATGACTAGTACTTTTTTGTTGTCCTTGTCATCCTTGTTCAGATGCTTAATTGCACATGACTTAATTGGACATTTGCATTTTAATTGCAGCAAAAGGAATACTGATTTCTTTTCTCTCCCCCACTCCCACCCAATATGATAGGTATTGCTGATTCCTGTCAGATGGGAATATTTCAGATCCTTGCCGCTATTCTTCACCTGGGCAATGTGGCATTCACATCTCGAGATGCTGACAGCTGTACAATACCAGTAAGTTCCAAATAAGTTCAAAGAAGTAAACACGGTAACATTTCTAATCTTCTTGGCCTGTTTTTGGGTCAGCGTGCCGAACCTGGAAAAATGCAACTGATTTCTGTTTCCCCACTGCCTTTACCTTCTTCTACATCTTCCTTCACACTGGCTCATGATAAAATGTCACAGTTCACATCTTTTAAGGAGCTATGTCAATATGTCTTGTTTGCAAGAGCATTGTATGAAATCGTTCTTTGTCTACCAGCACTGCCTGTGAAGGAAAACATTTTGCCATACGTTAGGAAGTTGTGCAGAAATTTACTTTTCTTTGTGCAAGGCTGGCCTCAGCCAAGTACAAAAGTAACATTGTTTTGCTCTCTGGTAGTCCATAGACTTGGACACAGGTGGCGCTGTGGGTTAAACCACAGAGCCTAGGACTTGCTGATCAGAAGGTCAGCGGTTTGAATCCCCGTGACGGGGTGAGCTCCCGTTGCTCGGTCCCTGCTAAAGCAAACCTAGCAGTTTGAAAGCACATCGAATTGCAAGTAGATAAATAGGTACTGCTCCAGTGGGAAGGTAAACGGCGTTTCTGTTCACTGCTCTGGTTCGCTTAGTCAAGCTGGGCACATGACCCGGAAGCTGTACACCGGCTCCCTCGGCCAATAAAGCGAGATGAGCACCACAACCGCAGAGTTGGTCACGGCTGGACCTAATGGTCAGGGGTCCCTTTACCTTTACCTTTAGTCCATAGACATGTGGGATTAGGGTTAAGGAGGGTGGGCCCAGGACAATTGTAATGATTGTAGGGCTGGCTTCAAGTGCACCACATGATTGGGCACCTGACATGAGCCCTCTGGACTTTATGCTGTGAGAAGGTCATCTTGCTGAGGAAATGAGGGGTGCTAAAAAGTTGTAGCATGACTTGGGATTTCAAAATAGTAGGTAAAACGTGCGCAAAATTGCATAGAAATCATTAAATATGATTGCCAAGTATTTGTACTTATATTATATACAGTCATACCTTGGAATTCGAATGGAATCCATTCCGGAAGTCTGTTTGACTTCCAAAACATTCAGAAACCAAAGCGCGGATTCTGATTGGGCCAATCGGAAGCTGCAGAAGCCCCATTGGATGTTTGGGTTCCAAAGAATGTTCGCAAACCGGAACACTCACTTCCGGGTTTGCAGCATTCAAGAGCCAAAACATCCAAATACCAAGGCATTCGGGATCCAAGGTACAACTGTGTTATTATTACTATTGTTTGTTTATTTAGCATTCCCTGACATTTTTCAGAAGGTAAAATTAAAATTATTTGGTTTTGTGAAAGCAGTTTGTGTGCTTCTTCATCAGACATAGACTCACCAACCTAAATGTTGTCCAATAATAAAAATAATCACAGATTTGAATTCCTCACACCCAAAACATATTTTAAAGACCGCTCAATGAAGCAATGTGCAAAAAATAAGTTTCACCACCTAAAACAACACACCCCATGAGGGAGGGGGGACGCAGGGAAGATGTCTTGTCCAAGGGCCCACCAAAAACTGAAGCCAATGCTGTCAACCTCTTAAGCCCACCTTTCTATGCATTCTCTAAAAGCAGGGATTGAAGTTAATATGAGATATTTCTTAACACCTTCTCACCGCAAATCTAGAAAATGGTAGAAGGGTTTCTGCTTGCTTGGGGAGCATTATTGCATGCATTGTTAGTGGTCAATAATACTTTCAAATCTAAGGAGATTATTGTCCTTGTAGGCCAAACACGAACCCCTCACCATCTTCTGTGATCTCATGGGAGTAGAATATGAACAGATGGCTCACTGGCTCTGCCACAGGAAGCTTGCTACTGCCACAGAGACCTACATCAAACCAATTTCCAAACTGCAGGCCATAAATGCCAGGGATGCTCTTGCAAAACATGTATATGCTAGTCTGTTTAACTGGATTGTCGATCGTGTGAACGAAGCTCTTCATTCCACCATGAAACAACATTCTTTTATTGGCGTATTGGACATCTATGGGTGAGTTTCCTCTGAGTAGCTTGATGTAACAAAATGAAAAGTAAAAAACCAAACAACCCAAAGAAAAATACAAAATATAACAATATAAGTTGGGTATGGGTATTATTGCCCAAGCTGCTAAGAACATCTGTATTTTAAAGTATGGCAGTTTGTGTACGTCAACCCACTCTTGTACTATGTTGACATGATTTTTATCTTGCAAACATTTACTCCTTTAATTTATGCTGGTGATTGTCTTTGGTTTTCCCCCAGGTTTGAAACCTTTGAGATAAACAGCTTTGAACAGTTCTGTATAAACTATGCCAATGAGAAACTGCAGCAACAGTTCAATATGGTAAGTGAGAAGCAAGTTTTTCTGTGCTTCGACCCACTAATGGTCCTTTTTGATAGCTAGATCCTCTGTGTGGCACTGAACTTCTCTTAAGAGCATGTACTCATCAATTTCCTGGGATAGGTCCTAGTGACAGCTGGTGGAGTCTTCATTTTATCTTTCCCTAATTAGAGTTCTACTTCTTTTTGTTTTGTTTCTCCTACCTTCTTGAGTGAGATAGTAATTTTAATCAAAATATTCCTTGGGATAGCTGGACAGACACACCAATAAGGTTAACCAGATTACTTGCAAGTTGGATGCCTTATGAGGAACGGCTAAGGGAGCTGGGCATGTTTAGCCTGGAGAAGAGGAGGTTACGGGGTGATATGATAGCCATGTACAAATATATAAAAGGATGTCACATAGAGGAGGGAGAAAGGCTGTTTTCTGCTGCTCCAGAGAAGCGGACACGGAGCAATGGATCCAAACTACAAGAAAGAAGATTCCACCTAAACATTAGGAAGAACTTCCTGACAGTAAGAGCTGTTCGACAGTGGAATTTGCTGCCAAGGAGTGTGGTGGAGTCTCCTTCTTTGGAGGTCTTTAAGCAGAGGCTTGACAACCATATGTCAGGAGTGCTCTGATGGTGTTTCCTGCTTGGCAGGGGGTTGGACTCGATGGCCCTTGTGGTCTCTTCCAACTCTATGATTCTATGATTCTATGGATGTCAGCAGCCTGTTAAGCAGTAGACAGGAGTCTCCTGATTAGTAGGTTCACTGGTGGGTAATACAGCATTTCCCCCACCAATTGGTGAGGGTGAGAAGGAGGCAGACCAGTCCTTGCACTTCATCAAATACGCCGGTGGGACTCCAATCTGTAAGACAGCAAACTGTACCTGCCCATTGCTTACATATCCACCCATCATTTTATTTTATGCTGCCTTTCCATAGTTCAAACCATGCTCAAAGCACCTTTCAAGATGAGAAATAATAATAATCGCAATGTAACAAAAGTAGTCATAAACAATAAAACACCAGTGAATACACAACCAAGTTGAACAACATCCAACTTGCTATGCTGAAGTCATGCCCACCCCACTCCTTTATAACAGGAATCCAGGTGTGGGGAGCATCATTTGCTGGATCAACATCTTACCTTGCAGAGCCATGTCTGGCAAGCTGCTGTGCCTTCAACCCTTGCCTTGCTTGTGTCATGTACTGATTTGAGCATTAACGTTTTTGGCAGGAAACATAATCCGATCCCTTCATCCATGTAATGGTTTTAGGGGTTGCTCGTGCATAAGCCGGTGCCCACACCTGGCTGGGTTGCCTAAGTGAACCTTTTCTGTCCGGACAGCCACTCACCCGTGGCTGTCTCAATCGCTGGCAGAATCCGTCAGTGGGTGTTTCTTAAACTTCTTCCAACAAAGAAGTTCTTTGACGCCCAGTCTCCTCCTACTCTCTCTGCGCGAAAGCCTTCTGCGCAAGGAGGGCGTAGGCAGCGGAGGACCCTTCCTCTCCCCGCTGGTCCCTGGCAAGGAGTCATGTGACCGCCTCTCTGATTCCCTCATCTGCCCCCCTTCTCCACTGGAGCTACACTGATTCCCTTCCCCAGAAGATGGGCTGCCTCTCCCAAGCCCTGGACGCTCTTTGGGATCCCTCTGGAGCTTGCTCTCTCCCTCTGGCACTGATGGCAGTTCCCTGACAATCCAGTGAGAGCCAGGACAGTTCCTTCACTATTGTTTGTTATTTAGTTTTATATTAAATATTAAACTTTAGGTGCTTTACAAATTATGTGGTGAGGGGATGGTGATGATTATGATATTGATGAGAAGGATAAAAGCTTGGGGCATTGTCTATTTCTAAGCTTCTTCTTCTGTCTACCTTATTTTATAATTTTCTTGCTGCTTTCCCCATACTAAAAGACATATTAATTTTGAACACGTTGTGCAGATTCATTTGTCCACTTTGATCTGTGCTTAGTAAATGGTGGGTTCAATTTTAATTTGTGAGCAGTTTAGTTAAATGTATTGGGAAGAAAACAATGAACTTTCTCTATTTACTGCTTCCCCTTCCTCTTATAGCATGTCTTTAAACTGGAGCAAGAAGAATATATGAGGGAACAAATTCCGTGGACCTTGATTGATTTCTATGATAATCAGCCCTGCATTAACCTCATAGAGGCCAAACTGGGTATTTTGGATTTGCTAGATGAAGAGTGTAAGGTAGGAGTTCAACAGATCTCACCTTTATGTTGCATCAAGTTCTGTTGGTTTCCAGCTTCCTTTGCTGACTGTGTTAGTGCATAACACTCTACCAAAACGTGTGATAGACTTTAAACAAAACATTCATGCAGTTTGAGTACTCCTGTTTCGCTCTTCCTTTCCTTCAACCAGGAGCAACAAACCATAAGTCTTGGCTTAGCATCATGCCAGAAACAACACTTCCGATTTGTTTCTCTCCAAACCATGATGTCATACCAGTGTACCACATACCTTGGTTTAGTGTAGCATGCAAAGCATGGGTTATATCCAACTTAAGTCCTACTCATTGCAGACCCACTGAAGGGAATTAATCTGAGTTAGCTGCATCCATTAAGTTGTGTTCATTTTATTTCAGTGGATCTGCTCTCAGTAGGACTAACATTAGATATTACCCTGTGAATGCTGTTTTAAGGTGGAGGAAGAGAGAGGATCTCTGCCATGTCAATGTTCCTATGTTAAGTCATTATTTGTTGGAAACTATTATTTTCATCTAGACTCAAAGCATGCCAATGTGTAAAGGAGTCTTAGATTACAAGACTATAAATGCCCTCTCTTAGGAGGAAGCCCCATGCAGCTCAGTGGGGCTTATTTGTGAGTAAATATTGAAGATTGGATGAAAGCTCTTTCAGGTGCAAAAGCATAGCCCCTGTGGGGCAGGGACAGTGTCCAGTTTTCACATCATGTTGAGCATTAAATTTGATGAGTTTCCCCACCCCCACATAGCTTTTGTCCCCTTGCTCATATGGATAAGAAATGTAGTGTGTGAATCAGTCCAGCCTCAGCCACTTCTTGAGGGGCTTAAATATTTTCTATTTTGTTATTTTTATTCGAGCCTATCCCCAAAACAAGACTGGGAGTGGGTAACTCCTACGAATATGTAAAGTAGTACAGTGGTACCTCGGGTTACATACACTTCAGGTTACATATGCTTCAGGTTACAGTCTCCGCTAACCCAGAAATAGTACCTCGGGTTAAGAACTTTGCTTCAGGATGAGAACAGAAATTGTGCTCCGGTGGCGCAGCGGCAGCAGGAGGCCCTATTAGCTAAAGTGGTGCTTCAGGTTAAGAACAGTTTCAGGTTAAGAACAGACCTCCGGAATGAATTACGTACTTAACCCAAGGTACCACTGTATACAAATGAGGTATTTAAAGGAGTGTTCTTAGAAACTGATGGCCCATACATTTGTGGCCAACAATATTGTGAACCATTAACTGCATCCTGTTTCTTTGAGTGGCTCAAATTCAGGTGAATTTTAAGTGCCAAAACAACATTTTCCATTTCAGTTGTAGAGTAGCTTTCCATGTTTCATTTTTTCATAATAAATCAGGATGGTTAAAACCTATCTGTTCGTTTTATCTCTCCGTTCACTAGATGCCTAAAGGTTCAGATAATAGTTGGGCCCAGAAATTATACAATACTCACTTGAACAAGTCTGTTCTCTTTGAAAAACCCCGTATGTCAAACAAAGCATTTATCGTCCAACACTTTGCAGATAAGGTAAGGGTTTCTGTGTTCTGCCTGATTTGGTAAACCTATTTGCTTTTGATGTTCTTGCACTTATCCATTCTGGAGTATTCAGTGGAAAAAAATCCGTATGATCCACAGCCCCAGACACTGAGATAACAAAAAAACCGGTGGTTCTTACATGGGCTTAACAGGATGCTGCCTGTGAGCTATTTCTAGCTGTATTTAAAAATGTCCTGTGGGCTTTTTTTAGTAGCAGTTCATTGAAGGATTTTAAATTTGAGATTGAGCCAGCCAATCTTTTAGTGACTGAGTAACAAATTAAGACACTTCAGATGGTGATCTTTAATTTGTTCACAGTGTGGCCGCCAGGTTAATTACATGCAAAATTGTTTCTGGATAGATGTATTCAGCTGTAGCCTGTTTTCACATAGCATGGTCTGTTGACAAAGTGCGTTGGGAATATATTGGTGAAGTTTGCCTTTGTGTGTGTTAAGACATAGGAAAGTGATATAGTCAAGTCTCAGAATCACCATTCTGTGCCTTCATTAAAGGTGTAAAATATCACAGTAGCAAGAACAGTGATTTTTAATACGTATTTTTTCTAGATTTTGAGGTTGCAGGATGTATTTTTGCTTAGATAAATTAATCCTTCTGAATTTTCATTTTTTTGTCTTGTAAAATGAGATATTTTGTACTTCCAGGTGGAGTACCAGTGTGAAGGGTTTTTGGAAAAAAACAAAGATACTGTGTATGAAGAGCAGATCAAAGTTCTAAAATCAAGTAAGGTTAGTATTGAGATTCCCTCCTCCCCAGTACTAAAGGTTGAGTTCCAGATGATTTTAGCCCACTGAAATTAGATATTAATTTTATCCATTGATTTGACTCGGAGTAACATTGAATCCCCTCTCCCCTGAAACTAGAGTTTGTCTGCTGATTTGTGCCTCGTGACTTGCCGTTTGTACTTTATATATCCTGAACCCAAAAGCCTGTTTTTAAATTTATTACATGAACTTTGTGTAATCAAGTCTAATTGCCCTCCGGATTGAACAGCATACCTTCTAGTTGTTAAAACAATGTAACTTTAAGAACTGCTGCATTTGCTTGTTTTCTCTTCTCTTCCCTTCCCTTTTTCCATTTGTGTCATAGCTTTTAAATCGTAAGCATGTCGTCTTATTTTTCAATCTGTGTACGACACTTAGAAAATGTTAGGCACTTCATAGATGATTGATGATGGTGATAATTGACGAAGGTATTCTGTTTCTAAAGCTAGTTCTACCAAGTATGTTTAACATTTGCATTTTAAAATATGTGTACAAAAGCAATTTGACTTTGGTAATGCAGGCTGTAATCCTATGCACACATATTAGGGAGCAACCATTTAAGCTGCTCCCTAATATTTAAACCATTTTTTAGGATTATGTTTACAGAAATGTCACAGTGAGTAGGCAGTTATTCATGTTTGGCTGTATGTATTCGTTTTTTTATTTATAATCTCTCTGCCTTGTTTTTCACCATACATCTTCCCCAGAAGGTAATCCTAAAACCTAATGCATTGCTAAAAAATTTGAACACCTAAGGTGTGTCTAGACTAGCAGTATATATGTAGTTCTGCATTTATTTATTTTAAGCAATGTGATACAGGCTGAGTGATATCCTCTTTATTCCTATTTATTACTGCATTTCTGGATTTCACCCATATGAAAATATTTACCTTTCCTTGGATGGGTCTGGACAATCAAAACATTCTGCCTCCTTCTTTGCCATTGTCCTGCTCCATCTGCCATTATCAGAATATTTCTCTTTAAGCAGAAGTTCTGGTGAACTTGCACCCATTCACCTAGAACTGCTTATTTCTTATAGCAGAAGCCAAATTCATCTCCACCCGAGAGCAAGAGATTAAGGGAAATGCAATTAAATGCTACAAAAGTGCTAGTCTGGATGCAGTCTTGGGCCGCCATCCTGCATGTTAAGTGTGCGCAAGGCCCTTTGACTTCAGTTGGGCTGCACTTGAACTGTCCACACTTTTGCTGCCTTGGTTTCCATGAGCACAACAGCAGGTATGGGGAATTTTTGGCCCTCCAGAGGTTGCTACAGCTCCCATCAACTCTGGTTGTTCACTTCACTTTCTGGTATTGATGGGAACAGCAGTTCAACCATGTCTGGAGGGCCAAAGATTTCCTACACCCAGGGGCAGAGGAAGGGGGGCGGTGGGGGCGGCTCGCTCCGGGTGTCATCACTGAGGGGGGTGACATTCAGTGCGCTGCCCGCCCACGACTCCCAAGACTACACTGAGCTGTTGGGGGAAGGGGCAGAGCTGTGCTGCCTTGCTGGCGGCTGTGATCGCCTGGGATTCGGACTCGGGTGCTGAACCTGAGGAATCCTAGCTTGCACAGGATTCCCTGCCTCCAGACCCAGCTGAGCCGGGGCTGGGGCTTGAGCCTGAAGGGTCCTCACCTGTGCTGAATCCTCAGGTGCAGGCATCAGCTGAGTCCGCTCTGGCGCCTGAGATGTTGGAGGACACGTTGCCTGCAGGTGCTCCACTCTCAGCCCCGTCAGAGGAAGCTGAGGTTGCCTCTGGGTCCGGTAACCCTCCAGCTTCTCCCGAGCTGCAGAGGCTCAGGGCAGAGAGGCGGAGGGAACTAAGTTCCCGCAGGAGGAGTGCTCGCCTCCAGGCCAGGAGAGGCAAGTCACCTGAGAATCGGGTCCGCCCTATGCCTTGGGGCAGATAAAAGCCAGCCAGCCCCAGTCCCAAGTTGCGGGAGCAACATTGTTGGTTGACAGTTCCTGCCTGAACCCTGTCCTGCTTTCCTGCTGGAGCTCCTGACCTCACCTGACTCCCTGCCCTGCACCCAGCTTCAACTTCTACGGACTGCCTCCCTATTGCACCTTTGACCTCGGACTGGACTCGGACCTCGCCTCTCGGTTAGCCCACGGGACCAGCACAGCGGCGTTCCCCCCTTCTTCCTTCGTTTTGACAGTTCAGGGGAGGCTTGGGAGTCACGGGCGTGCGGCGCACTGTTGCCCCCCACTCCTGGGCTGTGTCCTGGGGTGGGGGTGGGGAGCCTCCCCCGAGCTGTCAAAAGGAAGAGGGAAGGGAGGAAGGCTGCTGGCAAAGCCATGTGGCTTCTCCCCCCCCCCCCGCCCAGGAAGCAGCCTGCTATGGGTGGCTCACTCCACCCCCCATAGATGGCTCGCTCCGCCTCCATGGGCATTTCGGCCCCTGGGATGCTTGCCCCGCCCCTTGGCCCCACCCCCTGGTGCACAGCTTGTGCGCCGTTCTGGGTGCCAGAGCATCTAGCTACGCCTCTGCCTACACCTGCACTATAGCGATGTGAAACTGACAGTTGTGCAAGTGAAAATGGTCCTATTGCCAAGCACAGGGCAAGCAAGCGTCCCTGAATGCAGTTATATTAATTAACGGTAGGTGTTTTGTGTTTTTTTTTAATAAAGAAAACTGAGCTCCAATCCCTGCTTGCTTGCTTGCTTTCCTTTCTTATTGCCATCTGGCTTTAAATGGAAAGATACGTTCTAATATTTTGACTGCTAGCAACTCGGCTGCAATATTGCTTGACCTGGGGTGTGAGCATTGGTTTGTTTCCTCTAAACTGACATGTTTTCGTTGGCCTGTTCTGCAGTCTTTTGCTATTCGGTTCCTCCTCAATCCCCTTCAGTTATAGAATGCTATCCCATGCTACAGTGATGGCTCCATTATTTCCCATAGACTGCAATGAAAGGGCTATATGCCCTACTGCCCAGAAGTGGGGGAAATTGGAATATCAAATTTGACAGCTTTAGAACTGTGCAGTTAAGCATCACTGTAGCACCACTCCTGGCTATAGCGATTTCGGCACATTGCATCAGTGGCAATGCCTCGGGGGTTTTTTTGTGGGCTGTGTGGTGCCTCACTTGCTATTTTATGCCCTCCCAGTCACTCTGTAGCCTGGTGCAAACATAATGTTCCTGACCTCTAAATCATAGCTGAGAAGTTTGATATGTTGCATCATTACCAGCCACTTGAAATCAAGTAAATGCAACTGGATAGCAATAAATCATTTTGAGATTTGAGAAGTTTTAGAGGAAGCAATTAACAGATGGAATCAAATAAATAAACTGTTTCCATTAGCATGCTTACTTAAAATTTTCATTCCTTACATAAGTTTTCAAATTGGCAGCTGGAAAGTGGCAACGCTTCGGAAGTGCCATGATAAGCTACCCCTTCCTATTTGCTTTTGGTTCTCCCTTTTTATTGCATTTCCCTTGGGAAAGCCCTTCTCTTTCTAATATAGAGGTGTGCTTTATATCCCCTGTTTCTGAACCAGTTTAAGATGCTGCCTGAGCTCTTTCGGGATGAGAAGCCCATCAGCCCCACAACAGCAACACCTTCAGGCCGTACGCCGTTGTCTCGTGCGGCTGTAAAACCATCAAAGTCTAAAACGGCCCAAACAAGCAAGGAACATAAGAAAACAGTGGGCCATCAGGTGGGTGAATTTTGTTGCTATGCTATTCATTCAGGGATACCCCATCTGATAACAGGGCAGGAAGAGGGAAGAGTCACTGTAAGCATTTGTGGAGAAATGCTATTGACCTTCTAAAAATAAAAGAGAGAGCTTTGTGGGTTATTAGCCAGTACAAGCACACACTAAATTCTCATTAAAAACCAAAAACATTAAGAACCAGGGTGTATGACTTCCTGGAATATTGAAGTAAACTCGGAGCAAATCTATCCAATCAATATGAAAGATGCAGATCATCTTTTTTTTTTTTGTAAATGGATTACATTATTCATACATTTTGTTAAATAAAATAGTAAATATTGATGTTTTTAAATCTCGTTTTAGTTGTTTTTAATTACTACTTTTCTGTTTGTATCAATAATTGTATTATTCCTTGTAAAGTATATAAACTTCTTTAAACAATAAATACAAAAAAAAAAAATTAGTGGCATGACTTGTCTTTGCCTGATATTCTTAGATATTGTTGGGCTGAGAAGGTTCAACTTGCAGAATTTGCTCAAAAATCAGAATGCTTCTGTGTCTTTTTTTCCCTTTTCGATTTCACCCTTTTCATTTTTTCCCTATAGTTCAGAAATTCTCTGCATCTTCTGATGGAGACCCTTAATGCCACAACTCCTCACTACGTGCGGTGTATTAAGCCAAATGATTTCAAGTTCCCATTTATGTAAGTTGTTTTGTGCATAGCATCTAAAATGCAGTACTTGCTGCTCAAAATTACAGAGAGAAAACCTATATATTTTCTCTGCTACTTGTTTTGGATGAAATAGGAAGTCTTCATGTGCTTGCTCATTTCATTAGATTCAGCTAAATGTTATCTTCTCAAACATTAAAGCTGTTTCCCATGTTATGATGAAACATGGGAAGGGTATATATATTCCATGAGTGCTTTTTGGACACATTGAAGAAGAAAATCTGGAAGCTACTTGCAGATTGGCCAAGATAGAACTAGGAATCCTCTTTCGTATTTTGATTTTTCATATCACGTGACTTATGGGAGTACTTTTTGGCAAGTAAACATTACAACACATTAAAGAGAACACACAAGCATTAAGGTAACCGTACAGTTGTAGGAAACACCTGTAGACTGTTATCGAAGTTTCTGCCTCAAATTAGCAATGTTTTCATCTCTAGGTTTGATGAAAAGCGGACCGTGCAACAGCTCAGAGCTTGTGGTGTGCTGGAAACAATTCGAATCAGTGCAGCTGGCTTCCCTTCCAGGTGAGCCTGCTGATGTTGTGATGTTTTGCTTGAATACAATATATACACAGGTAACTTTTTGTTTGCCTAACTCTGCTGCTTCTTGAAACCAGGTGGACCTATCAAGAATTTTTCAGTCGCTATCGTGTGCTGATGAAGCAGAAAGATGTCCTCAGTGACAGGAAGCAGACATGTAAAAATGTCCTGGAGAAACTTATTCTGGTAGTAGACTTTATGGTGCTTGTTGTCTGTAAAGCTTGCTGAGCTTGCAAAATTATTAGGGTGTTGGTTGGCTCTGTTTCATTTAACAGAATAATCATGCTAGTGGCTGAGTGGCGTAGGGCGACAAAATAAGCCTCATATGGCTTTGCAAAGATGACTTCTTCCCTTTGGTTGAGCAAAGATGGCTTCCACTCCTTGTTTGAGGTTTCCCCTACACAGTATCCATATTGGTTTTCCATTTACATCAACACTCATGGCAGCTTTCTTTCTTTAAGATTCTTATAGTCCACTTTTCAGGCTTAATGATACCAGTACACCTATTATTTCTTTTCTTACCTCTTCTCAAATTTGTACATGAGATTATTCTTGAGTCGCCCTCTGGTGGCGGTTCAGGGAAGGAGCAGCTACCAGGAGCGAGATTATGGACAGCCCTCCTGGCTGTTCGGCCTTTGCTCTCACCTTCCCATAGGGCAAGGGAGCTGTCAGATGACCCTGGGATGGCAGTTGAGAACATTGCTCTTTTGGTGAATACCTTCAAGCACTGTAAATAACACAATCCAGGATTTTCCTGGCATATTAAAGTAACCTTTGTGGCTCAGAATAAAGCCACAGTCCATGTATTATTTCCCCTTCAAATCTCACAATGTTTTAATTACTTTACTTTTACATGGCTGGCTACAAGCTAAAAACAACAGGATTTTATATGCTTTTGCTCCTTTCATTTAACCTGATTTTCAGCATGTCCTTTCAAGGTGTATAGCAGGGGAGGCTGCCCCCCAAAAAGGATTTTTCTGGCTCCCAAGGCTCCCCCATTGTCATTTTAATAATAATAATAATAATAATAATAATAATAATAATAATAATAATAATGGTTTTTTTTAAGCATTCCCATGGGTCTCCTGCCTGGATCTCATGATTCCAAAAGGTTCTTGCAGCCCTCCAAGTCCTCTTCCCATTGGCCTTTTTTAAAAAAGAAAAGAAAAGCAAGAAAACAATTTACTGAATTTCATAATTAACAATTAAAACAATGTAAATCAGTGTAGGCTAGTTGATGGGAAAGTCTTTTGGGAGGCAACCTTGAGGATTGTAGTTCTCGCCACACCCACTTTAAACTTTAGCCACTCCCACTTTGACATGTACAGTAAAAAGGTAAAGGACCCATGGACGGTTAAGTCCAGTCAAAGGCGGCTATGGGGTTGCGGCACTCATCATCGGCACTCAGGCCGAGGGAGCTGGCGTTTGTCCACAGACAACTTTCCAGGTCATGTGGCCAGCAGGACTAAACTGCTTCTGGCACAACGGGACACTGTGACAGAAACCAGAGTGCATGGAAACACCATTTACCTTCCCACCGCAGGGATACCTATTTATCTACTTGCATTGGTGTGGTTTTGATTTGCTAGGTTGGCAGGAGCTGGGACAGAGCAACAGGAGCTCACCCCATAGTGTGGATTCGAACCACTGACCTGATTGGCAAGCCCAAGAGGCTCAGTGGTTTAGACCACAGCGCCACCCGCTTCCAGGGGTCAACAAGTCCATTTGTCTCAAAAGATTAGCCACCCCTGATTTAGAGGATGCCTGTTCCCTCTTTACCAATTCTGCTGTCATTGAGTCTTGTTGTTATTATTAATCCTTTGTCACTTTCAGTCTGGCGCTGATTGTACATTTCTTCTGAAAACAGGATAAGGATAAGTACCAGTTTGGGAAGACAAAAATATTTTTCCGGGCTGGTCAGGTAGCTTACTTGGAAAAAATAAGAGCCGATAAACTGAGAGCTGCATGCATCCGCATCCAAAAGACCATCAGAGGATGGTTGTTGCGAAAGAAGTACCTGCGCATGAGGAAGGCAGCCATCACCATTCAGAGATATGTCCGAGGGTACCAGGCAAGATGGTAAGCTGACCCCTGAGAAAAGCCTGGGCTGCTTTAAACAAAAACTCAACTGAACCTTCCGTTTTTCCTGTATAGTGGTACCTTGGTTCTCAAACTTAATCTGTTCCAGAAGTCCGTTCCAAAACTAAAGCGTTCCAAAACTAAGGCGTGCTTTCCTGTAGAAAGTAATGCAAAATGGATTAATCCATTCCACACTTTTAAAAACAACCCCTAAAACAGCGATTTAACATGAATTTTACTATCTAACGAGAACATTGATTCATAAAATAAAAGCAATCAACAATGTACTGCAGTCACATAATCAATCAACCAGTAGCTGAACTGGGTTCCAAACAGTCGCAAAAACAAAATGAAAAGAGCCACAAAAACAAAACCGCAAAATAAATAGCAACAACAGACAGACCTCAGCATAACACTCAAAACGGAAGCATGGCACTCAAAACAGAGCACGTTTGGCTTCCAAAAAAAGTTCGCAAACCGGAACACTTCTAGTTTTGCAGTGTTTGCGTTCCAAGTTTTTTGAGTACCAAGGCGTTGAGAACCAAGGTACCACTGTACTGATCATTATGTTATAGGACCCAACTTGATAAACTTCCTGTTATGCTTTCTGCCTGTGATTGCAAGGGGGGTATATCATGTATCCAACTGTACTATAATAGTGTCTAGTGAGCTACATTTGGCTTGGTGGGTCACAGGTTCACTGAGCATGATGATGTAGATTGTAAAGAACAGATTGTGGAGGATGCGTATCCATGACCACCAGCATGTCAAGTGGGGCCTGAAAGAAAATGTTAAGTGCTACTGTTGAGGATTCCCGTTATTCCATTTCCCTCCTTTGTCAGTCAACATTTCACGCGCGCTGAGTATGCTCAGTCTTTATTGGGCTTGCTCCAGCTCCTGCCCCCAACAGATTACAAGCCTTGGGGTTCCCTCAAGCCTTCTGATGGTGCTGTTTTGGCTAAGGACATCTACACTTGAAGAAACAACCTCATGTATGATGATAGCTATATGCATTATGCAGGTCTCACTTGCCTATCTGCAGCCTTCAGTATAGAGGCAGTATGCCACTGAATACCAGTTGTTGGGGAGCATCAAGGGAGGGGCTGCTGCCTTGAAGCTCTGCTTTTGGGTTTCCCAAAGGCATTTGCTTGGCTAGACTAAATAAGACTATTGGTCTGATCCAGCAAGAATCCTGTTGTTGGAACATAGCTCCTGCTGTTGTTTTAGTAAACGTTGGTGCTGAAGTTTTTAAGATTCCACAACTGCTTTTGTTGGTCAACAGCATCTGCCTTTGTAGAGTAGTTGAACTGAAGGCAGGTTAGAAATATGTAAAATTATGCCGATGTTGACTTTTCCCTGCAAAGTTATTCCCAGTAATTCAGACTGACTGGATGCCTGATGTGAATGCGATGCGAACAATCCAGTTATTTAAAGAAAAATTATTTAAACCTTTTGCTAAGGAACATGTATGCTCATCTTAAATCTTTTAAATGCACCATTGTTTTTGCAAGTTTGGGCATACGAGTGTTGGGCTAATGTAACATGGGAAATGCATATCACTGCAAATTTTCAAAAAGGAGATAGGCCAGCAGTTAATATGTGACTGGTGCTCTTTGAGCCTTGCTTTTACAGCTTAGATGTGCCAATGACAATAATTTGGTGCATTGACTGCAGTCCTAAACTCAGTAATTAGTGACTAAGGTTCCTTGAACTTGGTGGTTTAGCACTGTAATGTAAGTCTGGGGAGAAGTATCTGATTCTATTGGGTTATCCAAAATTTTGCCGTCATTGGGACCTTTGTAATAAAGTGTTAATGTTAAGAGACTACTTTGGAGTTTGTAAATACTGTCTTCTATCCCCTCATTTTTTCTTGGTCAGCCTTGCCACTTTCCTTAGACGAACCAAAGCTGCCACCATTATTCAGAAATTCCAGCGCATGTATGTTGTCCGCAAGCGATACCGTCGCACGCTAGCCGGCACTCTGGTTCTCCAGTCATATTTGCGAGGTTATATTGCTAGGAAGAAGTATCAGCAGGTAAGAGAGTCTGTTACTTGACTTCTTCTTCTTCTTCTTCTTCTTCTTCTTCTTCTTCTTCCTGGAATACAGTGTGTGGCCGTGTTTCTTCTAGGATGCTATAAAACATGAAATTTCACAATGTTATTTTTAGAGGTTCATTTCTCAAGACATGCACCAATTTCACTGCCAAGGTGTAATTTCTAAAAATACAGGAAGCCACTCGTCCTGATCATGTGCTTCAACTGTGAAATACTTAGGTGGAAAACTGTGGATTTGGTATTGTACAGGCAACAACTGTTTTGCATGTGTTCAATATGTGTGTGACCGTGTGTGCGTGCATCGCCGCAACCTAGAAGTGGCCAGAATAGGGAGCAGGGCTTATGTGCGTTCCACTAACGTGCATTGGGGGCAGGAACGTAACCCCCCCACAAAAAGTTGTTGCCTGCATTTCAACCCTGTATGCCTGTATTTTCCACATGCTAAAATTATGGGAAGGGTTTGGGGCAAAGATACCTGCTTGTGTGATTGCTTACAGGTAGTTGTGATAAATGGCTGGAGCTCCATTATCTGCTAGAACTTCTTGAGTCCTTGGCATGGAAAGACCTATTCTTGGTGCACAAGCTGGACCCTTGAAATGATTGGAAAAACCAGAGCATACAATAATTCCATTTGTAGCTCTGCTCTCACATGACACTTGAAAGTAGGAATAATATTATATACCAGTAACTGGAGTCATACCTTTAAACTTGTCAAATGTAAAGTAATTTGCTTTAAGTTAAAGTTTTGATTTACAGTCTGCCGGTTCTTCATACTTTAGCTATCATTAAACAAATATGGGATCTTGATTTCAATAACTGGACACTTTTCGAAACTTCCTCGAACATGCTTTCTTTATATAAAAGAAGTTTCAAAGTGACTTCCGGTAAAAGAATTGCAATTCATATGGGAAAAATTACACAAGAAAATTAAAAACACAGAAGCTAATAAAGCACTAAAGGGATCTTATGCTACTTTTCAAAACAGCAGTAATTATTTTGAGAAGCATTGTATTTTAATAAGTTTAAAAAATACATTCCTTCTAGCGCAAAAATTAAACCACATCACCAGCTCAGCTGCTTTCTGGCTATGGAATTAAGGATGCTTCATCCATTATGTGTCATTTATAAGTTTTAATGTGGTGGTTCATTACTGGTTTTGTTTTGGAACATCTGTTTTTGTTAGGCTGTTGCATTTCCTTTGTGGTTATTGTAGTTACCACAGAGCTAGTCAGAACTAACTGTTGGAGGTAATCAATGAAAATTGCACAGTAATTGTACTGCAACAGAAACATCAGTGCATGACGATAGCTATTACAGTTCAGTGTGGTATGATCTGAAGTTGCAGTTAGTCCCAAGAGACATCAGTAGTGTTCAAATGGGTCATCAAAGTGATAAGGAAGAGATGAGTCTTTAGGCTCTGCCTGTACCAAAGGTCTTTGTAACATTTCTCATCTGTGGTGTTTTTGCATTTACTCTCCAAATGCACAAGTAGCAGCATAGAAATTATTGTGAGTAAATGCCTATTACAGGGAACTTAGTAGCTATTTACCTGCTTACTTTCCAGCAACAAAACTGGGACGTGAATTCCATCTGATCATTATAAGAACTATTGCTTAAACTTCAAGAATTGGTGCATAACGTTGCTTTTTCCCTTTCCCCTCCATGTCCACATTTCCATTTGTGTCGTGTATTTTGTAAACCTGTGGGCAGGTGGTTTTCGTTGGTTGTATGTAAGCCACTCTGGGAGCCTTTTTGGAGTACAAATGTTCTAAATAAAGCAAATCCCTAATCAGCTGCACTAAAGGTGATGAAAGATGACTTGAGATATATTCTAGGGGGGCAAAATAGTGCAGACTTTCTAAGAATGTGGCTGAAGACTGGCAGGCAGGCAGTCTTCAGATGATGAGGAGAAGTGCCTTTTGTAAGGCCTGATTCTGCTGTGTGACTAAAAGAATATTTTCAGTTAGGAGGTGAGTGTTGTAATTGGAATGAGCCTTGTAGCAATTATAGTTTCTTCATCCTCTGAAGAATCTATTACATTCCAAATTATCCTAAATGATACCTTTAAACATCCTTTGAGAAATACTAGCCAAACAAGCAATGAGTGTTTGGTGTCCCAACTTGATGGTTGTGGTGGGGTTCCGTTATTTTATTGTTTATATCTGCCTCTTCCTTTAAGGAGTTCAAGGCAAGGTCCGTTGGGGTTTTTTCATAGTCAATTGAGAGGTCTGGGCTAAGGGCATTTGATGAGTTTTTAGGCTGAGCAGGTCTTTGAATTCAGATCTTTCTGGGGGAGGAGAGGGGAGAAAATCCTGTTGAATTGCAGGAGCCCTTGCGCTGGCTTCTGCTAGCATGCTGCGTTAGCAGAATCCGGCCCTTTGTCTCCTCCTCCTTGATGGGCCAGCTTTTGACACCATTTGACTTCTTTATCCACCCAGCTGTCAATCTTGGCCGGCAGGGGTGGGGATACTGCACAAAGCATGCTTGAACTCTTCCTGCTTTAGGTGCATCTCTATGTGCCCCACACCTGATCCCACATGTGACGTTGCATTTGGGGCTGGTAGGTGTGGTTTCATGAACGCAGTATTGCGAGCTAGTGGGAGACCGGGCAGGGCAGGTTTGGCACATAGGCCATAGGTTTGCCACCCCTGCTCTAATCAGAGCCCAATATCCTGTCCTCTATGCCTCATTTTGGGGACACTGGTGGTGCTGTGGGTTAAACCACAGAGCCTAGGACTTGCTGATCAGAAGGTTGGCAGTTCGAATCCCCACGACAGGGTGAGCTCCCGTTGCTCCGTCCCAGCTCCTGCCAACCTAGCAGTTTGAAAGCACGTCAAAGTGCAAGTAGATAAATAGGTACCGCTCTGGTGGGAAGGTAAATGGCGTTTCCGTGCGCTGCTCTGGTTTGCCAGAAGCGGCTTAGTCATGCTGGCCGCATGACCTGAAAGCTGTACGCCGGCTCCCTCGGCCAATAAAGCGAGATAAGCGCCGCAACCCCAGAGTCGGTCACGACTGAACCTAATGGTCAGGGTTCCCTTTACCTTTACTATGCCTCATTTACATTTGATTTTCACTTCATTCATATTATTTAAAAATCTGTTACACCCTGATTGATTGATTGATTGATTGATTTCTGAACCAAAGCCTTCCTCTTTTTTCTTAATCTTTTGAAATGGACATCACCTAAGGATTACCTAAGGGCACCTAAGGACACCCCAAGTATGAGAATTGTTACGGAGAAGCAATTTCAGTTGTTTTCTGTGCTTCAAATGGCTGCAGCCTTCTGGAACAGTGTCCTCTGCAACTGTAACTCTGTATATGTGGTTCTGTTAATATATCAGACCTGATCCAGATGTGTTGGCACATGGTGTCCTGTGACACGTCAGTTGTGTTCCTGTAGTTAAAGATAGTTCCATTAACAAAACTACTTTGTCTGGGGAAGCAATTGCAACAGGTGTCAGTAGCCATTATAAAACTGGTATGTTTAGTGGTCACATGACTGTAATAAGGTGTCTGAAGGAGTTGAATCATCTGCTTCACATATTTTCGGGAGGTTCCTGGAAGAGATGCTGTTGTGATGTCTGTGAGTTTTACAGGAAGCTCCATTGGCTCCAGGTTTACATGTACTATATTGTAAACCACTTGGTGTCCTTAGTAAAATTTATAATATTTTGACCATCTTTGGATGTACTTGGTTCACTTGTCCTACCAGATGTGGATCTGCTATATCTCCTGAATCAAGGTATTTCTAGGACAATTTAAAAGCAGTGGATGTAGCTGAAATGTCACTGATAGTGTGTCATGTGTCATGGTATTGGTTAGTTACATGAAATGATATTAAAATGACTCGAGAGTTTAACCATTTTCTGTATTTTTAATCAATATACTGTTTTTAAGAACATCTGTCTTTCTACATCTTTGTAAATTCCATATCATTATGGATAATTATTTCACTGTTTTTTTGCATCCTTCCTCAACTTGATACCTTCCAGATGTGTTGGATTTCAACTTCTGTTGTGTGAATTGTAGTCCAAAACATCTGGAGAGCTCCAAGTTGGGGAAGACTGTTTTATCGAAGAAATACAGAAATCCAAATTGACAAATTCGCCAGTTGAACCTATCAGTGTTTTGGTATAAACCAGTTTAGTCTGAGTTCTTTATGACATGTGTAGGTTTCCCCCTCTATGACACATGGTGTAATTTACTAGTGTGGTTCGAAACAACGTAAGGAGTTAATCAAGAATTTGCAAACTGTTCATTGTGCATCAACAAAAGAACATTAGATTGTGGTTCAAGAACTCTTAAACTGAAATAATCGCCAAAAGCGATTAATGTATTATGATGGTTATAAGCCTTGGGGCTCTGCTGTGGGAAGTGCCTGGCATTGCCCAAAGGAAGAGTATTGAAATGCTCCACCTCCAAATGAAATTTGTGTGAGAGTGCACTGGGAGAAGGGAATATTGTGGAGCAGTTTCACACGATTTACTTAACCCTAGTCTGTGGAGCAGTTAATATTATCCAGAGTTTAAAAAATCCAGATCCTTTTGATGACCCATGGTGTGGCATACATTTTGTGTGTGTGTGTGTGTGTGTGTGTGTGTGTGGGCACATATTTGTAACATCACTTAAGGAATCTGCACTGTAGACTGCTGGAACATAGTCAGCTTTCCATGTACCAAACAGGCAGTAGTATATTACTTACTTTATTTCTTGGCTTTAATTATCTTTGTTTTTAAGTTTAAGTTTACTAGCCACAGTTCATGGTATCAGTTAATTATCCCTGATGACAGTACAAGGCCCCTCATTGTGTGTGTGTTTTTAATATGCAGATGCTTCGTGGGCACAAGGCCACCATTATACAGAAACATGTGCGTGGTTGGCTGGCTCGCCTGCGGTACCACAGATCTTTGGAGGCAATTGTCTATCTCCAGTGCTGCTTCCGGCGCATGATGGCTAAGAGAGAGCTGAAGAAGCTGAAGATAGAGGCGCGCTCTGTGGAACACTACAAGAAACTCAACGTTGGCATGGAGAACAAGATCATGCAGCTGCAACGTAGAATTGATGAGCAGGTAAAGTGACATGTCTGTGGGTTGGGTGGCTAGAAGCTTACGTCATCTGCATTTTGAAATAAGGGCTATTTGGAGTACTATATAAGCTGCTTTTGGATGCTCTTGTAGAAAGGCAGAGTATCCTCATGAACTGACAACTGAGTTGAACTCCTTCATTCTAGCAGAAGAATGAGGAACTTGGAGCCCTCCAGATGACGTTGGACTCCACCTCCCATCATTATTGGCCATTAGCCATGCTGACTGGGGCTGATGGGAGTTGTAGTCCAACATCACCTGAAGGGCCACAGGTTGTTCATCCCAGCTTTAGCAAGTAAGAGTGCAATCAGATGCAGATTTCGCAAGTGATATCTAACTAGCTTGCACCACAAAAACAACATGTAAGGTGCAAAAACATACCCACTATAAAATTTGCACTACCTGAAACATCATGCAGATTGAAATGTGGTCATCCTTCAAAATTCGCATTATTTTGCAATGCAGTTCTCCAACCAGTTAATATGTACCAAAAAAAACCATATTCTAGGAAAAGTTTGCACAAAATTGCATTACATTAGGGGAAATTGCTTGCAAAAATGAACATATCTGGCACAATTGCATATAATAATTTGTACATTAGAACCTTGTAGTAAAATGCTGATGAAATTGCACAAGGGCTTTTTTGGGGGGGGAAAAAGAATTTGTAAACTGACGTGAAAATGAGAATTTAAGATTGAAAAATGAAAAGCTGAGGGAAACAGACAATAACTAATTTGTCTGTCCCTACTTATAACAGACATTTTCATTGTGTGAAGTTGTGCACATTCTGTGGATAGCTGAGAAATGATGATAAATAACACATCTTTTCCTAGCATGAAAGCTTAATGTTAAACTGAAATGCATTGCAAACATTGATCTCTATCATTTTTTGCTTTACGCAGTCCAAAGACTCCAAATCCCTAATTGAGAAACTAAGTACTCTGGAAGCAGCATACACGTCTGAGACAGAGAAGCTAAAGAATGATGTAGAACGACTTAAAATGAGCGAAGAAGAGGCCAAGAATGCCACCAACCGTGTCCTTAGCCTTCAAGAGGAGATTAGCAAGCTTAGAAAGGAACTGCACCAAACACAGACTGAGAAGAAGACGATTGAGGAACAAGCAGAAATATACAAACAAGAAACAGACCAGGTGAGTACGTCTTGCTTTGCAGCACAGAACTTTAGGAACGACCTGAAGGCGCATTTGTGCATAATCATAAGCCCAGACATATGTGGGATACCTAGGGCTGCATCCTTTATTGATGCTGCACGATAAGTTGGACTTGGACTCCCTGAGATGTAAATGGAGTCAGGCTGGAAGTGGCTAGATGCCTAGTGTCCCCATGTCCTCCTCATTTCCTCGTAAGGTGCAGGAGCAACCAGAGAGAGAGAGAGAGAGAGAGAGAGGAGGTGCAGAGGACACAGAAGTCAGGGACAGAGAGGACAGGAGCAGAGACTCAGACACAGGGAGAGCAGAAGTGAAGGGAGAGTCAGAGCCAGAATGGATGAAAGCCCAGGATGGGAGCTGAAGGCAGAATCTGAGAAGTCTCCTTCTGGACACATCATGGTGGAGAGCCAGAGATGGATCAGAAAGCTGCTGCAATGTAAGCTGGAGACAGGGTGGCCCTATTGCATTGGAGAAGGTGAGGGGAAACGCAGCCTAAAACCCAAAAGGGAAAGCAGATGAGAAACAGAACTCTTAATCTGCGGTGATGAGCTGGGCGTTTTGTTTCTGTAAAAAAGGAGAAAAATGGAACCAAACTCCATCTCTATGCTGCAAGGGGGCTTTGAGTGTTTAGATAACTGCCAGTTATGTTTAAGATTCATCTTATAGAAATCATTGGTGATAGACACCCTCTTAGAAAAGGTAAGAAATGTGTGTTGTGTGGGCCAGATGTGCCCTTTACTGAGGAGATCACCTTAGTTGCACCTAGATTGGATTATTGCAATATGCTGTAAATGGGGATACAGAGGAAGCGTCAAGAGAGCCAGTGTGGTGTAGTTGTTAAGAGCAGTAGTCTCGTAATCTGGGGAACCGGGTTCACTTCCCCGCTCCTCCACATGAATCTGCTGGGTGACCTTGGGCCAGTCACACTTCTCTGAAGTCTCTCAGCCTCACTCACCTCACAGAGTGTTTGTTGTGGGGGAGGAAGGGAAAGGAGAATGTTAGCCGCTTTGAGACTCCAAACTCTTCTTCTTCTTCTGTGGAACCTTCAGTTGGCATGGAATGTTAATGGGCCCTTGGCATGGGACTGTTTTGCACATATTCTGCATTGCCTGTGCTGCTTTTCAGTTTGTTTCTGGACACAATTCAAATAGTTGGTGATTACTTGAATGGCTTAGGTCCAGCATACCTAAAGGACAGACACCTCTTATACCGGCCTGCCTCCCTGCTGCCTAAGATCTGATGGAGAGGCCCTTTTCTGTGTCTCACTTCAGCTGGAAGCATGGTTGGCAGAGGCTAGTGAGAGGGCCTTCTCTGTGGTGGTGCCCTGGTTGTGGATTTCCCCCTCCCCCCTTCCAAGATTCAGGTGGTCTCCTCTTTGGCTGTTTTCTACCAACTAGACCTTTCCATTTCCCTTGCCAGCTAGATAAATGTATTACTCCTGACCCTGTTGTAATTTAACTGATGCTGTAACTTTATTGTGAGATTGTAATTTTAATTGACTTTACCTTCCTCGATTGACATGGAGGCATAAAAAAGCTGGCTAGCATTTCCCCCACTTATAAATAAGATATTAATTTATCCTTTCAGTGTAAATGCTCCTTTACAGAGCACACGAAGAGAGGTCCAGGCTGAAAAAGCATTTCAGCCTATACTTAGGAAGAGAAGGGAAGTAGAGACTCTGGTAAGCAGAGAGAGAATGAGCTCAGTTCAGTTTTGCATGGTTATTGATTTTTCTCGGGAGTAGAGGTTGGTTGATTAGGGCGAATGGCACCCTGCTTCACCAACTTCAGTCTGCCTTCAGTCAGGCCCCACCTGCCAGCCTTCTTCTTTACTCCCAATCCACTGCTTATCAGCTTCCTCCTTAGTCTCAGTTTTGCCCTTGTAGAACTCAGTGAGGATAGGAACAAAACTTGGAATTATTTGATTTTGCCTGTCATTGGCTCAGGCTCCACCTATGTTTGGCCTCTCAGCCTTCCACCCCATCAGTTCCAATGGGCACAGCCAACACTGTTTCAGTGTTATGCAGAGCATGATTTCCAATCAGACTTGATGAAAATGCTGTATATAGACAAGGCTGTGATAGCAGTAGATGTATCATCCATGCAGATTGACTGATTAGCTTTGTCTAGAATTGCCCAGGAAAAATAGTTTAATTTGTTACTCAAACAGTGTACTTGTTAAGATGGATTTTTTTCTGTTTCAGCTGCAAACCTTTCCCAATACTATTTTTTTCTTTTTTTAGTTGGTACTGGAATTAAAAGAGCAAAACACACTGCTTAAAACAGAAAAGGACGAGCTGAACCGTCGGATCCAGGACCAGGCCAAAGAGATAACAGGTAACCTTGGTTCAGAAGTTTGGTTTGGTTGATGGTTTTTGCATGCACACACACACACTCCCTTCTTCTCTCCCTTTTCTCTCCTCTGCTTTTTTATCAATTAAGCAAAACTCTGTAACATGATGGGCCCTCCACTTTGAATCACTGACCCCAAGGAACTCAGTATCATCACTCCCGGGAGAAAGCAAAGAGTGAAATGGGCTGTGTAAGCATCAAATTATCACCATGCAGAAAGGCTGTCTCTCTCTTTCCCCCATCCATTATTTGAGAGTAGGATATTGCACTGGTTCAGGGCTAGAGGCAATATCACATGGAGGATAAAATGTGCATAAGTGAGTCCTGAACCAGCCTTTCTGCCACATTTGCATAGCATTGAATATTGAGATTAGAATTTCTTTTTTTAAGAGAGCAGTTAAATGGTCTCTGAGCCTCAGATATTGAACTGTAGTGACGCTAAAGAAGTTGCTTAAATCTTACCGAGGAATTGACCATTCCACAGATGGATGCATTAGCTGCTAATGTGGTTCAAGGACAGGAGCTTTGTAGCCATACTGTTTCAAATCTTGGAGCTGGCCATAATTCCTTACTGAGGCTGCAATCCTACACCCACTTACCTGGGAGAAAACCCCAGTGTTCAGTAGGATTTCTGAATACTGAATACTGGTTTGATCCAGTATCATGTAACCTCCTTGCAAACAAATTGGAATGAATGCTCTTTAAATGTCTAACATTGTTTAATTTCCCTGCAAACAAATCAGGATGAATTCTCAATAACAGGTCTTCTGGAAGCAACCATAGTCTCTAGATACTAAAATGCATGGTTTCTTGCTGTACAAATGTAATACAGTCGTACCTTGGTTCTCAAACAGAATGCGTTACGGGAGTCCGTTCGAATCTCAGATCCGTTTGAAAACCAAGGCACAGCTTCCGATTGGCTGCAGGACGCTCCTGCAGCCAATCGGAAGCCGCAGCAGACGTTCGGCTTCCTAAAATTGTTCGAAAACCAGAACACTCTCTTCTGGGTTTCGATCGTTCGGGAGCCGATTTCTTTGGGAGTCAAGGTGTTTGAGATCCAAAGTACGACTGTATATGTAAATTTGCATTTCATACTTTGTTTTACAGAGGTCATGGAGAAAAGGTTCACGGAGGAGACAAAGCAGCTAGACTTGGATTTGAACAATGAAAGGCAGAGATATCAGAATCTGCTTCAGGAGTTCAGCCGGTTAGAGGAGCGATATGATGACCTCAAGGATGAGATGAAGGTTATGGTGGTGAGTGGCTTAAAGGACCTGGAAAAGATTTCATTTGAAAAAGTTTCTAGGCTGAACAAGATCTTCCCTAGCAGACATGGGTCTGGAAACACAGATTGCGTCTGCACAGCTGAAAAGTAGGGGAGGGGGGACGGACGGACGCAATTTGGAGTAGAAAGGTAGGAGATGCAGAGGCATTGCTTAATCCTTTACCAGCCCTAAACGACCCTTAAAGCCCTAAATGGCCTTGGTCCTATATGCCTGAAGGAGTGTCTCCACCCCCACCGTCCAGCCTGGACACTGAGGTCCAGAGCTGAGGGCCTTCTGGCGATTCCCTTCCTGTGAGAAGTGAGGTTACAGGGAACCAGGCAGAGGGCCTTCTCGGTAGTGGTGCTTGCCTTGTGGAACGCCCTCCCAGCAGATGTCAAGCCAATAAGCAACTATTTTACTTTTAAAAGACAACTTCCCTGTTTAGGGAAGTTTTTAATGTTTGATGCTGTATTGTTTTTAATATTCGGTCGGAAGCTTCCCAGAGTGGGACTCAGCCAGATGGGTGGGGTATAAATTTTATTATTATTATTATTATTATTATTATTATTATTATTATTATTAATTATACCACCCTGCTACTTTCTTAGTCCCTCTGTTTCATTTGTCTTCGCATGACTGAGGCAAATCAGTCCCTGACTTCTACAAAGCACATGCGTGAGATCTCTGGGGTTTGGAAGTGCAAAAGACAAACACTAGAGCTATCATATTTTCCTGCTCCCTTTTCTTCCCCCCAGAGCATCTCCAAGCCTGGACACAAGAGAACAGATTCCACGCATAGTAGCAATGAATCAGAATACACCTATAGCTCTGAGATCACTGAGGCAGAAGAATTTTCAATGAGAACAGAGGTAAGATCAAAGAATACAAAAGAATCAGAGTCTGCTTATAGCTTTGAGACCACCATGGATTTCCCCCACTTCAAATTGTAAATTGCTACTGCAATATCAGTTTTTCACTATGCTGTTCTTATAGGAAGGGTATGCTATTTCTGTGGACTCGAGTGAATTTCTTTGAAATTGCATATCTTGTTCCATGATAAACTGTGTGCACATGTACTATGTTTGACACACAACTGATAGCCAGGGTTTAACGATTACATCCTTACAATCTATTGCAACATGCATATATATAGCAGGGATAGTCCTGTAGATGCTGTGGAACTACAACTCCCATCAGCCCTAGCTAGCATGACCAGTAGTCAGGGGTGGTGGAAGTTGTAGTCCAACACCACCCAAAGGGTGCCATATTGGCAACCCCTAATATACAGTTACCCATAACTGCTTGGCATGAGTAGCCTTTTGCTAGTCAGAATTAGAAGATGGGGTAGGAAGGAAAACTTGCAGCTACAGGTAGTCAACAGCTATCAACCACATGCAAGTCCAACAATGTCATGCTTATAACTTCAAACATGCGGAACTCCAGGGTTCCTAGGAACATTTTATGAAAATCACTTCTGTAAGGAACTGCTACTTCAGGATTCTTTTATACTGGTATCAGGAAACTTGTGTTTTATGGACATAGGATTTCTGAAAATTCTGGTGGGTCTGAACTCCACCTGCTATCCCAAATTTACCACTCTGAGAATTCAAGAAATGAATAAGCCAACAAAGCAGGCAACAGAGCATTGCAACTTGAACCAATTAGGGGTTTAAAGCTTTGCAAAGCATTGAACTAGCATGTTGTTCGGGCATTATGTTCAGATAGGTGTCTTGACATCACAATATGGGTGAGCCCTTGAAATTTACTGGGATCAAATATTGTAACTTGTAAGGTAGCTTTCCAATTTAGATGAATTGTCATCTTGGTGATAGGGAGGGAGAGAGAGAACTGTTTTTGAAGGGCACATTTTTAATGGCAGCTTGCTCTGCATTTTAAGTACTAGAAGGTTTGGGATATTTCCAGAATGATTACTCAGCTATGTTACTGCCTTAGGAAATGAGTATCAGTTATGAATAATTCAAATGTTGTTGCAGCTGCTTGATAATGGTTATATAGCACTAAATGAAAAATATTGGATGCTTATGGATGCATTATATGTTTTATGGTGGTGGAATTCATAAGCTGTTTTGTCTTATTTATTATTTGCTGCATATGGGTTTTAAAACGAGAAAAGGGAACCAAATACTTGCTTCGTAGAAGCACAAACTTGCTACGTTGGTTCTGGAAGGAGGTGCTCCTCCAGCCATTTATTGGGATAAGATTTTGCTTTCTGCTTGGCATAAGCCCCTATTGTCCCCTCTCTTCCTAAAGAAGCACTAGCTGGCTAGATAACCACCTGACAAGAGACACAGGAAGATTTTCTTTCCTTTCCCTCTAATCATGGTGCTCGAGAACACAATCACTTGAAAGTGGGCAAAGTTTTTAAGGCAATTAATTGGTCCAGGACGCGTCTTGCCTACTTTGTCAGCTTAGGTACTAGGTATGGTCCAGACAACAAGCACTCTCACAACTCAACAGAACTCCCTTCCATCCAATAGGCAGCTTTGTGATTGGTGTTATTGTGTCAACCTATTCTCATACATCTGGGGGAAACTGATACAAAGGCGCTGCGAAGAACCTGTTGTGTCTTTGAAATGCAAGCTGCCCTCCCTACTTCCATGCTGTTCTTCTGTTTGGGTTAGTGGTGGTGACTGAGAACACCCACTAGGAAAGAGGGCAGCTGAGTTTTTCACTCCTCTCTTATGAGTGCTCTGTGCACAGCTTCAGAGTAACAACAAATAACTTCTCAGCCATCCCCATCTCATCCTGTTGAACTATATAGCTAGGGCTCTAGTCAGTACATAGAAAGATGCCTGGTATTGTTGACTTCCTCAACTTGGTGCTCTCCTGATGTTTGGGACTACAACTCATGTAATCCTTGGCCATTAGCCATGCAAACTGTGGCTGATGAGAGTTGTAAGGTAAAGGGACCCCTGACCATTAGGTCCAGTCGCGGATGACTCTGGGGTTGCGGCGCTCGTCCTGCTTTATTGGCCAAGGGAGCCAGCATACAGCTTCTGGGTCATGTGGCCAGCATGACTAAGCCGCTTCTGGCGAACCAGAGCAGCACACAGAAACACCGTTTACCTTCCCACCAGAGCAATACCTATTTATCTACTTGCACTTTGATGTGCTTTTGAACTGCTAGGTTGGCAGGAGCAGGGACCGAAAGACGGGAGCTCACCCCGTCGCAGGGATTCGAACCGCCGACCTTCTGATCAGCAAGTCCTAGGCTCTGTGGTTTAGCCCACAGCGCCACCCGCGTCCCTTGATGAGAGTTGTAGTCCAAAGCAATTGGAGGACTGCAGGCTGAGGAAAAGTGACAGTGGCAGTGATGCTCTAGCCTCCCAGGAACAGGCTTTTCCAAATACCTGCTACTTGATCTCTTTGCACAAAAATGTCAGGAATTGAACCTGGCACTTTTGCCATGCACAGCATGTGTGGAAGTATTTTGCTAGATAATAAGCTATAGCTGGAGGGACGCGGGTGGCGCTGTGGGTTAAACCACAGAGCCTAGGGCTTGCTGATCAGAAGGTCGGCAGTTCGAATCCCCGTGACGGGGTGAGCTCCCGTTGCTTGGTCCCTGCTTCTGCCAACCTAGCAGTTTGGAAGCACATCAAAGTGCAAGTAGATAAATAGGTACCACTCCGGCGGGAAGGTAAACGGCGTTTCCGTGTGCTGCTCTGGTTTGCCAGAAGCGGCTTAGTCATGCTGGCCACATGACCCAGAAGCTGTATGCTGGCTCCCTTGGCCAATAAAGCAGGATGAGCGCCGCAACCCCAGAGTCGTCCGCGACTGGACCTAATGGTCAGGGGTCCCTTAAGCTATAGCTGATGCCTAAAGACCAAGAGGGATGCTGATTTGTTCTGTTTTTCTTGTTTATTTTCTTTTCCCCTGAACTTTGTAGCTTCCCAAGGTAGGGGTGAACCCTTCTGTGCTCCCCAACCATTGTTCTTTGGATGCTAGCTGGAAAAAGGCTAGCTGAGGAACAGGGCACTAGGAGGAGGAATAGGGCATATTTATACCCCACTTTTTAAATTTGCACGGGGGTGGCCAAAGGGAGGGAGTTGCACAGTTCTTGTAGGGAAAGTGAACCTTAAGCTTTTCTCCATTTTCTTCAAACTTGAGAAGACATACTGTATCATACTGAAAAAAATACATTGAGGACTGTTTAAATTTGTGTGGAGACCAGTCCTCTGTGCCATAGCTTCCCCTATAACATAAAGTATATTTCATATCCTAGGTGGTCTGCCATGTGTTGAGTAGCGTGCGATGGGCTGTTGTGTCTTCTAATTAACTGATATCACTAGGGTATGAAAGCAATTGGTTATATGACCACTCCTTTGTGTTTTCGATAGGCCACACACAAATGCAGAGATGAGCACATGCTGTCTTTGAATATCCAACCAAGTCATGCATTTCTGGGTATACGGAAATAATTCCAATTGCTTTCACATATTCACCCTGCTAGGTTATCTAATAGTAGATCCAAGTTTTTAAGCAATGGTGTTTATCTCACTGCTCTTTGGTTACAGAAACTTACTGTGCTTATTATTTTATTTGAAACTAACTGCAAACCTACTCTTTTTTCCCTCCTCCCCTACCCTTTCAAACAATTAAGAAGGAAAGGTATGATTGGTCCATAGACCTTAAACCTTCTAGTTAGTTACTAGTTTTCTGCCTTTAAGGCTTTAGGATAGATGCTTTTTTATATTAGATTTATTTATCAAAATGACTTTTTAAAGTTGTGATTTCAAAAATAACATTGGGAAAATTCTGGATGCCAGTAAATAGCTCTCCTAATCAAGTAACCTTTATATACCTCTAGTCATTGCTTCCCTCCCACCCCTGCTTCTAAGAGACAGTCTGCATGTTAACATGCTCAGTCGGAACCAGCTTGGAAAAGCATCTCCATGGCGTTGCCTTCATGTGGTGTGGTTCTTCCATTTTGCATGGACCATTTCCCTACCAATTCCTTGTCCATGGCAACAGCTGATGCTGTTGGAGAAACTCTTCATGCCAGGTGAAAGAACCATGCCCCACACCTTATGCTTTTGTTATGAAGGAACCATCAGCTTTCCAGCTTTCTCCTCAGGATGGTAGCTAATGTGCAGACTGTTCCCCTCCCCCCCCACAAAAAAACCCTCCCTTTTTGTAAGTTGGAAACATTCTGACTTGCCCACGATTTCCCTTGAATCAGGAGCCAAGCGAGAAGAAAGCACCTCTGGACATGTCTCTATTCCTTAAATTACAAAAACGGGTTACAGAGCTGGAGCAGGAAAAGCAATCCTTGCAGGATGAGCTGGACAAGAAAGAGGAACAAGCTCTCCGAACCAAGGTCAAGGTAAAGACTAAAATGGTTTGGCTTTGTTTATAATGTTTGTTGTTGTTGTTGTTTAGTCGTTTAGTCGTGTCCGACTCTTCGTGACCCCCTGGACCAGAGCACGCCAGGCACTCCTGTCTTCCACTGCCTCCCGCTGTTTGGTCAAACTCATGCTGGTAGCTTTGAGAACACTGTCCCACCATCTCGTCCTCTGTCATCCCCTTCTTCTTGTGCCCTCCATCTTTCCCAACATCAGGGTCTTTTCCAGGGAGTCTTCTCTTCTCATGAGGTGGCCAAAGCTATCCCTAAATACTGGTGAAATTTGGGGTCTTATTCCAGCAATGGTGTCCTGGTAAAAAGGCTGAAGAGCTATGCTTGTCAGAATGCAAGAGGCAGAATACCTGAGGCAAGATGCAGGCTGTAACGCCTGAGTACTTCTCTGGCTTTCCCATGTGGTGTCTTTGAGAGCCAGTGTGGTGTAGTGGTTAGGAGCGGTACACTCGTAATCTGGTGAACCGGGTTCGCGTCTCCACTCCTCCACATGCAGCTGCTGGGTGACCTCGGGCCAGTCATACTTCTCTGAAGTCTCTCAGCCCCACTCACCTCACAGAGAGTTTGTTGTGGGGGTGGAAGGGAAAAGGAGATTGTTAGCCGCTTTGAGACTCCTTAGAGTAGTGATAAAGCAGGATATCAAATCCAAACTCTTCTTCCTCTTCTTCTTCTTCTTCTTCCTCTTCTTCTTCTTTATTGTGTCAAAAGGCAGCAGTTGTGTGCTCCTTAATTCTGCATTGTGTTGATTGATTAATTGGTGTTGGAGGCTCAGAGGGTATCCTTGTTTTTAAGGACATTTTGCTTCCATGAGTAACTCCTGTGAACCTTAAAAATTGATTTGTTCCTGAATCTTCTTCTTACTTTAATTTTACATTACATTAATCAGCTAAACTGTCCATTTGGGGGGCATTTTTAAGCATGAGAGGTTACTTTAGGCCATTCCCTGTACTCTTAGCATCTGTCTTCTGGTTGAGGTTGGTTTCTGGACTTGCTTGACTACATGAAGTGGCAGCCTCAGTGTAGTGTTTGGGGATATGCAAATTGGACTGTGGCTTGTCTTTATAGTGCCATTGTAGAGCGCTATTGAACTTAGCAGGACTTGGTCCTGACCATATAATGCATAGGATTGCACTGTTAGAGAGGGTTTTTTCAAAGCTGGAGGACTTCCACTACAGACCAGATCCTGATTCCTATTATATGTGGTTTTAATTGCCTCAGTGTGAATATTTATGAACTATAAAAGCAATATAAATATCAGATACACCAATAACATTGTATCACACGCACTCCCCAAAGAGTTTGTAAAATTAATCATTCTGTTCTTCCTGCTAATTTTCTGTTTTGCAGATGTAGCTAGTTCTGGCTAAAGGATAAAACTTTATTTCTGTCTTTTGTTTCCCCAGGAGGAAGAAAGGCCTCAGATGAGAGGTGCGGAGTTAGAGTACGAATCACTTAAGGTAATTCTGGATTTTTTAAAGTGACCCAATCCTATACATTACCCTAAAACAGCCATAATTAAAAGAGCATATTACAATAGTATTTACAAAGGATTTTGTGTGTGCACAATGTTTTACATACGCCATATAGTACAGTAATCATTACCAAAACACCGTAAGAGAGGCTATCTCACGATCAGTGAAGACTTTTCCCCCAAACCCCACTCCAAACCTTTCTAATTTGCATTGCTGGTGAATGAGAGAGCAACTGTGTTTGTGTTCCTCCCCCTTTGCTTCAGCGCCAAGAGCTTGAATCCGAGAATAAGAAACTCAAGAATGAGTTGAATGAGTTGAGGAAGGCCTTGATGGAAAAGAGTGCTCCTAACGTCACAGCCCCCGGTTCCCCAGCGTATAGGGTCCTCTTGGATCAGATGACCTCTGTCAGCGAGGAGCTGGAAGTACGTAAGGAGGAAGTCCTCATTCTGAGGTCTCAGCTCATGAGTCAGAAGGAGGCAATTCAGCCTAAGGTAAGTAGCAGAAAGAAAAATTGGACAACATGAATTTTGATGAGAGAGCAGTTTGCTTAAGCAATGCAGCTTTTCCTCTCCCCAGCGGAATCCATTATTGACTTGAGTGTGCATCTGGATGCTGCCATGGAGAGGGGAAAATCTGACCCCAGCATCTCCTGCAACACCACTGGCTGCATGTGAGGTGCACCAGCTTTGAAAGGAAATCACACCATAGTCTCCTGCACTGTTGGAATACCCTCAGTGCTGTTGAAGTAACATGATGTAAATAACATGGAATAACGGGGGTGGGGAAGCTGTAGCGCCCACCAGATGTCGTTCTACTGCAACTCCCTACTGCAACTTAGCCAGCATGACCAATGGTCAGGGATGATGTGGGCTGCAAAGCAGCAACACATGGAAGGCCTCGGTTCCCTTTCCCTGGTTTTGTAACGATAGATGCAGTTAAAATATGATTGTCACCAATAATGGCAGCATAACTAGCCAGCAGTATAGGCAAGAAGCTTGATTTGTTTGGAAAGTTGAACATATCCTAGAGAAGTGTCTGGGAGCCTCAATTAACACCATCTAGCAGATACCACTTGCACAGCAGGAATTGGATATACAGCACATAGTTGAAGAGAAGATGTGTACCTCCCATGTATGATGTACAGTGGAACCTCGGGTTGCGAACGTGATCCATGCGGGAGGCACGTTCACAACCCGCAGCGTCGCGTCTGCACACACGCGGGTTGCGATTCGGCGCTTCTGCACATGCGCAAAGTGCGATTTAGCAGTTCTGCACATGTGCGAGCGCTGAAACCCGGAAGTAACCCATTCCAGTACTTTTGGGTTCGGCGCAGTGCGCAACCCAAAAACACGTAACCTGCAGCGTCTGTAACCCGAGGTACCACTGTAATGTGTTGTGATGGTGCTGTGCGTGAATGATTGTATGTCTGTAGGTTTGATTTGCATAATCTCTTTTTTGAGGAGGAAGAGTTGTTTAAATCAGGTTCATGCAGGTGTGGATGTATGTGTAGTTACCCTCTCACACACTATTGATTCTCTCTCTCTCTCTCTCTCTCTCTGTGTGTGTGTGTGTGTGTGTGTGAGAGAGAGAGAGAGAGAGAGAGAGAGAGAGAGAGACATCCTCCCCAGGAGGAGGGAGATCCAATTTGCAAATCTATTCATTGTAATTTGGACCTGCCAGTGGAACTCTCTATGAACAGAGCAGTCTGTTTCAAAGTGATACTGGAACCAACTGGCAAGTCTTCTGGTGGTATACGCACGAGTTCATACAGGAGACTTGAAAATAAAAAGGGAAACTGGTGATTTTAATGAGAACAAATCTGAGTAACTAGGTTTGTTTGTTCCTTTCCCTGCTTGCAAATGGTTTACCAGGATGACAAGGTAACCTGATTTTCTTCTTGTTTGTTTGTTAAAAACATTTATGTACCATGCTTCATTTAAAAAATAATGATTCAGGGCAGGGTACCAGAAAATATCAGAACAAAGGTACCGCTGGTACCTTTCCCAGGAAAATCAGAGGCTCACTATGTCAGGTTCCTATTGGAAGACCGGACAAATGCTAGAACATTAGCAGTAGCGAGGCTTTTATTGGTGGTTGCAATAACCAATGATCCCTATCTTTAAGTCTGAACAAAATGCTTGTTTAACCTGGAGGTAGGCTGTCTGAATTGTGCATTGCTTTGTAACGATTTGTTGGGTCTCTGGACCGTAATAAAGATTGATTGATTGGCATTAAAATCCAAAATTACAATACATTAAAAAACCAACAACCGTCCAAGAAATGGTCAGTTTATTTTAAATGCTAGAATATTCACTGAACACAGCATGTAACTGGTTGATGTGCCTAAGCAATCACAGAGTTGACCTGTGTGTAAATGACACATATTGTTTTAATGTGCATTCTTCATATTATAAAAGCGAATTTTTTGACTTCTTATATGACCAAGGATCTCTGAGAAATGGATCTCCATAAGAAGGTGCAGGCTTCTTCTTGGGTCTCACAATCAGCCTGGTTTCTTGCATTTTGGCTGGGCAACAGCAGTGTTGCTTTTATTGAGTCCTTAATTTTTTTTATTTGTACACCTCCTTCCAGGAGCTCAAGGTAGCTTGTCTGCCCTATACCCATTTTATACCTGCAATAAACTTATGAGGTAGGTTAGGCCGGGAGAAACAGAATGACTGTCCCAGGATCATTTGATGACCTTCAAAACTGCATGAGAATTTGAAGTTGGCACCCACCAGCACTGCTCCAATACACACTATATAAACTGCCCAAGGAATTTCTACGGCGTGAGAAAAATAAATAATAATCACTAATCTGTTAGAGCATAAGAAAAGTCTTGCTGGATCAGGTGAAAGGCCCATATTATTCAGCATTCTCTTCCCACAGTGGTCCACCTGATGCATCTAGGAAGCCCAAAAGCAGGACAGAAGCACCAACGACATTCTCTTTGCTTGCGTTTCCCAGCAACTGCGATTCAGAGGCATGACACCTCCATTACTGGAAGTGGCACACAGCTATCATATTTAGCAGCCATTGATAGCCACATGACCTTGCCTAATTGCCTTCTGAATATGTCCAAGTTGGCAACCATCGCTACATCCTGTGGCAGCAAATTCTACCAGTTTTAACTATGTATGGCATGAAGAACACCAGTATGTGTATAGGCCACACACAGCCTTCCCACAAAAAAACTCTTTAAAAAGAAAGACTACCAAGGAAATGTAATAAATGAATAGAAAGAGAACCTACTCAGTTGACGCTGACACAAAACTCCACATCCACACTATACAAAAGCCTCACCACCCCATCCCTTCTTCCCCAACCTTATACTGTCTCGCAACTAATGTAACTGATCTGTAAGAAAGACTGTACAACCTGAAAAAAGAGACAAGGCATGTACTTTTGGAAACCAAGAAAATCTTAATTATTTTTTTTTAAAGACCCTTCAGGTAATCTATTTTGTGCAACTGCTTTCTGTTAATTCTTTCCAGAACACCATGACAGACTCCACAATCCTTTTAGAGGATGTACAGAAGATGAAGGACAAAGGAGAGATAGCCCAGGCGTATATTGGTCTGAAGGAGACAAACAGGTATGTGTGCATTTACATTGTGCATCTATTTTGTACAGTTTGCTTCTTCCCTTGGCTGTAAACAAAACAGAATATCAATAATAATAATAATTAATTGCTCGGTGCTACTTGTGCAGTGGTTCTAAGTTGCATTAGCATAGTAGAAGTTGTTTTTTCTGGTTTAAGGAATTTGGAACAATGCTATCTTATCTGAATATATCCTACTAACTTAATTTTCTCAGGCAAGTTGTCACATATACTTCCATTAACTTAGGCTGAAGTTCTATACACGGATGCAAGCTCTGTAGAACTCACTGGGATGCTATTGTGTGCGCCTCTTGAATTATGTGGATAATCAGAGGAGCATTCAACCACAAGTTCCATATATACTAATGTCAGCCAGAATTGTGATTGTGAAAGTTCAAAAGGTTACTAATAAGCCTAACAAGAAAGAGTTTAGTTAGGAATCTATGGAAACAGTTGACTTTGAAGCTGACAGTAAAGTTATGAACATATGGGGAGTATAAAGAAAGATTAAATAATTGCAGGCCAGTTGTGAAATATATAAGAAAAGAGCTTGGGATAGCTGAGAAATATTTGTTATCTATATATTTAGGCATATTTTTGTCATACGTTTACTTTTATGTGATTTCAGTATTTGGAATTTATTAGGAGCTTGAAGATGAAACGATTAAAGAAAGAATAATAAAACATTTTTAAAATGAACCCACTGGGACTGACTTCTGTGTACTCATGTATAGAATTGCACTGTTAGACTGCAATCTTATGCACATTTAATGTAGGCATAAGCCCCATGGAACTTAGTGGGGCTTGCTTCCGAGCAAACGTGCATAGGGTTGCACTGCTGAAAAGTTTAGAATTGCAGTTGTGGAGATGAAGGTTTCCCCTTTTTAATAATAACACTTACTCAGCTTGCGTTGTCCTTTTAATTAGCATGCTACACCATCACCATCATGTATCCCTTTTTGTGTTTTTTGCATTTAAAAACAAAACAAAACAATTTGCTTGGAAGATCATCTCTTCAGGACTATCATATGCTGAATGAGGACGGAGAGCTGTGGCTGGTATATGAAGGGCTAAAACAAGCCAACAGGTTACAAGACTTCTCAGGACGGACCTTCTTGCGTTCTCTCTCTCGTGTTACTAACATGCTGTGGACCTGCTTTTGCAATGCTGTTTCTTATAGTCATTTAACAAGACTGAATCCAAATGGGTTTATTAAAACAAGGGAAGAATGGAACTCCCCAAGACTGGCACTTCAAATCAAGCTCAGCATTGGCAAGCGGCATGGTGGAGCTTTAGCTGGGCCCCACAATCTGGTAGAGGTCCACTATTGACCAGTTATATCCCAGATTTGCTGCGGTGGAAGTTCTGAATCATAAAAAGAAAGATGCAGATGTGTCTGAGCTACAAACAATAGGACTTCTGCATATAGCAGGAGAGGGCTTGTAGTGATGGTAGCTGATTCTCCTTAGCCAGTGAGCTCAGCTCATCCACCCTCTCCCTGTGACGGCAAGAAAAAGAGGAGGAGGAGGAGCCATTGTTGGCCATCCATCTGCTTCTTGCTGATTTTTGTTTTCTTATGTGGAAACATGGTGGCTAAAGGACGAGAACCCAGCTCTCAGAGAGCCCCCCAAATCCTGGAGCCTGTTAAAAATGTCTACAAGCCATATTATTACATACACTGTCAAACCGCGCCCCCCCCAACAAATAACTTAATAGTTCAGCACAAAATAGTTACCATGGTCTGAAATAGGCAGAGCAAAACACATAAAAATTAAAGGCATTCTTTGTATGTGATTTGCCTGTTCTATTCATGGTGAATAAGGGAGACACTAGCAGATACCAAATAAAGAAAACAGCCATTTTTAAAAGCTGTAATGACATCAAGTGTGCATGACTGTCAGGTGCACCCACTCATTTGAAAGGCATCTTGCTTTTTAAAAAACCTTCCTTGAGCACCCACTTCTCAATTTGCTCTGAATTTAGTTACTTTAGCATTCAAATGACAAGAGTAGTTCATTGTATACTTTTACCAAACAAGTTAACCAACATAGGTTTTTCCGTTTTTTTATTACAAATGCTATTTTAACCAGTGTCTTTTCTTTTCTTGTGCTAACAAAACACTAAACATTAACTGCTGTGTTTGTAAGTCTGCTAGACGCTAACGTGCGAGTAGTTACCATGCTGCAGAGTAAGCGAGGGAAGAGGTGGCTCTGTAGCTTTTGTTTCTTTTGTCCGTGTTCTAGAAGCGAAAGGTTCTAGAGCAAGGGGCAGAGAAATGAAAGGTAAATTATTCATATTTACCTTTTATGTGCTTGGTCAATGTAGCTGTTAGCTGGTCTGCTTAGGTCTATTTAAACCCTGAAAGTGTGTCTGATGGAGCCGCTCAGCTTGAGGTATGTGCTCATTTGTAGAAGATGCAATTGTAGCATTAATCTCAGTACTCCAGCGCCCCCCATTCATTTCCTCCGTTCCTTCCCTCCTATAATTCACAAGCAGCAAATGAATTATTTGTTCGCATTCCCAAGCCCACACAGTGAATCAGCAGCACAGACAGCATGATACTTTATTGCTTCCATCCATATCCCTCTAGCAATACCTTTACTACATTCTTTTAGTTTTTTGGGTGGGATACTTCAGCTTCTTTCTGAGCAGCATAAAGAAGACTTCCTCCTTTATGGCCTTGTTATGTGCCTTCACTTAAATACATCATGATTGGCATGTCCTTTTGAGGTTGCAAGGGCGTTTATGGATTGATTAACAAAACCTTGAGTCATAGGAACCAGAGACAGCCCGAGATACCGCATGCCCGAGGCAGAAAATCCAAATGCCTCTCCACCCCTCTCCCAGAGGTGATAAAATATAATGTTAAGCTAAATATTCTTGCCCTTGCAAATGGTGCCCAAAAATCTCTTGCCTGAAATGGTACAGACTTTGTAATTATGTATAATAGAAATCCTTTAAACAAATATGAAGCCAAGGCATTATAAACCCAAGTCAATGTTAATTTTGCTATACATCTCATTGTCAGGCAAATAGGATTTTGGTCCAAATCACTTAAATGGCTTTAAAGAGTACCCTCTGGTTTTCTTTCTTTCCCCATATAAATGGGCAGCTATATGTACACTTGAGCTTTGATGACAGTATTTAGACCTTTGGTGACCATCTTCAACACAGATTCTAAAAAAGTGTTTTCCTTCTTCCTCCTCATCTCCCCCTTTTCTCTCTGCCTCCCCCAAATGCCCTTTGTTTTTCTGTGGCTGTGTAGGCTACTGGAATCTCAACTGCAGTCTCAGAAGAGGAGCCATGACAATGAACTGGAAGCCCTCCGTGGGGAGATTCAGAGTTTGAAGGAGGAGAACAATCGCCAGCAGCAGTTGTTAGCGCAGAACCTGCAGCTGCCCCCAGAAGCCCGTATAGAAGCTAGCCTACAACATGAGATCACCCGCTTGACTAATGAAAACCTAGTAAGTCAAATCTTAATAAACTGTGTTTGTGTGTTGAGAAGTGCTGTCATTGCAAGCATGTGTGCAATAGGTTTTGAAGACAGCGACTGTCTCCAAAGCAAGATTCACTGTCTTGATTCTTCAGAAGAAGGGACGAAGTGGCTTTTCTTGCTTTGGTGACTTATGTTCTTCCAAAGATGGTGAATTAAACTTGATGAGATTCTCTCTGGTTTTGGAAGTCTTAAGGCAGGGAGAAGATGAGGGGTTCCAGTTCTCATCAGTCTCAGACAGGATGTCTAATAGAGGGCCACAGGTTCCCCAGCCCTGCCTAGGGGCATTTTTAGACTATTGAGCAGGTTGGAGGGGGGCAACATTCCAGATTCCCAATTTTCCTGAGTGCAACACATCCTTAAAGGTAAAGGGACCCCTGACCATTAGGTCCAGTCGTGGCCAACTCTAGGGTTGCGGCGCTCATCTTGCTTTATTGGCCGAGGGAGCCGGCGTACAGCTTCCGGGTCATGTGGCCAGCATGACTAAGCTGCTTCTGGCGAACCAGAGCAGCGCACGGAAACGCCATTTACCTTCCCGCCGGAGTGGTACCTATTTATCTACTTGCACTTTGACGTGCTTTCAAACTGCTAGGTTGGCAGGAGCTGGGACTGAGCAACGGGAGCTCACCCCATCACAGGGATTCGAACCGTCGACCTTCTGATTGGCAAGTCCTAGGCTCTGTGGTTTAACCCACAGCGCTTACAAAGTTATAAAAGGAAGGTCCCTTTGATCACTGTATTCATGACCTCTGAATAGGTTCCCTGTCATCCAGATGCTATTGGTTAGTCCTGAAGCTATTGCAGTACTTCTGCAGAATAGCCAAATAATCTTAGTGATGCGACCAGCTGCACGAAAAACATCAAGCCTTTTTCAAGTCTTGCACCTTCCGTTGCTGCTACTTCATTTATTTTAGGAACTTGGGGAGGAGGTGTGTTTTCAGGGATTGGAAAGCCAAACTTTGGCCAGTATTTTAGCAGGAGATTAGTCCATCCAGTCAAGAACTCCAGCTGGCCCGGTGCTTGTCCCTCCTCCATACAGACCCAATGCCAAGCTATGGTAGGTGTGTTGTATTCTCCTCTAGAGACAATTCTCTTCTTCAGCAAACTTCCCATATCTAGCTTTAAAGTATTGGCATTCTTGCATTTCCACAACATCAAGTTCTCCTGCTGGTGCTTCATGAAGATTAACCCCATAATAACCAGTATCCATTATCATTCTTCAAATTCTGCCATTGTCTGTAGCATTGTTTATCGCATAGCCTAACTTCTTAGACAGCTTAATTGCAGTTGTACATGCCAATGCCATGCTGCAAGGGCTACATTCTTTAATGTACCAGCTGAAAGAAACTTTTAAAAAACCACACTTTTATTGATTTTCAAAGAAATGACTAAGACAGTTTATATAACTGTCCATCCTTCTGGTCCAAGGCAATCAGATAGTTGAAAAGTGGAAACTAAACAGCTTGTAGCTCCAGCACACAGTTTCTGATGTTGCCCCAAATGTGTAAACCACCTAGAAGGGGGATTAGTCCTTCCAGCTTCACTTTTTTCAGAAGAGTCGCCATTTTCCTTTTCATCTTTTTCTATGGTATGATGTGAGAACTGACCACCATGACCCATGTGGGTTTAAATATTCCTGACAGTACCTATTCTGAGGGTAGTAATCACTGAATGTTGTTGAGGCATTTTTATTTTCCGCCTGCTTGTGAGGTATATATTTTTAAAGCCATATTTTTCAGGGGTTTTTATAGTAATAAATGGACCATAAAACTTCCCTCCCCTCTGTTGTGTGCATCTTAAAGGCTGTGACTTTTGCATCCTGGTCTGTAGGGAGATTGACGCTGTTTTAATAGCCTAAGTCTGTCTCAAAATCAATGTAGCTGAACTTGCCTTTTCTTCTGAAGTTTGTTGACATGCTAGCGCCTTTAAAGAATGGGAAGAACCTACACTTTATACCTGTTTTTTCAGTATTGTGAGGAGTTATATGCAGATGATCCCATGAAGTATCAGTCGTACCGGATTTCACTTTACAAACGGATGATTGTATGTACTGTGTACATTGTGCCAACTCTCTTTCTTTGTTTGCTACTCTGGAGCACTAACTGAAGAGCTGGCTGCCTTGTCCACTGTTGAAGGAAATCCTTTTCAGAAAACTTCATCAATGTCGTTCCTCTCCCAAGAGCTTTCTGTTGTGTCATTTGTGTCAGCGTCTTTGTTACTAATATGAACACAGCAGCATGACTGAAGCAGACTCTCTTAGCTGTGTACTTTGCTTTCTGAAAAAGAAATTCCAGATTTGCTCTTAGATAAGCATTTAGATCAGGCGTAGGCAAACTCGGCCCTCCAGATGTTTTGGGACTACAATTCCCATCATCCCTAGCTAACAGGACCAGTGGTCAGGGATGATGGGAATTGTAGTCTCAAAACATCTGGGGGGCCGAGTTTGCCTATGCCTGATTTAGATGGCATCCCTCAATATTAAAACGAATATCGAGTGGTACCAAAAACATTGGGGGAATTGTTGGGGAGGCTAGGCAATAATATTTGTAATTCTAAATTATTAGTAGAGGGTGGTGTTAAAATGTAGTTTGAAGAACAATATACTTCAGTCTCCCAACTTTGCAAAAATTGGTTCAAATGTTGTTGGGGGGTTGTCCTCCCCGCCCCTTTGGTTCTACCCAAAGTGGGAGGGGGCTTCAGACTTCCCACTCTTTCCTCAACTCTCCTCTGTATGTCTAAAAAGTAATGTGGTTGTGGAATCTCCATAAGCCTGAAAGAGACATGCCAATAGAACAGAGTTGGAAAACCTATGGCCTTCTTTGGAGGCCAACTTACATCATCCCTGACCTTTGGCCATAGTGGCTGGGAGATGGGAGTCCCAGGTCACATGCATGGCATATGTTCAAATCACATTAATACCACTTGTTGTGGCTTCCCACAAAGAACCTAGAAAGTTGGATGTAGATACAGTGGTACTTCGGTTTACGAATTTAATCTGTTCCGAAAGTCCATTCTTAAACCAAAGCCGTTCTTTAATGGAGGCGCACTTTCCCTAATGAGACCTCCTGCTGCCGGTGCCCTTCCACCGTTCAGCTTCTGTTCATAGACCAAGGTAAAGTTTGTTAACTGGAACACTACTTCCAGTTTTGCGGAGTTTGTATACCGAATAGTTCGTAAACAAGGCTGATCTTAAACCGAGGTACCACTGTATGTTGATACCCGTAAAATGTGCCTGCAGAAGAATTCTGTGTCTGTCATGCTGCACATGTTTCAACATACTTTATATAATTGTCTTGCTTATGTTCTAGGCAGCGTGCAGGCTTGCAAACTTCAGCCAGATGGCAGCATCGCCTTTCAGCTGCGCTCAGCTCCTCTTGTAGCACTAACAGTACTGGTTCTGCTCTGTCTATTGTTATAGACAGCACTTTTACGTCCCTAATCCTTCCCTCTCAACTTTTATTGCTTAGGATTTAATGGAGCAGCTTGAAAAACAGGACAAGATTGTTCGCAAACTGAAAAAGCAGCTTAAAGTCTATGCAAAAAAGATTGATGAACTCGAAGGTACGGTATCTGTGTGTTGTCAAACTTTTTCTCTCTTTTCTGGCGGCGCAAATGTTGACCTGTTTTACTATATGAAAGAGGCAATAAGTCTTCAGCTGTTGACAAGTAGATACAATAACTAGGAAAATGTTGAACTTGTGTGTATATGCACATGATAGTATCCCGAAATAGTAATTAATGTGACTATGCTAAGGAAAGGGTATGGATTATCTTGGGATCTGAGTGCAAATGGGTTGTGAGTTGAAATTCATTTCGTTCTCTGTTTAATAAAGGGCAGTGTTTGACTTTTGCCAAGAGCAAGTTCAAACAAGAACAGCTGGCTAATAAGAAGGGGCTCATTTCTTTTGAAATATGAGAATGTGGTGCCTCAGAATCTATAGTAATATTTTTTGCTTATGGATTCCACCCCCCTCCCTCCCTACGATGGCCATCTCAGAAAAGACTTTGTTTGTTTGTTTGTATTCTTACCCACCTTTTAGCACAAAGTCCCAGAGTGGGTTACGGCAATAAAATACACAATTATATAAGAAATGAAACAGCTACAACCTTAAAACAAGTGAGATAACAATTAAACATACGAAAATAATAGAAGGTTTTAAAAACAACCCCACAGTTAAAAGCAGCCGTGATATGGATGCAAACCAGGATAAATATATCCACTTAGAAGGTTTGTTGAAAGAGGGAGGTGCCAAAAAGACAACAGAGATGGCGCCTTCCTACTATGTAACAGGAGGGAATTTCCAAGGGTAGCAAATTAAGAGGCCACAGGGGCAATGGAGTTAGAATCCCTGCGTTGATGCATGGATTTCACCTGTAGAACTGCAATCAGGAGAGCTAGCACTTGCACCAGGAGAACTGGGAGGTTAGAGTACAATCCTAGGACCACTCAGATCTTAATGGTGGGGAAGGGTTGTTCGGATGGTGCATGGTCTCCTCTCCACCACCTTCCAGTGGTTCTCCCACTGATGGTAGGAAGTGGAAGGAGCCAAAACAGGGAGTTGTTCGTGCCATTGGCTTTGGACCCACTTAATCCAGATCCCGGGAATCCCCCATTGGCTTTGATCTTGGGTCTCTCAGCTGTGCTAGCCCTAGAGTTGACATCACAAGTTGGGAGGAACACCTTCTGCCCTGGCTGATACCGGCTGGAACATCTTCAGATGTGGCCATGGACCCACTGCTCTGTTCTGCTGCTCCCTCAGTGGGATTAGTATTGCTCTGCTCTTGCCTCTTGCTCCTGTGGTACTGGCACTGGCAGAAGCCCTTCTGCAGAAGAGGAACACTGTCCTTAGAAGCTTTTACATGTGGAAATTAGTAGAGCAGCAATCTGTCCAAGGGGCCCTTTCTACCTTCACTACAACAGCTCTAAGTTCCTCCACCAGCACAGCTGTTCACCAGCTAAGAAGTCTAGCAAAGGAATATTAGCTATGGTTAGAAGCCTTCCCCAGGATGCCATTTTAAATAACTAAGCCTTTGGATATATGGTTCAGTTATTAGTTTCCCATTTGAACATCATCATCCACAATGGTAAAAAAGACAGTCAAGCAGAAGGTAAAAGTATTTCTCAATTTGCAGGAGGAGTCCTTTGGAAGGCAATTTGAAAATACATGTGTGTGAGTGAGAGAGAGAAAAGCAAAAGCAAAAACTTGTGGGATAAGCATCTTGTATTCACAAGCATTCAAGGTCAAGTTGACTTCCCCCCCTGAAACATACTGTATTTAGAAGTGAGGGTACATTGAAACAGTAGCACAGTAGATTGATATCAAACTGATTCCAAGTGAACAAGGCCTTCTCTTCAAGGAACATACTGAATTCTTGCTCATTTGCTACTTTCCCTTGTAGGTTTGTGTGCAGTTTTCAGTTTACTCATACGCTTTTATAGATGAAATAAATGCATCAATAATGCTCTCAATGCATCATGGAATTAAAATGCTAATGGGCATGGCCGTACCTTTAGCCTTGGTAATCATTGCCTTATAAATGCCTGTGCAAGAGGAAATCATGACTTCCCAGCTTAGTCATTTTGGCGGAAGACTTTGACCAATAAGTCATTGTCTGCCAGGTAGAATATTTACTGTGCAAGGTAAAATAGCTCTTTACCTTGGTGAAAACAGCTCCCTGCTTGCTTCATAGCCCTTCCCTCCTCCCTCTCTCGATTGTACTTTGCCTTTCAAGGAGGTAACATCGAGAAATCACAGACTTCTGTGTTTACTAAGCATTGTCTGCAGGAAGAACACCTTAAGAAGAAAAAAGGCTGCTCGCCTACAGATTACATTGAGACCTTTCACTTGGTTAAGGGTTAGTAGGGAGTGGCTAAGTTCTAATTGTTGCCTTCCCTTTGCCATATTAAATATAGTCTTGAAGCATAGTCCATTTTTTAAGAACTCTGGGAGACTCACTCAGATTCTGATATCTTGTTTAAGTGATGACTTCTTATGGTACTGAAAAGGTAGCTAATCTTTTTCTGCCTCAATGCATATTAGGAAGCAGATGGTAAAGTACATTTTCTGTTGGCTCCTCTCTTAATCTTGTGTTTTCTGATTATGTTTTGTTCTTACTGTTTTAACTATCCTGTGTGTACAAACTTGTATTGGTCTATGACCATAATCTATCTATCTGAAGTATAGGCACTGATCAGTGTGTTTTAGATGTTCACTTCCTGAATTGCACAGCGTACAGCCCCGTTCTCATGTAACAATAAGCCAAGTCATGGCTTAGTGTGAACGAGGAAATGTGCAGCTTCCTGGGGTGAAGATCACAGCTGCTGTTCTCCTTCCTTGGTTCTGCTGGTGCTGTGCCACCCAGGGCTAATCCATGGTTTGGCTTAAGTGTTAATACCTGAACCTGGGCTCGTAGTTTGTCTCACTCCCAACCAAGGTTTGTTTTTGAACCCACATGTTTGCTTTGTAGTGCTCGGCTTAGCACTGCATGTTGAAATGGATCCAGGTATGAGGGCAAGATGTTGAAAAAATTTAAAACCGCACAGCACTGTGATGTACTGGGGTGATGTGGACCGCCTTGGGCAGTTTTCTAATGGTTTTGTCATTATGCTGTGGATTGACACAAGAATGAAAGATGGAGGAAAGTTTCTAGTTGTTCAACATGCCAGATTTTGCTTGGGGGCAGTTTGCTGAGGGCATCCTTTTTAGCATACATTTTGGAAAAGGAACTTCTGGTTTTCAGTATTTCCTTAAACGGAGTCTAACAGACGTACAGCCCAATCCTATGCATGCTTACTCAGAAGTGTCCCATTGATTTTAGTAGTGTTTACTCCCAAGTAGAGTATATAAAAACCTCCTTTTGCTCCTTTATCCCTAGTAAGATCTCACCCTTTTTACTGTTCCAACTTTTTAAGGCATAAACACATATTTTATGTAGACTGTAAACACTCTGGTTGTCCCCTTCCTGGTTGTATGCGCATGACACGAGAAGAGGAGATTGCCCAAGAGTTGTTGCTTTCAGTCTGTATTTAGTATCTTACTTCTGTGAGGGGTGGAGGTACCTGTAGCTTGTTAGAAGTAAGCTGTGGTGCTTCCTTGCCTTGTATGTGCTTTAAAGGAAGCAGAGACCAGAAAGGGAAGAGAAAGAAAACACGGAAGTGCTTATAGGATAACCAACAATAGTTTGCCAAGAGGAGGAAGCTTGTGATACCAGCAGTAGGTGAACTTACCTGAATGTTCAAAGTGACACCTGAACATAGAGCAAAGTCCTTTGCATTACCTTCTTTTCTAGTAGGGAGTCTATACAAATTGCAATTTGTATATGTTTTCACTGATTGCAGTAGATGGTTCACTTCTTATTTTATACAGACATACCTTCCAGACTGGTTGCAGTGCACCTAAATAGAGCTTCGGAAAAGTACAGGGAGTCCAAAGATCTTCAGCACAAACATTTTTTGATCCTGGGTTGCATGTCTTCACACATTGTGAGAAAGCTTCTATTCTCATAGTGAAAAAACCCTTGGAGGGGGGATTCATTTGCTTGACTACAGCTGTGAATCCTGTCCTTTTGGATGTGCAATGCAGCCTGAAAGATCTAATGTCCCATAACTGTAGAAAGAATCATAAGTCTAATAACTTAATTTGAAAAGTACGCACTTACTCCTTTGGGAATACACCCTGTAGATGAGCTAGACAGCCAACATACTGTGAAATGAATGGACATGTAATACTCTAGAATTCAGTATAAATCCTCTTGTCTAAAACTGGGAGGTTCTGTGACAAATAGCTAAATAAATATCCATTTCTTGATGTAGTGGGCCAGATGGATAACATTTCACCTGGACAAATAATTGATGAGCCAATCCATCCTGTCAATATTCCAAGGAAAGAAAAGGACTTCCAGGGGATGTTAGAGTATAAAAAGGAAGATGAGCCAAAGCTTGTCAAGAACCTGATTTTAGGTAAGAATCCTTTCTGTTTATAAAATGAACCAGTCTTTTTGCCTATGAATGTGGAGTGTTTCTTGAAACTGGTCCAGTTTATCTAATGTTGGAGAAAAGGAAACAATCTCCATTCACCAAGAAAGTTCAGCTCTTCATATCAGTTGCATTACATGTTTCCTTTTGTAACTTCACATTATTCTGTTCTGTTCCGGGCACAGATAACTTTTGACAGAAAACTGGAAGAGGAAACATAACTTTGAAATCAAATAAAAAGTATTAGTACTAACTGGTCCCAGAACAATTCTGGTAAACTGGAGAGCTGCAGTTTTACCAGGCCATATAAAACACAGCAAAGCTGTCTATGAATTTACGTGTGCATACTTTTGTTTTCTTATTCAGATCTGAAGCCACGCGGTGTGGCAGTCAACCTGATCCCAGGACTGCCAGCATACATTTTGTTCATGTGTGTCCGCCATGCTGACTATCTTAATGATGACCAAAAAGTGAGGTCCTTGCTAACTTCGACTATTAATGGCATCAAAAAAATCTTGAAGGTACGTTTATTATTTAATGACAATGTCAGTGTGGAGAATTAACACTTAGTGTTGCACAGCAAACGATATGGGGACAAGGGGGAAAAATGGCAGTTTTGTTTCCATACTTTATAAACACAGCAATTAAAGCAGTTAACTGTGACCATGTTGTCTTCTAATTGTCTTTTCATGCACGCTGTATTTATTTCTTCATTTGTTTTCAGAAAAGAGGTGATGACTTTGAAACCGTTTCCTTCTGGCTGTCTAACACATGCCGATTTTTGCACTGCTTGAAGCAGTACAGTGGTGAAGAGGCAAGTCTTGCCATTTATGTTGTTCACTTTTACTTTTGACTTTGCATGTACAAAATGGGTTGTAGGCATTAGATCTGCCTGTTCAAGATGAAAGCGTGGCTTCTATTTGTAAGCCGCGGACAGAGAGTATTGACAAGAGCAAGAGTTGTATCTGTTCTTGGCAGTGGTGTAGTGGTAAATTTTAAAGTGCAGAAGCTAATCACGACAGTCCCCAGAGCCACACCCCAAAGCGTCCATAGCCACACCCCCAAGGAAAGTCAAAAAATGCCTGAACTGGTAAAGGCTTAGCATGTTGGACTTGGCCTGGGGAGACTTGGGTTCACATCCCTGATCACCATGAGGTTCACTGGGTAATCTTGGATCAGTCTCATTCCAGCTTACATAACAATGTCCTGCACCCAACACCCCCAGGCTTACAGCACTGGCAAATACCACCCCAGCAAATTACATCATTGCCCCCTGCTCTGAAAAAGGTACTGAGCCTCTGCTCCTTTGGAAGGCATTTGATGGCAAGGCTGGTAGGCAAGAGGGAACTGAACTCGTTGACTGTTTTTGAAACACGCTGCCCATCCAGAGTGTTTTGGATAATGTAATGGAAACACATAAATACAAACTGCAACTAATGTTCACCTTTGTCTTCTGCAAATCCAGGGTTTTATGAAGCACAACACACCTCGTCAGAATGAACATTGCCTCACTAACTTTGACCTTGCTGAATACAGACAAGTGCTGAGTGACTTGGCCATTCAGATCTACCAGCAGCTTGTCAGAGTGTTGGAGAATATTCTGCAGCCAATGATTGGTAAGGCAAAATGAAGAGAGAGAAAAAATAGAAACCTGTGTTTTCCTTTTCTAATTAACTAGACATCTCCGCCGTTTACTCCTATGACTCTGATTTCCACTGTTAAAAGAAGAGCTTTTATTTCTAAGAGAGATGACATTATATATACTTTTTTCATTATAAACAGCAGTCAAAGCTTACTAAAAGAAGTCTGATTTACCTGGACAAGCAAAAATCAGAATGGGGAATTAGACAGTTGGGGGATTGGACAAATTTAAAGAAGATAAGGTTGTGAGTCCCAATGGCTATACTGTATACTGTCTCAGGATCAGAGGCCATATGCCTTTGAAATACCAGTTGCTGGAGAACAACAGTGAGAGAATACTATTGCCCTCAAATCTTGCCTGTGGCCTTTTTGGGGGCAATCTCAGTGATGATGTTGGGAAAAACCTGGACATTAGTTTGGGGATATCTTAATATGCATGCTGAGGTTGCCTTGATGGGTCCAGCACAGGATTTCATGGTTGCCATGACAGTTCATAACAGCTGCTGGAGCACATCATTGGCCCTACACACATGGCAGGACTGGTTGGTACACCACTCCATTGTCATGGTCCAAGCCACTTCCTGTCAATCACCTGGCATCACGATGGTTTCAGGTGATGCTGTACTTCGAAGTCTTGCGAACTTTAAAATGTGGCAAAGCACTGCTTGAAAGCACTTTTGCAAAGGCTTTCACACAGTTACCCCAAACTACCCTGCTCTTGTTTGAGCCTCCAAAAACTGGGGGATTCAACAGAAATGCTGGGGCGCTTGAACTGAACAGGATTTAATCACCACTCTGATGATTGGGAGTTAAATCCTGCTGTCTTGGTTGCACAAGCCTGTTCCCTGCTTGTGTTTTAACCCTGTCTTCCCACCTATCACTGATGGGTGGGTGGGCGTGATTTGGGGGAATGTCCTCATGGGCCACAAGGGATGTGGGTGGCGCTGTGGGTTAAACCACAGAGCCTAGGACTTGCTGATCAGAAGGTCGCGGTTCGAATCCCCGCGACGGGGCGAGCTCCCATTGCTCGGTCCCTGCTCCTGCCAACCTAGCAGTTTGAAAGCACGTCAAAGTGCAAGTAGATAAATAGGTACCGCTCCGGCGGGAAGGTAAACGGCGTTTCCGTGCACTGCTCTGGTTCGCCAGAAGCGGCTTAGTCATGCTGGCCACATGACCCGGAAGCTGTACGCCAGCTCCCTCGGCCAATAAAGCAAGATGAGCGCCGCAACCCCAGAGTCGGTCACGACTGGACCTAATGGTCAGGGGTCCCTTTACCTTTACCTTTACCTCATGGGCCACATGGTTTTAATTCTATAGATTGCTCAATTACTTTTAACCACAACCTTTTACATGTTTTTTAGTGATATGTGTTTTATTTGTATTTGTTTTAATGTTGTGAGCCACGTTGAGTCTCAATTCTGGGAGAAAGGATATATATATATAAATATCATCATCATCTTGTCAACCAGTTTCAGGAATGTTGGAGCATGAAACTATCCAAGGGGTGTCGGGGGTGAAACCAACTGGTCTCCGAAAGAGAACCTCCAGCATTGCTGACGAAGGGACGTACACGCTGGACTCTATCATCCGACAGCTGAATACCTTCCACTCAATCATGTGTCAGCATGGAATGGATCCAGAGCTGATCAAACAGGTAGTCAAGCAGATGTTCTACATCATTGGAGCAGTGACCCTCAATAACCTCCTCCTGCGGAAAGATATGTGCTCCTGGAGCAAAGGGATGCAGATAAGGTGAGGATATCTTCTGAAATGTTTTCAGCTCTTTTGGCTATACTTGCTGGGCATAATAGTGAATTCTTCCTGAACCAGGCGGTTGATTTTAAGGTTATTTTTAGACTTGGGAATTCACTGCATTAAAGAGAATTATTCTTGACAAGTTCATATACAGTGGTGCCCCGCAAGACGAATGCCTCGCAAGACGAAAAACACGCTAGACGAAAGGGTTTTCTGTTTTTGAGTTGCTTCGCAAGACGATTTTCCCTATGGGCTTGCTTCGCAAGACGAAAACGTCTTGTGAGTCTTGCGATTTCCCCCCGCTCCCCCCCCTTTTCTAAGCCGCTAAGCCGCTAATAGCCTTTTAGCAGCTAAGCCGCTAAGCCTTTAATAGCCGCTAAACCGCTAAACTGCTAATAGCGCTAATCCACTAAGCCGCTAATAGGGTTGCTTCGCAAGACGAAAAAACCGCTAGACGAAGAGAATCGTGGAACGGATTCTTTTCGTCTTGCGAGGCACCACTGTACTTGCCAAACTGGTGATTTTCCTAAACGCAACGAGGCAGTGGATTTTACACCCACTGTGCAGAGTGTTATATTACTTGAGTTATACACTTGTTTCATGTGTTCCTTCCTCTCAACTCCTCTCTTCCTGAGGGTTAAGGATTGCCAGAACTGACCTTATAGTCTGGGTCACAAATGATGGCATAATGTGAGGAGCCATGTTTTCTAAACATATGCGTACATTAGGGGTAATGTAGGTCAGATCAATTGGCAGAAAAAGAGTTTCTTAACCATTTCCCTACTAGGCTTATTTTTGGTTTTGAAAATGGCTGGATGATAAGCAGGAAAATTTTTAGGAGTGGTGGTGGAGGGGGCTGCAGTGCACAATGAAGGGAGGATTGTTTGCATGTATACAGTGTGCTATCGAAGAGAACCCCACATTACAAAGGAAAGGGGAAATACCTTATAATGTGAAGTTCTGTCCTGAGTAAATGGAATTCTTGGGGGGCGTAATGGGGAAATTACTTTTCTGCAAGCAAGGATTCAGGGACTAGCTCAGTCGTGTTTTGTGGATTAAGAAGCTATATGCATCACTCTGTTATGAGCTTGATGTGCAGCCCGTCCATGTCTGGTATGGCACAGCTGCTAAATTTAATTTTCATAGGGCAGATATTTATTTGCCAACTTTGGGCACTGGGATTCCTTAAGGGGGTGGGCTTAGTTTTTATTGATGAATGGTAAAAACAAAATTCTGCCCTATATATTTTTAAAAAGCAAGTAAAGAACTAGGTAAAGTGCTGGAGCTTTTGGATTTACATTCCTGCTTAGTAAGTATTTTGCTTTCTAAAGGCATTGCGCATAATTTCTTGAACTGTGTTAGGGAGGAGCAGCAGGAGCTGCAGTCAGAGAAAGAAGTTTGTTAAATAATTTACAGAATATTGTGTGAAGGGAAAAAATAAAGCAATAATGCATTTATAAAAAGTTTCCACCCACCACTTGTTCAGGCTGACTGAAAACCTTAAACACTGTGGTTTTTAATGTGTGCATGTGTTAAACTTAACAGGTACAATGTAAGTCAGCTTGAAGAATGGCTTCGTGACAAAAATCTGATGAATAGTGGGGCTAAAGAAACTCTGGAGCCTCTCATCCAAGCAGCGCAGTTGTTGCAGGTGAAAAAGAAAACGGATGAGGATGCCGAGGCCATTTGTTCCATGTGCAATGCCTTAACTACTGCACAGGTAAGCCAGCCTTTCTTATGTTATAATCCGAGTTACGTCATTGTGGTGCTTGGACTGTGTGTCCATTTGCCACATTGGCAATTATTGTTGAAATACTGTCACTGATAAAATGCTAACTTCAGAAGTTGTGAGATATGAAAACGGAATTCTGAAAAGGGAGCAAGCACTGCAAAAGCTACATGCCAAATGCAGTTTTCTGTACGAGCAGTCATTACAAAAAATAAAATAAGTTTCGCCTTGTATTTTGGTTTTGTTTACAGGAGAATAAGGCATTATGCTAGAGGCAAAGTTCCAGGGTTTTATTATAGTTCAAGTATAGAATTTGGGTTCTGTTTTGGTTGTAGGGCCTGGGTGTGGTATTCTAATATACAGTGGTACCTCGCAAGACGAAAAACTCGCAAGACGAAAAACTCGCAAGACGAAAGGGTTTTTGGTTTTTTGAGTTGCTTCGCAAGACGAATTTCTCTATGGGCTTGCTTCGCAAGACGAAAACGTCTTGCAAGTTTGTTTCCTTTTTCTTAAAACCGTTAATACAGTTGCGACTTGACTTCGAGGAGCAACTCATAGCACGCGGTGTGGTAGCCTTTTTTGAGGTTTTTGAAGACTTTGGTGATTTTTGAAGCTTTTCCGAAACCGTGCTTCGCAAGACGAAAAATTCGCAAGACGAAAAAACTCGCAGAACGAATTAATTTCGTCTTGCGAGGCACCACTGTATTCTCAAATACATGCATTCCAGCATTGCTACTTACTGCAACCCAAGGTGATTTTCTTGAAGAATTATAAAGGTGTAAGACTTAAGCCAGCAAAGCAATTTAATTGGTGTGTATCTGAGAGGTTTGGAGAGAGATAATTTAAAATGCTGGTCTTCAGCTGATAGGCCAGGGCCCACTACTGCTTTGTAGCCTGATCTGAGGTGGCTGCAACACCAGCCCTCCCACCATACAAACATATGGTTAAATAATTAAGAAACAGGGGTCCAAATGCCTGTTTTGGTTAAAAGCAGGCCCTAGTCTGGAAAAGTTGAAGATTGCTGATTTAAAACATTGCAAGGCTTAAATGAAAAGCAAGCACCTGTAAGTTACCAAGAGGGGAAGGGCAAAAAAACCAAAAATCTGTTTTTCTTACAGATTGTGAAAGTTTTGAACTTGTATACTCCTGTTAATGAGTTTGAAGAAAGAGTGTCTGTGTCCTTTATCCGGACGATACAGGTAAACTTTTTTTTTACTTTTCTCCTTTTTGCTTGTGTTAACGAAAGGAAAGAAAATATCACAGGTAGTGCAGTGGTGGTACAAACCAGGCCAAAGAGGAGGAAAAGGAGCACCCAGGTAGTTTCTGCCAATGAGGCACAAGCATCCCAGTGTGGTGTAGTGGTTAAGAGCGGTGGACTCGTAATCTGGTGAACCGGGTTTGATTCCCCGCTCCTCCACATGCAGCTGCTGGGTGACCTTGGGCTAGTCACACTTATTTGAAGTCTCTCACCCCCACTCACCTCACAGAGTGTTTGTTGTGGGGGAGGAAGGGAAAGGAGAATGTGAGCCGCTTTGAGACTCCTTAGGGTAGTGATAAAGCGGGATATCAAATCCAAACACTTCTTCTCTTCTCTTCATCCCAGGCAGGGGGTCATCTTTCTTCCAGCTTCCAGCTGGCAATGAGGTGGTGAAAAGAGGATGCCTCATTTGATAGAAATTTGGGGGAATTCTGAAGCATTTTCATAAAAGACTTAGACCCAAAATATCTGAAACACTGTTTCTTGGGTGCTAAAATCAGTGGAGGGGTCCCTCTTGGTAGTCCCACCACCCTCAGAATTTCCTGTGGCTGCCCCTAGGTTTGGGAACTTCCTCCCCATTGAATTGTGTTAAGCACCTTCACCATACATATGCTGAGCACACGTGTCTTTACTTTGGCCTTCGTTACTCTAGCTATATATTTTTAGAATCCACCCTAATCTAGTGATTGCATTTTGCTTTAAACCGTTTTTAACGTTGAATTTTAAATTGTTGTGTCCCACCCTGGGATTTTAGGGTGAAGGGGGCGGGTATCAAATCATCATCAACAACAATACAGGAAATAAATTTAAATACTAACGTGATGCATTCTTATTTTTGCAGCTCCGTATGCGAGACAAGAAGGACTCTCCTCAGCTGCTAATGGATGCTAAGCATATTTTCCCTGTTACTTTCCCATTTAACCCATCATCTCTTGCATTAGAAACCATCCAGATCCCAGCAAGTTTGGGCCTAGGATTCATCTGTCGTGTCTGAAGCAAGTGTACAGTTCGCTTTTGATCATGAGTGTGCTTACCTGTAATCTTAAAACAGCGAAGACACTGAAAAGCCATGGCTGGGGTGGGGAATGGAAGAAAGCTGGGGGAAATATTGTAGATGCCCTGAAAAGCATTGCAGAAAGCTGGAATGCTGCGTAACTGTCTCAAGCTGATGGCTAATGGAGACATAAACATTTGTATAAATTCACTGCTCTCATGCTGAGGTCTATAAAAAGAGTTTTCAGAATTAGAAATTTTTCAGTACGGATCATTCCCTTAAACCCCCCCCCCCCCGTTAGTCACAAGCTGTCTTTTATATTTGAGTTTGGCACTAGAGACATTCTGAGGAACAAAGCTTTTCTATTCCCTTTCCTCCGAGATCAAAAGTTCTGTTGCTGGTGAGCAAGGCAAAACTTTTATTGTACTTGTGACCACCTGAAAAGCAGTTCCCCCTAACTTAGCAAGGCTGAGGAACAGAATGTGCACCACTTAAGTTTGAAGCGGCCACCAATTGCAGCTCCCTGCTACACACACACACACCTGGTGTAAAAAGATGCATATAGCCACTTCCAATGTGGTGGTGTCGGTGTGTACCCTCAATCTGTCTCCTTCTGATTCTCATTGAGTTAGAGAAGGTCCCTTCCCATCAGGATGCTCTGGGAGCTGTGGTTGTGGCTCCGGTGCAACCATGGCAGGGTTGGTCTTCCTTCCTCAACCTTTGGTGTGGTGGGAGAGTACCAGCAGCCAGACACTTGCTAGAGGGGCTCAGTTTTTAGCAAGCTGGGGGCGTGGCTGGGGAGCGGACCTGAGAGAGAACTTCTCCCTGGTCCACTCCCTAGCTGAGAAAGCTGATAGAGAAGATATAGCTGAGAGGCCATTTTAACTCCTTATTAACTTACTTAAATGTAATTAAGTCATAGATTTGCTCGTAGACAGGGACCAGAGAGGACAGAAGAGTCCATTTTAAAGGTGTGATTTTTAGTGAAGTATATAAGCATTTAGGGATTATCTGCTATATGTTAAAACATGTTAGAGACTGGAAAGGGCAGTAGAAAACAGAATATACCAGGCATTGGGTCTGTGCAAACCCTTTGTAGTGAACAGAAGTTGTGGTCTCTTCAATGGGGCATGCACAGTAGACATTCGTAGTAGATTGCACTCCAGGAGATAATCTGTCAAAATTATTCCTTATTTATGTCAGTGTGACATAAATGATGGGAAGTATCCAAAAAGTCTTCTGGCTTACGGTATGGTACAACATAGCTGTTCATTAGTTAGTACTGTTTCAAAACATATCCAAGTGCTGCTGTGTGCTGTGTTCTTATAAATGTACAGTAATAATCTTTAGGTAAGAGAAATAAGGATTAAAAAAACCCAACAACTTTAATAGTCCAGTCTTTTAACAAGATTTATGTAAGAAGTAAGGAATATCGCTGGTAATAGGAAATTGTAACTAAGCACAAACAACAAACTGGAAGAGGCATAGTAATTGTATTTCAAATGTTTACGTAAAAGTATTGAAGACCCTGAGTTCAATGAACAAAACCCAAACATATTATATTTTTAGTATTTATTTATCATTCTGGTGTATGTTAGCTTCACACCTTGGGGTTTTTTTTTAGTTGCCAGCTTAATGACAGTATGTATGCTTTAATATTATCCGTTTTGGAGTTGTTGTTTAAGATATTTTAGATATTTAAGATGACTCTCAAATGCTTAGGTGAGAGAGGAATTACTTTACTCCAAATCTCCTGAATACCTTAGGTCCTTCACATTCATTTTTCAAAATGTAAAACAAACTCTGATTTGGGTGCACTTTGAAAAATAATACGAGTAACAGTAATACTCTGCTTCTGTATCTATGGGAATATTTCACTGGACACATTAAGAAGGATACTGCTTGATAAAATTTTTGCAGGAATCTGTCATGTTCTGAACACTTGCATCAATGTGGAACTGACAGTTCAAAATGTCTGTTTATTCTTGCTCAGTGTTTTCTGATGTCGATTTTTTTTTTAATACGGTCAGTGCTGATCAGATATACATAGGAAGAAATGACATATTTTGAGATTGCCGTGTGCAATATTGTATTATAGCAATTGTAATGTATATTTATTTTAAAACATATCTTTATGCTGTAAAGGCATATTGTTTAAATTTCTCTGTACATCCTTAGAGCGACATTGCTCTCACTTGAGATGACCAGCGATGTGCACCTGTCATCTGGTCACTGATAAAGTAAATAAAGTGAGCTGCTGTTTATTCTTCAGTACTGTTCTTAAAAACTGATTTGGGTTATCTCTCTTTTTGGATTTTTGTTGTTGGCAGAGTATGATGGTTGTTTTAAGAAACGTTCAGCTACTTCAGCTCAAGCATTGTCTAATATGTATTTTCTTTATGGCAAACGAACAGTTATTTACTTGAATATGTTTACTTTGCATCTGGCATAAAGTTTACAAAAATGATTCCTAACAAGCCGTGCTTCTTCCAAAACGACCATAAAATGCTGTCAAAAACAGATATCCTCTGTGTCTGCGGCCAGGAAGGGTGCCTTATCACCAAGGAGCCCTGAGCAAAAATGGGAAGACACACAATTTGCTACCCTAGAGGGGTACCCTAGAGTCTGAGATGATCACAGTTTTTTTTTTTTTTAATTATGATAGAGTACACTATCTTCTCACATTTTCACTGGATTCTTAGTATATCATGTGATAATTGTAATGACACTGATGTAAAGCGACAGCAGCACTTTTAAAAATCAGAACCTCAACAAAAACAGAATTTCCACCATCTTCCTCCTGTGAATTAACTGAAATTCTGCCCTTTAAAATTCTTCTAGTAAGATAAAATTATCTCAGCTTAACTACTTCAGCAACTATGCTTAAATGTATGAATCCTCCCTTTTGTTTACCTGTAAAAAAAGCCTTACTGTACCTTGTTTATTTACAAGAGTGATAGATGTTTATAGGCATTATCCTTATATTCAGTAGTCTAATACTATTTTTGGTCACATTAAAATAGTATGCTGCTTCACATGTTTTAAAGGAAGATATTTCTAAGTTTAATTGGTATTTTCTAATTCATCTAATACTTTACATAGCAGTATTTTACATGCACTTTTCTTAGGTTAACATTTTTAGTACTGATACACAAATATAAAATGTTCAGTTTAGTTCTTCTGGTTTAGAGTCCTTACGCCTAACACAATTCCGGTTATGCTTATTTCCCCTCCCTTTATAGCATGGTTATTGCTTTTTAATGTGGAAATGTCTTTATTTCTAATTTTGTCAATTTGATAAGGAATAGTCTCTCCAATGCTGGGGGGGCGGGGTGAACTTACGAGAACCCTTTTGAAATATACAGACCTGAAGTATTGCACAAATATTACCTCATTAGGTTTCAGATATTTTCTTCTTCCAGTGATGAGTCCACTGATTCTGCAACATAACCTTGTGTCCAGATTTTAGCAAAACACTTTGCAAGCTTCAATTAGGGATGAACTTAAAAAATATTTAAAGATTCGGTTTTGTTAAATGTTAACTGATCAAGTATGCAATCTTGTGGGTAATTTTAGAGCCCCAATTCAGTGGAACATATTTGCATGTGGTGTGCAGAGAATCACACCCCTAACCTTCATAAATAAAGAATAATATGCTATAGAAATACTTGCCTCAGTCTAAAGATCCTGCTCCTGTTGCATGCATGGGATAACATGTGCTCATTAAATAAAGAATCCTATGATTGGTGGATTGGATCTGTTTTCATGTGCACATGGAAGCAGTCACAATAGCAGTTCACTGCGGATACCCAGCTTGTCCTCCAAAAAGAAGACACTCTGAATCTATGGGACAGTTTCTGGCGATGCTTTTTTGCTTTTGCATACAGCAGATTTTTTTTAAAATAACAGATCATCTCTGGTTCCGGGTCAGTAGATGGACAGAAGTCCCTTTTATTCCAGTAAAGCTTTTATCCAAATTTGCTTGGGATAGTGGCATTTTGCCTTTTGGTTCCATATCTCGAAACCACCAGCATTTAGAAGCTGAAGGTCTCTTTTCATTTAAGATTTCAAAACCAGACACATTTCAAAATATCACATAAAAATCCTTTGGAAATTACTATTTTTAAAATTGTAATTCTTTTTGAAACAAAGGTTTTGACAGACAATAGGTTTTCACTAGATATTGCTACTGTGCTTAGATGGAAACCAAAGCGGTATCAGAATGAAATAAGCTCTGAACTGTCATAGTGTCTGACGTATTTAGTAAACGTATGCTTCATAAATGCTGTACCTTAGCTATCACTGAAATGTCCAAATAAAAATACAACTGTTAAGTCTTCTTTGGTGTCTCTCGTGTAAATACATTATTCCTGGAGTTATCAAGTGCAGTTGAATTTTCAACCTACAGATGTCAGTCATGCTGAGTTCAATGGCACTTACAAGTACGGTAACTTGAGGAGGACTGCAGCTCTGTTTATAGGCAATCTAGGTATAGGTAAAGGGACCCCTGACCATTAGGTCCAGTCGTGACCGACTCCGGGGTTGCGGTGCTCATCTCACTTTATTGGCCGAGAGAGCTGGCGTACAGCTTCCGGGTCACGTGGCCAGCATGACTAAGCCGCTTCTGGCGAACCAGAGCAGCACACGGAAACATCGTTTACCTTCCCGCCGAAGCGGTACCTATTTATCTACTTGCACTTTGACGTGCTTTCGAACTGCTAGGTTGGCAGGAGCAGGGACCGAGGAACGGGAGCTCACTCCGTCCCGGGGATTCGAACCACCAACCTTCTGATCGGCAAGTCCTAGGCTCTGTGGTTTAACCCACAGCGCCATCTGCATCCCTTATAGGCAATCTAGCAGGGAAACAAAGAATGGGTACAGCTTCCCTAAACAATTAACAACATTTATTGCTGCACCATGGTAGCAGCTTCAATAAACGCACATTCCAAAACTTCAAAGATCCAAATGGAGGGCTGCAGGTTAACTTTAAACAATGCTTAAATATCTGCAACCAAAAAACCAGAATCTTCACTAAATCATAGAATTGTAGAGTTGGTAGGGAACCCCAAAGGTCATCTAGTTGAACCCGCTGCAATACAAGAATGACAACTTAAATAATCCCTGGCAGTTGGATCATCCAACGTCTGTTTAGAAACCTCCAATGAAGGAATCCACCACCTTCCAAGGTACAGTGGTACCTCAGGTAAGTACTTAATTCGTTCCGGAGGTCCATTCTTAACCTGAAACTATTCTTAACCTGAAGCACCACTTTAGCTAATGGGGCCTCCTGCTGCTGCTGCGCTGCCACTGCACAATTTCTGTTCTCATCCTGAAACAAAGTTCTTAACCCGAGGTCCTATTTCTGGGTTAGCGGAGTCTGCAACCTGAAGCGTATGTAACCTGAAGCATCTGTAACCCGAGGTACCACTGTATATTGCAATCCACTGTCAAACAGCTCTCGCCATCAGAAAGTTCTTCCTAATGAAATACCCTTGCTCCATCATCCATGTGACAGCCCTTCAGATACTTCCAAACCTTTTATCATCTTGGTTGACCTCCTCTGCTTGTCAATACAGTGGTGCCCCGCAAGACGAATGCCTCGCAAGACGGAAAACCCGCTAGACGAAAGGGTTTTCCGTTTTGGAGGTGCTTCGCAAAACGAATTTCCTATGGGCTTGCTTCGCAAGACGAAAATGTCTTGTGAGTTCCTGCAGGTTTTTCCCCCTTTCCTCTCCCTTTTTTCCAAGCCACTAAGCCGCTTATCAGCTGAGCCGCCAAGCCGCTTAACAGCTGATCCGCTAAGCCGCTTAATAGCTGATCCGCTAAGCCCGCTAAGCCGCTAATAGCGCTAAGCCGCTAATGGGCTTGCTTCGCAAGACGAAAAAACCGCAAGACGAAGAGACTCGCGAAACGGATTATTTTCGTCTTGCGAGGCACCACTGTATCTTGCTTAAACCAGTAAATAGAGTGGTACTATTTACTTACCTTGATCTGTATACTATACTTCTGTTGATAATATTATTATTATTATTATTATTATTATTATTATTATTAATAACAACAACAACAACAACAACAACAACAACAACAATTACCACCCCTCCCATCTGGCTGCATTGCCCCAGCCACTCTGGGTGGCTTCCAGCACATATAAAATATAATACAGTGGACACTCAGGTTGTGAACGTGATCCATGCGGGATGCATGTTCGCAACCCGCAATGTTCGCAACCCGTGTCTGCGCATGCGCAGGTTGCGATTCAGCGCTTCTGCACATGCGCAACTGCTGAAACCCGGAAGTAATGTGTTCCAGTACTTCCAGGTTTTAGTGGTCCATAACCTGAAAAAACGCAACCTGAAGTGGCTGTAACCCAAGGTATGACTGTACAGTATTAGCGCTTTTTTTGTCACACTGTTGACTCTTGTTAAGCTTGTGGTCAACCAAGACACCTAGATCTGTTTTTTTACATGTACTGCTGTCCAGCCAGGCGTCTCTCCATCAGATGGGGCCCATCCTAGAATTATGCATCTGATTATTCCAGCCTAAGTGCAGAATCTGATGCAAGGCCAGGGCTGCCAACTTGCACAAAATATTGGGGGAGGGCAGTGAAGCCCCACCCCCACATAATCCCTCCAAAGACATGAACACCGTTTGAATGGCAGTGCCCAGCAACTTGGGCCGTGGTGGTGGGGCAGCAGCTCCCTCAAAGATTTTATGGGGGCCAAACTGCCGCCAAAGAGACCTCTTTCCCTAGGAGTTGCCTCCTATGTGCATGGCCTTAAAAGTGACCTGTGCCATCAAGCAACAACAACACATTGTTCCTAACAAGTGTCTTGCAGAGGTGGGGAAACCCAGCCAGATGGGTGGGGTATAAATAATAATTATTATTATTATTATTATTATTATTATTATTATTATTATTATTAACACAGGACTCAGAGGGGGGTGTTTATTGTGGCTAACAGGTGTCACCCCATCACTGCTACCTGCTATTTTTGTCTCTTTTTAACCCCTTCAGCCACCGCCTCTGCAACCTTCCTAGAAACCTGGTGGCTCCCCTCAATAATAATAATAATAATAATAATAATAATAATAATAATAATAATGGCTGGGTTAAAGTTTGATGAGGCCCTAAGCTACTGAAGGTAATGGGGCCCTTTATATGTCCAGCTGCCCTTTCGTCAACAACAAATTGCCACTGTTTTTCTGTGTTGAATATATGCTATATGGTACTTTATGGACCTAATAGGTATCTCAAGCCATTTGCACATAACAAGATATGTATTTTATCAAAGTAATTGATATAGAAATGAGCAAAACAGTGATATTTTAGGGAGCAGGCTAGCAAGCGGGGCCCATTGCTTACATCATAGGAGCCTACACAACACGAAACACTGCAGCTGCTGTTGCTGCAGCTGCATGTAGATTTTATTTTAGTTTCTTATCTTATATTTTGACAATGTACATCAAGGTTTTTTTTCCTTTAAATTTTTTGGGGGGCTACCCCAAGAGAGTGGGGCCCTAAGCTATAGATTGTTTAACTTATATGTAAATCCGGCACTAATAATAATAATAATAATAATAATAATAATAATAATAATAATAATGAGGGGGAAGCTCAACTCCCAGCCCTCCCTTAAGCGGAAAAGGCCGCCCGGCGGCGGCGGGCAAGCCAACAAACGTGGCGCTCCTGCCGGGGGAGGCATCGGCGCTTCCTCGCCCTCGGGCTCCACCTCTGCCCGGAGCCGCCCGCCGCGCGAGAGGAGCTGGGCTGAGGCAGCTCCGCCGACCGCCTCCGGGCCTCCTTCCTTCGGCGGGACGGGGAGCCCCTTCTCCTTCCTTCCCCTCAGCCTTCCGCCCGCAAGCGGGGCCACAAGCGGCGGCCAAATGGCGCTCAGCGACCTCTACACGCAGGTAAACGGGGGCGAGAAAAGCGGGAGGAATCGCGGCCGAGGCAGGTGCCGCTCCAAGCCCGCCCTCCGAAGGGGATTTCTTTTAATGGCCGCAAAGCTTTGCGGGTTGGTTGGCTGCAAAGCCCCCCCGAGTGCCCCTCAGAAAGTATCCTCCTGGGAACTGTAGTTTGCCCCTTCGAGGGAGCGACGGTTCCCACGAGACCCTTAGCAAAGGGCAGTTCTCTATCCCCCCCCCCCACACACCCTCTTTCCCCGTCGCCATATGGAGGGGAGGGAAAGGCAGAAGAAGCCCAGCCGCCGCCTCTGCCCGTATTGTGTGGGAAAGGAATGCGGGTCACGGGTCAGCCGGGGACGAGGGAATCCTGTTGTCTCGGTTTTCCCCGAGGAGATGGCGGGGGGGGGGCGGAATCTGGTGCGGGTGAAGGGAGGGAGGCGAGAAAGGTAAAAGTAATCGTTGGCGGAAGGAGGAAGGGTTTCTCTCTCGCTCTCCCTCACACAAGCAAAGGCGCGCACCGCGATCCTAAAAGCCATCCAAAGATATTGGACTGCGACGCGGTGGCGCAGCAGAAGCAAACCCCAAACGGAAGGATTCCCCGTTTGGCTGGATTGGTTGCAATCCTGCGCGCGATTTACTTGGGACTCTGCGCGCAGTTGTGCTCGACAGCGCTGTATCTGCGCGGGTACTTGCGCGGATGCGGGGAAGGGCCACTGAATTTAAGGGAATTAACTGCTGAGTAGCATGGATGTAGCTAAGGGGGGGGCAGGAGGCAGCTGCCCCCCCCAAATCAATACAAATCTGAGGTCGTCCCCCCACTAACAAAAATCCTAAGGATAGTGAATGAGGAAGGCTGCAAACTCAACTCTACTGGCAAGGAGGAATGGATTATGGATGGGTTGGCTGGATTGGTTTTACTTTTATGCCGCTTTCCCGCAACTGACCTGAGCCCTAAGCGGCATATTGCAAGCTTCGAAAATGTTAAAGCAGCGAACATCGGGAATACATATATGCAAAATACAGAGCATGTCCAGTAAATTGAAAATGGGACTGTGAGTGAGAGAGCACTGGGAGTAATTAAGGTGTCTATAATATTTGCTTGACTTGTGTGCTGAGTGACTGAAGACTTCCTTGCTTTAATGGTAAACCATAATTTTAATTATCCAAGCTTAGAGACAGAAGCTTCTAATCTCTGTGCCTGTGGAGTGCATGAGCTCAAGGAGCCTTATGCATGTAAAGTTAACCGTGGTGTCTAAAATGTAGCCAGTCCAAGATGTTTTGCTGCCTGACACAGAACGTCAAATGCTCCATTCATCAGATGCATGGTACCCAAAACTAGTCACTTTATTTTGGTGCCTGAGGCAGAAAATACCACACACACACACACACACACACACACACACACACACACACACCTCCCTATGAGTAAAAATGCAAAAATAAAAGACTTATAATGTCCTGCTCTTTCATGATGCTCATGAACATCATGAAATCCCTAATAGTAGGGCGAGCCCTGGGAAGAGTAGGTGGAATAGAAGAAACCTAACCCTTTCTGCGCCCACTGATAAAACTAAGCAAATCGTGCCCTTCCCAGCCTGTTTTCTGTCAGCTGGGTGTTCCTTCAGTTTCAGAGACTTAACTGGTGGGGGGGGGGGGGATAGATGGTTATGTCTTCTATTCCACATGGTTGCGGGTGGAGAGACACTTCTTATGAGCACTGGACCTGTTTGTTTACTTTCTCACAGGTATGTGCTGTTCTCCGGTTTCTCTTGCAACCATGCTTTTATTATGTGCCAGTGCAGGTCCAAATCTAGATTTTTTAAAATTCATTTGTTTTCATTATTTTTCCTGAGTGGCTCAAGAAAATTCTCCAGCATAGAAAGGAGGAGGTTGGGTGTAACTCAACAGGAAAGTAAACTCCATGTTTACTTGTAAGGCAGGGTTCACTGGCATGTAGGTAGATGGCTCATTACATTTACCAATGGAGGTACCTGGAATAGACTTTTTAATGATTAGATCTAGTTAGAATCTTTAGATATAAGAATCATGTGACAAAATGTGTGTGTGTACATATTTAACATGCAGGGGACACACACACACACACACACACACACTCTCAGTTTGATTGCCCCACTCCAGCAGAGGCTCCGGGGGGGGGGGGGGGAGATAATTCTTGCTTATTTCAGTGTTGGCCACAGGTAGGCAGCAACATTTTTGGCTGGCATAGCGCTGAGATGCTTAAGGAATTTGATCTTAGCAAATACCTATACAGAATGCCTGGCTCTGCACCTCTTAGACCTCTAATTAGGCCTGCCAGACCTCCGCTTTTGGCTTGTGAGACCATTTTGGCCAAGCCACACGCACCTGCCCTACACCTGATGGCTCAGCCAAAAGCGGGTCTAAACATACCCCAACTCCCTCAACTGTTTCTCATAAGACTTGGTTTCCAGACCCTTGATCATCTTGGTCGCCCTCCTCTGCACCTGTTCCAGTTTGTCAATATCCTTTTTAAATTGTGGCATCCAGAACTGGACACAATATTTTAGGTGTGGTCTGACCAAGGCAGAACAGAGCGGTACTATTACTTCTCTTGAATTCCCTGTATAAGAAGTCATGTTTCCCAAAACAGTGGATCTGAGTCTCCACAATTATTTGGTTTTAACAGCTGAATAAGTAGGGATGTTTGAGCTTAACAGGGTTATTTATTGCACTGGAAATTGCAGCAACTGCGTTCACAAATTTAGAAATAAACTGTTTTAAGTTTCTCTGTGCCTGGTCCAAGCAAGCTACGTCTTCCAATGACTTTAATAGAAGACCAGAAGATGTGTAACTCTCTTCTGTCTAAATAAATTGGATTTGAAGTGCTCAACTTTGACTAGATCATGCCCATAGTTAGTAGTAGAAAAACAACATTCTCTGAACACCTTGCAAAAGGGCCATACAATTTTTGCACCTTTCTAACCTTTTGCACCTTTCTAACCTTTAGAAGCAAGGTTACTGATGTATTGACGTTTGAGTTTGGCTTTTTATGGGGACGGGGATATGCTATATCTGAATTGTTTGCTTGCATATTTTATTATATGGTGATTTCAATATATTTAAAAAACTCAATAAAACTGTTGGTAGCCAAAAAAAAAAAAAAAAAAGAAAAAGAAAGAAAGAAAGAAAGAAAGAAAGAAAGAAAGAAAGAAAGAAAGAAAGAAGTGCTACTTATTAAAGTGAATTGTTTTTGTTTTATTATTACAGTATAACAGAGTTTGGATTCCTGATCCTGAAGAAGTCTGGCAATCTGCTGAAATCACAAGAAACTATAAAAATGGAGAAGGCCTACTTCATCTGCAACTAGAAGATGGCACGGTGAGCGAAATAGGTTATGTTATTAGCAGTACTGTGGTGTACAATACTTGCATGCATGTTGACACATAAACATTGACCTGCTGGATTCTCCATCTGGTCTCACTTTGTGTCTGATAGACTCACCTTGGTTTTTACTCACATGCTAAGCTGGTGTCTGCGCTATATTACCATCTACAGGTGGGACTCGAAAACAGAAACGGGAGTGGGAATTGCTTATTTGTCCCATGTCCAGGACAGAAATCAAGCCAGCAAATGTAACTAGCATATTCCGCTGTTACTTTCAGCCTGTAAATAGACCAGGTTTCCCCCCACCCCACCCCACCCCCATTGAAATGAATGGAATAGCTGAATGGCCACTCAACCCTTCCCAGGTGGGTAGCAGTTGCAGACCTTGCCTCTGTCCATCATCCCTAGCAGTGAAAGCCCATGTGTTCTGCTGGCTGTTAGGGAAATTCCCCAGCCAGCTGAGTCAAGGCCCAGGGATTCCCCACCCAGGGGCTGGCTTCAATTGGGCCAGTCAGAGGCCAGCTGGCTGGGCATTGGCTGCAGTCCATGTCTGGTCAGCCGGCAGTGCATAAAAGAGCAAATTATGTAATTAACTACATAAATTACATTTCACCACAGTTCAAGACACATTTCACCACAGTGCAAGACAAATAATATAGGTTTTGGCAGAAGATGAACTTCAGTGGACAAGAAGCATTGCTGCATGTGAGGAATACAGGGCAGAACAGAGAATGATGCTTGCTTACATCCTTAGCTCATGTAACATGCTAGCTTTCTATGTCTTCACCTCTCCCATTTACCAACAGGAATTGAAATATCCAGTTGATCCCAGAGCTTTACCTCCTTTGCGAAATCCAGACATACTTGTCGGTGAAAATGACCTCACCGCACTTAGCTATCTTCATGAGCCTGCCGTCCTACACAATCTGAAAGTCCGCTTTGTCGAGTCCAAGCTGATTTATACCTACAGCGGTAAGCGAACGTTCATGCTCTCCACATTTCTCATATACGAAGCATGTGTGATGCAACTCTTATTTCTATGTTGTGCGTTTTTCCCCCTTGCAGGGATAATTTTGGTTGCAATGAACCCCTACAAGCAGCTGCCGATATATGGAGATGCCATTATCCATGCCTACAGTGGTCAGAATATGGGGGATATGGATCCACATATATTTGCTGTGGCAGAAGAAGCTTACAAACAAATGGCAAGGTAGAGTCTGGGGAGTTAATAGTATCTTAAGCTGCTGCCCTCCAGATGTTGTTGGACTCCAGCTCTCATCTTCCTAACCATTGGGCATGCTAGCCAGGGCTGATGGAATGCAATAACATCTGGAGGACCACAGGCCAGCCAGCCCTGCTTTAAAACCTCTGATTAAAAACCTGTCGCTTCCGTTTGTAAAATGTTGCTACATGCCTGTTCCTTTCAAAAACTTTGGACCCATGCAGGTAAGTTTCTTAGAAATAAAACAATAATAATCGAACGAGGGGCTTCATTGATTCATCAGGGATCCCCTGAAAAACTGTTCAGAGATTGCTGTGAGTACTCTCGAAGCACCTACAAAGTTCCAGGAGGAATCAGGTGCCAACAGCAGAAAATGGCTTCACGCACCAGATCACAAAGTCGGGATACCTAAATAAAGCAGATCTTATCATCTGTAGAGACATACATGATTTTTTGACATTAAAAAATAAATAATAATTTTATTTGATAATGCATTTTCTTCTCGCTTTAGGAACAACAAGAATCAATCTGTTATAGTCAGTGGAGAATCAGGAGCTGGGAAAACAGTTTCGGCTAAATATGCTATGCGATACTTTGCTACTGTCAGTAGATCTAGCAGCAACACGCAAGTAGAGGATAAAGTCCTGGCATCGAATCCGATAACAGAGGTACATTATGGATGGCTCTGTAAAGGGATGAAATTGCATATTTATTGAATCATCTCATTCTAACATACTGAGCACCTGCAGCAGAAATTATCATGTTTGACCTTCTGATTTTGAAAACCTATGAAATATCTAAATTAGTTATAGCTAACAGTTCTTTGGCATCCAGATCTGGTTTTGTTGACTGAACTGCACATGTTTGCTGTTTAATCTGCGCAGGTTATTCTGTTGTCATACTTGATTTTCTTAAGTGCCAAATGTTCACAATGTTTATTTCCTATCTTAGTTGTTGCCGTAAAGCTTCCTCTTGTAGGCGTGGATAAATAACAGTTAGGCAATTCCATGATCTACTGTGGAAAATGGAAAAAAAACCACTGGACTGGGTGTAATGATTACTGCACCAAAGCAGCAATCGTAAGAACACAAGAAGAGCCTGCTGGATGAGGCCGACTAAATGGAGTCAGTGTGGTGTAGTGGTTAGAGTGTTGGACTAGGGCCTGGGAGTTGTTGTTGTTGTTTAGTCGTTTAGTCGTGTCTGACTCTTCGTGACCCCATGGACCAGAGCACGCCAGGCACTCCTGTCTTCCACTGCCTCCTGCAGTTTGGTCAAACTCATGCTGGTAGCTTCGAGAACACTATCCAACCATCTCGTCCTCTGTCGTCCGCTTCTCCTTGTGCCCTCCATCTTTCCCAACATCAGGGTCTTTTCCAGGGAGTCTTCTCTTCTCATGAGGTGGCTGAAGTATTGGAGTCTCGGCTTCAGGATCTGTCCTTCCAGTGAGCACTCAGGGCTGATTTCCTTCAGAATGGATAGGTTTCATCTTCTTGCAGTCCATGGGACTCTCAAGAGTCTCCTCCAGCACCATAATTCAAAAACATCAATTCTTCGGCGATCAGCCTTCTTTATGGTCCAGCTCTCACTTCCATACATCACTACTGGGAAAACCATAGCTTTTACTATACGGACCTTTGTTGGCAAGGTGATGTCTCTACTTTTTAAGATGCTGTCTAGATTAGGGCCTGGGAGACCAGGGCTCAAATCCCCACTCAGCTATGAAGCTCACTGGATGGTCTTGGGCCAGTCATTTCCTCTTTGCGTAATCTACCTCACAGGGTTGTTGGGATTAAGCTTGATCTCCTTGGAGAAAAAGGCAGGAGAGGAATGTTGCTGTATTGGCATTGCAAGCTAGCAAAATGGTGCTGGTGGCTATAGACTCTAACCCAGTAGGTGAGGCACTTACCTGGTGTATATGTGGCGTCCATAGGAAGTGGTTCTTCAGCTCATGCTTGCTCACATGCTTTCCTCCTATCTCCCACCTTTTACTGCTGGGAGAAGTGAACAAGAAGGTTTAATCTTGCAGGGACTGGAATGGATAGGCATCCTTCCATGTCTTATTCAAAATGGATTGTAAAAAATTAAATCACTTCTTCCAAACATCTGAAATTAATCCATTTGTAAATGGATCTCTTTTGACTCAGTGAGGCCTCTTGACCCTGGTGGGCCGCAGAAGAGGTCATGAGGAGCCGAAAGCCTCAATGTGTTTTTGCACCTCCCTACCTGAACAAGACTCTCCCCACCACTGCTCTGCTGCACATTATTACTTGGAAGGGGACAAGGTCCTATTCACAATCCATTGTGCAACGAGTTTCCACCAGCAGTGTTGTGTTGTGTAACACTAAAAAAACCCCTCCAACTAGCAGAAGAGACCTGTTGGATATAGTCCATTGAAATTTTGTTGTTGTTGTTTAGTTGTTTAGTTGTGTCCGACTCTTTGTGACCCCATGGGCCAGAGCACGCCAGGCACTTCTGTCCTCCACTGCCTCCCGCAGTTTAGTCAAACTCATGCTGGTAGCTTCGAGAACACTATCCAAGCTTCGAGAACACTATCTCGTCCTCTGTCGTCCCCTTCTCCTTGTGCCCTCCATCTTTCCCAACATCAGGGTCTTTTCCAGGGAGTCTTCTCTTCTCATGAGGTGGCCAAAGTATTGGAGTCTCAGCTTCAGGATCTGTCCTTCCAGTGAGCATTCAGGGCTGATTTCCTTAAGCATGGATAGGTTTGATCTTCATTAACGGGCTTAAATTAGTTGTGTACGGGTGGCGGGATGTGGGTGACGCTGTTGTCTAAACCACTGAGCCTCTTGGGCTTGCTGATCAGGTGGTTCGAATCCCCGTGATGGGGTGAGCTCCTGTTGCTCTGCCCCAGCTCCTGTCAACCTAGCAGTTCGAAAGCACTTGTACGTTATTTTCAGCAGGACTGTTCTTCAGTAGGAATAACATTGGGCACCATTGTACAGCACCCAGCTCACACATAGATAAATTCTGACCAAGTCTGAAAACAATTCCCCAAATCATTGTGTTGTAAATATTTCATTTATTTATAAGAGCATTTATAAGCGGCCAACTTATAAAATCGGTAACGTGCTAACAAATAGATGAATGTGCATTGAAATGATTCTCCATTTCATAGGCTGTCGGTAATGCTAAAACCACACGCAACGACAACAGCAGCCGCTTTGGAAAATACACAGAAATCAGTTTTGATAGGAGGTACCAGATCATTGGTGCAAATATGAGAACATACCTGCTTGAGAAATCCAGAGTTGTCTTCCAGGTAAGTAAAATTTGCCAGTGGAATTGCATTATATCTTTGCTAACAGACTGCCATCAAGGCAAAATGGATTCTGTTGTGGACTTAGAAAGATCCAGCTGCTCAGCCCCATTTTTTTATTTATCTCTGAGGGTCTTGGTGGGAGCTGTTGCCTGGCATGACACCAGGGAATAGAAGGCTGAGGGCTGGACAGCTGCGTAAATAATCCTGATTCTATATGGACATAATGTGTAGTTCCCGTTCCTGCAATAGTTTTAAGTGTTTGGGTTTTTATGTAAACCGCTTGGAGAGCCACTCACAGTTATAAAGCTGGATAGAAGTACTCTAAATAAATAATGAATAAAATACAGATAATGGGTTGTATCCAATGTTAGATATACCAAGAGAAAACTTGAAATTAATGAACCTAAAGATGGCCATGTTCATTAACGTTAATGGGTCTTCTCTGAACAGGACTGACATTGAATGTAGGGCAATGCTCCACATATTAATCTTCTCATTAGTATGTCCTGTCACTTAGATCTTTGGGCTGGTATCCCCAAACTGTCCCAAGTTCTGGAGCAGTGAATTCTTGTGCTCCTTAACTGCAGGGTCGTTTCAGGTACAGGGTAAAAGTAAAGCTAACTTTTCAGGTAACTAAATAAGCTATTTCTGCAAGCTGATTTCCTAAAAAGGAGGTTTAGAGGAAACTTCTTCTGGGTTTCTGTGAACAATTTTTCAATTAGTGCTTCCTGGAGACATCATTATTATACTTGCCAGCTCTTGTCAGTTTTTAACTTGAGGCAATTACGAGAGCAACAGTTTTGGCAAGCGGCATTCAGCATTGTCTGATTTGGAGATGTGCACTCAGTAATAAGCTAAAACTGCTGTATTGAAATTTACAAGTTGCCACCATCTCTGGGATTTAATTTTCCTAGAGCTGTGATCGACATGCTACCCCCTGTGCCAATTCTGCAATCAGTCACGAGGGCTGGTGAGCTGTGAGGCTTTCCTGATTCCCAAAATGAGAGGAAAAACCTTTCTCTGATATGACTCACAGAATCGTAGAATTGTAGAGTTGGACGGGACCACAAGGGTCATCTAGTCTAACCCCCTGCAATGTAGGAATTTTCGGCCCAACATGGGGTAATGAATCCGTGACTCTGAGATTAAGAGTCACTATTGTCATGTCAGCCAAGTAGCCAAGCAGGCCAGAAGCTGTGGCAGGTACGTCTCCTTCTACAAAATGAATAATTTTTCTTTGTTTCTCATTTTATCCTCTTGTTTACTTTCATTGACAGTCGGAGAATGAAAGAAATTATCATATATTTTATCAGTTATGTGCATCAGCTCTGAGACCAGAATTTGAGCACCTTAAATTGGGTATGTCTTATTTCATATTTTCATGGTTGTATTTTAACACAGTTTTTTTAAATAACAACAGCAACCAAGCAGTATAGACATTTTATTAAATAAATAAATAAGCTAATCTTACTAAAGGACTTTTGTTGCATCATTTGGTCACTGATGGCCTATTCGTAGAAGTCCCTCAACTTAATATCCAATATATAACGTCAGTATGTTTTGCTTTTCGCCTGCAGCAAGCCCCGAAGAATTTAATTATACCAACATGGGTGGAAACGCTGTGATTGAAGGAGTGAATGACTATGCCAACATGATGGAGACTCAGAAGACATTCACCCTGCTAGGTAGATAAACTTTGTCTTTGATAAAGTGGCAAAATTATAACGATGGAAAATGAATTGGGATTACCGTTCTGAGAATAACTACTGATTAGACGTTACAGTATAACCATGTTCCTAATTTACTTCTTGAAATATGGCAACCGTATCATAGAGCAGAATTACTTGTACAGTGGTACCTCGGGTTAAGAACTTAATTCGTTCCGGAGGTCCGTTCTTAACCTGAAACTGTTCTTCACCTGAAGCACCACTTTAGCTAATGGGGCCTCCCACTGCTGCCGCGCCACTGCTGTGCAATTTCTGTTCTCATCCTGAAACAAAGTTCTTAACCCGAGGTACTATTTCTGGGTTAGCAGAGTCTGTAACCTGAAGCGTCTGTAGCCTGAGATAGAGTGGGACATTTGCATTGGAGAATGGGTGGCTGGGAAAGGGGAGCACCCCACATCAACCAATTCACTCCTGAAAATCAATAGTGCTAGCTTTTCTCCTGGCCCTCAAAACTAGGTAAACCTCCCCTCTCCTGCTTGCTAGCTTCTTCCTGGAAATGGTCTTCTATGTCCCTGCGTTCACACTGAGAAACATGGTTGCTAAAGGATTCCAATTGATGCTGCCACTCCCTGCTTGACTTGGCAGTAGAGCTGACACTTGGCTGAGGAGTGGGAGCCAGAACTGGTGTTTTGAGAAGGATATTGAGAGTGTCCTTTGAGAGATTAAAAGGCAGCACCTGAGAGTGCTTATTCTGGGCTCTGGTAGGCAGAGGAGGAGGGGTCTGGAGCCACAGCAGAGATATGCAGGCAATGAAATGAGTACTGTTTGGGAGCCGAGTGGAGAGATTTGGCAGAAAAGAAAGAGGAGGGAGAGGGAAACGAGGCAAGTTGCAATATGAATTTGGGCTGCAAGGGCAATAAGGAGGGGGAACAGGAAGAGTAATCGGACAGAAGGGTCTGGAGTTGTTATCTCTAGTGATAAGCCAGAAAGAGAGAGAAGGATGCCAAAGAAAGGAGATGACACTGTACAAGGCAAGTCAGGCGGAGAACTGTGCAGGAGAGAAAACATTGTATATACAACTAATTGTATATAAAATTAGGGACACGGGTGGCGCTGTGGGTTAAATCACAGAGCCTAGGACTTGCCGATCAGAAGGTTGGCGATTGGAATCCCCGCGACGGGGTGAGCTCCCGTTGCTCGGTCCCTGCTCCTGCCAACCTAGCAGTTCGAAGCACATCAAAGTGCAAGTAGATAAATAGGTACCGCTCTGGCGGGAAGGTAAATGGCATTTCCATGCGCTGCTCTGGTTCGCCAGAAGCGGCTTAGTCATGCTGGCCACATGACCCGGAAGCTGTACGCCGGCTCCCTTGGCCAATAAAGCAAGATGAGCGCCGCAACCTCAGAGTCGGCCACAACTGGACCTAATGGTCAGGGGTCCCTTTACCTTTGTTGTTGTTGTTTAGTCGTTTAGTCGTGTCCGACTCCTCGTGACCCCATGGACCAGAGCACGCCAGGCACTCCTGTCTTCCACCGCCTCCCGCAGTTTGGTCAGGCTCATGTTTGTAGCTTCGAGAACACTATCCAACCATCTCATCCTCTGTCGTCCCCTTCTCCTTGTGCCCTCCATCTTTCCCAACATCAGGGTCTTTTCCAGGGAGTCTTCTCTTCTCATGAGGTGGCCAAAGTATTGGAGCCTCAACTTCACGATGTGTCCTTCCAGTGAGCACTCAGGTCTGATTTCCTTAAGAATGGATGCGTTTGATCTTCTTGCAGTCCATGGGACTCTCAAGAGTCTCCTCCAGCACCATAATTCAAAAGCATCAATTCTTCGGCGATCAGCCTTCTTTATGGTCCGGCTCTCACTTCCATACATCACTACTGGGAAAACCATGGCTTTAACTATACGGACCTTTGTTGGTAAGGTGATGTCTCTACTTTTTAAGATGTTGTCTAGATTTGCCATCGCCTTTCTCCCAAGGAGCAGGCGTCTTTTAATTTCGTGACTGCTGTCACCATCTGCAGTGATCATGGAGCCCAAGAAAGTAAAATCTCTCACTGCCTCCATTTCTTCCCCTTCTATTTGCCAGGAGGTGATGGGACCAGTGGCCATGATCTTCGTTTTTTTTGATGTTGAGCTTCAGATCATATTTTGCGCTCTCCTCTTTCACCCTCATTAAAAGGTTCTTTAATTCCTCCTCACTTTCTGCCATCAAGGTTGTGTCATCTGCATATCTGAGGTTGTTGATATTTCTTCCGGCGATCTTAATTCCGGCTTGGGATTCATCCAGCCCAGCCTTTCGCATGATGAATTCTGCATATAAGTTAAATAATCAGGGGGACAATATACAGCCTTGTCGTACTCCTTTCCCAATTTTGAACCAATCAGTTGTTCCATATCCAGTTCTAACTGTAGCTTCTTGTCCCATATAGAGATTTCTCAGGAGACAGATGAGGTGATCAGGCACTCCCATTTCTTTAAGAACTTGCCATAGTTTGCTGTGGTCGACACAGTCAAAGGCTTTTGCATAGTCAATGAAGCAGAAGTAGATGTCTTTCTGGAACTCTCTAGCTTTCTCCATAATCCAGCACATGTTTGCAATTTGGTCTCTGGTTCCTCTGCCTCTTCTAAATCCAGCTTGCACTTCTGGGAGTTCTCGGTCCACATACTGCTTAAGCCTGCCTTGTAGAATTTTAAGCATAACCTTGCTAGCGTGTGAAATGAGTGCAATTGTGCGGTAGTTGGAGCATTCTTTGGCACTTCCCTTCTTTGGGATTGGGATGTAGACTGATCTTCTCCAATCCTCTGGCCACTGCTGAGTTTTCCAAATTTGCTGGCATATTGAGTGTAGCACCTTAACAGCATCATCTTTTAAAATTTTAAATAATTCAGCTGGAATATCATCACTTCCACTGGCCTTGTTATTAGCGATGCTTTCTAAGGCCCATTTGACTTCACTTTCCAGGATGTCTGGCTCAAGGTCAGCAACCACACTACCTGGGGTATACGAGACATCCATTTCTTTCTGGTATAATTCTTCTGTGTATTCTTGCCACCTCTTCTTGATGTCTTCTGCTTCTGTTAGGTCCTTTCCACTTTTGTCTTTTATTATGGAAATCTTTGTACAAAATGTTCCTTTCATATCTCCAATTTTCTTGAACAGATCTCTGGTTTTTCCCATTCTATTGTTTTCCTCTATTTCTTTGCATTGCTCGTTTAAGAAGGCCTTCTTGTCTCTCCTTGCTATTTTTTGGAAATCTGCATTCAATTTCCTGTATCTTTTACTATCTCCCTCGCATTTTGCTTGCCTTCTCTCCCCCGCTATTTGTAAGGCCTCGTTGGACAGCCACTTTGCTTTCTTGCATTTCCTTTTCATTGGGATGGTTTTAGTTGCTGCCTCTTGTATAATGTTACGAGCCTCCATCCATAGTTCTTCAGGCACTCTGTCCACCAAATCTAAATCCTTAAACCTGTTCCTCACTTCCACTGTGTATTCATAAGGGATTTGACTTAGATTGTATCTTACCGGCCCAGTGGTTTTTCCTACTTTCTTCAGTTTAAGCTTGAATTTTGCTATAAGAAGCTGATGATCTGAGCCACAGTCAGCTCCAGGTCTTGCTTTTGCTGACTGTATAGAGCTTCTCCATCTTTGGCTGCAGAGAATATAATCAATCTGATTTCGATGCTGCCCATCTGGTGATGTCCATGTGTAGAGTCGTCTCTTGTGTTGTTGGAAAAGAGTGTTTGTGATGACCAGCTTGTTCTCTTGACAGAACTCTATTAGCCTTTGCCCTGCTTCGTTTTGAACTCCAAGGCCAAACTTGCCAGTTGTTCCTTTTATCTCTTGACTCCCTACTTTAGCATTCCAATCCCCTATTATGAGCAGAACATCCTTCTTTGGTGTCACTTCTATAAGGTCTTGTAAGTCTTCATAGAATTGGTCAATTTCAGTTTCTTCAGCACCAGTAGTTGGTGCATAAACTTGGATTACTGTGATGTTAAAAGGTCTGCCTTGGATTCGTATCGAGATCATTCTATCATTTTTGAGATTGCATCCCAGTACAGCTTTCACCACTCTTTTGTTGACTATGAGGGCCACTCCATTTCTTTTACGGGTTTCTTGTCCACAGTAGTAGATATGATAGTCATCCGAACTGAATTCGCCCATTCCCGTCCATTTTAGTTCACTGATGCCCAAGATGTCAATATTTATTCTTGCCATCTCATTTTTGACCACCTCCAACTTACCCAGGTTCATGGTTCTTACATTCCAGGTTCCTATGCAATATTTTTCTTTACAGCATTGGACTTTCCTTTCGCTTCCATGCATATCCGCAACTGAGCGTCCTTTCGGCTTTGGCCCAGCCGCTTCATCAGCTCTGGATCTACTTGTACTTGTCCTCCGCTCTTCCCCAGTAGCATGTTGGACACCTTCCGACCTGAGGGGCTCATCTTCCAGCGTCATAACTTTTATATGCCTGTTGTCTTTGTCCATGGAGTTTTCTTGGCAGGGATACTGGAGTGGCTTGCCAGTTCCTGCTCTAGGTGGATCACATTTGGTCAAAACTCTCCACTATGACCTGTCCATCTTGGGTGGCCCTGCACGGCATAGCTCATAGCTTCTCTGAGTTATTCAAGCCCCTTCGCCACGGCAAGGCAGTGATCCATGAAGGAGCCCTTTACCTTTACCTATATAAAATTAATTGTGGAGTCCCTCATTTAAAGGGGGCAAAAGAACTGTGAGCAAGTTCAGCTCTCTGAGAACAAGAGACCACCAGGAGTTCTGAAGACTCCTGGGACCAGAGGCAGAGACAGAGCTAACTCTTAGTTTGGGTGGTATAATAAATGTATGGTTTCACCCTGATATAACTAGTTCTGAATTATACAGGACTTCAGCATGGCCCTATGCTAAAATGCAATGCATGAAAACGAGAGTTACTTCTAATTTATGTACTGTAACTTGCAACACCTAATGCCTGCATTTCTTCCTGTTCTTGGCTGTGTAATGTTGAATCGAGATTTATTTGTTTTCCTTTTAGGTTTGAAGGAAGATTTCCAGATGGACGTTTTTAAAATATTGGCAGCCATTCTGCACTTAGGCAATGTGCAAATAGCTCCTGTTGGTGATGAAAGATCTTCTGTTAGTGTAAGAATTGCCAGCAAAATATTTTGGGACTTATTTTCCCTTGGTGAACAATGGAAGAAGCCCTTGGCATGTTTTTCCATTTAGCTAGGGCACACGCGTAATCATGCTGCACTTTAGTCTTACTGCACATTTCCTTCTTTGAGGATGCAACCCTCAAAGCCAATCAAGTTACCGTATTTTTCGCTCTATAGGATGCACCAGATGATAGGACGCACCTAGTTTGGGGGGGAGGAAATAAGGGGGGGGGGGATTTCTGAATCCCAGAAGCCAGAACAGCAAGAGGGATCTGGCTTCTGGGATAGCCTCTTGCTGTTCTGGCTTCTGGGATAGCCTCTTGCTGTTCTGGCTTCTGGGATAGCCGCTGGGATAGCTGGTCTAGCTTTGCGCGAAGCCTCCGCAAGGCACGGGGAGCCTTCATCCCCGTGCCCTGCGGAGGCTTCTGGGACAGCCCGTGAAGTCTCCGGAGGGCAGCGGGATGAAGTCACCCCGCTGCCCTGTGGAGGCTTTGCGCCGCTAACCCCGAAGCTAGAACAGCGAGACAGAGCACTGCGCAGCACTCCCTCTCCCTGTTCTGGCTTAGCCGCGCAGCCTACATTCGCTCCATAAGACGCACACACACATTCTCCCTTACTTTTTAGAAGGGAAAAAGTGTGTCTTATAGAGCGAAAAATACGGTACTATTTACTAAATGCATTTGTATCTTGCCCTTTCTCCAAGAAGCACTTTGGTTTCGCCAACTCCGGGGCTGAGGTTTGGGCTGCGACGTTCACCCAGTTTGCTTCATAGCTCACTTAGGTTTTGGACCTGGGTTCTTCATAGCCAAAGTCGACACTTCAGTGTCCCTTACACCACAATGCTTTGTGTTGTGTAGTGCATTGGCTTTCCTGGTTTGCCCTACAAGAAGGCACTGCACTTTCAGTTCTGTGCTGCAAGCCTTGTATTAAAGTTATTCTTGTTCATGCATCCTCTGTGTGCCCTCCTTTTCATGATCCTTTTCAGTTTCTCAGTGGGGAGCAAATTGCCCCCTTAAAGATGCTTTCAGGTCGAGCCTTGCATGCTACAGGGATGAGTTCTGGCACCGGAAATCGTATATGGGACTGAATGATTTCCAGGTTTCAAATCTAGTAAACCCTGGGACCTCTTGACATTGCAGTGGATTGCGAAATGGGTCTCTTCTTGGGTTCTGCTCCTGCTTCTGTCAGGGACTGAAACAAATAAAGTAGTTCTAAATCTGGTCTTTTAAAATATGCGTTGGAATGTCTTGATACAATTGTGTGGAAATTTGTGGCTATGTTGCTGGCAAATGTAAAATTTCATGTGACTGAGGACCGCCTGCCTACATTGATGGCATTGTGTCACAAAGAATACAGAGATGATACATACTCTTGTCAAATTCCCGTACCACCTTTGTAGTGTTTATTTTTTAATAAATCTTATTTTTGCATTTTCTATTTTACATAAACAAATGAATTAAAAACATAAACATATAATCCCTTCTGACTTCCCTTCACCCCCCATTGTGGATATTAATGTAATGATTTTCCCCTCTACATCTCTATCATAACTCTATTTTTATAAATCCTTTGTCAATCCATAGTTCAAATTTTTACTACAAGTTTTCTGTCAATCCTACCAATGTATGTAGTTGATTACAATAGCTTTTCAAATAACTTATAAACTTTCCCCATTCTTTATTAAAGACCTTCTCTTCCTGGTTTCTAATTCTTCCTGTAAACCACCTTTGTAATGTTTAGTTTAATTTATTACATATGCTGATAACAGTGTAATGTGCACTTCTCTAACCATGTCTATGGGTGTGTTATATTACTCCTCATTAAAATAACACTAGGTTCTGGACTTAATAAAATGTGAGGATTTAGGCCAGGCATAGGCAAACTCTGGCCCTCCAGATGTTTGGGACTACAATTCCCATCATCCCTGACCACTGCTCCTGTTAGCTAGGGATGATGGGAATTGTAGTCCCAAACATCTGGAGGGCTGGAGCTTGCCTATGCCTGATTTAGGCAGTGGAGGCTAGTCCATTAGGGCAAATGGGGCACTGACCCACTAAAATCAGCCAATCCCCAGCTGCCTGTCTTCTTACCTTCAACCAGTCCAGGGTGTGGCACTGCTTGTCCACTTCCTCCATCTTAGTCTCAGTGTTGCCTTTATAGTATTTAGCAGGGAGGAGGATGGGGACTGTACTAGAATTAGATGACTCTTCCTGTTATTGGCTCTGGCTCCACCTAGTGTTGGCCTCCCTGTCTTCTGCCCTACCAAATCTCATTGTTATTGTTGTTTAGTCGTTTAGTCATGTCCGACTCTTCGTGACCCCATGGACCAGAGCACGCCAGGCACTCCTGTCTTCCACTGCCTCCCGCAGTTTGGTCAAATTCATGCTGGTAGCTTCGAGAACACTGTCCAACCATCTTGTCCTCTGTCGTCCCCTTCTCCTTATGCCCTCCATCTTTCCCAACATCAGGGTCTTTTCCAGGGAGTCTTCTCTTCTCATGAGGTGGCCAAAGTCTTGGAGTCTCAGCTTCAGGATCTGTCCTTCCAGTGAGCACTCAGGGCTGATTTCCTTAAGAATGGATAGGTTTGATCTTCTTGCAGTCCTATTAGGCACCAGCAACCACTGGGTTTAGATATCTGATGTGGAAATTTCATTGCTAGCCTGTCCTCTCCCCCTCAGCTTGGATGTTGTCATTTTACTATTATTAAAGTATGTAGCATTCTGAAGCATGACTACCTTGTTATTGAAATCCTGGTTGTTGATTATTGATTTCTTTCTTCTTTTTCAAAGCTGGATGACAAACATCTCCACATATTTTGTGACCTACTGGATTTAGAAAGCGACAAAGTGGCACGGTGGCTGTGCCACAGAAAAATAGTCACCACCTCTGAAACTGTAGTGAAACCCATGACAAAACTCCAAGCCCTTAATGCCCGTGATGCTTTGGCAAAAAAGATTTATGCCCACCTTTTTGATTTCATCGTGGAACGAATTAACAAGGCACTGGAGTTTTCTGGCAAACAGCACACTTTTATTGGTGTTTTGGACATCTATGGGTAAGATGGTTATTTCTGAGAGAGAGAGAAAACTGCATGTTTATTTAATACAGTGGTACCTCGGGTTAAGTACTTAATTTGTTCCGGAGGTCCGTTCTTAACCTGAAACAGTTCTTAACCTGAAACACTACTTTAGCTAATGGGGCCTCCTGCTGCTGCCGCGCTGCCGGAGCACGATTTCTGTTCTCATCCTGAAGCAAAGTTCTTAACCTGAAGCACTATTTCTAGGTTAGCGGAGTCTCTAACCTGAAGTGTATGTAACCTGAAGCATATGTAACCCGAGGTACCACTGTACTCTGTCTTATTTCAGCAAATGATTGGAAACAATCTCTTGTAGAATGGAGGAATGAGATGCTAGAATACTTTGCTGGGAGGACCTATTGATAACTGAAGTTCTTGAGGCAGTATATAATTAAAATAGGCAATGGTGCACAATTTGCAAGCAAAAGTTCAGAAAAGTTTCTCCCCTAGTTCTCCGATGCTCAAACTGCCACCTGAATCTGCTGGCATGGAAGCAGCAGATATTAGTCCCTCACAGGCCAAGGCTTCATCAAATAAAGATTAATAATTACCTTTCCAACCATTTATTTCAGATTTGAAACTTTTGATATCAACAGCTTTGAGCAGTTTTGCATCAATTATGCCAACGAAAAGCTGCAGCAGCAATTTAACCTGGTATGATATATCTTATGGATATTGGTAATTAGAATTCTTAAAAAACAACCTGTTTACTTTGTGAGTAACTTCTAGGAACTTGAAAATTTTAAATTCTATTTCAGTCATGTGTTATCTTCTTATATCTAATATGCAACACCTCAAATAAACATGTATCATGTTTTCTGCTTCCGAACAGCTGTCATTTATAGCGCAAGGTGGTCCAGCATGGTGCTCTTGAACTAACAGGAAATTTCTACCTAAATAATTCTCAGTGCATCTTTTCTAAGGGTTATTGTCTACAAGAAAGAAACTTCCAACTAGTATGCCCGAGATTGGCTCATGCTGCCATGGCTATTGATTTCTTATTTGCATACTGTATTAACCTAATGAAGTATTTTTGTTCATTTGTTTTACTTCTAAAAATCTCTGTCTTTCTTGAGGATAACTTGGTAGCTCCTTCAACACAGGTATTATATGTTGTCAATAGCCAATGCCTGATAGCAACCTGTCTGCAGAGTTCTGCACCAGCTCCAGCTTCTGAACCAAACATGTTACATAGAGTCTATCCTCATGTTTGCCTTTACTTGAAACAAGCTGCCCTGATTTTGTTGTGATCATATATGACAATGTCATTATTAGCATGTCTTTAAACTTGAGCAAGAAGAATATATGAAAGAAAATATCCCATGGACGCTCATTGACTTTTATGACAACCAACCAGTCATTGATCTTATTGAAGCTAAAATGGGCATTTTAGAGCTTCTGGATGAAGAGTGCCTGGTAAGTTTTTATTCTGTTTTTATTTTGCTGTTCTCAGTATAGTTGCTGTAGACCTACATCTTTGCTTTATTTTCTTCTTTTCTCCTCTTTACGCAACATTTATGCAGCCATGTCGGCAAGACGTCTCATTAATGTAAGAAAGAGTTCAAATATTTCTTTTTAATAAGCCTCTTTATACTTGTGGGGGACGCGGGTGGCGCTGTGGGTAAAAGCCTCAGCGCCTAGGGCTTGCCGATCGAAAGGTCGGCGGTTCGAATCCCCGCGGCGGGGTGCGCTCCCGTTGCTCGGTCCCAGCGCCTGCCAACCTAGCAGTTCGAAAGCACCCCTGGGTGCAAGTAGATAAATAGGGACCGCTTACTGGCGGGAAGGTAAACGGCGTTTCCGTGTGCTGTGCTGGCTCGCCAGATGCAACTTTGTCACGCTGGCCACGTGACCCGGAAGTGTCTCCGGACAGCGCTGGCCCCCGGCCTCTTAAGTGAGATGGGCGCACAACCCTAGAGTCTGTCAAGACTGGCCCGTACGGGCAGGGGTACCTTTACCTTTACCTTATACTTGTGCTGGCATACTCCCAAGTAAAAGGCATACCCTCCAAAATTTCTCTGATGAAAATAGGGATGTTCTATTCCATCATCATCATCATCATCATCACCATCATAATTTTATTATATATACCCTGCCTGGGTTGCCCCAGCCACTCTGGGTGGCTTCCAACATATAGAAAAACATAATTAAACATTTAAAAAACTTCCCTATACAGTTGTACCTTTGGAGTTGAATGGAATCCGTTCTGGAAGTCCATTCAGCTTCCAAAATGTTCAAAAATCAAAGTGTGGCTTCTGATTGGCTGCAGCCAATCGGAAGCCACGGAAGCCCCGTCGGACATTTGGCTTTCAAAAATAGTTCACAAACCGGAACAGTCACTTCTGGGTTTGCAACGTTCGGGAGCCAAAACATTCAGGAACTAAGCTGTTTGACTTCCAAGGTGCAGTGTTGCCTTCCGATGTCTATTAAAGGTTGTGTAGTTACTTATCTCCTTGGCTCAGGGGTCGCATAACTCCATACCCTCCAACATTTCTCTGATGAAAATATAGATGTCCTAAGGAAAAGCAAGGGGCATGGGTGGCGCTGTGGGTTAAACCACAGAGCCTAGGACTTGCTGATCAGAAGGTCGGCGGTTCGAATCCCTGTGACAGGGGTGAGCTCCCGTTGCTCGGTCTCTGCTCCTGCCATCCTAGCAGTCTGAAAGCACATCAAAGGGCAAGTAGATAAATAGGTACCACTCCGGCGGGAAGGTAAACGGCATTTCCGTGCACTGCTCTGGTTCGCCAGAAGCGGCTTAGTCATGCTGGCCACATGACCTGGAAGCTGTACACCGGCTCCCTCAGCCAATAAAGCGAGATGAGCGCCGCAACCCCAGAGTTGGCCACGACTGGACCTAATGGTCAGAGGTCCCTTTACCTTTAAGGAAAAGCAGGACATTCTGGGATCAAATTAGAAACCAGAGCAGTGTAAATCCAGGACTGTCCTTGGAAAATAGGGACACTTGGAGGGTCTGTATAAGGTACTATACACAGGCTAGCCTATAGGCCATGTCAGGGCCAGAAGTTTGGAAGTGAATTGGGGAAAAAGCAGGCAATTCAGGAAGTTTTCAGGGGTGGGCAATCTCAGGGTTCAGTATGTGCCTGAGGTTGCTTACATTGAGGAGCCAGGCCAACGGTCACAGGTTTTGTAGGACAATGTGAAATCCTGTGACCCCTGTTGACCTGATAAGCTGACCATCTGCAGCAGTGGAGCTTAGCTCCTTCCTCTGGGAAGCTACCACAGTAGTTCAGAAAGTAAGATGCTTGGGTGCTGCTACTGGGGCACCCAGCTTGAAACCACTTTTGCCTTGCAATACAGCAGCCCCGTTAATTGAATAATTGGCTAAAGTTATTTCGCACATCGCGTTTCACTTTTTTTTGCAGTTACCTCAAGGAACTGATGAAAATTGGCTCCTTAAGTTATATAACAATTTTGCAAACAAGAACCCACTCTTTGAAGAGCCAAGAATGTCAAACTCTTCTTTTATAATCCAGCACTTTGCTGATAAGGTAAGGTATTCCTCTTGCCAAGGTGTTGCAACCTTCCCATATCTGGATATAATGTTTAGAGTGTAAAATGCCTTCTATAATCTAATGAATGTGTTTGCCTGTATAGTATGAAGTATACAGCAAACATTCTGGAAAATGAAGCAGTTTGCTTCAGTTACCTCCTGATTTACAAAGACAAAACAATTGACAATATGAATTATAGATGTAAATGTGGATGCGGTGCTCCCCAGCCTGTAACCATGTTTAAGATAACAGGTATGGCTTATTGTGGGATTGTGTTCTGACTCCCTCCTCCCTTCACCTGGAAGGAAGCTTTGATGTTATTTCTGCAAATGCTAACTCTGGTTAATGCTAATCAGGGCCTGCTTCTAACCCAGGATTTAATGAATATGTAAGTGATGATGATACAGATGGAAATATATCTTGCTATTTTGCTTTGCGTATAACTGGCTCAAAAACAGTTTAGTATTGATTTCTCAGCTATGTAATGCCTACTGATTATATTAAGTAGGTTTGACTTCGATTCCCTTTACTGTAAACTGGCTTGTGAGCTTCAGATGAAGGGTAGTATATTAAAATAAAATAAAATAAAATAAAATAAAATAAAATAAAATAATAAAATAAAATAAAATAAAATAAAATAAAATAAAATAAAATAAAATAAAATAAAAAACAGACCCAAGTATTCATGGTGGCTGAATGCTCTGCTATTGGAATTGCTGGATCTGGCAATATTGCAACTTTTGTGGATGAAAATGGTTGGCAGTCAGAGCTAAGGCCTTTGTGTTATAGCTTAGGCAACTTCCTAAGTCTTATTTTCTGTTAATGAAGCTATGGATGTGGATGTGGCCTTTTATCAGCTTGGGTTTCTATAGCTTTACATGTTTCTTAGCAATTGTTGATGTCACCTTTCTCACGCAGGTGGAGTATAAAAGTGATGGATTTTTGGAAAAAAATAGAGACACGGTATATGAAGTATTAATTGAAATCTTACGAAGCAGCAAGGTTTGTAAATAACCTGTTCTATTCCTTCCTTCTAATGAAACCGGTACATCTGCTGTCATATAGTATTTAAAAAGATGCTCTCATCTATTATTACATTCTTGAAATTGATAAAATGGTAGCTGAGATGCAAGTTATTGTTTCTGTTTAGATATTCTTTCTAAACATGTTTTCTATTTATAGTCACCTTTCCTATTAGTAACAAATGAATATATGTAATAACCATCACATGCAACTGTTGTTTCTCTTTAGTTCCGACTATGTGCAAACTTTTTCCAAGACAATCCAGTACCTGTCTCCCCATTCAGCTCGGTAATCAAAGTTAAGTCTGCAAAAACAGTGATCAAGCCACCTAATAAGCAGTTCCGTACAACAGTTGGCAATAAGGTATTTTTAGATTCCTCTTAATGAATGATGAGCTATTAGTGCATTTATACAGGCGGGAACCCTTTTGCATGGGGGTTCTGTTCCTTGCCCCTGTATGCGTTGGCAGAGCACGCATGAGCCCACTCTGCCCTGTTATGCCCCTGTTTCCCTAGCCCCCCTATACTGCTCACTTCTAGGTCCAAAAGCTCGTTGCACATCCAGCGGCGGAGGAAGCTGCTCACGCGCCTGGGGTGGCGTGCCCAGGGGCAGGGCGAGCCTCCCATAGGTGCGGGGCGCACTTCCGGAGTCTGCCTGCCTCCTCCCACTCAGCCACCTTACAGCTGGGGGGGGGGGAGGCAGCAGGTGGACCATTTGGGCAGCCACCGCTTCGCTCCCAGGAGAGATGTGTGGCTTGGGGGCGCTGCAGGCCCGTGATGAGTGCCGCCTGGTATTTTGTCACCCCCCTCAGTGGTGACACCCAGGGCGGATCGCACCCACCACACTCCCCTTCCTCCGCCCCTGTGCACATCAATGGGACAGGCCTGTATTCCGTCTTCCTTTCAAGAAGCTGAAGGCAGTATACATGGCACTGGGACAGGCTTAAGTAAGAGGGAAAGATCAAGGGGATGATAGAGAGAATACAAAAATGCCCCCCCCCCTTTTCAATCAAGTTTACCAACTCTTTCCTAGTTTGTAAATATTCAGTGGAGTTTTGTGATCTATATTTTTGTCTGCCTGAAAGCCCCTTCTCAAGTTAGTATTGCATTGTTGTTTCGTTCTGAAGGTTAAAGCAGTCAATGTTTTAATATTTTCTAGTTTCGTACTTCCTTATATTTACTAATGGAGACACTTAATGCAACCACACCTCACTATGTGCGATGCATCAAACCAAATGATCAGAAGCTAGCGTTTGAGTGAGTATTCAATTGAAATATACTCTTTGCTTTAACAGAGATGTGTTTCATTATTACACTGAAGATGGATAGTGTTCTGCATGCCAATTGTTTATTAGGCAAAATACCCCCTTTTTTAATTGTCACTTTTAAAGTGGTATGAATAGGAAATCTACTTTCCATAAAATTTCATAACTTAACATAAGTTATTTTTCATAACTTACTCCTTGCTGGAATGGGGCTTTAAAAAAATAATTATTACCAAAATAAAAATTATTACATAGAAACTTCACTTTGCCTGTTAAAATAACCCACCATGATATATAGGCTATAGAATTAAAGGACTTAATCATTCATAAAAATGGCAGAAAATAACTGTTTTATTTGACTCCCATAGGTTCGATTCTAAAAGAGTGGTTCAGCAATTGCGAGCTTGTGGTGTTTTAGAAACAATTCGGATCAGTGCTCAAAGTTACCCATCTAGGTATGTAACAATCGCTGCTGGTTTCAATGATTTTGATTTATATCAATTTAATTCACTAGTCCACCTCCTATTTTTATTTTATAGGTGGACTTACATTGAGTTTTACAGCCGTTACAGGATTCTCATGTCTCAGCATGAACTCTCCCTTACTGACAAGAAACAAATTTGCAAGATTGTTTTGCAGCGGCTCATTCAGGTCAGAGGTTTTGTAGCAATCCAAGGTGACAGGCTTCCATTCATATTTAATCACCCAGAATTAATTTGTCATCTGTAAATGAAAATACATTCTTGGTCTCAATATTGTACTGTTCCTTCATGACGACTAGAATTAAACATTTTTTATCATGTTGCAATAGATTTGAAATATGTTTAACAAAGCCTTTTTTTTGTTTCTCCCAGGATCCAACCCAATACCAGTTTGGTAGAACAAAAATTTTCTTCAGAGCAGGGCAGGTTGCTTATCTGGAAAAATTGCGGTCAGATAAGTTGAGGCAAGCATGTATTGTGATTCAGAAGAATGCCCGTGGTTGGCTGCAGCGGAAGAAATTCCTCCATATTAGACAAGCAGCAGTTACAATACAGCAGTACTTCCGAGGACAACGGACTGTACGGTAATTTCAGGGACTATCCTAGCCAGGGGTTTGTTTAATTTTTTTTTCTGAAGAACGTAAATATGTGGAAGGACTGGGATAATGCCTGGGATTCATGTCCATCTATTTATAGGAGAAGTTCTCATTTTCATATCTACAGATATGAAATCTAACAGAATGCTTCTAGTTATAGATAGGTAGCCATGTTGGTCTGCCATAGTCAAAACAAAAAAAATTCCTTCCAGTAGCACCTTAAAGACCAACTAAGTTAGTTCTTGGTATGAGCTTTCGTGTGCATGCACACTTCTTCAGAAGTGTGCATACACACGAAAGCTCATACCAAGAACTAACTTAGTTGGTCTTTAAGGTGCTACTGGAAGGAATTTTTTTAGAATGCTTCTAGAATAGGTTTCAGATGCATTCGGCTAGCTCCAAAAGGGTGCCTTAGCATCTTCTACATGGGAAGTGGGAACCGCTGTCCTGTTGGTGTGCTGAAGCAATAAGAATAATTTATTATTTATACCCCGCTACTCTGGGCTGCGCCCAACAGAATAATAATAATAATAATAATAATAATAATAATAATAATGTGATAAAACATCAAACATTAAAAATTTCCCTAAGTAGGGCTGCCTTCAGATGTCTTCTAAAAGTCAGATAGTTGCTTATTCAGAAGTGTGCATACACACGAAAGCTCATACCAAGAACTAACTTAGTTGGTCTTTAAGGTGCTACTGGAAGGAATTTTTTTAGAATGCTTCTAGAATAGGTTTCAGATGCATTCGGCTAGCTCCAAAAGGGTGCCTTAGCATCTTCTACATGGGAAGTGGGAACCGCTGTCCTGTTGGTGTGCTGAAGCAATAAGAATAATTTATTATTTATACCCCGCTACTCTGGGCTGCGCCCAACAGAATAATAATAATAATAATAATAATAATAATAATAATAATAATAATGTGATAAAACATCAAACATTAAAAATTTCCCTAAGTAGGGCTGCCTTCAGATGTCTTCTAAAAGTCAGATAGTTGCTTATTTCCTTGGCATCTGATGGGAGGGTGTTCCACAGGGTGGGCACCGCTACTGAGAAGGCCCTCTGCCTGGTTCCATGTTTCTTCATTTCTCACAGTGAGGAAACCGCTAGAAGGCCCTCAGAGCTGGACCTCAGTGTCCGGGCTGGATGATAGGGGTGGAGACGCTCCTTCAGGTATACTGGGCTGAGGCTGTTTAGGGCTTTGAAGGTAAACACCAATACTTTGAATTGTGCTCAGAAATGTACTGGGGGCCAATGTAGGTCTTTCAGGCCCAGTGCACCCGCTCCTAGTCACCAGTATTGCTGCCGCATTCTGGATTAGTTGGATTAGTTGTAGTTTCCAGGTCACCTTCAAATGTAGCCCCACATAGAGGACATTGCAGTAGTCCAAGCGGGAGATAACTAGAGCATGCACCACTCTGGCGAGACAGCCTGCGGGCAGGTAGGGTCTCAGCCGGCACACCAGATGGAGCTGGTAGACAGCTGTCCTGGACACAGAATTGACCTGCGCCTCCATGGACAGCTGTGAACTGTGAGTCCCAATCTTTGGGACAAGCAATGTTTCCCTAGGCCCACATGATCAACTGGTATAGTCATGGGGCCAGTCTGTTTTCCAGACAGTAATCTGGGAGCCAGCCTTGCGTTTCATTGCAGAATCTGACCCTCATGGGTAGATCAGGCTCTGCAGTGAAGTTGCTGCCATCCAGTAGCACCTTCATAGTTGTGGAGCAGATTGAAGGAGTGCCCATCCTCAGGCTGGAGGGTTGGTCCTGAGGTTCTTTCAAGGGGGTGGAGCCTGGATGAAGCAGTCTGGAGGCGGAGGAGTAAATGTCCTCAGTCTGCTCCCAACCTTGTTGTTCACCTGGAGCTATCCATGGCCTTGCCGCTTTCCCCATGGTTTCCATCATTGACCCTAATGGTCTGACTCCATATAACACAGCTTCCTCTGTTCCTACGAAATCTGCCTGCAAAAGACTTTTCCTTTGCTACCAGGCTTGAGTTCAAGCCAGAGATAGGTAAAGGTAAAGGGACCCCTGACCATTAGGTCCAGTCGTGACCGACTCTGGGGTTGCGGCGCTCATCTCGCTTTAGTGGCCGAGGGAGCCGGCGTACAGCTTCCGGGTCATGTGGCCAGCATGACTAAGCCGCTTCTGGTGAACCAGAGCAGCACACGGAAATGCCGTTTTCCTTCCCACCGCAGTGGTACCTATTTATCTACTTGCACTGGTGTGCTTTCAAACTGCTAGGTTGGCAGGTGCAGGGATCAAGCAACAGGAGCTCACCCTGTCACAGGGATTTGAACCGCCGAGCTTCGGATCGGCAAGTCCTAGGCTCTGTGGTTTAACCCACAGCGCCACCCGCGTCCCTAAGCCAGAGATACAACAGTACAATCTCCTTTTGCAGGTACAGATCAGGATGCAAAAGAGGAATCGGGAACACACTATGTGTGCTTTACAGCCAAAAGTTGTCACCATAGGCTGCAAAGAAAAAGGCCCTCAACTTTTGGCTGCAAAGGAAGATTCAGTAGCACATTCCAGTGAGTTTCCAGTTCTTCTTCCTGTAAGCTGTGGCTTGAAGGTTTGCCCCAAATGGCCTGGCAAGCTGATTAAGCCCCCAAGCTGGATATCCCTCATTTCTGGTCTAGAACCATGAGGGCCAATTGGTGGTTGGATTCTGTCCCTGAAGGAGTTTTATCTGGCCCCCGGTGACTCTACCATGCTGTGGTAAAAGGTTTGTCAACAGCTTCAGTCCAAAAAAATTATTTTAAAAGTGTTTTCAGGTAGTGAGAAATTGAGATTCTACATTTTAAAGGAAGATCACCTTTGGGTTTTGCAGCTTTGTTGTTGTTGTTGTTGTTTAGTCGTTTAGTCGTGTCCGACTCTTCGTGACCCCCTGGACCAGAGCACGCCAGGCACTCCTGTCTTCCACTGCCTCCCGCAGTTTGGTCAAACTCATGCTGGTAACCTCGAAAACACTATCCAACCATCTCGTCCTCTGTCGCCCCCTTCTCCTTGTGCCCTCCATCTTTCCCAGCATCAGTGTCTTCTCCAGGGAGTCTTCTCTTCTCATGAGGTGGCCAAAGTACTGGAGCCTCAGCTTCAGGATCTGTCCTTCCAGTGAGCACTCAGGGCTGATTTCCTTAAGAATGGATGCGTTTGATCTTCTTGCGCAATTCCATAGGCTCTCTCTTGATGCACTGCTAAACTGGGAATGTGCATGGTGCTTTTTCAGGCTCAGAGAAAGGTGCCTGTGAAGGTCCAAGATCTTAGGAGGTTCTGGGAGGTTCCTTTGGGAGTTCTTAGCCAACTGCCTCAGGCTTAATGGTCTCCCCATCTTCCACTGTCTTCTCTGAGCCCCAACGCTGCTCCAGCTCCTCATCTGGTGTCCCCACAGCCTCAGTCCCTGTGTCCAGAATGCTGAATACAGGGGTCATGACAATTGGTCCCTGAACTGTAGCTCGGTGTTGGCTACACTGATTGACGGTGGCTCTTCAAGATTTTAGAAAGGAGACATCAGGCATTGAACCTGCAACCTTCTGTGTGCTCTTACCACTGTTTAGTTCTTACCACCGGGCGATGACACAAATACTAAGGGTAATTTAATTTCTCTTCAGACAAGCTATAACTGCAAGAGCCTTGAAAGAAGCCTGGGCAGCTATCATTATCCAGAAGTACTGCCGGGGATATCTAGTACGTAGGCTTTGCCATCTTATCCGTGTGGCTGTTTTGACAATCCAAGCTTTTACTCGAGGCTTTCTGGCAAGGAGGAAATACAGAAAGGTACAAATAATTCACCAAATAATCTATATATTAGTTTCCTGTTCAGTGAAGAAGTAAATATCTATGTCTGATAGGGCTGCTTCTTTTATAACATGTATATTTCTTGAAATATTGGTGCAGAAATGCAATATGACGTCTGTCCTCAGCTTCACCGCCCTGAATTCTCAGTACTTTTCTGTGTTGGTCAGAGAAACTCCACCACTAGTACCCAAATGAGCATGCTATACCGTGATGGCTAAGAGCGTTAGCTGTGAACCAGGAAGTTCCCAGTTCAAATTGCACCTCCCATAGGAAACAATGGTCTCCCCAACTCAGCCTCCCAGTTAGCATATGGGAATAATAGTAAATAATAGCAATATTGACCTACATTCTAATTACCGTATTTTTCGCCCTATAGGACGCACTTTTCCCCCTCCAAAAATGAAGGGGAAATGTGTGTGCGTCCTATGGGGCGAATGCAGGCTTTCGCTGAAGCCTGGAGAGCGAGAGGCTTTCACTGAAGCCAGGAGAGCCACACCGCCAGCCCCACAAGCTCGGGGGACAGCGGGGAGGCGCAGTGCGCCTTTCCCGCTGTCCCCCGACTTGGTTAGAAGGCTGGCGGGGGGGAGAAGCCTGCTCCTCCCCGTCGCCAGCCCCCCAAACTCGGGGGACAGCGGGTGGCGCAGCGCGCCTTTCCCGCTGTCCCCCGACTTGGTTAGAAGGCTGGCGGAGGGCTTCCCTCTCCTCCAGCCCCGCAAGCTCCCAGAGCGATGCCAAAGCTGCACACAGCTTCGGCATGGCTCTGGGTCCCGTTCTGGGGGCTGGGGGAGGGGGAAGCTCTGCTTTCCCCACCCCCAGCCCCAGAAGCTCCCTGAGCGATGCCAAAGCTGCACGCAGCTTCGGCATCGCTCTGGGTCCTGTTCTGGGGGCTGGCTTCGGGGGAAGCCCGAACTTCCCCCACCCCAGCCCCGCACCTGGGGGAAAAAATAAATTTTCCCCTTTATTTCCCCCCCCCCCAAAAAAATCTAGGTGCGTCCTATGGGCCAGTGCGTCCTATAGGGCGAAAAATACGGTATAGAGCTTTTGTGAGAATTACTGAGATAATGTATGTCGAAGCACTTTGAACCATGTGGTTATATAGCAGCGCTATAAAAATTATGCACAGCCTTCTTTATGGGGTATGTGTGTGTGAATGAACTAGTAAGCCAGAGTTCTTCTACGGTGACACATGGTCTGTGCTTTTACACCACCATGTGCCATGTGAGAAGCAGGTGAGGAAGTAGCAGTGAGGAATTATAAGCTGCGTTTGGCCAGTAGGTTGTGGCATCTTCGTTGTTCACCGTACAGTGACTCCTTGAGGATTTCTGCCTGCGTACATTCTGGTTATACAGTGGTACCTTGGTAGTTGAACACCTTAGTTGTTTAACAAATTGGCTCCCGAAAGTCACAAACCCAGAAGTGAGTGTTCCAGTTTGCGAACGTTTTTTGGAAGCCGAACGTCTGATGCGGCTTCTGAAGCTCCTGCAGCCAATCAGAAGCCGTGCCTTGGTTTCCGAACCGTTTCGGGAGTTGAACGGACTCCCGGAATGGATTAAATTCGAGAACCAAGGTACGACTGTATCTGCTTGATGATACTTTGCTGAAGTCTTCAGTGCATATTTGTCAAGTGATAAGAAATTCCCTGAGCAATTGTTAAACTACTAGCTGTTCCCTCTAATTTCTTACAAAGATGGTTGAAGAACAGAAGGCTTTGGTCCTCCAAAAATATGCTCGAGCCTGGCTTGCTCGACGCAGATTCCAGAGCATTCGCCGTTTTGTATTGAACATCCAACTTTCATACAGGGTACAGCGGCTGCAGAAAAAACTAGAAGACCAGGTAATTAAAAGTGTTTATTAATTCTTTGTATTAATTTTATGTGCATTTTAGTCAAATAAAAAGTTTCATTACCTAAACTAATTGATGATTGATCCTGTGGGCAGGATATTTCATTCTTTTAATTTGGCCACCCCTATCCATTGTGGCCAACTTCTAATGCTCTGTTCTGGGATCCCCCTGCCATCAGAGGTTAGGCAGAGGGCAATGGGGCATGCGCAAGGCCTTTTAGGTAATAGTTCCCTGCCCTACAAAGATTCATATCTTCTGCCAATAATATTGCCATCTTAGTGTCTAATGAAAAGAGCTTTATTTGCCAGACCATTTGATTGCTGGTGTGTTGTTGTTGTTGTTTTGTTTTGTTTTGCTGCTTCTTTCTGTGTTAAGGACATTCCTGTCATTTTTTTTGGGGGTAAATCATTTGGATTTCAATTTTAAACGGGGCATGTTTATTTTACCAGTGGTAAATCAAAGCAACTACTCTAGGGCTGTATTCAATGTTGTCTGCCCTCTAGCATAAGAGCTGTCGTGCTCGAAGATTGCAGAGTTTAAAGGCTGAACAGCAAAGGAATCCCTTGTTTTCCATTGCACATCAATTTCTGCCAGCACAACACGTATACCGCTAAGTGACTTTGACTTAGCTCTATGTTTCTTACAACCCTGTAATACTTTGCTGATTTTATATTTATTTTAGAATAAGGAGAATAATGTTCTGTTGGAACGATTGACCACTCTAGCCTCCAATCACTCCAATGGTATAGAAACAATTCAGAAGCTTCAGCTGGATCTTGAAAAATTAGCTGCGCAAAAGAAAATGTCGGAAGAAAAAGAGAAGAAGCAAAGAGAAGACTACGAACAGGTTACTCTTTATGGGGCTTACAGTGGTTCTGTTTGCATGTAATGCTAAATCAGAGCTGCGGAACTTCCTGCCTGTGGGCCAAATCTGGTCCTCAAGCTTGTTTTCCCAAAGCATACCCACCTGCACCTAATGCCTTAAGTTCGCTATGGGGAACTTGATTGTGTAGCCAATCCCTACAGAAAGCAGTTTTTGCTGATGCTATGCTTGGTGCTTGGGAAGCACTGAGTGCAGGGTTTGCAAAGCACTTAGTGCAGCACTTCCTCAATGCCCAGCAGCAGCCAGCTGGTTGTCAGGTGTTTAGGAAGTCTTATGCAAAGTGCTTTGCATGCCCTGTGCTCAATGCTTCCCAAGCTCCAAGCATAGGGCTGGCAAAGAGGATGAACCACAAACTGTGCCAGCTTCAAATGGGCCACCTTCAACCAATTAGTTAATGAATGTTAAACAGCTGGTTTAACTAGAGTTTGTGGTCAGTCACAAGCTTTGATTCATTCCTAATACCATGCTGAGATTAAGGGAAAGTGGAACTAAATGCTGCTGAACTCCTTTCATCTGCGTGGGGGAAAGGGGGTAGGCAGAGTTTGAAAGTCTCGATTTGCTCAGGGTTGCTCCAGCTTGAATCATCGATTCAAAGAGTTGGAAGGGACCCTGAGGATCATCTGGTCCAACCCCTTGCAATGCAGGAGTACGCAGCTGTCCCATATGGGGATCGAACCTGAAACCTTGGTGTTATCAGCACCATGCTCGTGCATGTAGTTTAGTGTTACACGTGAGCTTCGCCAATAAAGTAGCATCTCAAGAATTACTGTGACAACAAGCGGGGCTGGGGTTGGGAATGATGATGTGCTTTGGAGTAATCATGCATTAACTGAAATCCGTGAGCGCTCTAAAGGATATAAAAGGTAAAGGGTAAAGGGACCCCTGACCATTAGGTCCAGTCGTGACCAACTCTGGGGTTGCGGCGCTCATCTTGCTTTATTGGCCGAGGGAGCCAGCGTGCAGCTTCCGGGTTATGTGGCCAGCATGACTAAGCCACTTCTGGCGAACCAGAGCAGCGCACAGAAATGCCATTTACCTTCCCGCCGGAGCGGTACCTATTTATCTACTTGCATTTTGACATGCTTTCAAACTGCTAGGTTGGCAGGAGCTGGGACTGAACAACGGGAGCTCACCCCATCACAGGGATTCGAACCATCAACCTTCTGATCGGCAAGTCCTAGGCTCTGTGGTTTAACCGACAGCGCCACCCGTGTCCCCTAAAGGATATAGTATGTGTTTTTTAACGCTTTTTCTCCCGCCATTACTTTTGCCTTGCAGAAGGTGTCAAAACTTGAAAACCGCAACTCAGAGCTGCAGGAGCAGAAGAAGCAACTAGAAAAGGAACTTAAAGAGAAGAATGAGGAAATGAAAGGTGAGGTGATTCAGATCACATCCATTAGTTACGCTAGCTTCATTGTGGCAAGCAGAAAAAGAACACTAAAATATTGCCCCTGAGGAAGGCATGCTATCACTTTTGTGTTTTCAGTTAAACTGGGTTCTGCTCCTTTTGGAACATTGCTTGTGCCTTAGATTTGTGGTGCTTCTTCCTAGCAACGAACCAGATGCACAAAGAGTGACTTTCCAATGATGAACAGAATGTGGCGAGAGGGAAGTAGTATTCGCTGTGCCCCCAAATAAACAGTGGTGCATTGACTCCTGCCCAACTAATTAATAATAGCTAGCCCTTTCAGACTTGGTCCGTGGTCACAATCCACCACAGAGTTCTCTTGAGCAAGCCTATTGAAAGGAATGGGAGCTGTACAATATAATTTCCAGATAGACTGTACCCCATGATATTATGCTACCATTTTAGGACTTTGTGCCAAAGTTGCTGGCAGATACACCAGTTAAGATCCTCAGGATCCGGATGTTTATTTCACTTATCATTTGCAATATGGTGCCTAACCTGAAAATTAAGTTTACAGTAAGCAGCATTTTGGCTTCTCAAACCTTGCATGACACCTGTCCTATCTTATGTTGATTTCTGTGCGAAATTATCCATTTACAGTTAAAAGTCTCTAAAAATTTGCTTATTAGTCTCTAACTTATGTGTGCGTTTGATGATTTCATGGTTTTATTTTGCATACATTTTTTTAAAAAACAAACAAACATTGTCTCTCTGCAGAGAAAATGGATGGCCTGACAACACAGCTCTTCGCCGACGTTCAAAAAGGAGAAAGGCAACGGATGTATGAAGCGTTAACTTGTGACTTTAAAGTGCCGTTTTATTATATTGTCTGATTTTGCTTGAACTGTAAATGAATTAAGTATTTATTTATTTATATACCCATATAATAAACAGATGGTTGTGTTCAGCTAAGTTCTAATCAGAGTTGGCCCACTGAAATTATCGGATCTAAGTTAACCCATTAATTTCAGTGGATTTGCTCTTGAGCCTGACAAGGGATATAACCCAAAGAATCTAGATGACTTGGATCCTAATGGAAGCTTGTGCAAGGTGTTTTCCTATGCTCTAGGTTCCTGGAAAAGTATTTCCAAAAGAGCCAGGGGCTCCCCTAACTAGGGCAGAATGGGGTGTTGCTGGCAGAGGGTTGAATCACCAATAATAATAATAATAATTTTATTATTTATACCCTGCCCATCTGGCTGGGTTTCCCCAGCCACTCTGGGCAGCGCCCAACAGAATATTAAAAACATGATAAAATATCAAGCATTAAGAACTTCCTTAAACAGGGCTGCCTTCAGATGTCTTCCAAAAGTCAGATAGTTGTTTATTTCCTTGACATGGAAGGGCATTCCACAGGGTGGGCGCCACCACCGAGAAGGTCCTCTGCCTGGTTCCCTGTAACCTCACTTCTTGCAGTGAGGGAATTACCACCAGAAGGCCCTCGGAGCTGGACCTCAGTGTCTGGGCTGGACGATGGGGGTGGAGACGCTCCTTCACATATATTGGGCGGAGGCTGTTTAGGGCTTTAAAAGGTCAGCACCAACACTTTGAATTGTGCTCGGAAACGTACTGAGAGCCATTGTAGGTCTTTCAGGACTGGTGTTACATGGTCTCGGTGGGCACTCCCAGTCACCAGTCTTGCTGCCGCATTCTGGATCAGTTGTAGTTTCTGGGTCACCTTCAAAGGTAGCCCCACGTAGAGTGCATTGCAGTAGTCCAAGCGGGAGATAACCAGAGCATGCACCACTCTGGCAAGACAGTCTGTGGGCAGGTAGGGTCTCAGCCTGCATACCAGATGGAGCTGATAAACAGCTGCCCTGGACACAGAATTGACCTGTGCCTTCATGGACAGCTGTGAGTCCAAAATGACTCCCACGCTGCGCACCTGGTCCTTCAGGGGCACAGTTACCCCATTCAGGACCAGGGAGTCCTCCACACCTGCCCGCCGCCTGTCCCCCCCCAAAATAGTACCAAAAACAGTTTCATAATCAGGAAGTGGCTTCTTAATTGAGCTCTGTTCATAGAGGATAAAGGTAAAGGGACCCCTGACCATTAGGGCCAGTCGCGGACGACTCTGGGGTTGCGGCGCTCATCTCGCTCTATAGGCCGAGGGAGCCGGCGTTTGTCCGCAGACAGCTTCTGGGTCATGTGGCCAGCATGACTAAGCCGCTTCTGGCAAAACCAGAGCAGTGCACGGAAACACCGTTTACCTTCCCGCCGGAGCGGTACCTATTTATCTACTTGCAGTTTGACGTGCTTTCAAACTGCTAGGTGGGCAGGAGCAGGGACCGAGCAATGGGAGCTCACCCCAACGCGAGGATTTGAACCGCCGACCTTCTGATCGGCAAGTCCTAGGCTCTGTGGTTTAACCCACAGCGCCACGCGTATCCAACTCATAGAGGGTACATCTACCTAATTTTGGAAGCTTCCATTCACTAGCTGCATTGCATCCCATGGTGTTCAGGAAGGGTTCCCGTGTTATTCAATAGGCTATTTGGGAGGCAGGGGAATTGGGAAAGTTTATGGCTAGGCTGTGTATATGTGTATGCACCTCTCTCTGTATGCCATGTCTCTGTGTATTTGATTGCATATAGTGTAATAACTTCTATTTATAAATATCTGTTGTTTTTTATTAAATATCATAGCAATTTGTTTGTACTTAGAGATATGTGAAGAAAAACAGAGCTGTGGCCTTTTCTGTTGTTGTTAATCTTTGCAGGATGCTTGAGAAGAACTTCCAGAACCAGAAACAAGACTATGAAGAAAAGATGGACTCACTCAAGGCAGAAATAAAGTTTCTCAAAGATGAAAATGATCAGCTGCAAAAGAAAGTCAGGGAAAAACAGCAGATTGAAGATGGCTTAAAAATGGAAGTAGAAGAACTTTCAAACCAAGCAAAGGTATAGTAACAGACCAGAATTAATTGATCACATGTGTTTGGGGAGGGGGGGGGGTTCTTTCCTACATAAGAATGACATTTTTGCTGAGCTAAGCTATGGTTTGGCTTATGGTTGTATCCGAACATGGGCTCTTGGTTTGTTTTGCTCCAGACAAACCACAAGCTGTAGTCAATATCGTTCTTGGCTTATCTATCATTTTTCTTGTGAATGCATTCTGGTTTATCTCTTAGCCGTGATTTGACTGTGCAAACTGGGTCATAGATGTCAATTAGGCATGCTTTAGACTGCAGCCTTGTCTTCATCTCGTTTCTGTCATTTGCTTTGCCCCATTGAATTGTGCTTCATTTTTTAAATGTTTAATGAACTTAGGCAATCCCTGAACTGCATAAAGAAATTGAACTGATTCAGTCTCAAAAACTGGATGTGGAGAAGCAACTACAGTGCCAAAAGCGTGAAATGAGAGGTAATTCTGTAAATATTTCTCATTCAAGTGGGTAAAATATATGGGAGATCCATGGGCCTGATTCATGCATTCTTCCACTTATTCAAGTTAAGACACTGGCTGTTCCATAATATGAAGCAGGCTTAGAGACTCTCCCCTCTCCTTTGTTACCTTTAAAGGGAGATCTAGCTTTAAATCCTTATTTTCTTTGGTGAAAACTGATACTTTTCAATGCTGTTTTCGGCGTCTCTTTGAGAGGGGGAAACAAGCTGAGTCCTTTTGTGGTACCTGTCATCTTTTTGACACCGATCATGTCTTGAGTGGCTGCCAGGCCATCAGAACAGAGTTAGTTTGGTTCTGCATCAGTTTAAACTTACTGATGCTGCATAATGAGTTCTTGCAGTGAAACAGTAAATAAAGTCAATACAACCTTTCTGCTAAAGTGGAATTTCAGTGTTCACTTTACATTTTATTTTTTCCTAGACAAGTTGTCAGACATTACAATGCAACTCCGTGAGAGCTATGACTTCACAGATGTAAGGAGCAGGTACGGATATAGTCTACATAGACCCTTTTTAAAGTGCAGTTTTGAAATTTATTTTCCTAAATCACATGTTTGCCCGAGATTAGTCCTCCCATTTTTGTTTCCTCTTCTTGTTTTGTAACAGATTGTCTACTGAAGATTTGGAACACCTAAATGAAGATGGGGAACTTTGGTTTGCTTATGAAGGCCTGAAAAAGGCCACAAGGTTAGCTTTATTACCTGTTGTTTGCAAATGGTTTTGATTTGAAGGTGCCCCCAGTCCAAAAAAACATGTTCAGTCTGTATTCTTGCACTATTAAATCATCTGGTACCCAGGTGAGGACAGCTTTCCGGGTCATGTGGCCAGCATGACTAAACTGCTTCTGGCTCAATGGGACACCGTGATGGAAACTAGAGCACACAGAAACACCATTTACCTTCCCACCACAGCGGTATCTATTTATCTACTTGCACTGGTGTGCTTTTGAACTGCTAGGTTGGCAGGAGCTGGGACAGAGCAATGGAAGCTCACCCCGTCACGGGGATTTGAACTACTGACTTTCTGATTGGCAAGCCCAAGAGGTTCAGTGCCACAGCGCCACCCATGTCCCTGCTGTTCATGCAATGGTGTTCTGATAGGGGAAAAGGCTACTGCCTTGGCTGGAAAAAAATTACAGAATTTATTGTAGTCTTGTTTTGTGGTACATGACTTTTATTTATCACCGAAAGGACTTAGTTTGAAACATTTCATTTCAACAGTTCACATGTAAAAAGACTGGATTCACTGTTTTATCTCACCTTCCCACTTTTTAAAATAGTATATATTCAGCCTGCATACATTAGGGGTTTGGTGCAATGGTCTTGTCTTAAACCCTTTCCAACACACTGACCGTTGAGGAAAATTTTTAAAAGGGGGAAAAAGAAAAGGGGTCATTTCATATGGATTGAGAAACCACCAGAATCATACGTAATGCAGCTTTAGAGAATGTAATTTAAATTTCAGCATTTTAAGCCAGATCAACTTTTTTCTAGTAGTATAGAATTCTAAACTTTTTTGGTAGTATGGTTGCTGGTGTTCCTTCTGTCTACGTGAATTGCAGTGAAAGTTCTTTGTTTTTTTACGTTACATGGTTCTTGGTCTTAAAAGGATCTTGTGTCAAGGATCTTGTACTGTTTATTTTACTGTTTATGTGTTTCCCTTCTCTCAACAGAGTATTGGAAAGCCATTTCCAGTCACAGAAAGAGAACTATGAAAGGGAGATAGACGGCCTCAATTCTAAAACTGAACATCTTAGTCAAGAAATAAACCATTTGCAGAAACTGTTCAGGGAGGAAAATGACCTCAATGACAGTATCCGGCTCCAAGTTACCCGACTAACCTCGGAAAATATGGTGAGGACTGAGTATTATTGAACTTAAAAACATATTGTGGTAGCAAGCTTTTGAATATAAACACGGATCCTGTTTAGCAAAAGCAGCTACTGCGGAACATAATTATGAAGAATTCATCCTCAATGGAGTTACAAATTACACATATGAAGAGAATTGTAGAGTTGGAAGGGACCCTGAAGATCATCTAGTCCAACCCCCTGCAATGCAGGAATATTCAGCTGTCCCATATGGGGATCGAACCTGCAACCTTGGCATTATCAGCACGAGGCTCTAACCAACTGAGCTATCCAGGCATTTGCAGCCTGGGACCAGAGAAGAAAATAAATACTCAAAAAACTCTTCAAAAAAATTAAGCCAAATGTGACTCTCTATTTGATTTTAGTCTTATCACCTTTTATTTCCTTTTGGGTCCAAGTAATTCAAACAATCCTATTTATTTGTCCAACAGGGAAGTTCCTGGACACACAATGAGCAACTAATAAGCTATAGTCCTGTCTCAGAAGTTCTGTTTGACCTGACACACACATATTACAGAGGAGATAAGCAATAGAAGTCATGCTGTCTTATGTCTGAATGAGGGCATAGGTAGGTGCTTGTATGTGTAGCCTCATAGGAGGCTGATCAACAACAGACGAGGAGGAAAAGAAAAGACCCATAGAGCCATTGGCCCAGGCTGGGAGGGAAAGGATTGTTCGAGCTTCATAGGATCCCTTTGATAGTCAGTGTGAGTCTCTTAATCTCAGGGTTGTGCATTTGTTTGGCAAGAGATTCCTGCATTGCAGCCGGTTGAACTAGATAACCCTTGTAGTCCCTTCCAGCTCTTAGAATTCTGTGATTCTATGAAAAGACCGTAACAGGTATTTGAATCTAGAAGAGATCAAAATCTAGGTTTGTGCAGGCCTTGCAGTAAAAGCAGCAGCTTCTAAGGACATCTGTTGATTGCTCAGAAAATTTGTCAATGACCTAAGAAGTATTCCTAGTATTTGAAGTTGCAGTCAGCCAATTAAAACACAGGCATGAGGATCTTCCTCGTATAGGATATTGCAGTTCTCCCAGTCAGATGAGTTCTGGAGTAAATGGGAAGGAATATTCCTTGCTAATGCTTATAGAATTCCACAGTTCTGACATACAACATTGATGCAAGATGTGAGTAGCTTCCCTTTAATATTTCCCCCTTTCTCTGAAGATGATCCCAGATCTTAAGCAGCAGATTGCTGAGCTTCAGAAGCAGAAGACGGATCTTGAAAACCGTCTTCAAGAAGAAACTGCAAAGAATAAAGGTAATTTTTCAACTAGGAGTCATTCCGTTTTCAATTTGATAAAGATAGCAACAGGATATTTTTCCCCCTTTATGGTATATAGTGCAGCTCACTATAATTACTTATCTCTATAGCGAATTCATTAAGTACGTAGATCATATGTTCAGGTAGGTAGCCGTATTGGTCTGACGCAGTAGAAATATATATAAAAAATTAAAAATTGTCCAGTAGCACCTTAGAGACCAACTAGGTTTGTTCTTGGTATGAGTTTACGTAATCAGTTACGGAGGTCCGTTCATAAGTTGATCCGGGTCACTGGTGGAAGCGCCTTTGTGCACAGGTGCATTTGGCGGCAGCGCACTTCTGCGCATGTGCAAGCGGTGGCTGCTTCTGCGTGTGCGCAAATGGCAGAAGCCGCTTTTGCGCAAATTGTTACAAACCCGGTATTTACTTCCGGGTTTGCCGCGGTCGCAACTTGGATCGGGCCCAAGTAGAGGCAGCCATAAATAGAGGTTCTACTGTATCAGAATTGTATGCTGGAATATTCCAGAACTCTTAAATGCATTATGGCTTTTGGGGGGGGGGCTGCTGTTGAAATGGCCAAAGAATCATAAGACATAAGTATTCATTATGGTTTTTTTTAATTCTGTAAGTTTTTAAAGTTTAATTATTTTATCATTAATTATATTTCCTTTTTCTGAGGTGTTTTGTATTGTTTATTATAACTCTTGCAGTGCCGTTCATACTATTTATTTCATATATTTAATGGAAATTTGTGGAAATGGTTGTGGCTTCCGTCTAATTTTAAGAATGTTTTACAATCTAGCTTTCACTTTTAGCATTGCTTCACCGGCTGATTTCTGTCTGATATGTTTTGTTGGGATCATGTTTTCTCTGTCCCTAAATAGGGGAAACTCTATTATAAAACTGGACTTTTAGATAGATTGTGTATTTTATAGTGCAACTTTGTATATGAGAACATGGATAATCTTGCTGTAGTAAAGCCTATAAATCCCAGTGTAGGTTGGTTTAGTAAAATTATGTTTATTGTTATTATTAAAGAGAAAATGGAAGAAAGGGCAGATCTGCTGCGTCATAACCAGGAAAAAGAAGGAACACAAATAAGGTAATCATAAAAAGCCTCTGAAAAATGTTGGGCATAGTTTATTTGAGTATTTAATTTCACAGAAAAGGAAGTAACGCTCCAAAATAAATATATTGGTTTTTAATAAGAAACTGAAAATGCTACATTTGCGAAAAGATTGCCAGCCTTTGAAACAGCCCATATAGCTGCCCCCTTAACTGCCCTTTGATTTGCAGCAGTTAGAAAAGTGATCCCGAGCATGTTTAGTTCCATGCCATGAAAACCTTCACTTGCCAATTTCTACGGAGGAGTCCCCTTTTAAAGGGAGACGGGCAGGCCAAACGGGTTTAATTTCTGACCCGTCGGCAGTTCTAGCTTCAAGGTAGGCTGAAGACAAAGTGCAGATGAGCTTCAAATGAACGGAAAGTCGGACTTGTGAGCCATTCTCAAGTTAGCACATGAGAACATCCACTTTGTGGGTTGTGCCACCTGGTTGCCTGCACCCACATTCAATATAAAATGCCTCAGTGGAAAACTCATTTGGCAGAAGAGTCCAACAGCACATGCTTTCATCCTAGGTGATCCACCTGCTCAACTCATCCACCCTCACTTAGCTTAATATGGATGACTGAGATGCAAACCCGAGAATGGAACATGGATTCATTTACTGTGCCTTCTAGGTTATCATCCTGAGCCACAAATGACCTCGCCCTTCCTACAATACAGGGCTGTCTATGATCATTGAGGCTAACGTCTCCACCCCCATCGTTCTGCCCGGACACTGAGGTCCAGCTCCGAGGGCCTTCTGGCGGTTCCCTCACTGCAAGAAGCCAAGTTACAGGGAACCAGGCAGAGGGCCTTCTTGGTAGTGGCGCCCTCCCTGTGGAACACCCTCCCACCAGACGTCAAAGAGAACAACAACTACCAGACTTTTAGAAGACATCTGAAGGCAGCCCTTTTTAGGGAAGCTTTTAATGTTTGATGTATCACAGTATTTTAATACAGTGGTGCCTTGCAAGACGAAATTAATTCGTTCCGCGAGTTTTGTCGTCTTGCGATTTTTTTCGTCTTGCGAAGCACAGTGTTGGGAAAGTTTTGGAAAAGCTTCAAAAATCACCAAAGTCTTTAAAAACCTCAAAAAAGGCTACCACACCGCGTTCTATGAGTTGCTCCTCGAAGTCAAGTCGCAACTGTATTAACGGTGTTAAGAAAAAGGAAAGAAACTTGCAAGACGTTTCCGTCTTGCGAAGCAAGCCCATAGGGAAAATCGTCTTGCAAAGCAGCTCAAAAAACAAAAAAACCCTTTCGTCTAGCAAGTTTTTTGTCTTGCAAGGCATTCATCTTGCGAGGTACCACTGTATTCTTTTGGAAGCCGCCCAGAGTGGCTGGGGAAACCCAGCCAGATGGGCGGGGTATAAATAATAAATTATTATTATTATTATTATTATTATTATTATTATTATTATTATTATTATGTAACCTCACACAACTGCTCCCTTCCTCCTCTCAGGGGACTGAGATGCGTGGCCTCTGGTCTGCCATTCACTCCTAGGTTTTTGTAGCTGTTGTCTTCATGCAAACTCTGTTTCCGATTGTGCATGGTCATGAATGGAAAACTGAGGTGGAAAGCAGAGGAGGGAAGGAAAGTTAAGTCGCACACAAGTTAAGTCCAAGAGCAGAGCTCACAACGTGGTTGGCTCAGCCTTCTAACCTGAAACTGCCCATTCATGATAAGTGAACCAGTGTTCCATTTTGTAGCAGCTCTTTGTTTTATGCACAGGGAAAGAATTAATACATTTTAATGCCTTTTTAGAGTATTGCACGTTCAAAATGAAATACGCACGAAGGAAAAAGAAAGGCTGATAGCCACATCTGACGAGCTTCAGGACATAAATGATCATATGGAGAAGCGACACGAAGGAGAGGATGAAACCAAGTACAAAATGTGGCAAGATATGGCATATCTTACTACAGAAAATACGGTGAGGAAGGAAAATGCTCCTGGTAATGGATTATTTTAAGCCTATGCATGCTTACTTTGAAGTAAGTCCCACTCAATTCAATGGAACTTACTCTCAAGTAAGTGTGATTGGGATCATAGCCTTATTGCCTTAAAATCACAAAGAGTTTCAACCCTTTGTGATATGTTGTACAAAGGGGGGGAAACCAATTTGAGATTCTATATTAAAATGATTTTTAAAAGTGGGATGAGAACATGCGTCACTTGGCTCTTTTTCATAGTTTTTCACGAAGGTGGCTAGTTGGGATGCCAACTATATGTTGAGCTCATTCCAAAGCTCTCTTTCTTCTGCAACTCTTCTGCAACAAAGACACCTTGCATAGGAAAAGAGTTGAGTGAGCCTACAGATTGGGAACTGCAGTTCAGTGTTGATTCTTCCCCTAACAAATTTAAATGTTAAAACATTTTTAAAAATAATTTTATAAGTTACGCGAGGCTAAGACATTCAGGTTCTGCAAAGGCAAGCAAGGCAACAATAGCCTGGTCATGATGGCTGCGTATATCTCTAATATTTTGGGCTTGCCGATTGGAAGGTCGGCGGTTCAAATCCCCGCGATGGGGTGAGCTCCCGTTGCTCTGTCCCAGCTCCTGCCAACCTAGCAGCTCGAAAGCAGTGCAAGTAGATAGATAGGTACCGCTGCGGCGGGAAGGTAAACAGCATTTCCGTACTCTCTGGTTTCCGTCATGGTGTCCCGTTGCACCAGAAGCAGTTTAGTCCTGCTGGCCACATGACCCAGAAAGCTGTCTGTGGACAAACGCTGGCTCCCTTGGCCTGAAAGCGACATGAGCGCCGCAACCCCATAGTCACCTTTGACTGGACTTAACCGTCCAGGGGTCCTTTACCTTTTTTTTTTAACCTGCTGGGGATGATGAGCTGGAGAGTGCTATTGTGCTCATGTTCTCATGGGCTTGTCATGAGCATCTGGTTAGTCACTGTGAATACAGAATGCTAGACAAGACAGGCCTTTGATCTGATCCAGTTGGGCTTTCCTTATGTTCTTCTCGTGTTTTTAACAAACAAGGCAAGGTCCAGGTTCCATGTAAAGCAGAGATAAGGCAAATCCAGCACTGTGGAGACATCTGGGGTCAGTCCTGATGTTTCTTCTGAATAGGACTTAGGTAATTGCGCTGTGGGTAAAACCTCAGTGCCTAGGACTTGCCGATCGTATGGTCGGCGGTTTGAATCCCCGCAGCGGGGAGAGCTCCCGCCGTTCGGTCCCAGCTCCTGCCCACCTAGCAGTTTGAAAGCACCCCTAAGTGCAAGTAGATAAATAGGTACCGCTTTATAGCGGGAAGGTAACGGCGTTTCCGTGCGCTGCGCTGGTGCTGGCTCGTCAGAGCAGCTTCGTCACGCTGGCCACGTGACCCGGATGTGTCTACGGACAGCGCTGGCTCCCGGCCTCTTAAGCGAGATGAGCACGCAACCCCAGAGTCGGTCACAACTGGCCCGTACGGGCAGGGGTACCTTTACCTTTACCTTAATTGGGAGCCAATGATTTATAGCATTGCTCAGAATCTAATTTTTTTGTTTCTCCAGTGTAAGTAACAATGCCATTTTCCTATCATGTGTATTATCGGCCAGTAATACACCTGAATTTTGTCCGGCATAGAATCATAGAATTGTAGATTTGGAAGGGACCCTAAGTAAAACCCCTTGCAATGCAGGAATACGCAGCTGTCCCAAATGCATTTTTTAAAGCAGATCATTCTTTCTCAACTTTATTGGACACTGTAGGATCTAGAAGAGGAGATGGATAAGAAGGACAGAATAATAAAGAAACTTGAGGATCAGATCAAGACCCTTAGAAAGTCTATAGAAACAGGTGAGGGCATTAAATATATTCTTTAAAACTGTTTGAATGCGTGCTTCTTTGGAAACCACATGGAAGATGAGACCGACATTATGGTAATAATTATGAGAGTTCATAGGATCAAATTCATCGTGCAGTGCTGCCTGTTCACTGAAATCCTGCTGCAAAAGACTGACATAGAATACTAGAAGCATGGGGCTAAGACATTGGTGGCTAACTTTTGCGGGGGTAGGTTTATCTTTGGTGAATGGGGGTGGGGACACAGCTTTTGTGGGTGTGGCCAAAAGTGGGTACCTTTCTCTCCCTCCCTCCCTCCCTCCCTCCCTCCCTCCCTCCCTCCCTCCCTCCCTCCCTCCTTACCTCTCTCTCCCTCCCCCCCCCCCCACATACACCCCCCTCCCAAGTCATCAAATGATTGATATGAAGACTGATGCACTGACCCAAACCAACATGTTTATGTGCGATCCTAGTTGGTAGTGGTGGTTGATTTTTATTTTGTATTTTTTAATAACTCTGTTCCAAAGCTTAACAGGCCATGACTGCTGCGGAGAACCTGTTCATTTGTATTAAATAATTTGTCTCACACTGTGATTTGTGACATGGATCGTTCTTTCCAACCTTCTAATGCCAATGTAGTATTTTTCTGAAAGTAAATATATATTAATGTTCAACAGCCCATGAAGAACCCATGTTGTCCATGCCAAAAGAATACATTGGAATGTTGCAGTACAGAAAGGAAGACGAAGGAAAAATTGTTCAGAACCTGATCCTTGGTACTTCCATAACACTTTCAATTTCACCTAAGTATACTCATAAGCAGTGCCAAATAGTTGTTGCTGGAAGTTTTGGAGTTGTGGCCAGTATTCGTGTTTTTTCTCCTTCCTATCTTATCTGTTTTCCTAAAAGCTCTATGATGCTTCTGTTTTAGAACAGCTGTGGGGGGAAATGTGTGTGACATATTTGTGCTTTCTGTAACTTTCCTAAACTCTTCACTCTTGAGGCTAAATACTTGGAAGACTCCAGGGTCATGAGTTTGTTTTTTTCTTCTCAGATCTACCATTACTGTAAGTCACTATCTCTGAAATACATCTTGAAGTTAAAACTGGTGTCACCTCTGCTGAAATCTTTCCCTCTCACTGTGTTTTCACCATTTCTGACTCAAATGGCCTTCACAAACCAGGCCCAAATATACCAGGTCTGTGTTTAATATATTCTTCTCTGCCTTTCTAGGAACTCTGTAACTACTGTGTCCCATCCACAATTTCCTCCTCATCTCTCTATTCTATTGTTTTCCCAGACATTCATAAGGTCACAGAATGTCCTCTGCATGTTTCCCTCCTATTTTTTCTTGGGAAGTTTGGGTTTCATTTATACCTGAGCAAACAACTGCAATGTTTTGCTTCTTTGCAATTCACTTCCCATTCATTTTCGATCTGTAAATCTCCCCAGTAATCCACGTTAATATTTTGGGTTTATATGAGCTTTCACTAACACAATTACTCACCTTGAAGAGTCTATTATTTTCACTAAAGCTTTTTTGTGATATGTTTTCAGGCAAGCTAAATACATAGCTGCTTTAAGACAACTTTGCTATGCGTTGAAGGACTTGTGCATTGCTAATATCTGTGGCTACTCATTCAGCCCTAGCCAGTTTCTCTGTGGTTTTTATAGTGTGATTATCCAAAGTAAGTTGTTATCAAGAGACATAAATTGCAAAATGAAAGCAAGTAGCTTGTGCTAATTTTCTTATTTCTCAGTCCTTTGTGCATATTTTTTAATTGTAGAGATCCGAAATAATACGATTCAGGAACAGGATGAGATTTTGGGGGGAAGAAATGCATTTGGTTACAATTTCATTTCTTTTAAAAAGAATGGCTAACCTATAGAACTTATTTAGTGCTCACTAAATAATCAACACCATTTGATTCTTGGTTTCATGCAGAACTGAAGCCCCGTGGAGTGGTGGTAAATATGATACCAGGACTTCCAGCTCACATCCTCTTCATGTGTGTGAGATATGCAGATTATCTGAACGATGACGGCATGCTGAAATCCTTCATGAATATGTCAATCAATAGTATCAAACAAGTAATTAAGGTAGGAACATTTTGCATGCAGTCTGCTTTCTTTCTGTACAGTTGGCATAGCCCAACAGAATGTTTTGCAGCTATAGGTTGACTAACGGAACGATTCCCATGCCATGACTGCTTACCAGAGAAATTGTGCTATTCAAATTGGTCATTCACTCTTCCTTCTTGCTTGCAGATCATTCCATTAAGTAGAACTCAATAAATATCTACCTGCAAATTACATAGTGCCATATCGTGTCACAAATATAAAGTATATGATTGAAAGGAGTCATTTCATGGCTGCAAAACGTTATGTCATAGCTGTCTTTATTGCCGCCTGGTGTAGATTTTAAGCCTAGATTTACAGGACTAGTGCATTCAGAGCTTTGATTATGGTATCATGAAGGTCACATGAAACAAAAATAGCTGAGCATGTTTCATAGCTGAATCTATTCAGGGTCAGCTACTTATGCAGGTTACGTATGCATAGTCAGCTGAGTTCCTGTGATTTCCTGATTTGGTTCTTTCATGCTTATTACGTCAGTTTGTGCCATAAGTCCTTTCACCTTAAGTCTTGCATCTCTCCTATAAAGTTGCACACATTGTGACTTCCCTGCTGGAATAAACTTTACTTTCATTTGCAGTCGCAGTGCCTGCTCTGGTTTTGCCAGAAGCGGCTTGGTCATGCTGGCCACATGACCTGGAAAAACTGTCTGCGGATAAACGTTGGCTCCCTCGGCCAGTAAAGCGAGATGAGCGCTGCAACCCCAGAGTCTTTCACTGGACTTAACTGCCAGGGGTCCTTTACCTTTTTTTAAGGCACAAGCTGTTTATATAATAATATAATAATAATAATAATAATAATAATAATAATAATAATAATAATAATAATAAAACTTATTTATAGCCCGCCCATCTGGCTGAGTTTCCCCAGCCACTCTGGGCGGCTTCCAGTCAAGTGTTAAAAACAATACAGCATTAAATATTAAAAACTTCCCTAAACAGGGCTGCCTTCAGATGTCTTTTAAAAAGACGATAGCTGCTTATTTCCTTCACATCTGAAGGGAGGGCGTTCCACAGGGCGGGCGCCACTACCGAGAAGGCCCTCTGTCTGGTTCCCTGTAACCTCACTTCTCGCAATGAGGGAACCGCCAGAAGGCCCTTGGAGCTGGATCTCAGTGTCCAGGCTGAACGATGGGGGTGGAGACGCTCCTTCAGGTATACAGGACCTGAATTTTATATTGAGTTTATATATTTTATATAATTTTATACTGAGTTTATATTGGCACAAGCTGTTTTACCTTTTTTTAAGGCACAAGCTGTTTAAATTGTAACTGGATTTAAGGTGTTTAATTAGCATTTAGTAGTAGACCTACTGCTGAGTATCAGTAATTGCATGTGTAAAAGTTAATTAAGTTATGCAGAATTTTGAAGTTGTGTATTAGGACGGTAATCCCAGGCAAATCAATGGAAAAGGCTGATTTCCTTGTGAAGTGGCCATCTGGGGTTGGGATAAGCCATTAGGAGTTCAAAGGGGGGCTAGGTGTGAAGACTAAACTTTCAAGTAATTTCCTCGAGGTAATGAGTCATTTCGCATATCAAAGGAGGGATCTTCCTCTGGGTACAAAAGACCAGAGCTTCGGTTAGGGGGGGATCTTTTAGAGTTGGGGCTGCTGTGATGTAGGGTTACCAGACGCCCCGGTTCCCGGGGACAGTCCCCGGATTTGCAAATCTGTCCCCGGACAAATTCCATGCCCAGAATGTCCCCAGATTTGCAAATCTGTCCCCGGGAAACATGGCAGCGGCAGCCTTAGCAGCCCAGAGCCAGGCTGTTAGTGCAGTTGGCTCTGGCTGGTTTCAGGGGCTGCTCACTGCTGTGACGCCTGGCATTTTTCCTGCACCACGGCAGCAAGCAGCTCCTGAAGCCAGCCAGAGCCAACTGCACTACCAGGCTGGCCCCTCCTGGGCAAAGGCTGCCCGCATGTGACTCCCAAGCCTCCCCTGATCTGTCAAAACGAAGGGGGAAGGAGATCGGGGAAGGCTCGGGAGTCACGGGTGTGCGGTGCGCCGTTGCCCAGTTTAAAAAAAAACTCTGTGCATTTATGTTTCACAGGGTGCGAAAGAAGGGTTTTCATCTTTATACAATATGCATGTGTTCTTGGGCCCAGGGTCTTTTGCCTCACCATCCCCACTACTGACTCCCTGTTGCTACTCAGCTTCAAAAAAATTCCCTGGATTCATTGAAAAAAATCTGGTAACCATAATGTAACCAGGAAGCTTTGGGGTTAGGGTAAGCTGAATGGGCCCTGCAGAGCCAGAGATAGCTTGCAGAGAAAGGGATGCTGCAGAGACAGAGCAGCATATGATGCTCTCAATATGAAATAGGCTGGTGCCTTTGGGGTGCTGCTGCTATGACCCCCTCCATAAGTAGACTCAGACTGTCTATGTATGTAAATAAACCAGATATGCAATAAAGAGACTAACCTCCATTGTGCACAATTTTCTGAATTCTCATGCAACTGCTTGCAAAGATTGAAGTAGTGTGGGTAAATATATGAAATATAAATTAAGCAAACACATTGTCTTAATGTTTAGGAACACGTTGAAGACTTTGAGATGTTGTCCTTCTGGCTTTCAAACACATGCCATTTTCTTAACTGTCTGAAACAGTACAGTGGAGAAGAGGTAAGAATAATTTCACGCTCCCTATAAAATAGTTGGACATCACAATACAGTTCATGTTTAAAAAAAAAAAATTGGCAAGTATCACCTATTGGAACCAACTTTCACCTGAAGACCTAGAAACCACATCCTTGTAGTCCATAGCCTTGTGAATCCATACCTGAAAGGTTTGGGCCTGGCCTGAGATAGCGCTTGTGTCCTGCACATTGTGAACATGCCCTTTCTCTTGTCAAGATCCACCATGGGTTGGACACCAGGTCTTGAAATTAAGAGTTATTCTTTGCAAAACAAAGCTGCTGTCTTCCATTAAAATTACTTCTAGCATTAGGTAAAAATGTTTGCATGTTTACTTATTAACAGAGTGCATGAATAGCCTTTTGCTCTTCCGAATATATGTTTGCTTTTGTACTACTCTACTTAATATGCAGAAGTATAAAACCTGTATTATACTTATGGTCTTAAATGGCACATGTTTATACATCTGATTTTCAGGAATTTATGAAGCACAATACTCCACAACAAAATAAGAACAATCTGAAGCACTTTGACCTGTTGGAATACAGGCAGGTTCTTAGTGATCTAGCCATTCGCATTTATCATCAGTTTATCATTGTAATGGAGAACAATATTCAGCCAATGATAGGTAAGAAATAAATGCTGATAGCAGCACACATTCTAAGCTATTTCTAAACCTTGTGCGTGGCTAAAAAGATATAGGAATGAATTATTAGTATTTTCTTGTTTCTTTATGCATGTCTGAAAAGTCTATTTACATGTATTCGTGGCTGAATGTACATTTCCCTGGGAGTAAGACCCACTGAACAGAGTGAGACTTCTGAATAGAGGTGCATAGGTTTCATCAAGGCTAAAAACTAGCTGATTCCTCCAGTCCTATCAGTTGAACCACTGTGATATCGAATTTTCAGGCACTCTCTAGCTGGGCTGCTGGGGAAAATATTCAGCAATCAAATGATGCAAAAGCTGCAACTTGTTTTAAAGAGAAACCATGAACGCTGTTGTCAAGATTCAAGAAACCATCAAAGGCTTGGAACATACTCATGCTAATATCTGTTTAAGTGATAATCAGATTCTGTGCACGGATTTGTTTTTTCTTTCTATTTTAATTGCTTAAATACGAATAAGAGTGTGGTGCAATGGGTCAGTGCATCCAACTGTTATAACCAGAAGATTGGTAGTGTGAGCCCAACCAATGATGGCTATGGCAGGATTCCTGCATTGCCTGGATTGGACTAGATGACCCTCGTGGTCTCAACTCTACAGTTCTATGATTCTATGAATATATATTACACAGATGTTTAAGAATATGGACTTTGGATACATATATATAGAGAGAGAGCGCACAATATTTTTGTTTTGTAAAGTAAAGTATATAAATAAAGTATTGCTACAAATACAGTGGTACCTCAGGTTACATACGCTACAGGTTACATACGCTTCAGGTTACATATGCTTCAAGTTACAGACTCTGCTAACCCAGAAATAGTACCTCGGGTTAAGAACTTGGCTTCAGGATGAGAACAGAAATCATGCGGTGGCGGCGCAGCAGCAGCAGCAGGAGGCCCCATTAGCTAAAGTGGTGCTTCAGGTTAAGAACAGTTTCAGGTTAAGAACAGCCTCCGGAACGAAATAAGTACGTAACCAGAGGTACCACTGTATATGCATTTAGCAGATTAAACAGCATAAATGCAAAGAAAATTATTCCTAAACTTATTCAGTTTATTTCTCCCGCAGTAGCATATATGGGTTTATATCATCCAGTGTCATTCCAGTGTACATGAGAGTCTGGTCTCACACACACACATATACTGTATGTGTGTGTAATATATACACCAGTCAAAAGATTACGTTATCTGTTTGTATGAATGCAGGTGCAGTTCTGTGAATAATGCAGTTTGAGAAGAGACATTATGAATCTGCTTCAAGGACTGCCTTGCTGGATTTCTTAGCATTTATATTTTCGTTATAACCTCGGTGTTCACTGAATAATGGAAATCTCAAGCCCACCCAAATGCCCTTCTTTATTGCATTACTGCAATAATAAGTAAGCTGGTATTTAAAACCTTTAAACAGCAGGACTGCTTTCCAGAGCCAAATAGCAGCAATAAAGGAACTTGGTTTATTTTTATTTTTTATTTTCTGCTTGCTTTCTGTGTTATCTTTTCCAGTGCCGGGAATGCTGGAGTATGAAAGCCTCCAGGGGATTTCTGGCTTAAAACCGACTGGATTCCGCAAGCGCTCCTCCAGCATAGACGACACAGATGCCTACACCATGACCTCCATCCTGCAACAGCTCAGCTATTTTTATACCACAATGTGTCAGAATGGCTTGGACTCAGAGCTCCTAAAGCAGGCCGTGAAGCAGCTTTTCTTTCTGATTGGAGCAGTTACCCTTAACAGTCTATTCCTTCGCAAGGATATGTGCTCTTGTCGAAAGGGGATGCAGATAAGGTGAATAATAAGAATAAGATTAAGAGTAAGAATAGAACATGTCAGTTAAGAAAAGAAAAATCTCCAAGGTAATGTTATAGCAACCAAAATACAATTAAAAATCAAATGGCATAAAGCATATCTGCAGATCGGAAAAAGCAGCAGAAATCCACAGGATAAACAAAATTTAGGCTGCAATCCTATAGCCACTAATTCTGGGAGTGAATTCCTTGAACTGAATGGGGCTTACTCCTGCATAGATACATGGAGCATTGCACTTTTAAAATAATAGCATTTCAGTACAGATTTAGAAGAGCCAGGGCAGTCAAAAAAATAATTGTATGGTGGCTAAAAGTCAGCAGGGAGGAGACCACAGTATGTATTATATTGCCCATCACTGATTCCTTTTTTTGAACATTATTGCGTTAAAAGTCTTGCACAGTGTATAGGGCAAGAGTTCCTAAGGTTACCAGATTTTTTTCAATGAATCTGGGGACACTTTTCAACTTCAATGGATTTTGTATGGGGACTGGTTTGTAAATCCAGGGACTGTCACCGGGAAATGAGGATGTCTGGTAACCTTATCCTATGCTGACGTAGGAGCATGATCATAAAGAAACATTTTGAAAAGAACTTTCTAAATTTTATGAAATTGGGGGGGCGGGGAGCAATCTAAAATGGGAAACATCATGTTGTTTTATAAATGGAATATTTTTACATACAAAGTATGCCAGACATTTTACTCTGCCATAGCACATTGCTCTGGGGCAGCAGCTTGTGTTACCAGCTTCTGAACAAAAGGGAGTTTAAACCAAATTATCTTTTCCTTCCCTAGGTGTAATATCAGCTATCTCGAAGAGTGGCTTAAGCAGAAGAATCTGCAGAGTAGCTCTGCCAAGGAGACGTTGGAACCTCTTTCCCAAGCAGCCTGGCTCCTTCAGGTTAAAAAGACCACAGATGAGGATGCCAAAGAGATTTATGAACGCTGCACATCCCTCACTGCTGTGCAGGTACTTAAACCTAGGGTCTTCCTCCCTTGCTTGGTAGATTCCTAAAGTATCAGTTTATGAAACTTCCCTAGCTGTACAGACAGTCTTATTTGAAACCTGGTAAACATTGTGCAAGGGACACGGATGGTGCTGTGGGTTAAACCACAGAGCCAAGGACTTGCCGATCAGAAGGTTGGCGGTTTGAATCCCCGTGACGGGTGAGCTCCCGTTGCTCGGTCCCTGCTCCTGCCAACCTAGCAGTTCGAAAGCACGTCAAAGTGCAAGTAGATAAATAGGTACCACTCTGACGGGAAGGTAAACGGTGTTTTCATGCACTGCTCTGGTTCACCAGAAGCGGCTTAGTCATGCTAGCCACATGACCCGGAAGCTGTACACCAGCTCCCTCGGCCAATAAAGCGAGATGAGTGCCGCAACCCCAGAGTCGGTCACGACTGGACCTAATGGTCATTGTGCAAGCAAGCACAGTTGTGGTGAAATGCCATGCACCGCTTTTAAAGTGCAAGTCATTTCATTAAAATTGCTTTTTTAGCAGTTCCTTTTCTCTGTCTTTCCTCCACCCTCTTTTTTCTGGATTTTCTTTTTCATAATTGAAATTTTCCTATGCTGTCGTCGTCTCCATCCTCTGAGTCCCCATATTATTCCTTGGATTATAACAGGGTTTCTCTTTTTTGCTCAATTTCCAATTCGCTATGTCAGCCCCTCCTGACACCTCCCTTTCCCCTTGATGTTTTTCCAATCTGCTGCCCTGGGGGGGGGGGGCGGTAACCTCAATACATATTTCAGTTATGACTGTAGAATCATTACAGCTTTTACTTGTATCGGAAGTATTCATGAATTTCTTTAAATCGTCCCTACAGATAGTAAAAATCCTCAACTCCTACACACCCATAGATGATTTTGAGAAAAGGGTGACTCCATCATTCGTTCGTAAAGTGCAGGTATGATTATTAAATCACCATCTCATTCAGAAGACATGTGCTTTCTTTTTAAAAAAACCTGTTCCTGTTGGCAGCTTTAGCTCTTGTTACTTTAATCTTTTCTCTCTCTATTCCAATTCCAGGCTATGCTGAACAACAGAGAGAATTCTCCACTGTTGATGCTAGATACGAAATATCTCTTTCAAGTGACGTTTCCTTTCACCCCTTCGCCGCATGCTCTGGAAACGATACAGATCCCCAGCAGCTTCAAGCTTGGCTTTCTCACTAGAATATAAAATATACAGTGGTGCCTCAGAGGTCGATCGGGATCCATTCCGGAAATCCGTTTGACTTCCAAAACGTTTGGAAACCAAGGCTCGGTTTCCGAGTCACGTCGGACGTTCAGGTTCCAAAGAACGTTCGCAAACTGGAACACTCACTTCCGAGTTTGCGGCGTTTGGGAGCCAAAGCGTTCAACTCGCAAGGTGTTTGGGATCCAAGATATGACTGTAAACTAAAAAAGAATCAATCTCTTGAAGGATAAATGAACACCACTCATCTATGCGCTTCCTCAATCACTGTGAAGTAATATTTCTTAGAAGATAAATTTTTGAAAAACATTTGGAAATTGAGGTGTAAGAAATGGATTGCTGCATGTCCTATGGCCCTTCCAAATGCCTTTAATCTTATTCCCTTTTGTAGATTGGACCTCATTGTAGCTTACAGGTGCTCAGCACCGGGTTCCAGTCATGTAGAAGGCACTGGGGCCATGGTGGTTCTCTATTACTAAATAACTTTCTATAATGAAGGACTAACAAGACAATTCTTTGTAATATTTTACTTTGATACAGTATTTGTAACATTGTAAATTTACATGTCTGTATATGTATGGAAGTGAGAGCTGGACCATAAAGAAGGCTGATCGCCGAAGAATTGATGCTTTTGAATTATGGTGCTGGAGGAGACTCTTGAGAGTCCCATGGACTGCAAGAAGATCAAACGCATCCATTCTTAAGGAAATCAGACCTGAGTGCTCACTGGAAGGACAGATCGTGAAGTTGAGGCTCCAATACTTTGGCCACCTCATGAGAAGAGAACACTCCCTGGAAAAGACCCTGATGTTGGGAAAGATGGAGGGCACAAGGAGAAGGGGACGACAGAGGATGAGATGGTTGGATAGTGTTATCGAAGCTACAAACATGAGCCTGACCAAACTGCGGGAGGCAGTGGAAGACAGGAGTGCCTGGCGTGCTCTGGTCCATGGGGTCACGAAGAGTCGGACACGACTAAACGACTAAACAACAATATGTATGTTTTATGGGAGCATTCATCTTGGTTATTTAATAAGTATGCATATAAATGATAAGACGAAATAGATGGCGGTTATACCATGATTTTTATTGTGTCAGATTATTGTCACATATCTGGGTTCACACTCAAACAACTCAGGTAAGGGAGGGAAGCTTGCTAAGATGCGTTCATCTGTTGCAAAAACAAATCCAAAATAGGCATCATGTTCCCAGATGAATGTCAGGGGTGTTTCCACACTAATAATTTTTTAGTGACACAGCTCACTAACACATTTATTCTGAAGAATCCAGATGTCATTTCTACCACGCTGTTGCATTCTGACTTTTACAGTGTCAAGGTTGTCATTGTCGTTTTATTAAAAAAATATTTTTATTATTTAAGTGCTGTGTTGTGGCAATTTTCGGAGCTTCTAGCATATACTCCTTTCAGATGTGAGCTCTAGCAACACAATAGTCTCATGGATGGTGCTTCATCTCACATTGGTCCTTACCTGACCATCCCTTTGGCTCACCTCTTTTTAGATCTGTTCCCTCTGCAGTGGAAGTCCTGAAGATAAAACTGCAGTGAGATCTGCTAGAGTTTCTAGATATTGTTTTTCTTTAGAAGATGTACTAGCCCATTTAAAATGCATTATATAGCTTGCTTACAGCCTGTCACCCCCAGATCACATGGAGTTCTTTCTTCCCCCCCCCTTGCTGCTGACTCCAAGGACCTCCCCCCAACCTACTGTCATTCAAAGTTGAAACTCTAAACCTGCTCACTAGGTAAAGGTAAAGGTACCCCTGCCCGTACAGGCCAGTCTTGACAGACTCTAGGGTTGTGCGCTCATCTCACCCTATAGGCCGGGGGCCAGCGCTGTCCGCAGACACTTCCAGGTCACGTGGCCAGCGTGACAAGCTGCATCTGGCGAGCCAGCGCAGCACACGGAACGCCGTTTACCTTCCCGCTGGTAAGCGGTCCCTATTTATCTACTTGCACCCGGGGGTGCTTTTGAACTGCTAGGTTGGCAGGCGCTGGGACCGAACGACAGGAGCACACCCCGCTGCGGGGATTCAAACTGCCAACCATGCGATCGGCAAGTCCTAGACGCTGAGGTTTTACCCACAGTGCCACCCGCGTCCCAGCATCCCCCAAAGAAGAAGCCCCTTTCCCCCTTGCCTGGCAGCCTTGCCCTCTGATGGTTTCCTTGATTGTCCATCACCGGCCTTTGTCCTCTGCTAATGGCCCATCCAGCTGGCTCTGAGCTGGCTTGGCTTGTTAGCATAACAAAATCCAAGGCGTTTCCATGTTTGGCAAAGTTTAATCAAACTTTGATTAAGTCTAACTTTTACTAAACTTAGGAATTTTGGGGAGTATCTAGCACCAAGGAATTATGGGGAATCTGTCCCCCCACAACCCATCATAGTATGTAAGGGGTGAGACAATCTTTCAGCTATCCTGGTCCCAAGCTACAGTGGGTTTATACACCCAAACCAGCACCTTAATCTTAGGCTGCAAGCTAATTGGCAGCCAGTGTTTGTAGAAGAGTGAGGCTGTCCTTGATGCTGCCCTATGATGAGCTGGGGTTCTTAGAGCCAGAAGCAGCTGCAGGTCCTCTTTGCTGTAAGAGTGGAATGAAAACATTCAAAGCATTGGGGGTTTGCTGAGAGTTCCTCTTCTTCTCTGGCGATCACTCGTAGCCAAATAAGATTGTCTTCCATGAGCACGGTTTTAACAGTGAGTCCATAAGTGACTGTGGTGGTCAATTCTGGATCCACACGTCCTTCCACACTGGGGACATAGGTTTCCGGGCAGGAGTTGATCACGGTGAGGGTTTGCCAAGCGTGCCTTCCTCTTAGCATGTTTCTCCCTTTTCTCCTGAGTTCAGCTGGAGCCCTCGGGTCCCCACTCTCCTGTGGGTTTTTTTTGGGGGGTGCGCTGAGCTCTAGCGCTGCCCTCCATGCCCTTCTGCCCGCTCTGTGTCGCGGACGACACTTAGTACACTGCTATTGTCTTCCGCAGCAGACCGGAAGTCCTAAAGCTTTGTCTTGAGAGAGTTTTTATATCTCTTTTGTTGACCAGTATTACGCTTTCCATTATAATTTTGGAATAGAGTACAGTGGTACCTCGGGTTACAGACACTTCAGGTTACAAACACTTTTAGCTTACAGACTCCGCAAACCCAGAAATAGTACCTCGGGTTAAGAACTTTGCTTCAGGATGAGAACAAAAATCACATGGCGGCGGCGGCGGGAGGCCCCATTAGCTAAAGTGGTACCTCAGGTTAAGAACAGTTTCAGGTTAACAACTGGCCTCCAGAACAAACTAAGTTCTTAACCCAAGGTACCACTGTAGTTACTTTGGAAGACGATAATCAGGCATCCACACAACATGACCAGTCCAACAAAGTTAATGTTGAAGAATCATTGCTTCGACACACCTGATTAAAGAACCATGAGGTTGATTCTTCCAATGTGCTTCTTGACTGTTTCATGAATCCAGTGATGTCAGTTGCTTAAGAGAGCCCTCAAATTACGAGTTTGTTTCTATATGATTTCAAGAGCTGTGATTGTGCAGCACAATCTTTTTTTATTGCTATCAAAAACTTCTACAGAGATACAGTACACCATCCTGTTCATCAGATGACCAACCAAAGCAAGTGAAAGTTTATTGAATCACTCTACGCTGTTACAAACCAAACTATTACTGGGTCAGCTTTGTATCTGTACATTGGTTTCTGGGATGGCCTTATCCAGATACTTTGGGGGGGGGGGTGTCCACAGAGTTCTTGAAAATGCAGAATACTCCTCTGACTTACTTCAGAACAACGTTTATACTACTTTACTATCACTAAAAACCTTTTAAACTTTCGGTGGCCGACTGAGGATCATAGCTGTCAACTTACAGATTTGAAAATAAGGGACCAGCAGCCTTGAAAATAAGGGACCAGCAGCCAAAATAAGGGACCTGCAGCCTCACCTGTTCCAGGCACTCCAGTCTTCCTGTCCTCCTGCAGTCTGGTCAAACTCATGCTGGTAGCTTCGAGAACACTGTCCAACCAACTTTGTAACCAGAGGTTCAAATGAACAGAATCTAAATCACATGCACCACAAGGCCTATGCAGCCTCAACTTAAGATGGCTCCCCGGCCTGGCTTTGCACTGCAAAGTTTGCAGCAGCACGTGCAACAAAATGGCGTAAAGCATTCAAAAAACCCCTCAGCTTGCATTAACTACTAGCCGCACACAAGGCATGCAAGCTCCACCCCCCAGTCGTTCTTAGACTTCTTATTGGGTGAGCAACACAGCCAAGCAACACAGTTGGAGCCTCCCTCCTCCCTGGCCAGCAGGGAGAGGAGCTGCTTCCTTTGAAATTTAAGGCACATCATTTAAGGGACATTTAAGGGACATCTATCAATAAGGGACAGCAGCGGGGCATGGCGCTAGAATAAGGGACTGTCCCTTCAAATAAGGGACACTTGACAGCTATGCTGAGGATGGATTTCATTGGGGGGGGGGGCGGATGCTAAAAGACTTAGCTCACAAGTAATGTGCACAATAACTCCCATTTTCTAAGCCCTGGCCTATAAAATAGATAGCATTGTAGAACAGATTAAAAGACACAGGCTAGATAAGTATGACTGCTGGGCTCATTTTAAGGAATAATTTCCCCCCTGCTTTGAAGCCTTTTGATCGGTTAATGGCTGACAGGAAACTGAATGCCATACAGATGGATTCAAAATGGCTCCCACTTTGATGCAAAGGCCTCGCTCGGGGGCCTTTTTGATTGATATCTGTAAGCATGTTTCATACAGAATAAAAGCATGTAAAGCCTGGAACCATGACTTTAAAAAGGGCACAATTTGACTGATGTGTAAAATTGGTATCCTGGGATTTTCTCTTGCACCCATGAGAGTTTTCCACTGAGAACAATTGTTAGTCTCTGGCACGTAAACCAGCAACGTGGAAGGTGCTACAATCCAAAAGTGCAGGCTTGTGTCTTAATACCCTCTAAGGAGATTACCTCAGCATTAAGCTTGTCCTTGTGCAATTCTACTTGCACAGAAGATTATTCCTTTGAAGTGTCTGGAAGGCAAAAGGTTCTTGCTCCAGGGAAAAGAAGGTAAGCAGTATGATATTTTGACTTGGAAGTCTCAAACCCTAAGCAATATAGCTAATTTTTACAGCAGATCAAAATGCAGCTCTTTGGTTTGTTTTATTATTTTCTTCCCTGCCTTTTAGGGTGAGCTCTTGCTAGGTGGCTTTTAATAGAAATGTAAAAAGTAAAGCAACTTTGAAATGGTTACAATAACAGTAAATGGATTGAGGAACGACCTCTTGCTTTTCCATATTTGTATATTCCGTATATTCTGAGATTCTTTGTGCCTACCCTTGTTTTGTCGTCGTCCCGGCATACTTTTTTCCTTGTCCCTGAAGGGCTGCATTCATTTAATGTACACCCCACCAAAAATAAGATTTATAGGAACTATAGTTTACTACAAAGAACTACAATTCCCAGCCCCCTTAACAAATTACAGTTCCCAGGACTGTTTGTTTGGGGAGGTTTTACAGCCGGCGCTTCACAATCTAGAGTATTGCTGGAGCCTTTACTGATCGAATCCAAGGAAGGAAGGAACAAATGAACAGAAAAAAGGAGCTATATTAAAAAAAACCAAAGAAGTTGGCAATAGTCGAGAAAAAATATCTGAGCTGCACCATCACAATGTCTTCTAATTAACATCCTTTTACCACTTAAATAAATAAATAAATAAATAAATGACTCCCCTTCTTCTTCTTCTTCTTCTCCCGTGGTTCAGTTTGCATACCATAATCACTGCATATTTTACTATTGAATATTCCATTGTTACATCCATCAAAACTTATTTATACTGTCAAATTTTTCAATTTTTCAATTCAAAATCCTTTATTAGGCATATCACACCACACATTATCAAACAAACATCATATACAGACTGTATAAAATACAGGCTCAGCGAACACAATTTATCTCAGATCTATTCTTAACTCCAAGAAATAAATCTATGTACATAGATAATATAATACAGCACAGCAACATCACCTACCATTAAGAACCACTAAGTCTCTTTATCATGGCCCATTCTTTCTTCATGGACAGCACTTAAAAATTGTCAAATTTATCTTAATGCTACCAGCATTTTTAAATGTACACAATTTTCACCCATATATTCAACAAACATTTCCCAATCTTCTTTAAACAGATGTTTTCCTTGTTCTCTTGTTCTATATGTTAAATCTGCAAGCTGTGCATATTCCATCGGTTTAAGTTGCCATTCTTCTTTAGTTTTCCATTCTTGGGCTAACAAAACACAGGCCGCAGTAGCAGTATAAATAAATAACCTTTTTTGACACCTGGGAATTTCTGTCTGATTTATCCCCCCCAAAATAAGCACCTTTTGTTCAGGTGGATCAAAAGGAGGGACATTCCAGGATCCAGTCAGAAGTCGAGATGGCTTCTGTAATTCTCTGATGTCCCACTTAAATCAGGGTTGTTGAGCAGTATGGAAGGGTGCTGGGAATTGTAGTTCTGTGAGGAGTAAACTGAAGTTCCCAGGAGTCTTTGGGGTGGAGGGAAACCCTGTGCTTTAAATGTGTGTTGTGTACAAACGTGGGCTGGGCCAGCCCTGGCGAAATGCTTCCTGCCTCATTCTCAAACACCTACCTGTTCCACCCCCTTCTTGTCTCTTTCAGTTCCAACTCCCAGCAAAGATGTGTGACCAGACCTTTTTGGCCAATGTGTTTGGCCCATGCGACAATTGTTCCAAAGACAGAGCCCTCAGGGAGGTATACCGCAAATCGGAAAAACTCAGCTACTGCTCGCTATGTGTGGAAATGGTATGTGGTTTGTTCTATTTCACTGGGTTCTTAAAATGGTCTTCAACGAACTTATGCTGCATACTGATTTGGGGGGGGGGGGAATGTGTGGATGCGGGGAGGAAGTGGTACAACATTGGGTTGAAAAAAAAATGGAAGGGAGGGAATTATATAAGATACAGTGGACGCTCGGGTTGCGAACATGATCCGTGCGGGAGGCACGTTTGCAACCCGCAGCGCCGCGTCTGTGCATGCACGGGTCATGATTCGGCGCTTATGCACAAACCGTGATTTAGTGCTTCTTCACATGTGCGAGCGCTGGAACCCGGAAGTAACCCGTTCCAGTACTTCCGGGTTTGGCGTGGTGCGCAACCCGAAAATGCATAACCTGAAGCATGACTGTAAACTGTAAATTTATCGGATAGAGCATATGTTTCCTTGGGACTCAGTCCCACTGGAAGTTTCCAAGTATACATACGCCGTTATGAGTTTATGAATTGCTTCCTGCAACGGAATGTCCCAAAGTGCTTTACAAAAATAAAATGCAATGAGAAAGTGAAAAAAAACCCCACATAAACCTAATAGAAACAAATCAGAGTATCACTTCAATAAGTATGGTTGTAAAAAAAAATCTCGATTTTATTGTTTTATCTTTTTGTAAACTGTTTTTATTTTTTTTAAAACCATCATTTATAAATTACATGAAATAAAGAAAATAAGAAATAACTATTAGACCCT